>NW_027555514.1:120555828-121242078 GCF_003287225.1 Phascolarctos cinereus | reverse complement strand
TATGCTCCTGGAAAGTCAATGTCAAAAAATAAGGCCTCATATACATCATAATATTTATGACAATAGTTTTTGTGATAGTAAAGAACTAAAACAGGAAGATGTTTATCAATTGAGGAATGACTAAGTACAGTTGTAGTCCATAAATGTATTAGAGTGTCACTCTGCTGTATGAAATGATTAATATGTTGAAAATGAGAAATAAGGGAAAACATTTGAAATGATGCAAAATGAGGTCAGAGCGAGGAAAATAACATACAGAATTTCTACAATAATGTAAACGGAAGGAACAATGACAACACAAAACAAGTGAAATGAATGATGTGATATTATCACAGAAAAGATTGGGGCAAAGAAGTTATAAAAGGACACTTTTTTCCACTTTTTAGTAGAAGTAGGGAACCATGGGTTTGGGGCACTCAATATTATGTCAGACTTTCTTGATATGTTTGTTAACTTTGCTGAAATTCTTTTCTTCTTGCCCCCTCCCATTTATCATAAAGGATGACTTTCAGGGAAGTTTAGGGGAGTGATACAGTGAGAAATCTAGGAATGTAAAAATAGAAGAAACTAATAGAAATTATTTTCGAAACAAAGATGCTAAACCATATTCTCCATGTTGTCCAATGCTAAGTTGTGCAGCTGAGACTCGAACCCAGGTCATCTGACTCCAAGGGTAATGTTCTTTCTTCCATATCATACAACCTCCCTTATAATGCTTATACTGTTGCCCCTCTTAGAGTCTATAGCACTTCTTTGGCACTTTGCATACGTTACCTTGTATATTGCTGGTCATATTTTATGCACATATCTTAGCTTCCATACAGATACTTAATCCCTAAAGGCAGTCTTATGCATCTTTGTATCACCAAAACCCGTCCCAGACCTTTGTTCGTAACAGGTAATCAATAAATGTATAGCGATGGTGCTCATGATACCCAGGCCAAAGGTGTCAAACTCCAGAGCCACAGAAAAACTCACAGTACAAATCCAATGAAAATGTAGTTGGGAAATGTTTAACAAAATAAATAAAGGTACAATGTAACATAGACAATGTTAATTTGAAGTTTGCTAAGTCAACATGTCACTGGCATGTATTTGTTTCTATTTGAGTATACCACCACTGCCCTAGGCCACTCACATTCTCTTTTCCATTCCTCTTTCTGATTAGAGGTGCATTTTCGTTTGGCATCTCGTTTGGCATCTCATTTGGTGCTGTAATTTTTGATGGTGGAAAATAGTGTGCCCGTGTGCAAAGTTGACGGTTTACATGGAGAGAAAATCTGTGACAAAGATCTCATTAAAACACTTTTTTACTCAATATAACTAGCATTCAAGTCCAGTGCCAGGTTTCAGAGTCCGGTTACTGTGCACATTGACATGTCTCTCTCCATCTCATCCCACAGATCATCCCAATGTTATAGAAGGAGTTGAATCATAAGAGTTACGTACTTGCCTGGTCCCAGCCCTGAAGTCTGCTTCTAAGACTGATGCTTCATCACTTACACTGGCTCTGTCACTGCTGTAACTAAAACCGCCCCCTCCACTACTACCACCACCAAAAACCTAGTGGCCTGATTTAAAAAATTAAGATGGTCTAGCAGAACATATGTTGATTTTGGAGAAAGGATGTTGGTTTTCATTTCATCTTACTAGCTATTTTTTATACACATCCCTTCACTGCTCAGTACCTCAGTTCCTCATCTGTAAAACAAACATAGTACTGCATGTAATCCCTAACTCATAGCTTTGTATAAGGAAAGTATTCTGAAAAATTTTAAATGCTAATTAACATAACCTGTTTTAATGCCTTCATTTCTCAAAGAAGCCTTAAGATACCTAGTAAATTCTGTCCAATGAATATCTCCAAAATGAAAAGTTTGAGATAGGGTAGCAAAGCTTTGGATTTAGAGTGAGACAGGAAGTAAGTGTGAATCCTTGCTCCAATATTTATTAACTGTGAATTTGGGTAAATCACTTCATGTTTCTAGGTTTTCATTTTCTCCTTGTAAAATAAGGAGATCTGATTGATGATGTCTCAGGTATCTTCCAGCTCTGGATCTGTGATGCAGGGTTGCATGGGAATAGGCCCTTCATCCTCTTTCTAACCCTTCTGGGAAGGAATAAGGTCCACTTTGCCTTCATCTTAGAAAAAGCAACACCCTTGTTTACTGACTTCCTAAGTCTAAAGACAGGCCCTCTGCTGGTGATTTAGGGATAAATATTAATTGAGCATAAGGCTATTCAGTGGTTTGACCAGGACCAGACGGACACTTCTCCCAAACTACCAACACGAGGAGTATGTAGGGGTAATAGTTTCAAGGCTTAAATAACCTCGCTCTTACCAGAGACTTCTGCAGTCTTTTTGGGCGTTATTTGGACAAAGGTCAACGAAAGTTGCAAAGAGAGGGCACATCCCCATTTTATGTGCTTGTTTGCTGAATTTCTGAGAACAGGCTGCCAAATTCCAAACAACTCCACATCACCCATAACCATGACAACAAATATACACACAACCACTTGTGCATCTATCTCCCCACCCCGAATCTCCTTTAAACTCTTACTGTTATCCACCAGATGGTGCTACTTCCTTAAGATTATAGAAAGTAACACCTTCATTGCTACTTTTAAGGACTGTGAAAAATGGAAAATAGCAATAGTTGTGATTTGAGGTGGTTCATTTAAACAATTACTTAATGTGTAGTACTTAATGTGTAGACTGAAATACATGTGATATAAATATAATTATTGTTATTGGGGCAATCTTTATAGAACTTGTTATCATAAAAAATTTTTTTTTAAAGAGCGCCAGGGGTGTTCTGCACTCATCTTACTATCTGTGAGAGTCATGGTTAAATTTTCACTGTGAGCATTTATACCTCAGAAATATGCAGTCACTACAAATCAGGGCTTGATTTATTGTTTTGTTCTTTGTCTAGTATTTTTTAAATGTTAATAATGAAGATTAAACCTAAAAGTATGTGTGCATACATTCTTTTTTCCCTACTCCCAACCTGCTTGTTAAAAATTTAGCAATACACTCCTGTATTGCACTACAAACATTGCTTAAGCTCAGGAGTAGGGCAGTAGAAGGTCGGGGAATGAAGTCATTGATGGATTAGAAGACTGGTGACTGCTGGCTGATAAGAATGATGATGATAGCAATAACTGGCATTTATATAGTACTTTAAGGTTTGTGAATTATCTATTATCTCATTTCAGCCTGGAAACCGCTTGACTATAGCCTACATTATACTAACCACCCAATACTAGAAACTATTCATTTTTTACTTTTAGGTCTCTCTTGCGAATTTAGCTCAGAAGGTGATCCAGGTGGTCATAGCCCTTAATGGACAGTTGCTCTCATCCATCAAGGGCCTTCTGGACTGGATTTTACATGCAACTTTTTGTCTGGCTTCTTGCCAATGATCAAACAGACTTTTTTCTCCTTGAGTCATATTGAAAAAACAAACATTGACTATAATGTTTTCAGAGTAACAACATATCATTTTAACAACTATGTGATAAATTCTTATGCAGTGCAAAAAAAAGTTAGTCTTCTTTTCCTTTCTTTTATTATTTTTTTCATACTGCAATGTTTCCCATTAACTCCCCTCAACACAAACACACACAAATATACACATAAAACTCTTCTTTATAACAAAGAAAAACATTTAAGCAAAGTATACAGATATACCTACTCCCTGATTGTATATATTATAATCCATATAGACAGTCACCCACCTCTGTACTAAGACGAAGTAGGTACATTTGTCAGGCCTCTAAGACCAAGATTGTTCATTATAATTTATGGGAATCTGATAATCTTCTTTTCTAAGCACTAAACTTCCATGCAGTTTTTATAAAATAGAGAATTATGAGCAGTTTTTAAACCCAATTTAAGTTTTTTCTTAGATTGTTAATATATCAAAATATTACCAAGATGCACACCTCTAATCTTAGGAACATTTTTTTTTCATTTAAAATGTTTGTTCCATCTATACTTGGGGAAGAAGAGGGCAAATGATACTTAATGACATAATTTTTTGAGATAACATTTTTTTCTTCCTAGTAGAATGATACTTCAAATGGCATGATATATAGATATAGATATATATGTATAGCCTGTGATGCTATATAATTTTCTTTATTATGTAGTAGGAATTATAACCCCAGTTTCCTAAGGATACTATTTTTGTATGATAGCTAGGTGGCATAGTGGATAGAGTGCCAGGCTTGGAGTCAGGAAGACTCATCTTCCTGAATTCAAATCTGACCTCAGACATTACTAGCTGTGTGACCCTGGGCAAGTCACTGAACCCTGTTTGCCTCAGTTCCCTCATCTGTAAAATGACCTGGAGGAGGAAATGACAAACCACTGCAGTATCTCTACCAAAAAACCCCCCAAAACCCTAAACAGGGTCATGAAGAGTTGGACACGACTGAAAACAATACAACAAAGGTCTGTTTTTTTCCTGCACAGAGACTTTGACTAAGTGTCTTTTATTTTGGGTCAGCAACTTTGAGAAGAGCTTGATACTTCTGCTCCTTGTGTGGCTGAACCTAGTATTGAGAGCTGTTAGTTAAGTTTTTATTTCTTTAGTAATTTCTTGTTACCCATTGCCTTGTCTTACGTCTCAATATATGTATCTGCATACATATATGTATATACACACATACATACAGAAATATATGCATATATATAGACAATTCCTGTCTTCATTTGCCTTGATATCTATGTCTATATCCACATCATCTATATCTATAGATAGATCTATATCTAGACTGACCTGTATCTCTATCTCTACACAGTTATATCTGTCTTTCTGTCTGTCTCTCTCTCACAGACACAGAGACACAGAGACACAGACACACAGACACACATACACAATATTGTTTTTGGGCCCAGGGAGACTAGGGCATTGACCTATTCTCTTACCCACTAAGGGACCTCATTGCTCTAGACATAAGATGTGTTTTCCATACCTGGTTCAATTCTAGGTAGACTGGCCTCCAATGGGGAACGGCCTTCCTTTCATTTTCCTGTTCTTTTCAGCTCATTGAACCCAATACCCTAGGGACAATTTACTAATAGTTTAGGTTGTAATTCATGTCTAAGGCATTCCCCAAAAAATGGGAAGAGAAAGGTATACTCTGGATCAGGTTTGGGGGAGGTATTTATTTCCTATACACAAAAGAAATGCTAAAAAGACACACACACACACACAACTTCACAAGTGTGAGTTGCAAAAATACTTAAAACAAAATTCAATAACTTGACTTATAACTATTGCTAAACTCTTCTGGTATGCTGATTCTTAAAATGGATCAGAACACAAAACAGTTTGGGGGATTGCTGAATAGGCATTATTATATTTCACTATGATTCTCCACTGTCCAAACTATTCCCTGTCCAAGCTTTCTGACATCCTTTTGGCGGTTATTTATTTCAAGAGTATTGGAGTAGTTGTGGAGACTCCTTCCCAAGCTGCCCCTCAGTTTAGACCAAAAGAACCAAGAACCTTCAGACCTCATGAACTCACAAGGTCACCTCCAAGCCTGGACATTTCCATCTTGAGATAATTACTTGTTCATTAAAGAGTAAGAAAGAACAAATACAAAAGAGGTAGCTGAAACCCAGACTCAGGATCATCTACTTAAGACATGTGCTCAGGGTTGCAAAGATATTTAGGGTACGGGATATGGCAAACTACCCCTCCTCAGACTCCTCATGAGAAAGTACAGAGGGTGGGATCACTCCTTTTTAAATATCCACTGTATATGTATACATATGTAAATGAAATATGAAACACATATATTTCTGTATCTCTTTCTCTTTCTTCTTCCCTCCTTTTTCTCTCCCAAACAGGGCCAATTTTATTCATTGCTAAAAATCTCTACTATATATTTAGATCTAGTCAGTAAATATACCCTTGACTGAGAATTATAACTTGATTTTACAGAACACTCCTTTTAATGCTGGCCACATTATTAGAAAAATTTTATATATATGTACACACACATATAAGCTGCAGGGTGGTGACCCTTCTAAAATAAAATTTTAAATAGGATTAAGAGGTGTCCATGGGTGAGAGATGGGTAATAGGAGGAGAATAACCCAGCTCCCTGGGAGGTAATCTCTCTCTGTCTCTCTGTCTCTGTCTTTCTGTCTCTCTCTCTCTTTCTCTCTTCTCCCCTCACATGTATATATGCTTATATATATGTATATTTATAAGCATACATATATGACTATTAAATATACTTATTTATGTATAGTTGTAAGTGTACATACTTAAATAAGTATACGTATGTGTAAGTATATATGTGCATATATACAAATATGTATATATACTTATATAAGTATTTCTAATGCTTACATACATGTTATATATTTATACATGTATCCTTTTTTTGTTGTCTTCAGTTGTTTTAGTCATGCCCAACTCATGACCCCATTGGAAGTTTTCTTGGCAAATATAGTGGAGTGGTTTGCCATTTCCTTCTCCAGTTCATTTTACGGATGAGGGAACTGAGGCAAACAAGGTTAAGTGACTTGCCCAGGGTCACACAGCTATTAAGTGTCTAAGGCTGGATTTGAACTCTGGTCTTCCTGAGTCCAGGCCCAGCATTTATTTGCCGCACCACCTAGCTGCCCCAAAAGTATACACCGGAGTATTACATATATATGTAAGTATCCATAAGTATACACATATGTGCATATATATACATGTACACATAGGCATCTATGTAAAATACAGACTCCTGGACGTCCTCTTTCAACTGCATTTTATTACGAACCTTTAATGAACAATGCCAATGAATTTACTCACATTTGATCTTTAGGTCCCTCGAAACCATCAGCCACACTTTTTTCCTCTTCCAGAGAGGAAAGGTCTTAGAATGTTTTTATTAAGACACTCAATTGTCTGGTCTTCCTCGTCATGTCCCTCCCCCAAATACTGATATTGCCATGCAGGGGGCAACAGTACGGTGCAGAACACAGCCCAGCATCCGCCTGTGCACACTGTCACATGGAATCTCAGACTGCCAGCTAGTCTGAGGTCTGTCAACAAAGAATAAACCTCCTGACTCATCTAACTCGTGGTCTCAATTAATTCATTTTGTCTCTTGTTCACAGACTCAAGGCTCCTCTAGGATATCCATCCATGCACACCCTTCTGGGGCCACGAACAGTCAATCCTTTACATGTTTTGAGCTGACCACCATGTTCATGACTGTTTTGTCCATCTCCATCACTCCACTGCTCCCAATGTTGTCTCAACCACTCTGGCTGCTCTGTAATTGGCAATTGATATGGCTGTGTACACTTGCCTTCTGGTCTTCTCAGATGCTAACATCTGATTGCCATATTACTATTATTTATGCCATCTTGGACTAATGGACTCCCCCACATCCTGCTACATTCTTCAACCTGTATAATTCATAGAGAACATTCCCCATGTACCCTCTCCCCATCTCTGACTGTTGAACAAAAGTTTTCCCCTTCATGGCTCAGTTTAGACACCACTGTTTCCACAGAGTCTTTCCTAATCCTTCAGCCAAAAGACATCTCTTCCTCCTCCAATTTTCTTAAAGCTCATGGGGTCACTTTTTTGTACCTCGGTCAGTGAATAAGCCTTTATCAGGAGTATGCTATCTTCCAGTCAGATAGTATAAGTGCTGGGGATACAAAGAAAGGCAAAAAATAGTCCCTGCCCTCAAGGAGCCCACAGTCTAATGGGAGAGACAACATACAAACTGTTATAAATAAACTAAAACCAAGATAAAAAGCAAATAATCAGCAAAGGGAAGGTACTAGAATCAAGAAGGTTTTTGGAAAGGCTTCCTGTGGAAGGTAAGATTTTTAGCTGGGCCTTGAAGAAAGCCAGAGAAGCCAGTGGCCAAGATGAGGAGGAAGACCATTCTAAGCATGGGGAACAAGCCAAAGAAAATGTCCAGAGCAGAAAGTTGGAATCTTTTGTCATTTCTCTGTGTATCGTGTTTATTGATATTCACACCTCCCTCTCCTTATTTGATACTAAGCTCATTTTTGATGAAAAAAAAAGACTCCCATATTTCCCAGTGCCTTGCAAATAATGTGTGCTGAATAAATATTTGTTCAATTCAATATAATTGATTTTTGTCAAGTTTGCCTTTGAAATTTTGAGCAACTTGTGGAAGTTACCTGCCTGTCTTCCTTACTTCTCCGTTTTTTTCATCACTACAACACAGGCAATATCTTGGCCTGACGTTAGGGTTATTCTTTGAGAATGAAGACCTCAAGTCGAAAAATTGTTTGTAATAACTGTGAGTGGACAAATATTTACTCATGCTTCTATTAACGCATCCAGTTATTCTTAATATGCTCACCAGATATAAGAGAGATAATGTGGTACATTTGGAATTGTGGAACCTGAGTTCAAATCTAAGCTCTACCACTTACTACTGGTGTAATGTTTGGAAAGTTACTTCATCCCTTGGGAACTAAATGTCCTCATTTGTAAAATTAAAAGGTGGAACTTTCTGATTTCTAGGGTTTCTTCTAGCACTAAATCTAGAATCCTATGATTTTTATGACAGGAAGCTCCTGAGTCATCATGTCATAGTAGAAAGAGAACTTGACAGATAATTTGCGTACCACCTCTGGCTTGCTATTAACTGCTTGTCTGGCCTTTTGTGAATAGCTCAACCTTGCTAGTCCACAAGTCCTCCTGTGAAACGGACAGGACTTTATATAATCAAATGTAATAAAAATTACATGGATAAAGGAACATGAATAAGAGGAACTACTGAAAAAAATAGAATCCTGGCAGCTTGTAAAATATACTACAAAATAGTGAAATTGGTACATGATAAAAAAAGAAAAAAACGGTTCATTGGAACAGATTTTAGAATATGGAAATAGAATCTAGTCTTTATACAGCAAAGTGTTTGACAAATACAAGATTAGAGAACACTGGGGGAAGAAAGCATTGCCTGTAAAAATGTACAGGACATTGGATGGCAGTATAGCAGCAAAAAAATGTTTAACTACATAACTCATCCTACGAACTAAAATAAACTACAGTGTTGTCTAAGTAATTTTTCAAATAATTGAAAGATGGAATAATAATGACTATTTGTCTCTCTTGAAGAGAGGTTTTTATTTATAAAATTGGGAACATTATTGGATGGATTTGATTATACAAACTAGATGGATTTGATTATACAAAGTTAAAGAGATTTTATGTGACAAAAATATCCAAAATAGAGAAAATAAGCAAATTAGGAAAAATTATTATTAAATATATATTATAAAAATCTGAAATTCATAATCTAAGGAATTTATATAACTCTATAGATTTATTATTTTAATTAACATTAATTAAATTATTAAATTAATTATCAATAATTAATATTCATTAGATCTATAGAACCTATTTCCCAATAGAAAAATTGACAAAAATGGACAGATAATTTTCAAAAGAGGAAACATAAATGTTGAAGAAAGAATATTAATAATATGCCCTACATTTTTAGGCTTGTCTGCCAGAAACAATTTTATTTAATCATTAATCTATATCCAAACCATTTCTTTTAGGATGTAGAAAACATTTTATGAAGTGTCTGATCTACAGAATAATATTAAATGGAATTAATGATAACAGAGGTGGGGAGGTATAGTGGATAGAAAATGATCCTTGGAATCAGACAGACCTAGGTTCAAGTCCTAATTCCTACACACATTGGCTGTGTAACCATAGGCAATTTACATTTAATGCCTCCAGGCAACTAAGACTCTGAGTCAAGGCAGGTGCAGACTTACTTTGCATTGGTAGAGGAAGTTTCCTCTTTGGGACTTCCCTGTATCAAGGAAATCACAGGTTTGGTCCAAAACAAACAAATAATCTATATTTAAGATTACAACCAAGTTCCAGCATCTAGAATTCTTTTCTTGTTTTTTTTTTTAACCAATAATTATCAAGCACCCATTTCCCCCTTTCTAAATCCTCCCATCTACTGGGAAAAAAATAACATAGAAATATATAATAGCTACATAAACACAGTCAAGCAAATCAAATGCCCTCATTGGGTACCTGCAAAAGAAGTTTCTTGTTCTGCATATTAGTTTATCATCTTTCAGTCATGAGGGGGAAGTGTTTTTCTATCAATTTCTAGCCTGGAGAGAGAGACGTTCAAACTAACATAGCCTCACCCAAGAAGATTTCAGGTTAGTTTTATAGGGGGGGTGTATAAGGTGCTCAGGGAGGACTAGCCCTTTTCAGGGCTGCTCATCTATCTTTGGTGTCTACCTATCACTCAACTCTCTCACCTGTGTGTCCAAGAAGCTGTAGCATGAACAGAGGCCACACCCTGGTAAAAACATCTCAGCAGACAGGCTAAACCAGGTTGAAGGTAACTGACAGGCCTCAAATCTGTCTCTGAGTTGGGGAGATGTCTACCCCAAGCATGTGAAGCCTTTCTCCAGCGGATTGGGCAGATGAAAACAATTTGTTTCAATAGTCACAAAAGCAATTGGGGCGGGTGCTGTGGTGCACTTAGGGCTTGTTCAGACACTGAAGGTGCCGAGGTCATCCACTGCATCCCAGGCCATTACCAGTCATCTTGATTTTTGTCTTGCCACTGGACTTTGATAATTCTGGAAGAGACTGATGACTTTGTACAACTGTGCCTCACTTTAATACAATTCATGCACAAGTTAAGACATCACCCTGTGATGTCATGAGTCCTCTTCTGGAAGGAAGGATAAATAATAATATCTTTATAGGAGTCTTGAACAACAACAGAAAAGAGACCTTAAAATGCAAGCCTTAGTTCACTTTCTAGCTCTAATATTGTTTTTATATGCTCCCCAGCCCTCATGCCAGTTCTGCTACTATCTATTTCACAATATGATAAGTATCACTTAGATTTTAATTTTTTTTTTTGCGAGGCGATCAGGGTTAAGTGACTTGCCCAAGGTCACACAGCTACCAAGTGTTAAGTGTCTGAGGCTGGATTTGAATTCAGGTCCTCCTGACTCCAAGGCCAGAGCTCTATCCACTGTGCCACCTAGCTGCCCCTAGATTTTAATTTTTAAAAAAATCTATAAAACTCCTTGGTGACAGGCTCTCTAAACTCAGTTTTATTTCACTTTTGCTCATTAATCAATAATTTTAATTCTTTAGGGAGTTTTGTTTTTCATTTTGGTTTATCATTTTGTAATTCTGTATTATTTGTATTTTATCTGCAGGAAGCTCTTATTTGAATGTTGAATTATATACAAATCCATATATATATATATATATATACATATATATATATATATATATATGAGACAGCTAATAGCCCATGTGTAATTGTATATAAAGAGCTAATAGTCTATATATAAATATATATGTGTGTATGCATGTATATAGAGAGAACTAACAGCCTTTATCTAAATATGTATGTATATACAGAGAGAACTAATAGTGTTTGTGTAAATATGTATGTATGTATAGAGAGAACAATGTGTAACTATGTATGTATATATGTATGTATATAGAGGTAACTAATAGCCTTTATGTAAATATGTATGTATGTATAGAGAGAGTGAATAGTGTCTGTGTAAATATGTATGCATGTATATATGTTTAGAGAGAACTAATAGCCTGTGTGTGTGTATATATGTATGTATGTATAGAACTAATAGTCTATGTGTAAATATGTATGTATGTATGTATGTACGTATGTACGTATGTGTGTATGTATGGCAGCTAGATGGTGTAGTAGATAGAGTGCTGGGCCTGGAGTCAGGAAGAACTGAGTTCAATCTGGCCTCAGACATGTACAGTCTATGTGATCCTGGGCAAGTCATTTAACCCCATTTGCCTCAGTTTCCTCATCTGTAAAACGAGCTGGAAAAGGAAATGGCAAACTACTCCAGTATCTTTGCCATAAAAACCCTAAATGGGGTCACAAAGAGTTGGACACAACTGAAAACAACTAAAGTGTCTGCATGTATTATGTATGCATCACTTCACCTCTTTAGCACCCAATTTCTTTATTTATCAAATGAGGAGGCTAGACCAGATTATAAAGTTTCTTAAAGTTTCAAAATTCTACAGTCCTATGATATTATCATAATCTATCTAATGCTCCCTTATGAGCAGTACTAGGATAATTTTACCTTTTCCTCCATGAGACTGAACTGCAGATTCATAACCTCTTGTAGGGCAGTTATAGAACTCATTTTTTGAGTTTCTTTTGCTTCTGCAATTTCTATTTCAAGTTATTTTCCTCTGGATGCAACATTTGAATCTAAATTTCCTTTTGATATTTTGTGTGTTTATCAAGAGTAAGTTTATTTGTTTGTCTTTATTAGAGATGAAAGTAAAGATTCCATCACTTTCCTGGGCACTGTGCTACAGGACAGGAATAAAATTAAGTGATGAATGTGATGGGCTAGGATCCATTGTCTCGTGTACATAGCAATAGTTTGTTACTTACCATTTATAGTGGGGCTGGAAAGAGAATTCATATTTTATTTATAGTATTTTGAAGCTAATTTTAAAGAAAATTAACAAAAATGGTTACTAGGTTAGTAAGAATCTAGCATAAAATCAAACAGAAGAAAAATTGTTCTCTTGGTCCACTTACTTTAAATAATCCGAAAGAAACAGTTTGTTGAGCTGATCAGATACATTTGCAATGGGTTTGTAGATACTCTTCTAATACAATTTAACTTTTTGACCATCCATGAATAGTTCCAGGTAAGTAACTTCTTGTTAGTACGTTCTTTTCAGCTTATGGTCTTGGAGAGTTGCCTGGGGCAAGGAGAATTCAAGTGACTTGGACAGGGGCACACAAACAGTATATGTCAGAAGCCACACTCAAACCCAGATTCTCCTGATTCCCAGACCAGCTCTCCATATACTATGTGAGGCTGCCTCTGGCAATATCATACTGATGGGGTGCTTGGGTGCTTGTGTTTGGGTGCTTGTACTTGGACCCCAATTTCTCCCTAGCCTCAGAAACACTGTCCCTGACAGTTTCTCCCCAGACCAAGGACCCTGTGCTTAGCAATTACTCATGAGTGGGCCCCAGCAAGACCCTTATCTCTCTCCCTGGTGCAGTTCCAAACAGCACCTGAAGGATTTATTAGTTTAAACTGGCTTTGCACTGGGTCATAAAGACATTCTTACCCACTACTATACTATCCTACCACCCTACCTTATTATCTATATCCTGGGCTCCTCATTAACTATATTCTAGACTTAAGACATATGTATACTCCCTGCACCTATCTTGTCTAACAAGACATTGATTGGTGGCAGACTGGACAGCTCTCAATTACCCTGAACTCTAGTTGACTTAGTGACATAGCAGGCCTAAACCACACCTCCATGTGGCCCCCCTCATGGGCTTTTCCTAGGCATAGGTATAAGAAGTGCATGTTCTTTTAAGAACTGACCACTCCTTAACCACTCCCTGATCCCACCCTGAATCCCCTAGTTAGCATATTTGGCACATGTTTTATTGTATTTTATTCTATATAAACTTTAACTGTACCTCTGTAAGGTTGCAGGATCCTTTAAGAATCCTTGCCCACTGAAAAGCGTAACAATAAACTTTGCCGCCTTGGCTTAATGAATGCTTGAGTCTGTGAATTCATTCCAGACGACCCATCCTGTAATTCTGTCTTTGAGGGGTCACAACCTCTCAACCTCTCAGCCTGAAACAATACATTGCATTAATTGGTCAAATATTGCTAAAAACCTGGTAGGATAGTTCACAGTGCCTGGCACATAATAGGTACTTAATAAATGCTTGTTGAGTTTTGGAAGGCCAGTGCTTTTACTGGGCCCAGTAATTAGTAACGTGGTTTCTTAACACCTCACCCATCCACATTTGTTTTGAATAATTGTAAATTTCAGTATGTTCCTTAAAAACCTCATCCATATCCCCAGATTCAAGTTGCCTCTCTTCCTGACTGGTTTACCTTCAAAATATTCTTACTTTTTTGTTTTGGTCAATAGTCATTTGTAAAGTTATTATTCTTCCTAATTGCTCCGTTTCTTTTTAAGTGTCTTGTTAAAAGGCAATTCAGAGAAGAGTTTATCATTTCGGGTATTCTTTAATCAAGTTACAACTTTACAACAGGCCCATTTTACTTAGATTATTCTTCTGATACATTTGAATAGTTGTTTACAGTGATTATGAGTTCTTCTGTTAATTTATTCAGACATTTTTTATTCTTTTCATCACTTTTTTTTTGCCTATAAATTGACTTTAGTTGTTTAAAAAAAATCCCTTTCTTTTTTTTTTCTGAGCATACTTTCTTTCCCTGAATATATTACTGTACTTTGTAAAGGCATTCTGCAGGGTTTTGGCTTTTTTTTTTTTACACTGTTCTTTATCAAACAAATTTATCGCCTGCTGTGAGTTAATTAGGATGCACTAAGGATTTCTCTGCATTGTAGATTCTTAACAATTCCTCCAAGCACGCCAGCTCTCTAGGCATCTTAATTCCCAAAGTGTTATCTTGAAATGTAAGACTGTTAAAGTTCCCTCAGTGACTTTATGTGAATCTGTTCTCCTCATCTAAGTTGCAAACCCCTTGAAGAACAGGTTTCTGTCATCTTCTTTCACTACCTGCCCCTCTCTCCTTCACTGATTAATAGGAAATATGTCCACTATGAACATAGATAAGTAAGTTGCAGGTTGAATAAAAGCTATTGTAAAAATTGTGAACATACGGGCCCTCAAACTAATTTTTCTTCTATCCATTCCTATTTTCTAGACAGTAATATTTTGAAATTATTTCCCACCTGTTCAGACGTTAAAACATTCTTATTCCCTCTCAGTCCTGCCCCTGCCTCCCTTTGGGAAGGGATTGTAGTGGGAAGAAAGAGGAATTTTGACAGATTTATTTTTCAAAAAAATGTTTTATTCATACCTTTTGTTTAGACATTTCTGGATAGGCAATGCAACTCCCCTTAATTTGTTTTTGTTTTTTTTTCAAACTCTCCTCCCTTTCTCCTCTCAAAATCACTGACAAATAGGAAGGGAATAAACATTTACCTTTTGTTGTTTAGTCATGTCCGACTCTTCATGACCCATTTTGGGGTTCTCTTGGCAAAGATACTGGAGTGGGTTGCCATTGCCTTCTCAAGCTCATTTTATAGATGAGGAAACTGAGGCAAACAGGGTTAAGTGACCTGATTAACTCATGAAGTGATTTGAATTCATGAAGATTAGTCTTCCCGGCTCTAGGTCCCACACTATCTACTGTGCCACCTAGCTGCCATGTTAATTTTAGTTTACTTTAATCTTGATTCTATTTATGCTATACATCTATTCACAATGGATAGAAAAGCAGGCCTGCAGTTCAGGCCTGAGTTAAAACCTGGCCTCAAACACTTACTAGCTATGTGACCTCCGGCAAGTAATTTAACTTCTGTTTGCCTCAGTTTCCTCATCTGTAAAATGGGGATAATAGTAGCACCTTAACCTCCCAGGATTGTTGTGAGGATCAAATGAGATAATTATTGTAAAGTGCTTAGTATAGTGCCTGGCACATAGTAAGTGAAACATAAATGTTAGTTATTATTATCCTTAAGCAGGGTTCTAATTTTTCCTTAAAAGAAGACATCCTTCTTAATAGAATTATGGTGCAGAATTGCCTCCTGTCTTCTTTTATCAACTCTATCCCTGGTATTTGGTGTTTCAAGTTATGAAATTTGACTCCAATATACTTGGTCAGCATAGAACCCTGAAGGCTCTAATCAACTTGGTTCTTCTCCATCATATAGTTGACAAAATGCCACTTCTTGCTCCCCTTACCCTGATGATTCATACTCTCCTTAGGACCAAAATCCTTTGTCCTGCTTCTTCTTTCTGAACTCTTTCCCCTAGAAATATTAGCCTTATGTCTCTTTCCTTGACAAGACTCCAGATCAATATGGCCTGAGACCACTAAGTTACATCGATGATGATCTGGCTTGATCCTTAAACCTCTTAGCCAGCCGAGTCTTGGGGACAGCTTGTTTGCCTTTTACTGAAAGAGCTAGCCCAACCTACATGGTGGTTAGGGTGAATAGGGAAGACCCTGGTGGATATTGAACCTATTACAGCCCCCCCCCATTTTGTTTTCCCTGCTTCAAATCTCTTCTCTCCTCAATCTATCCTCCACACAGCTGACAAAATAATCTTCCTGAAGCAAGGTTCTGACCACGTCACTTCCCTGCTCAGAGAACTTCATTGTTTTCCTACTGTCCCTGGGATAAAATGAAGATTCTTCAGTCTGACATTTAAGCCTATGTAAGAAAAAAAGTCTGTGCTTTGCTGTTTTGGCCCCAATCCTGCCAGAGACAAATGTATTAATTCAATTAATTCCCATTCTAATCATCTCTGCTTAGATAGAAACTTATCCTGCCTTTGAAAATCACTTTTGCAAAACATTTCTCTGTTACAATTTACAGTATGTTCAAGCAAAGTAAAATCTACAATTAGATAAAACTCAGCTATACAGGCCAGGGGAAATTACAGTTACAATTTGATTAATCATACAGAAGGATTATCACTTTACTAACCCTTCTATCTAGAGTCAAGATAGGTAAAGACCTTAATTAGATTAAAGACCTTAATTAGATTCATTTTCCAGGAACGTAGAATTGCCTCTTAAACTTTGATCCAGTTCCCACTCAGAAAGTGGTTAGACCCTTGTTGAAACCTCAAATTTTTTAATGTAAGTTGGGGTATTCTGGTAAATGTTTAACAATCAGCTCTCTATGGGGATAAAAAAGTACTGCTGACACACTTTTAACTTTAATCAATATTATTAAGCAGTTACCTAAAATTTTTTTGATTGATTTTCCATCACTTTAAGTCAATCCAATCAACAAAATATTAAACCAAACTATGATTTTTAGTCTGCTGATTTTGAAGTATAAATGATCACACTGAAAATTTTAGAATCAGCACTTGCCAGCAGGTTTGAGATGGCTCCACCATACCCCTAACTACAGGATATTGTTTTGGAATTGATGATTAAAGAATGACTGATAAGGGTCTCCCTTTCAGGTGGGAATTCCCTATTTTGCATCTACTGCTCTGGGGGTTTCAACTCCCTAGAATAAGATGCCCTTCTCAAGTTAAGCTAAACACTGTTAATCTCATCACTGTGTTGCTAACTCAAACTTTCACTGTCACCACCTCCATTAACCTCCTCTGATTGGAGATCTGGAGGGCAGAGTACTAGACTCCTCCAAAGTCTACTTTTTTTTGAGAGCAGATACTGGATTCTCAGAATACTTCCCTTTGAGTTTGCTGCTCTACCTGGTTTCAACTCCATGGACCAAGATATCCTCACACACCCTACCCATAAGTGTCTGCACTCCAACCCTTTCTTGTCTTCTTTTGTGGGTTTTCTCCCCCCATCAAATTGTAAATTCTTGAAAGCAAGGACTGTCTTTCTTTTTATATGTTATAGCCTCAGCACTTAGTACAGCTCCTAGCACATGGTAGATACGCCCTTAGTAAATACTTATTGGATTGGGACAAGGACTTCAGACTAAAATACTGAGCTAATAACATTTTATAATATGTATCCTAAAGAGGAAAAGGGGTAGGGCTGAGTATATTTCCACAAGGCTTTCTGTAATTTGGCTTTAACATACCTTTTCAACCTTTCAGGATGGTACAAATATTATTCCATATAACAAACTCTTAAGTTCTAACCAAAACAGATTTCTGACTGTTCCCCAAATTTGACATTTTACCTGTGCATTTGAACAAAACATCCTCCATTGTAGAGTTACACTTCCTCCTCACCTCTAGCTCTCAGAATCCTTATTTTCCGTCAAAGTTCAACTCAATTTCCATTCTGTGAAGCCTTCTTTGATCAGCCTCACTAAATTATCTTTTATTGACATAATGAGATACTTTTTGTAATTTGCCCAACACAGTCTCCCCATAATATAAAAAAGGGCTTTTTCATTTTCTAAAAATCCTTTGCATCTGGCACAACGACTTACATATATGCCCTTAATAAGTGTTTATTGAATTGATTAGTAGGGCTTTAAAAATATTCCTTGAATTTAATCAGATTTCAACAAAAGAAGCCTACACTGCTTGGCTTGTAACTAGTCTATTTAGCACTACCATTTAATGGTAATTGGACCCAAACAACATTCTAACCTGCTAGCATTTGAGATTGTGGGTTTTTAAAAAATATTTAATAATTTATTTTAAATATTCTTTCTGTTTTGAATTTTGAGTTCCAAATTCTCTCTCCCTCCCATACCCTTTCCCACCTACTGTGATGGCAAGCAGTAAGATTTCAATTACACATGTGAAAGGCAAAACATTTCCATATTTGCCATATTTTTTTAAAAAACAAGAGAAATAAAGAGAGAAAATAATACTTCAATTTGCATTTAGAGTTAATCACTTCTCTCTGCAGAGGTGGATATAGTTTTTTAATCATGAGTGCAATGGAACTGTCTTGGATCATTGTATTGATCAGAGTAGCCAAGTCTTTCTCAGTTGATCAACATATTACAGCATTTCTGTTATTATTCATGTTGATCTCCTGGTTCTTTTCACTTCACTTTGCATCAGTTCATATAGGTCTTGCCATTTTTTTTCTGAAACCACTCCCTTCATCATTTCTTATAGTGCAGTAGTACTCTATCACAGTTATATGCCACAACTTGTTCAGCCATTTCCCGATTGATAGGTATCCCCTCAGTTTCCAATTCTTTGCCACCACAAAAAGCTGAATCACTGTTTGTTGCTTTATTGCTATAAATATTTTTGTACTTATAGGTCCTTTTTCCTTTCCTTTGATCTTTTTGGGGTACAGATCTAGTAGTGGCAGTGCAAAGGGTATCTACAGTTTTTGGACTTTTGGGTGAAATTTTGTGGTTATGATGACGTATGAATTCAAGCTACCTTCTTTGTAGGTTAATCCACTGTAGCAGGGATTTAAAGTCTGGACCACCAGGCAAAATGTTGAAGAATGTATCCTTTATTAGCAGAAAGGTAATTAAGTTCCTAGCTGAGAAGGTCTTGCTTCTTTTATGGATCTTTCTGTAAATCAAGGGCTCTCTGAGTAGTAATTGCTCTTATTCTTCACAAAGCATCAAGCACCATAGAAAGACCTCCAAATTAAACACAGATGGATAGTATATTATTCATAAAATTACATTATAAACAATCCTCCTTTCCAGCTGCTAAGAAAGAGTTAGGAAAGTATTATGAATAAGTTAGGAAGGAGGAAATAAAATTCTAAATAAAGAGAATATTCTTTTGAAGCAGAAGTGGCAATCACCTAAGTCTAGCATTTGCTTAAGTTATGTACAGAAGTCAAAAGGGAGGCAGTTTCTGTGTGATTGTCTCTCTCTGTTTCCTTCCCCTCAAACATATATTCCACTCTTCTCCAAGTTTCAAGAAGAAAAATCTCTGCCATTTGTTGCTAAAAATCCTAAGGCTAACAAATAAAAACACCATCAACCCATAAATGCCCACACTCTAGCCTGGGCAAGGTGGCAAAATTTCCCCCCCTCCCCCTGTAAAGGCTGCATGTTGTGATGGGATGTTTTCTTTTCTTTCAAAAGTTTCCCTGGAATTCATTTTAATGTGGTTTTACCCGTATAGATACACTGGGGACAGGATGTCCTAATGACAATGTGATAGCACTAGTAGGTACATAGACTTAAAGTTGGAAAACACATGAGAGATACTTTAGTAATGCACATACACAGTCACACAGAATTTTAGATTAAGAAAGGTCCTCAGAAGCCATTCAGTCTAATCCATACCTGGCTGAAAATGTCCTCTACAAAACCTTCAACAAGTTGTTGTCCCAGCCTTTGCTTAATGATTTCAAGTTAAGGGAAAACAATTACTTCTCAAAGCAGTTCATTCCACTCTTAGATAGCTCTAACTACAGGCATACCTCAGAGATATTTTGGATTCGGTTCCATACCACCACAATAAAGAGAATATCACAATAAAGAGAGTCACACACATTTTTTGATTTCCCAGTGCATATAAAACTTATGTTTACACTACACTATAGTTTAATAAGTGTAATAGCATCATGTCTAAAAAATACATGTGACTTAATTTAAAAATATTTTATTGCTAAAAAAATGCTAACCAACTTCTGAGCCTTCAAACAAGTTATAATCTCTTTCTTGGTAGAGTATCTTGCCTCCATGTTGATGGCTAATGACTGATCAGGGTGGTGGTGGCTGAAGGTTGAGGTGTCTGTGGCAATTTCTTAAAATGAGACAACAGTGAAGTTTGCTACATTGATTGAATCTTTCACTTAAACACTTAGAGGCATCATAGGGTTATTACTTGGCCTAATTCCAATATTGTTGTGTCTCAGGGAATAGGGAGGCCCAAGGAGAGGAAGAGAGATGGGGAATGGCCTATTGGTGGAGCAGTTAGAACACATACGACATTTATTAAGTTTGCTGTCTTATATGGGCCTGGTTTGTGGTGCCCCAAACAATTACAATAGTCACATCAAAGATCACTGCTCACAGATCACCGTAACAGATATAATAATAATGAAAAAGTTTGAAATATTGCAAGAATTGCCAAAATGTGACACAGAGATGTGATGTGAGCACACATTGTTGAAAAAACAGTGGAGAGAGGCTTGCTCAAGCCAACGTTGCCGCAAACCTTCAATTTGTAAAAAATGCAGTCTGTGAAGCAAAATAATGTATGACTGTATTTTGCTTTACATTGAGCTGAAATCTCTCCTTGTAATTTCTACCTTCTCCTAGTCCAGTGATCTCAGAATAGAAGTGAGAAAAATGAGGCCAAGAAAAGTTAAATGACTTGCCCCAATGAAACCCAGTTACTAAATGACAGTACTGAGCCTCAAACCCAGGTGTCCTGACTCCAGGCCCAGTGTTCTTTCCATGGCAATGTGATGTCCATGCACTTATCCCTAAGGTTCATCTATGATGAACTAAATTACACCACATCTTCTTTATTCTTGTCATCTTCTCTTGACAAAATATTGGTAGGTACTTCCTCAATTACATCTGGATTTTGTGTTGATCTGGATAGTTGAATGTCACAAACATAGAGACTGAATGAGTAGGGTGAGAAGGCAAACTTCCAATCCTGTTGTACTCATTATAGTGCTTAGTCCAATATTGGGTACATAATAGATATTCAATAAATATTTTGAGATTAAATTACATGGACTATTTAAAATCCCAAAATCAGAAAAGAAAATGAACAAGCCATAAATGAGCCATCAAAGAAAAAAATTCAGGATCAGATGAATTCCCAAGTGAATGCTATCAAATATTTAAAGAAAACAATTCTAAAACTACATAAATTGTTTGTGGTAATAAGAAAAGAAAGGACCCTCCCAATATCTTTCTAAGATACAAATATTATCTTGATATCTAAACCAGAGTGAGGCAAAACAGAAAAAAAACCCTATAGAACAGTATCACTAATAAACATCAATGCAAAAAAATCTTTTTAAAGTTATTAAGCAACATATCACAAAGATTATAGACCATCAACAGATTGGGTTTATGCCAGAAATTCAGGGCTAATTCGACATAAGGAAGACTATAAGCATAATAAACGTATTAATAATATTAACAATAAAAATGATATGATTGTATCAATAGATGCTGAAAAGGCTTTTGATAAAATCTAATACTCTTTTCCATTAAAAACTCTAGGAAGTATAAGAATAAATGGATCTTTATTTAATAGTATTATTTAGTCATTCAGTTGTGTCTGACTGACTTAATTAATATAGTACTCAGTTATTTAATACAATAAATACTATTTGTCTAAATCCAAAAGCAAAGATTTTATGTAACGGAAAAAAGTTAGAGGCCTTTCTAGTAAGATCAAGGATAAAGCAAGGGTCTCTACTTATCACCACTATTAGAAATACTGCAATGTTGTTGTTCAGTCATTCAGTTTGGCTCTTCATGACCCTTTGAACCATAGCATTCCAGGCCTTTCTATCTTCCACTATGTCCTGAAGTCTGTCCAAGCTCACATTCATTGCTTCCATGATACTATCTATCCATCTTATCCTCTGCCATCCCCTTTTCCTTTTCCTTTCAATCTTTCTCAACATCAGGGCTTTTTCCCCCAATGAGTCCTGTCTTCTCATTATGTTGCCAAAGTGTTTAACTAGAATTGTAGAACTAATGCTGTAACTAGTATTAGTTACAGTAAAAAGAAAAGAAAAAAGAAATTGAGCAAAGAATAATAGGTAAAGAAGAAACAAAATTATCACCTTTTTTTTGTTGTTGTTGGCAGATGATATGATGGTGTAAATAGAGAACCCCGGAGCATCAACTAAAATTGATTGAAATAATAACATTAACAAAGTTTCAGAATACAAAAAATTCATATAAATCTTTAGCATTCCTATATATTACCCCTTCCATTATGCCCTCTGGAATGCTTGTTCCATAGACAACAAACTTCCCTTTTTCCTATATCTTTACCTCTTTCCTTCCATCTTCTAGCAATCACTGAAAACTGGCTCCACCCTGATTACAATTTCTTGGTCCACCTTTCCACTACTGGCTACACCTTCACTCATTCTCCTCACCTCACTTGGGGAGTTGGTATACTCCTTTCTTCTCATTGCCACTTTCAGGTTCCTTCATTACCTCCATCACTCAGTAACCTCTCCTTCTCTGAAGTCCATGCTATTCATATCTACCACACAGCCAAAATCCTAGTAGTTATTGTCTACAGGCCTCTAGGTCTTTCTTTCCTAAAGGAGTTTAGTACCTGGCTCATAATTTTTCTCTCTTCCCCAATTCCTGTCCTCACACTAGGAGATTTCAGCATACACATTGACTCTTCCTCAAAAACCCTATCCACTCAGTTCCTTAACTTACTCACTACTCTTCCGTCCATACCAACTATGCAAAAACAGTCACACCCTTAATCTTGCCATCACCCATAAATGTACCACCTCCATGTTTAAGAATTCTGAAATCCTTTCATCTAACAGTAATCTATTGGCTTTCTGTTTCTCCCTCTGCCTTTCCTTGCCAAATATACTTTTTTTTGTGTGTGTAAGGCAGTTGGAATTAAGTGACTTGCCTAGGGTCACATAGCTGGTGTCAAGTGTCTGAGGCTGGATTTAAACTCAGGTCCTCCTGACTCTAGGGCTGGTTCTCTTCCCAAATATACTTTTAGTCTACCCTCAAAACCCC
This sequence comes from Phascolarctos cinereus, assembly GCF_003287225.1. Taxonomy (NCBI): domain Eukaryota; kingdom Metazoa; phylum Chordata; class Mammalia; order Diprotodontia; family Phascolarctidae; genus Phascolarctos; species Phascolarctos cinereus. The sequence continues at coordinate 121,218,880 of NW_027555514.1, read as the reverse complement.
AATCTCTCGGTTCTCTCCCAGGCCATATTCTCTGCACTAGCCAATCAATTCTCTTTTCCCAATCTTGACACTTGGGGAATCAGTTCAAATCTATACTGTGCTCTTCTCTTGAATTCCTGGCTCCCTTATTTAGCTAATTATACCCTGCAAAGATTTAACCTTGCATGACTCCTGCCATCTGCCCCCTTAACCCTTATGCAAAAGCAGCTGAATATAAGTAGAGAAAATCATGCAACAGTTTGACTAAGTCAACTACAAATTTATAATAACTTTGAAAGAACTCTGAGCAACACAGTGATGAACCACAAGTCTAAACGACCAAAGATGAAACGGGCCACGTGTTACTTGCCAGAGATGTGATAAACTTAAAATGCAGAAAGAGAGGGATATTTGCAGATGTGGCTAATGTGGGTATTTGTTTTTTTGCCAGATTATGCATTGATCTTTATTTATTTATTTAAAAAAATTTTAATAGGGAGAGAAGAGGGCAATGGGAAAGACAAATTAATAAAAGAGTTTTTTAAAACTAAAAGGGAGAGATTCTAATGAAGGGGGAGTTTGGTAGATAGTGATAAAATGACGTCAAAAATTAAGAAATTAAAGAAATGAGCATCAGCAAAACATCTGAAAATACACAGGAGAGAACAGAAAGAAGTTAAGAATGGGATATAGAAACATAGGGCAGTTTTCTTACACTTTCACATAAAATACTCTTTTCTGTTCTAATTTGTATATTGAAATGTTTGTGCTTATTGATGTTTTTAAAATTCATAATAAAAAAGAAAAATAATGATTCTTCCTAGCTTTAAAAAAGAAATTGAATTACATGTACTATCACAGAGAGAATCTTAGGGCAGATTTATTGATTTTAATAATGTTTTCTAGAAATATTACAATTTATGCTGGAGTAGAATTTTTTATTGTACTACTTTATAATGTATCATCTGAATTGTTAGTTTCTGATAGTAAAATATTTTCCTTTTATAGTAGGCAAAAATGTCCATTCCTTTTTATAGTTTACTTACTTTTTAATTGTCTCTAATATCTTACCCTAGTTGTTCAGTCATTTTCAGTTGTGTCTGGCTTTTTGTGGACCCCTTTGGGGTTTTCTTGGCAAAGATAATATAGTGGTTTGCCATTTTCTTCTCCAGTTCATTTTACAGATGAGGAAACTGAGGCAAATAGGGTTAAGTGAGTTGCCCAGGGTCACATAGCTAGTAAGTGTCTGAGGTGGATTTGAACTCAGGAAGAGGAGTCTTCCTAACCACGGGCCCAGTGCTCTATGCACTGTACCATCTAGCTGCCCATCTTACCCTGGTAAGAGCCATAATTATTTTTCCTTTTTTAGACTACTCATCATTCTTGCTACCTGGCTGATTACCCTTTCTGCCTAACTTTGCTAGGTGTCCTTAAAAATTCTATTAGGATAATATAGGTCAAATCTTACTACAATGAATGTAACCACATCCAATCCTTGTAGTTATTATTGTTATATTTCAGGGAGGGAGCATGATGATTTTGCTTCTAGAAGGAATGTAGGACACCAAGTTATTATAGCTATCTAGCCCCTACAGTTTTGCTAATTGGGGCTCATAGGATGGTCATTTGTTTAGTAGAGAAAAGAAGTTGAAAGGGATTTTCTTATCCTCAAATCATAGATTGAACTCAAGAAGTAACAACTCACATAAGAATAAAAGACATTTAACTGAAGCCTCAGGACTTGTCATCAGTTTTCTGGCCCACTAAGATTTAAATGAGTTGAGTTAGTAAACATTTAACAACAGGCTCTCTGGGGGTGGGTGGGTAGGAGAAGGTACCCATGACAGATTTTTAAGATTAATCTGGATTAGTAACGTTTTCTCCATCACTTTTTTAAGTCTAGACAATCAACAAAGTAATAAATCAAACCCTGATTCATAGCATTTGCAGATTTCCAAGTTTTATTGGCACCTCAGAATGCTCATGCTCAAAATTTAACAATCAGCTCTCCTCAGTCAGCATGGCTTGGCTCCAGCACATCTCTGGAGGGGGCACCAAATCAGATGGACCAGAGGTCTAGTTCTCGAGAAATTAACAAAGGCCACAAAGAAACATGTAAATCTAGGAAGGTAAGAGTTCGAATCTGGAGAAGTCAAGAAAAAAATGGAGGACAATAGGAATGCAAGGTTCATAACTCACATATGCCATAGAAGAAATAATCAAGGGCATAGGGAGAAGGCCTGGAAAGCATAGAACCAGGAACACAGGCCAAAGAGTTTAAGGAATACAAGGTTAAAATTTAGGCAAGGGATTTGGGCAACAAACATGATTCACCAGCCCCAACAATGGAGCATGTTAAATCAAAAATTTTCTGAAGGAAGAGTTCCTTATATCCTTCCCCAGCCAGTACTGGCCTTAGAGTGTGAGTGGGTCTTAAATTCCTCATGGAAACAATGACAAAGTGAAGTATTTGGTTATGGTACAAGATTATTCACCACAGCAAAGTGGTTTCCATTCTGTGGGCCAAGGATGACAATAACAAGAGATCTACAAATTATATGCATTGTCGTTCAATAAAATATGCAGCATGACTTAGTATAGCAAAAAGGCAAACATGCCTTCTGTACATTGAATGATATTTTTTCATATATGCGTATCAGAATTCTTCAAATATATGCTGATGTAATCATGATTAATAAAATAGAAATTAATTTAAAAGCATTACTGAATTCATAGTAATTTTTTATCATGTTCTCAACAAACAGTTGTTTTTAGTTCAACTACAAGAATGTAAGGGTCAATATTTTTTTTCAGTTATGAAGGCTTATTGCTGCCTCAACCCATCATTCTGTCCATACCTCCTGCTCCACAATGGAAGGAATAGTTTTCACTAGAAAAAAAGCTAGAGAATTTGCATACTTTGCTGGACTGAAGCACAGTATGAGTTGGGAAGCATTGCTTTCTACCTTCCCAGTATAAAAACTGAGTCTCAGAAAGGTGAAGGGATTGATTACCCAAGGTCACAGTTAGTGGTGATTGGACAGCTGTGCCCAAATGAAGGTGTTTTATTTCTTCAGGATTTTCCCCATCCTACTCTACCTGCTATTTTCCCTTTGAGGCAGTGTAGGAAGGAGGAAAATAAAGGTTACTTGGACCTTTTTGCCCAGAGACAATAAGTGTATAAGGTGCTGATGAAAGAAACTTTTACACTTCTTTAAAGGACACATTAACATATCAACAAGAACATACCCATCACAGACACCAGCAGGCTTCTTTCTCTCTTAGCCAGAAACGAAGCAAAGGTAATAAGAGGAAAAAGAAAAAGTCAAGTTAATTCTTCTAGGTTCATACTAAGATTTCTTTAGTTTGAACTTAGCTTTGTAAATCTTTTTCATTAAAGTGTTAGATTATTATCACATGGTGTAGGAAACTCTTTAAAACTCTCCACTAATAACTGAATTGGTATTAAAATTGTTCTTTAGTCTAGGATTTTTAACATCTTTTAAATTTCCAGTTAAGTATGTATGTACCTCAGGGACAGTGAAAGGAGAATGGAGAACTTTGATATATTTGCTTACCTATGTCCTCAACATGATTTTAATTAGAGATAACTTGGAATTCATAATTCATTGGAGAAATAAATATAATAGTGAAAAATTCATGCTCTCAAGTACTTTTTAAAAAGTATTTTTTTTAATGCTTGAAAAGAGTTATTTTTATCAGAATTCTTTTTGATCTGAAATTTTGAAACCAAAATCTTTTACTGGTTTCTCCCTTCAAGCTGTTACCATTGCTCTGGAGGGAGGTCAGAGTAGAGAAATTCTCCTCACTCCTGGATGTCTCTTTTCAGTTTTGAAGACCTATGTCCTCAACTACGGAGAAACTCAAAGACAGTGAGGCTGAGCTTTTCTATTGCATATACCTCCTGAAGGGGGCAACTCTACCTGTCTCATTCATGAATTATCTTTGATACAACCCCTCAGGGACAAACAGAATCGAAATAGTGTGGTGATAAATCTGCCATTAAGAGAAACTGAGGTTCAAAAGTCTGAGCGTAATCTAGCAATTATTGTTAAAACTAGCAATTACCAATAACAGAGGTCAATCATCCCTCAGTGATTGAAGACCTACCCATACAATCAGAGTATCCTTTTATGCAGTCTGGTTATATAACAATTACATGATGTCAACTGGTACCAACTAAACTAAAACTGTGATTGGTCCATAATTATGCTGACTTGCAAAAGGGGTATTCCAGAGCCCATGGTAATAGGGATAGAAAATCACTCAACATCTTTGGAAAATCCCAAGTATTACAGAAAACCAGTGCTAGGAAAAACATTCCATGACCAAGGGGAATAATCATTCATCTTTATCTCCTTCAAAAGGATGATTCAGTCAAAGTGATATACATAGTAAGTACTATACTACCAAGGCCTATACAAAATAGTTCTAAATATAAGCCTTTAGAAAATGATTACAATGGTTATAGTATGATTGATAAAACTCTTTACTAATCAATCAATAATCAGTTTCACACCAGAAGCCACTGGTCATTCATGTCTTTCATCTTTTAGCCAAGGCCATGTGCCTCATGTGTGCATTGTCAAGCGTTAGTCAAACAGATCCTGGGATTCCCCTGATAATCCCTGTTTCATATTCTTAGATGCATTTGAATGTACAATCTAGTGATGTAAGCAGGCCCAGCCATTTTAAAGATGAGGAAAGAGTCAGAAAGTTTAAGTTACTTTCCCAAGGCCATGAAACTGTTAGTGATTGACATGAGATTAGGATATAGGTCTCTTTCATCACAGCAGTCTTTCCATTACATCACTCCAGTGTTTGAATAGATTCAGCATCTCATTAAATATGGGCATTCCTTCTATCACTGAGGATCAGAAGAACATGAGATATCTATCCATCCATACCTTCTTGTCCTGTGCAATTCTTGCTTGTTTGACAAAAGCATTTGCCATTTTCAGGGAAGATATCCTGTATAAGATCCAAATGAAGAGGAGTTTTTTTTTCTTTTAAACATTTTTGTTTCTTACATCACCATAGTATCCCACATATACATCCCTCTCCCACTCCCAGAGAGACATCCCACATGACAAACAGTATTTTTGAGAGATGAAAAAAGGGGAAAAAAAGTCAGCACAACTGATCAATACATTGAAAATGTCCAAAAATATATGCAATATGTAACACCTGTGTACTTTCCATTTCCATGAAAGAGTAGGTTGGGAATGTCCTCTCACAGGGGAGGAATTTTCTATAGATGGTAAGGTTCTTTGGATAATTTTGTTTGCAGATAATATTGTGTTAATGTCATAAAGTCCCGGGATGTTATAAGGTTTCCTCAATCAGATCTATGGTTACTCAAAAAAACTGAATTTAAAATGGAGAAAAAAATGCCTATTGTCCCAACAATAACAGCCATCACAGATAGATAATGAGCTGGGCCTAGAACTAAAGATGAGGAGAGTGGGCTGGACTGCATTTGGGAAAATGCAGTACTTTCAATGATCCAAAACTACCATCCAGCACAAAGAGCCATCTTTTTAACACAAAGGCTCTCCAGTGATACTGCAAGAAATCTAAGTTGCAAGAGGTCTAAAGAACAATGGAGACATGAATTGTTGAGTATGAGTAAGTTGCAGTATATTTCCCATGATGACTTGAAGGGGAAAAAATGACTTAAGGGATATCATTAAGGTACAATTGGGAAGGGAAGTCATCAGTCATATGGGAAAACAAAGGATGCAAGAAGATGGCATAGGCGGTCCACTTGAAAACACAAAATGTAAAAAGATCTAGAGGAAGATGATTCCAGCCTATGGGACTGATCTTCTGTGAAGTATCTAAGGAGAGCATGAATATGAAAAAAGGCATAGGTAGGTTGCGACCTACACCAATGAAGATGTCCACATTGGCGAGATCAAAGGTCTATTGAATTATTGTCTGATACCTAATATGTCCAGTGCTTTTCAGGTGTTTATGATATATATTTGCAAAGCTTTTGAAAAGTTTACAAACCTTTGGCCTCTTTAATTTCTGAAATCTTAGTCATGCTCCCTGCCCCCATTCTTTCAACTGTGTCCACCTTCACACTGAGGTAACCAATTATTAAAGTGTATGTTGACCTCTTGAGGAAGATCTCATTAAGTTTTTCATAGACTTTTTTTTTTCCTCTTCATTTTCTGTAGCAGATATTGGTACACAAGCTTTAATTATCTTTACAGTGATTATTTTGCTTTGGCTGACTTTGAAAGATGAGATGATCAAGAGTCTAATGATATTGTTGCTTTTGGGTGCATGATGAAAACCAACTCCAGCAACTCTATGATATGCTAGCATTTTCTTGAAGCAGCTTGTCTGACACAGCTTCCCTCCCAAACTTCACCTGATTCACTCAACTACACGAGTCTAGGATCTTTTATGCCCCCAGACACAGTGGAAGCTTCTTAGACTTGGTGGGTGCCTGAGATCACTTGAATTGAGTCACCATACCCTGATGATGGACTAACCAGAAGCAATTCTAGATGAGTAGGACAAAGTCCAGAGAGGCTGAGGGCCACTATATCTTTAGCTGGATATCCTTGCTATGTTGCTGTTCTTGTTCAAACTATTCTTATTCTCTTGTATTTATGTTTATTCTTATAAATGTGTTGAGTTGTTTCGGTCATGTCCAACTCTTTATGATCCCATTGGAGTTTACTTGGCAAAGATACTGGAGTGGTTTGCCATTTCCTTCTGCAGCTCATTTTACAGATGAGTAAATGAGGAAAACAAGATTGAGTGATTTGCCCAGGGTCACATAGCTAGTAAGTATCTGAGGCTGGATTTTTAATTCCTCTTGATTCTAGAGCAGGTACATGCCTTCCTTAACCCCATCTCCTCAATGAACTCCAGTGGCTTCCTATTGCCTCCAGGATCAAATGCAAAACATTCTGCTTGGCATTCAAATCCCTTCAGAACCTAGCCCCCTCCTATCTTTCCAGTATTCTTACACCTTATTTTCCAACAGGTATCCTTCAGTCCAGTGACATTGGCTTTTTGATTGTCCCATGAACAAGATATTCCATCTCTCTGCTCTGAGCATTTTCTCTGGCCATCCCTCATGCCTGGAATCTTTTCCCTCATCTGCTCAATCTACTAATCTCACTTACTTCCTTTAAGTCCCAACTAAAATCTTATCTTTTACTGGAAATCTTCCCCAGAACCTCTTAATTCTAATGCCCTCCCTCTGTTAATTATTTTCTATTTATCCTGTATATAGTTTACTTTGTATACATTTGTTTGAATGTTGCATCTGTAACTAAATTGTAACCCCCTGAGGGCAAGGACTGGCATTCGCCTTTAGTATCCCTAGGGCTTCGAATAGTGTCTGCCATATAGTAGGCCTTAAATAAATGTTTATACATCAATTGTTAAATGTTCAGTGACTTACAGTACTTAATTTCATCCTAGCATCAAACCTGAACTAGTGAGTCAACAGCCATTTATTAATCATCTACAAATGCAAAAGATAATCCTTTCCCTCAAGGAGCTCAATTCAATGGGAGGGTGCTGACTTTAGAGCCATGCCTGTGATATTTGGCATGTCTTGCCAGGTTGGGAGGAGATGAGAGTAAGCCTCATGGCTCACATAGTGGTCAAGTTGGAGGAAGAACCCTGAGAATATAGAGGAGTGGCCTGATTGACAGCTGCTACTTGCCTGGCTCCCTGTCACCACAGCTCTCTTGTACTGGCAGCATGCTTCTCAAGTAAAGAGATTTACTTGGTGGGTGCTGGAGTAGGCTGTCCAGGAGGGTAAAGAACATTCCAAGGCCAAAACTTCTTGTTTATTGTTGACCGTGCTGCGTAAATTGGACTGTTAGGGTAGTTAGTCTCAAAGTAAAGTGGGAGAACACATCCAGAAACTGGAGACAGAACCCTTGGCTGTCAGATCATCAGTTTCAGAGACTATGCCCTGAAATTTTAGCAGCTAATGGAGCCAGTGGTCCTGCAAGTGAAGGGATCTTTATGGGGACTAAGGAATCCGGCCAGGAACGCAGGCTGTGGTCTTGACAAAGAGGTTTCAGTTCCGGCTGAGGCAGAAGCAAAGAGACTGGAGAAGGAGCAGATTTATGGCAGAGACTAGGGAACACTGGTTACCCAGGCTTATCCTATCAAGGCTCCCAGGAGGAGGGGGGTGACTCCCAGCACCAAAGGAACAGACAGTGGAGAGGCAGACCCCTTTCCATCCAAGAGCTGAGGCTGAGGTGGTTGCAGGAGAAGTTCAAACAGAAACCAAAGGAGTCCCGAAGCAAAGACCCCCGAGGCTGTGTTCTAATGGAGTCAATCAATGCTAAAAGGCTCTTTGAGGAGCCAGGGGGAACTCTCTGAGGACCTCCTTTTACAGAGCTAACTCAATTTGTTAACACCTCTGAAAGATGCACCTCTTTGTCCCTTTTTAGGTGGCTGGGATGGGAAATTATTCACACCTAACCTTATAAAGACAACCCCCCCCCCCAACTAGCTCACAGATGTGAATGTGTAAGGGAGGGGGTGAAGTTTCTAAGGGAAGTATGTGTGATAGATTGGATTTATTCACCCCACACCTTATGACCAGCCTCTCAGTGGAGCCCCACCCCTATGTCTGCAAACTTTAGCTATGAACCTTTGTCACCACATGACCATACAGATGTGGGCTGATCAACTGATGAAACTGGAACAGGAGGTTGGAATAATTGTGACTTGGGCAAATACTGCTGTCAATGCAAATGGATACTTTGGGAATGGGGGAAAAATTCAAAAAGCCTGCCATTGCTTAGCTAGATGGGCAGAGGTGGGATAATACCATCCTCCAAGGGGAAGTTTTAGGTGTGGCTCCTGAAAGATGGGGCAGGGCCAAATGGAAACTGTTTTTACCTGAATTGTGTGTAGTTTCTCCTTCCTTCTCAAAAAGGACCATAACACCAGGAAGATGATGTCATGATTTGCAACTGAACTGGATTTAAGTGAGAGAAGGCTGTGCAATGTCACTAGCCTCACTTTCACCTCCAGACCCAGCTGGGTCCAGTGGCCAGATAGAGATCAGGACAACTGGAGATGGCCCAGGATGCAGTGGGAGGCCTTGGCCTTTTTGAGCTAAGGTCTTTCTGAATTCTCATTTTGAGTAAGGCAATGCCCATTCAGTGATTAGGCCCGTTTAAGAAGTGAGTCAAGGGATGGTCCCTTTAATAAAAAAAAAAAAAATCAAACCACTCTAGTATTTCTGACAAGAAAACCCTATGGACAGTATGGTCCACAGAGTCACAAGGAGTCTGACACAATCGAACCAACACAAGAAATACAAATGCTTGTTCCCTCTCTTCATCGCAATCAGTAGCGACTCATTCATGTCATCTATTTTTGTCCACTATCTTATAACCTACCCAACAGGCGGGATGGCCTTTCCTCTACATTTTTAGCTTCTGAAGAAACCAGTGCAACTCTGAACAATTTGTTTCAATAGTCATTGAGAAGCAGTTCCAAATAAGCACTCAGGTTCCAAATCCAGAAAGGAAAAGAGTGAGGAGGCAAGCTGTTTCCTTCTGTATATCTTCTGAATTATCAGTTCTTCTGCCTCCATGATCAATAAAGGGTGTCAATAAAAGAGGTGCCACTGTGAGAAACTTGGGAAGGGGTGCTGGAGGGTGACCTTACTCTATGGTGCCATGGGCTAGCAGAATGGTAAGGTGAGGTAAGGGATGGTAGATGTCATAGTATTCCTTGAATAGGTTCCCAAAGTGGGCAAGCCCTGTGGGGGAAGGGGTCCTGGAATGATCCAGGGGGGTAATAGTATCCTCAGGTGCAATTGGGGGGGGTAGTAAATAACAATAAGGGTGGTAGAAGCATAAGGAAAGAAGAGAAGTTAAGAAAATTTTGCAAAAGCCGTTCGTACATGTTTCATATATGTTATATAACAGAGTTAAAGTCTTAGTGATTACATTATTTTCCAAATAATGCAAGTTACAACCCATCAGTGGTCAAGTCTGCAGACAGGTCTTAACAAGCAAGTGTTGGCAGGTGAGCTTGTCCCGCATTGTCAGGAATTCCAGCATGCATGGGCAGGAATATGTGTGTGTAATGATTTGTTTATAATATTATGCTATATGGTCACATGATACAGTATTGCATCATCAAAATTTCAATGCAGGAAAAAACCACAAATTTACAATAAATTATTAAATTTAAGACGTATCATTTAAAAAAAGATTTTATATTTTTTTGAAACGACATAAATTCAAAAATAACCATCAAAGGGTTAAAGAAAGTAGACTTCCAGGGGGACGTTGAGAAATTTTTTTTAAAAGGGCGCAGTAGGCCAAATAAGCTTGGGAACCTCTGTTCTAGGGGGAGGAAGTGTGTTTCCTGGAAATTGGTAGCCTAGAGCAAAGTTCCATTTGACCAGCACTAATTTACAGTTCTCAGAGCTTGCAAGAGTTTATGTTCCATTGGTATAGGCTTCAACATCCCAGAGTCCTCTCCACCTGCCATAATGACACTTTAGGTCTTTTGGGAGGTATTGTACCATACTTATCTCAATTACAAGAAGTACATTATCTCCCATTCAAAGACAGTAAATGAATAAAGACATATTGAGTACAATCATATCACTTAAGTAGGCTGAAAAAAATACTTCTTCCTCCACCCTGGCTAAGCATCCTAAAAAATCACCAAATTCTCCACCAGCAGCAGATAGAAGAGTTGGAGAACTTCTAGTCACCTCATATAGTTATATATTTCCTGATCTAATTGGAAGATTGCTTTGTGGGAAGCAAGAAAACATGATCCTGAGTGATTTTGGAATGTTTTCCTTGAATGGTTGGCTTAGGAGGAGACCAGGATACTAAATTTCCAGCTTACAAACTGATGCATTAAATAGGATTAAGAATTACAAGTATTTTCTAGAATTCCCAAACCTCAGTGCTTTCGCAGAACAGTATTTTATAGTTTGAGAAAATAATAGACTTCAAGGTTTTTCATATGTATTCCACCTTTGAATAGGCTTCCAGTTGAGTGTAGCATATTCCTGGAGGCCTTGGGTAATCCTAAACAGTATTGTTAACATTATTAGAAGCATTTTTGTGGTCTCAGTAAAGAATATAATACTATGAGGAGAAATGTGTTTAATAGAAAGCAACATGACTTAATTTATCATAAAACTATGCACTACATCTGGGGTGCACAGCATTAAAAAAAAACCTGTAAAAACCACATGCTGAGTTACTGAATTTTCCCTCATTCCATTTAGCAACAAAGTCTTCCATTACATAGCTTTCTTGGAATAAGATGAAGCATAAAGTCTCAAGTGGGTTTTAAAGGAATTTTTGCACCAAATCTAATTTATTGGTAAATCAGGTAATCTGATTAAGAGTGTTGTCAGCATTCCACTGTTCAGCTTACGGAATTTTACTTGTAGAAAGCAAGATAGGAAACCTCTTTTACTTATCTATCAAGTAGGAGACCTGATAAGCCCTCTGGCCTATGACCCTCCTCCCCTTCCTCCCTTTGTCAAAGTCTTAAATTCATACTGTACCTTTAATTTTCTTGTTCTTATCAACAATTTTGGAAGGAGTGATACTAGGTAGTGATCACAGGTGGAAGACACCTTAAAGGCATTATGGTCCAGTCCTCTTATTTTCCAGATAGGAGACTAAAGCCAATAGGGGTAAAGTGATTTGCAAAGGTCACATGGGTAGAGTAAGAGCTTGAACGAGAATTCAAACTCAGGTCCTGAGATTCTAAGTTCAAAGCACTTTGCACTGGGCCATGTTCCCTTCCTCTGTGTGTAGCTACATAGCACTTTTAGTTCTCTTTCTTTGTGCATCATAAGACTAAGGTCAGAAGAATCTATAATTGCTAAGGGATTTCCTGCCAATTTAAGGAATATAAAAGCATCTGTGCTTAGCCCACTCCATACCTGTCAATTTTCAGAGCCATAGTTTGAGAGACTGTGTGATGTAGTGGATAGAGAGATGTTCTTGAAGCTGGGAAGACTCAAGTCTGATCTCTAATTTAATGGCTGTCCCTTCCCTATACCTGAAACATTCTCTTTCTTCACCTACCTTTCCTGGTCCAGTCTCTCTGCTGACTTCCAATCTTGCACCTCCAACTGCCTCTCAGATGTCTTAAACTGGATGTCCAGTAAACATCTGAAACTCAATATGACCAAAACAGAAATCATATTATCTTTTCCCCTAAAACCTTTGCTATCTTTCCCCCTTTCCTATTACTGTAGAGCACACCACCATCCTTCCAGTCCTTCAGACTCACAACCTTGGAATCATGTTGGATTCCTCATTCTCCAATTCCAAGCTGTTGCTGAGGCTTGTCGATTTCACCTTTGCAGCATCTCTTCTATTCTCCTCTCTTGTGACACTGCCATCACTCTAGTGCAGGTATTACCTTATGCCTTGATTACTGCAATAGCCTGCTGGTGGGTCTGCCTGCCCCAGTCTCTCCTCACTCCAATCCATCCTCCATTTAGCCACTAAAGTGATTTTCCTACAGTTGGACCATGTCACTCTGCTATTCAATAAACTCCAGTGGCTTCCTATTGCCTCCAGAAACAAACACAAAATGCTCTGTCTGGCATTCAAACCCCTCCCTTCATAACCTAGTTCCTTTCTACTTTTCCAGTCTTCTTACATTTTACTCCCCTGCCATATATTCGTTGATCCAGTGACACTGTACATGTGTACCTGGGGGTCTTTTTCACTTTTTATGATTCAACCATTTTGGAAAGCAATTTGGAACTATGCCCAAAGGGCTATAAAACTCTGCACACCTTTGACCTAGCAATACCACTACCAGGTCTGTACTCTAAAGAAATCAAAGAAAAAGAAAAAAGAAAATGACCTATATGTACAAAAATATTTAGAGCAGCTCTTTTTGTGGTGGCAAAGTATTGGAAATTGAGGTAATGCCCATCAATAGGGGAATGACTGAACAAGTTATGGTATAGGATTGTAATGGAATACTATTGTGCTATAAGAAATGATGAGCAGGCAAATTTCAGAAAAAACTGAAAAGACATATATGAACTGATGCAAAGTGAAATGAGCAGAACCAGGAGATCTTTGTGCACAGTAACAGCAATATTGTATGATGATCAATTGTGAATGACAGCTATTCTGGGCAATACAATGATCTAAAACAATTTCAAAGGATTTATGATGAAAAATGCTATCCACTTTCAGAGAAAGAACTGAGAAATTCGGAATGTGGATTAAAGCATATTTTTAAAACTTTATTTTTCCTCTTGTTTGTTTTTTTTTTCACCATGTCTGATGTGGAAATTTGCTCTGCATGAGTGCATATGTATAATCTATAACAAAGTGCTTGCAGTCTCAAGGAAGGGAAAGGGAATGGAGGAAGTGAAATTTGAAACTCAACATTTTAAAAGATGAATGTTAAAATTGTTTTACATATATTTGAGAAAAAAAATAATTTTAAAAAAATAAAAAGGGGAAGCATTTTAATAACTTTTTCAGATAATTATGAATATTCTTTGTGATACTATACTAAAACTCAATAAGCAGTAGTTTCTTAAAAGTTAGTTGCAGTCTGGAATCTGAAACCACATTAGTACCCTTTTAGTACTCTGTTCCACTAAACATTGTTCTTCTTTGCATTTTGCATCTTTTATCCATGCATAACTTTATAATATCATATATTGGTCATTTGGAAAATATCAGTCCACTGAGTTATGTAGATTTTCCAAATATTGACACCTTTTATTGTACAATACCAAAAAAATCACATTCATTAATATCACAACTAATCACATCAGAAAAATCTTGGGAAGCTGTCAAGGTCATGATGGCAGAAACAGGTTTTCCAAAATTCTGATTTTCTCTTGAAAGCTCGAATTTTTTCCTTGGCAACAAATAATGGCAAATAATGTTTTGTTTCGAGTGAACGCCTCCTTGTTCATTTTCAAGAAAATGTTTGCTGATGTGGCTAATACGGAAATATGTTTTGCATGAATATATTGCTTGCCTTCTCAAGGGGTGGAAAGGAGGGAAAGAATCTGGAAATTAAAAGTTTTTTAATGAATGTTAAAATTTTTTTTGTAAGCAATGGAGAAGTATTTAATAAAATAAAAATGTATTTAAAAGTAAAAAAGAAAAGAAAATATTTGCAAAATACCTAAGTCTGAATATCTATGCTTTGTCATTTATTCTTTCAAGTACAAATGTTATTCCATGAAAGAATCAGCCAGTTTAGCTACTAATTCAAACAACTCTAACAGTCACATAAGGACTTTCTCTAGAGACAACCACTACACTTTTGTATGCAGTAGTAATGAGGACTTCCCATTTTGTCACACTCAATGTTAAAAAGATATGTCCTCAATGGTCTAGATTAAGTAAACTTTATACTTCTCATAATTTCATCAAGAACATTCTTATATGAACTTGGCATTATTTTTCATTATGAGTGCATGACAGTGAAGAGTATGATGTACAGTGTAGTGTCATTGCTTGAATTCATATTAAGGTGCCAACAATCTTAGTCACCGTTGGTTTTGTACTATCAGTATAAATGTCAGCACACTTGTTCTAGGATAAATCATGAGATTCAAAAACGTTAGTTGAGATTTTGAATATTTCAGCACCACTTATGTTTATAGGAATGTCCAATCATTCCTATAAAAGAAAATCTTCTTTGGTGATTAGTTGGTGTTGATATTGGAAGAAAACAAGCAAAACAGCAAGTCTAATCATGGCTGCAGATGCATCCATTTGTAAGGCAAAAGTACAATTCTGCAGATGAGATATGAACTCAGTCTTCAGGAGTCTCTAATTCACAGGTCACATAGCCTCTGGAAAGCTCCACTCTACACTTTTGTAAGAGAATGATGGCAAAAAAGTCAAATAAGATCTCAGCATAATTGTGAAAATAGCTTTAACCTTGTGGATCCCCTGAAAGGATCTCAGTGACCCCCAAGAGTTCACAGACCACACTTTGAGAACTACTCTTTTGAATTTGACTGTATGAGAGAGAGTAAAGTGGTGAGCTTGGGGTGGGAGGGCACTTTGAAAGAATGGCGAGCCCTTCCTTCTTGTTTAAGTTGCTTGTGAAATCAGGAGAATGCAGACCACTGTTTTTGTAGGGCTTTCTGTTCAAGGTCACACAGCTAGTAAGTGTCAGAAGCTAGACCTGAAATCAGGTCTTCCTGATTCCAGGTTCAGCACTCTAATCACTGGACCACCTAATTTGCTTGGAAAAGTCACTTTCATGTTCTGGGGCCTTAGCTTGCTCTTCTTCCAAATAGAGGGGGTCAGAGAGACTTGACAGTTCCTAGGGTCCTTTACAATTCTAACATGATACTTTGAAGGTCCTGTGGGGCTTGATTTCAAGCTTCTTTTAGCTCCCTCCCAAAAAGTATGTTTTCTCTAAGTGTTACCACTCTATTCTCAACCCTGATGCCAAGTGTGGACACAAAACTTATTTTAACACTTACCAAGAGAGGCGGCAATGTGGTACAACAGAGAAAAACACCAGATTCAGATAACCTGAGCTCAAATTTCAGCTCTGCTGCTTTTTTTTTTTCTTAAGGCAATTGGCATTAAATTACTTGCTCAGAGGCACACAAGCTAGTAAGTGTCAAGTGTTTGGTCTGAGGCTGGATTTGAACTCAGGTCCTCCTGATTTCAGGGCAGGTGCTGTTTCCATTGAACCACCTAGCTGCCTCTCTGCTACTTTCTATCTGCATAACATTGGTCAATTCATATTTTGGGTCTTAGGTTCCTCTTCTATAAAGTGAGTGTTAGACTAGATGACCTGAGTGCTCTCCAGTTCTCAATCTATGGTCAATGAAGCTGCCAAGTGGATGGATTCTTCTGGGGCTAGTGGATTAGGGTGGAAAGAGTTGATAGCCTCCTCATTAGTTTCAACTGAGTTTACCATTAGTAACACTTGGCTAGGTTATGGTATTTAGCTTAGGTGTGGCCCAGTTGATGGTATTCAATCCTGGGGGCCATATTTTAAGAGGGTCCCTGATTATTTGAAACATGCCCAGAAGAAAGTCACAATGACTTAAAATAATTTCAAATGAGATATAGTGAAGATCTAGGGACATTTAATCTGAAGAAGAAAAGATTTAGGCTTATTTGAAGGGCTCCGTTGAAGAAGAGAGTATAAATTTATTCTGTATGGTTCCAGATGAAGAACGAGGACAAATGGGTGGAAGTTATAGGTAGAAGATACATTTTGGCTCCACAGAAGGCAGATAATTCTAACAGCTAGACACTGTCCAAAATTGGAACGTTATTTCCTTTCCCTATCATAGGAAGTTTTCAAGCACAAGCCAAATGTTGTAGAGGGAAATCCTGGTCTTGTTATCAGGTGGATGGTTAGACTATGTGACCTCAGACTTTATTAGAATTCTAAGACTCTTAGCTCTTATGACTCAATAATCTGTTGGCAGTTACTTAACCCAACAACTGGCCAGACATAAGGTAGGCTCCAAATTCCATTCCTCATTTTGGTTTTGATGAGTTGAAGTTTTATCAGACTGCCCAGCCAAAATATCTTCAGCCCCAAGTCACAGAGTCAAAGACCTAATTAAGATTTCAGATTCATTGAGGTAGATAAGGGGAGTTTCCCTGAAGTCCATAAGCAACATCAGGTAATGCCAATTATATCTTCCTTTCTTTTCACCTTTTCTTAGTAACCATATTGACTGGATCTCCTACTCTCACACACACACTTCTTCTTTTTTTTTTGGAGACCAGGAAGTCCTGTTCCCCGGGGCCAACTCTGACCCAGAAGAGTGACTTAAGTGACATTATGTTGTAAGCTTCTTCAAGGCAGGACTGTCTTGCTTCTTTGTATTCCCAGTGCTTGGCACATAGCAGGTGCTTAATAAGTATCTATTGATTATTTACAGAAAAAGGAAGTAGGGCATCATTTTTGAGCTTCATTTCAGTCTGACAAAATGAAGTTGGATGGTTTATTTCTAGCAAAGTCTTTGAGGCAAATATGATTTTGAAACATTCTTAAAAAAGAAAAAGTAAGCAGGGGTTCTTTAGCCATGCCCACAATTCAAGTCCTGCCAGAAAAGAAAACAAGGTTTTCTCCTCTCCCCCTACCCCAATCTTACCTGGGCCTAGTTTTCATTAAAGACAATAAACCTTCCACATCTTTCTCCTTTTTGTCACTGGCTTAGTGTTGGCTTTGGAATCCTCTTTTTGTATCCCCAGTGCTTACTTAGTACAGAGGCTGTAACATAATAGGCAATTAATAAATATTGATGAATTGAAATTGAAAACCATTTGATTTTTACCTGGTAAACATTCATTGCCTATTGTAAATAGGGACAGAGCTACAGCCACACCCCACACTATATGTAGCTCGTATTGGTTTAATCTACATTTTTTCTTGTTTCTCTTTTAAAGGAAATCATTATGATAGTTTCAGTGAAAACTACAAGCCTGCAGATGACATGGCTATTAATGCTAATGTTTTCATTCAAAGTCGATGCTAAAAGTCTAAAGGAATCAAAACCCCCAATAATAGAGTCCAAACCTTTTATGATATACTGGAATGCTCCTACAACGCAGTGCAAGAAGCTTTTTGATGTGGATCTAAATCTCCAAGCTTTTGGCATTGTGGTTAACCCTAATGAGGCATTCAATGGACCCCATGTTACCACATTTTATGAAAAAGAATTGGGGAATTACCCTTACATTGATCAAAATGGAACAGTTATCAATGGAGGAATACCTCAGAAAGAGAACCTTCCTATGCACCTTGAAAAGAGCAAGGAGGACATCGAGAAAGCCATTCCTTCAGGAAAATTCCAAGGACTGGCTGTTATTGACTGGGAAGAGTGGAGCCCTCAGTGGGAAAGAAATGGGGCTTCTAAAAACGTATATAAAATGCACACTTTATACCTTATTAAAAGCGAACCCAAGAATTTGTCAGTACCCGAAGTACAAGCAAAAGCAAAAGAGGAATTTGAAAGTGCTGCCAAGAATTTTATGAATTCTACTCTTCGCATGGGAGTAGAAATCAGACCACGAGGACACTGGGGTTTTTTCCTTTACCCAGAATGCTACAATAATCATTACGACGCACACCCACAGGCATATACTGGGCAATGTGAAAAAGGGGAAATTTCACTCAATGATGACCTCCAGTGGCTATGGCAAGAAAGCACTGCTCTTTATCCTTCTATATACTTGCCACTGATGTTGAAGGATGCTGTAAATACCCAGAAATTTGTTCACTATCGAGTCAAAGAAGCAATGAGAATTTCCCAAAGGGCTAGGAGAGACTACGCTTTGCCTGTTTTTGTTTATACTAGGCTATTTTATACCCATGGTACCGAGCCCTTGACTAAGGTAAGCACTCCTGTTCTCTCTTACCCTAAAAGTTTTTTTTTTCTTTTTAAAAAACAGATACAGGATAGAAATATGGTAGGGATATATTTACAAAAGAAATTTTTTTTCAGAAAGTTGTTATTGTTTCTTTAATGAATAATTTAAATACTTAATCCTCTACCACTTATTACTATTATTATTGTTCCTTCAAAGGTCAAGCTAACTTGAAGATCAGTGCCAGTCACAACAAAGTGACAAAGTAATGTATTTTAATTGTAGTGAGAAACATGGGCCTTGGGGTATCCTCACATGATACCCTTTAGAAATGTCATAAAAATGTTCTTAAATCTCATTTCAAGACTCAGCTTCTAGGCTCCTTCCTACAGGACACCTTTCCAGATCTCCTTAGTCATTAATGCTCTCTCCTTCCTCCAATTACCATGCATATATTTATCTATTTACATTTTTACCATCATTTCTTCTCTACCACCCATCTTCCTTTCTCAGTATGATAGAAGTTTCTTGAGGATAGGGACTATTTTTTTTTCCATTTTGTTTTTATATCAACAGCACCTAGCATAATGCCTAGCATAAAGGAGATAGGGATTAGGGACTAGATTTATGATTTCATTGATCTAGGAAATTTATAGGTGTGATAATTACCTCTCAATGCAGATAGGCATCCTCTCTTATAGTTTTAGTCTTAGAGAATTGTCTAAAGCACTGAGGAAGTTTAAAGGATTAACCCACTGTCACACAGCTAGTATTTTTCAGAGACAGGCCTGAACCCAAGACTTCTTGGCATTGAGGCTAGCTCTCTATGCATTGCACCATGATGAGCTTTGCACATAATTTTGTTGTTATTCTTCAGTCCTTTCAATCATGTCCAACTCTTTGTGACCCCATTTGGGGTTTTCTTGGCAAAGAAAGATAGTGGAGTGGTTTGTCATTTCCTTCTCCAGCTCATTTTGCAGATGGGAAAATTGAGGCAAACAGAGTGAAGTGACTTGCCCATGGTCACAAAGCTAGTTAAGTGTCTGAAGCCAAATTTGTATAGCATAGGCATTTAGTAAATGCTTGTTGGATTGGATTAGATTAACTTTGAAATTCTAAAATTCTTCACCACCACACACCACCACCACACCACACTACTACTTCTACCACTGCTACCATTACTACCACTACTAGCTAGCTGGTATTTATATAATGTCTTAAGGTCTTGAGAGCATTTTATAGATGTTATTTCATTTTATCCTCACAATTAGCCTGGGAGTCAGGTGCTATTATTATCCCCATTTTCCAGAGGAGGAAATTGAAGCAGATGGACAGGTTAAATGACTTGCCCAGGGTCACAGAGCTAGTATCTTAGGATTTGAACTCATATTTTCCAGTCTCCAAGTCTAGTGTTCTATCCAGTGTGATTCCTAAGGGAAATTTCACAATTTTTCTCCTTAGATCCTAAACCTTTAATATCTCTCCATTCCCTGTGGGATGAATTTCATGTTCCTTAGCCTATTAGTCAAAATCTTCTATAATCTACCTTTCCTATCTTGTCTCCACCTACTTTCCCTACCGTTCCAACCGAATTGCTTCTACTACCATTCCTTAACATATCTTATAACTTTCCTTCCCTTATTCTATGCCACTCTTTCTGGCTGAAGTATCCTTCCCATTTTTCCCTGTCCAAATCCAACTTATCCTACAAGACTTGGCCCAAACCTCTCTCAAATCATACTTAGTTTTCCTCTACTTATCTGTCAGCAACTTGTCTATAACTTATAGCCTGAAGTAGTTGACTAGGACATTGAAATATTAAGTGACATCTTTATGGTCACAGAGCAAGTATGTTAGAAGTAGGATTTAAAACTCAGGTCTTCCAGACTCCAAGGCCAATTTTGTATCCAAATAGGCCATGCTACCTACCAGGTCTTTGATGGGAATAAATAATAATAATTCACATTTTTAGAGAGATTTAATTTCTCAAATGTTTTCTAACAAGCCTATTGAACGTATACATGAGGGGCAGCTAGGTGGCGCAGTGGATAGAGCACCGGCCCTGAAGTCAGGAGGACCTGAGTTCAAATCCTGCCTCAGACACATAACACTTACTAGCTGTGTGACCCTGGGCAAGTCACTTAACCCCAATTGCTTCACCAAATTAAAAAAAAAAAAAGTATACATGGAATTATCATTATTTGTTCATGAAGAAATTTAAGTTTCAGAGAGCTTAAATGGCTAGTCACATGGCTAGTAAAGATGAGTTCACACTTAAGCTCTGGATCTAAGCTCAGAACTCTTTCTATCTCACTAAGATTCCCCTTAATAAAACATTGCCATTCTTGTGTCAGCCTTTATACAACTGTATATGTGCATATATTCAATGACAGAACATCCCTTCTAGATACTAAGAACTTATAATCTTGAAAAGCTGACTGATCTTTCCTATTCTAGAGGTGTATTTATTAGAATGGTAGAATTTTAAAAGTCATATTTGCCATTACTTTCCATTCACTATTTAGACACAATGTCTGAAATGAAAGATTTATTTAGCTACCTACTTTATCAGTCACACACATTCTAGAACATAGTAAATAACAAAAGGCAAAATGAAACTGTGGGTGCCTAAGTGCACTGTGGTTGGTGGGCTGAATCCTACTCCTGTTACCCCTTAGTTTTCAGGAATGACTCTGAATCTTTTTCATTCCAGAATGATTTATTGTACACTATTGGTGAGAGTGCTGCAATGGGGGCAGAAGGTGTGGTAATATGGGGAGGAATGGAGTATTCCAGTTCAAAAGTAAGTTTGATTTTCATTTATATTTCTCTATCAGCACCCTGAAAGAAAAGTTCAAAGAATCATAGATTTAGGGGTAGAATTGTCCAGGTAGTATTCTTCTGGCTGGCTTTATTTGGATCCATCTTAATTACCTCCTTTTAATTCAACACTACTACAGTTACTTAATATGAGATTCTTCAATCTACCTAACAAACAAAAAGAATTTTCCAGTTGCCCACTAGGTACCCAATACTTTGCTAAACAGAGTGGTTAGGTGGCTCAGTGGACAGAATGCTGGGCCTGAGGTCAAGAGACTCATCTTCCTGAGCTCAGATTTGGCCTCAAACATTTACTAGCTGTGTGATCCTAGGCAATTCACTTAACCCTGTCTGCCTCAGTTCTTTAAATGTTAAATGAGCTGGAGGTGGAAATGGCAAACCACTCCAGTATCTTTATGAAGAAAGCCTTAAATGGAGTCAGGAAGAGTCGGTACAACTGAAATGACTGAACAATACTTTACTAATCATGAGGGAGTACATAAAGATCAGTTAGTTAATAAGCATTAAGTACCTACTATGTGCCTAGCACTATGCCAAATGCTAAGGTTAGAAAAAAGGCAAAAATGACTCTCAAGGAGCTCACAATATAATCGAGATATATACAGAACAAACTAAGGATAATCATTAGAGAGGAGGCACTAACATGGCCCCTGCCCTGAGGAGATTCTAATGCAGCTAGGGAGACAGCACATTGAATCACAGACTTTGAAAATGGGAAGGGCCCTTAGAGGTCATGTAGGCCAGTAATCTCATCTTGATACGTGAAGAAACACAGACTCCCAGTAGTTGAGCTGCCCAAGGTCACATAGTTTATAAATTAGAGGAGCCTAATTGGGACTCAAATCTTCTGACTGAAGTGTAGTATTCTTTTTTTTTTTTTGGCTAGGCAGTGGGGTTAAGTGACTTGTCCAGGGTCATACAGCTAGTAAGCGTTATGTGTCTAATTCCAGATTTGGACTCAGTTCCTCCTGAATCCAGTGTAGGTGCTCTATCCACTGCACCACCTAGCTGCCCCATCAGTATAGTATTCTTTTTATTATACCAGCTATCTCTTTCACGTGAATGAAACCTTTAGAGTATATTTAGGTGCTAATTACAGCAAGAGGAATACTAGCTGTATTTACTCTGAAAGCAGAAGGAACTCTGAAAAAGGGAGAGATTGATTTATAGGCCTATACCCAGTGTGTGAATTGTGCACAGGCCTTATGTTTGAGTTTTTTCTTCCTCTTTTTGACCCTTCATCCCTTAGAAGCTCAGTCCACAAATTTACTATGTATCATTAACTCTACTATGAAAAGGTAGATAGGAGAAGAGGTCTTCAACACCTTAGACAATAATATGTTTATAGATGCAACTATAAAGCTGTCTAGGGGCAGTTAGGTAGCACAGTACATACAGCCTGGTCCCAGAGTCTGGTAGACAAGTTCAAATCTTACCTAAGGCACTTACTAGCTATGTGATCTTGTGCCAATCTAACTTTTCTTTGCCTCAGTTTCCTCAACTGTAAAATGAAATATAATAAGGGCACCTATTCCTCAGGGTCATTGTGAGGATCACAATCAGATAATAATGTAAAGCATTTAGCACAGTGCTTAGCACATAGTAAGTTCCTAATAGATAAATGGTTATTACCATCCCCTCACCCTTAGAGTGTTGCCTGGGACACTGAGAAATCAAGGGACTTGTCTAAGACCACTGAGCTAGTATGCATGAATAGATCTTGAACCCCAATCTTCCTGATGCCAAAGCTAGAATTCTGCCCACTATGCCAGACACTCTATCAAATGTTTTTTTTTAATGGTTAATTATAGTCCTTGTCATCTGGAAAATAACATATATTATGATTAATTTGAGATGATTTCTCTTTTTTTATAGAACAATTGCTTAACAGTGCAGAAATTCATTAATGGAGTTTTTGGTCATTATATCGTCAATGTGACAACAGCTACCCAACGCTGCAGTAGAATTCTTTGCAACAATAACGGGAGATGCGTTAGGAGAGAAGCTGACTCATACTCCTATCTACATATGCCCGTGGGCAGCATTATGAGGCATAAGTTAAAGAGGGGGCTGAAGTTCATCCCATCTCAAAGAACTTCAAAAGAAGAAGTACTATATTTGCAGAAGGAATTTGTGTGCCAGTGTTATACTCCCTGGAATGGAAAATTCTGTTCATATAAAGAAACCTACCACTCTGGATCAAGGAAAAAAATTCTGCCCTCTGAAGCAAAATTCCTTCTCACTTTAATTTTAATATTGCCTGTGACCCTGCTGATCTTTTTTATCCCAATATAATGTAACCCTTCTGGAATCAGTCCAAAGGATCCACCTTCATGCTCCTATACCTGTGCTCTCTGATCTTCTCCATGCCAGCAGGTCCAAATGTATTGGGGATTATGGTACTCTATCATTGTTTGATTTTTCATTCCTCTCTCTATATGTACACAACAAGTATACTTTAAAGAAAATGGAATTGCAATTAGTGTCATTCTCTGAATTGTTTGAGATTAAAAGGATTACTGAGATTAAAAGATTTGTATAAATTGAACCACTGGAGGCACGGCTGGCCTGTGACTTGAGCCCGTCCAATGACAAGGACCAAACACTGTCAGGCACACATTCTTTGCAGGGGTTGAGTGCTCTACCCAACACTTTTGGGCATTCTGGAGAAACACTAAGCTCCTTATTATCTCTAAGGGATTGCTATCTCTTTCCCATGCATCACTTTTGGGCATTCTGTCATTTACAGCAAATATTCTATGATTCTATGCCTGGAATGTATGCTTATTAGGGACAAAATAATCATGTCTAGTAAGTTACTTTTCAGGTACCTAAGATTTGTCAGCAAATGTATTTAGATAATTGAAGCGTGTGTCTACAAAAGTGTTACATTATGACTCATCATCATTTGGAGGTGGTATAAATCCTGGAAAATCCAATCCAAACTATGGCTTGGAATGGATTGCATGTCTGTCCTACAGGGACCAGCCAAGCTATATCAAAAGAGGTTTATTATCAGCAAAGGATGGTGAAAGACCAAAAGATGACAACATATTTGGGTCACAGCAACTCATGATGGTTGTTGTTTATCCTTCCTTCTCAAATAGGACCATGACATCAGGAAGGTGATGTCATGACTTGCAATATCATGAATTTGATTTAAGTGAGGCAAGGCTGTGCAAAGTCCCCAAACTCATTCTCTCCTCCACAGCTGTCTGGGTCCAGTGGCAAGATATAGATCAGGATGGCTGGAGATGTCTGTGGATGCAGTGGGAGACCTTGGCCTTTTTAAGCTGAGGTCTTTCTTTGGTCTCAGTTTGTCTGAGGCAATGTCCATTCAGTGATTAAGACTAGGTAAGAAATGAGGCAAAGAATGGCCTGTTTTACCTAGTCAAAAAAAATTTAGTCTGGGAGGGGAAGACTCTCAGGGTTTCTGACCAAAACAGAAAGGCTTTCTATTTATGCTCACTCTGAACCCTCAGAGCCCAAACAATGACCAAAGAAAGCTTGAGCTGGGATCTATTGTTGGCCAACCAATGAGAGCCAGAGTGATTTGGCTTTAAAGCGAGGTCCTTAAAAAGGAAATCCAGCCTATAAACCCCAAGATATCCTGTGAGGTTTCAGCAATCAAAATTTATATTCCTATGTGGAATATAAGTGAAGGGAGGAAGGGAGAGAAGGAGGGAAAGAAAGAAGAAAGGAGAAAAGGAAGTAAAGAGGCAAGGAAGGAAGATATTCTGCTAAGGGGAGGAGTGATCTGCACTGGTGAAGGGGGTGCCCAAACACAAATCTTATGAATATTGAAATGAGTGACATGTGAAGCCACACCCTGTCATGTCTCACCACTCTTGTGGAGTGACATACAATGAAATAACACTTCCATTCAGGTAACCTGGACTGTGTAACTCAACAAGGACACTGAAAGAGGGAGTGCCTATACATCAAACAAGAGTCATCAGGTGTGTCATTGTGCAAGCAAGCCTAATGTTGTAAGTGTCCTAACCCTTAATAGGTATGTTAGCATCTGGGTAAGTTTACATAGAATTGTTTTCCAGCCTGGTTTCTAGAGTCCGAGTTCTAGACTTGTTTACAAGTCTTCACATTTAGCTCAAATCTTTAGTATCATGGATTTATGAGAGAATCAAGTTTCAGTGAAATGGCCCAAGGATATCGAATAAATGTTGCTGATTGGTTGATATAATGGACTGACTTTATACAAATTCAACCAGTCCTCATAAAGCATGGCCTCAAGTCACCTCACTACCCTGGTTGCCCTGATCTGGGCCTGTTCCAATTTATCAATTGTGCTTCCTGAAAATACGGCTCCCAAAACTGAGCAGAGCACTCTAAAAGTGTTCTGACCGGAGAATGTCCCCTGACTACAGGTCCAGAGCCCAACACATTGCATCATACCACCTCTTGCTAATTCTGTTACCTTGGATAAGTTACTTAACTTTTCTGGGCCTCAGGTTTTTCAACTGTAAATTGAGGATTTTGGAGTAGATGTTTGGTAAGGTCCCTTATACTTATATAAGAACATGGTTCTAACTTGTTACCATGAAAATAAGTATATGACAAAATTGAGGAGCTAATTACATGGGATTTCTTTTTTTTTCCCCATATGGGATATTAAAAATAATACTTGCTTAGACCTTCCAAACCTTCACCAAAGTAGTAAAGTAGGCTGAATCACCAGCATGTGTACAATGGTACTCTGCCCCTTCCTTAACATGAAAGAGTTTTTCATAAACATCATTTATGAACTGTCCTTCTCTGGGCCTGGCTCAGGCCAGTCAGTTTAGGTCTAATACAGTAATGAAGTAAGACACTTGTATATTGTTCAACAGTTAACAAAAGGAAGTTTTACTTAGAGCCCTTCTTCCTGACTTTGGTGGAGAGGCCTTTTATGCCCTGAGGAGAGCAGGAAACCAAGTTAATGTGACCTGAGCCACTGGTCAAGAGCTAGGCAGTTTGAGACTTAGCTCCTTAGGCAAATCAAGTACTGGGAACAGCTTTCTTGACTTTCAGGAGAAGACTTGACTTAAACTATGGGATGGGGGCTCTGGGCTATTCATATTGTTGTTATTGTCCGGAGTGGTTGTCTTAGTACTTTATCAAATACTACCTCTAAGACTGAACAACAAAACTGGCTGCTGAATGTAGCACTTTTCATTTCAGTTTATCCATTGACAAATCACCTTGGTTTGGTATTCATCAGCATCTACAGCTATAAAATGGAGATTACTCTATGCAGATCAGTTAAAGATTCCAGGTGAAAGCTTACTAGGAAATGATCATAGATCAAGAGCTGGAAAACACCTTGAAGGCATTATAGTGCAGTCCTCTTATTTCCAGATTAGGAGACTGAAGCCAATAGGGGTAAAGTGATTTGCACAAGGTCACATGGGTAGAGTAAGTGTTTTAACTAGAATTCAAACTCAGGTCCTGAAACTCTAAGTTCAAAGAACTTCACACTGGGCCATGTTCCCTCCCTCTGTGTGTAGCTACATAACATGTCTAGTTCTCTTTCTCTGTGCATAATAAGACTAAGGTCAGATGAAATCTATAATTACTAAGGGATCTCCTGCCAATTTAAGGAATATAAAAGCATCTGTGCTTAGCCCACTCCATACCTGTCAATTTTCAGAGCCATAGTTTGAGAGACTGTGTGGTGTAGTAGATAGAGAGATGTTCTTGAAGCTGGGAAGACTCCAGTCTGGTCTCTAATTTAATGGCTGTCTCTTCCCCATACCTGAAACATTCTCTTTCTTCACCTACCTTTCCTGGTCCAGTCTCTCTGCTGACTTCCAATGTTATACCTCCAACTAGCTCTCAGATATCTTAAACTGGATGTCCAGTAAACATCTAAAACTCAATATGACCGAAACAGAAATCATTATTATCTTTTCCCCAAAACCTTCCCTACCTTGCCCCCTTTCCTATTACTGTAGAGCACACCACCATCTTTCCAGTCCTTCAGACTCACAACCTTGGAATCATGTTGGATTCCTCATTCTCCATATCCAAGCTGGTGCTCAAGCCTGTCGATTTCACCTTTGCAGCATCTCTTCTATTCTCCTCTCTTGTGACACTGCCATCACTCTAGTGCAGGTATTACCTTATGCCTTGATTACTGCAATAGCCTGCTGGTGGGTCTGCCTGCCCCAGTCTCTCCCCACTCCAATCCATCCTCCATTTAGCCGCTAAAGTGATTTTCCTAAAGTGCAGGTTGGACCATGTCACTCTGCTATTCAATAAACTCCAGTGGCTTCCTATTGCCTCCAGAAGCAAACACAAAATACTCTGTCTGGCATTCAAACCCCTCCCTTCATAACACAGCTCCTTTCTACTTTTACAGTTTTCTTACACCTCATTCCCTGCCATGTATTCTTTGATCCAGTGACACTGTACATGTGTACCTGGGGGTCTTTTTCACTTTTTTATGATTCAACCATTTTGGAAAGCAATTTGGAACTATGCCCAAAGGGCTATAAAACTGTGCCCACCTTTTGACCTAGCAGTACCACTACCAGGTCTGTACTCTAAAGAGGTCAAAGGAAAAGAAAAAAGAAAATGACCTATATGTACAAAAATATTTAGAGCAGCTCTTTTTGTGGTGGCAAAGTATTGGAAATTGAGGTAATGCCCATCAATAGGGGAATGACTGAACAAGTTATGGTATAGGATTGTAATGGAATACTATTGTGCTATAAGAAATGATGAGCAGGCAAATTTCAGAAAAAACTGAAAAGACATATATGAACTGATGCAAAATGAAGTGAGCAGAACCAGGAGATCTTTGTGCACAGTAACAGCAATATTGTATGATGATCAATTGTGAATGACAGCTATTCTGGGCAATACAATGATCTAAAACAATTTCAAAGGATTTATGATGAAAAATGCTATCCACTTTCAGAGAAAGAACTGAGAAATTCGGAATGTGGATTGAAGAATGCTTTTTAAACTTTTCTTATTTTTCTTCTTGTTTTTTTCCCCACATGGCTAATGTGCAAATTTGTTTTGTGTGACTGCATATGTATAATCTATAACAAATCGCTTGCCTTCTCAAGGAAGGAAAAGAGAATGGAGGAATTGAATTTGAAACTCAACATTTTAAAAAATGAATGTTAAAATTGTTTTACATGTAATTGAGGAAAAATAGTAATTTTTTAAAAGTAAAGGAAAACATTTTAATAACTTTTTCAGATAATTATGAATATTCTTTTTGATAGTATACTAAAACTCAATAAGTAGTAGTTTCTTAAAAGTTAGTTGCAATCTGGTATCTGAAACCACATTAGTACACTTTTAATGCTCTGTTCCATTAAACATTGATCTACCTTGCATTTTGAATGGAACTTTTCCCCATGCATAATTTCATAACATCATATATTGGTCATTTGGAAAATATCATTTCATTGAGTTATGCAGATTTTCCAAATGTCGACACATTTCATTGTACAATATAAAAAAATCACAATCATTAATATCACAACTAATCACATCAGAAAAGTCTTGATAAGCTGTCAAGCTCACGATGGCAGAAACAGGTTTTCCAAAATTCTAAATTTCTCTTGAAAGCTCGAATTTTATCATTGGCAACAAATAATGGCAATTAATGTTTTCCTTGGAGTGAATCCCTCTTTGTTCATTTTCAAGAAAATATTTCCTAGCACGGCTAATACGGAAATATGTTTTGCATGAATATATTGCTTGCCTTCTCAAGAGGTGGAAAGGAGGGAAAGAATCTGGAAATTAAAATTTTTTTGATGAATGTTAAATTTTTTTTACATGCAATGGGGAATACTTAATGAAATAAATAAAAATATATGTAAAAGTAAAAAAGAAAACAAAATATTTGCAAAATACCCAAGTCTGAATAACTATGCTTTGTCACTTATTTTTCAAGTACAAATATTGTTCCATGAAAGAATCAGCCAGTTTAGCTACTAATTCAAACAACTCAAACAATCATATAAGGACTTTCTCTAGAGACAACCACTACACTTTTGTATGCAGTAGTAATGAGGACTTCCCATTTTGTCACAGTCAATGTTAAAAAGATATACACTCAATGGTCTAGATTTAGTAAACTTTATACTTTTCATTATTTCATCAAGAACATTCATATGTGAAGTTGACATTATTTTTCGTTATGAGTGCATGGACAGTGAAAAGTATTATGTACAGTGTAGTGTCATTGCTTGGATTCATGATAAGGTGCCAACAGTCTTAGTCACCGTTGGTTTTGTTGTTCTAGGAGAAATCATGAGATTCAAAAATATTAGTTGAGATTTTGAATATTTCATCACCACTTATGTTTATAGGAATGTCCAATCATTCCTATAAAAGAAAATCTTCTTTGGTGATTAGTTGGTGTTGATATTGGAAGAAAACAAGCAAAACAGCAAGTCTAATCATGGCTGCAGATGCATCCATTTGTAAGGCAAAAGTACAATTCTGCAGATGAGATATGAACTCAGTCTTCAGGAGTCTCTAATTCACAGGTCACATAGCCTCTGGAAAGCTCCACTCTACACTTTTGTAAGAGAATGATGGCAAAAAAGTCAAATAAGATCTCAGCATAATTGTGAAAATAGCTTTAACCTTGTGGATCCCCTGAAAGAATCTCAGTGACCCCCAAGAATTCACAGACCACACTTTGAGAACTACTCTTTTGAATTTGACTGTATGAGAGGGAGTAAAAGTGGTGAGCTTGGGGTGGGAGGGCACTTTGAAAGAATGGCGAGCCCTTCCTTCTTGTTTAAGTTGCTTGTGAAATCAGGAGAATGCAGACCACTGTTTTTGTAGGGGCTGATACTCTGGCGCTTTCTGTTCAAGGTCACACAGCTAGTAAGTGTCAGAAGCTAGACCTGAAATCAGGTCTTCCTGATTCCAGGTTCAGCACTCTAATCACTGGAACACCTAATTTCCTTGGAAAAGTCACTTTCATGTTCTGGGGCCTCAGCTTGCTCTTCTTCCAAATAGAGGGGTCAGAGAGACTTGAAGGTTTCTAGGGTCCTTTACACTTCTAATATGATACTTTGAAGGTCTTGTGGGGCTTGATTTCAAGCTTCTTTTAGCTCCCTCCCAAAAACCGTGTTTTCTCTAAGTATAACCGATCCATTCTCAATCTTGATGCCAAGTGTGGACACAAAACTTATCTTAACACTTAACCAAGAGAGGAGGCAATGTGGTACAGTAGAAAAAAACAGCAGATTCAGATTTAGAGAACCTGACCTCCAATCTCAGCTCTGGTACTTTCTAAGTGTGTAATGTTGGTCAAGTCATTTTTTGAAGCTTAGGTTCCTCTTCTATGAAGTGAGAGTGTTAGACTAGATGACCTGAGTGCTTTCCAGTTCTCAATCTATGTTCAATGAAGCTACCAAGTGGATGGATTCCTCTGGGTCTAGTGGCTTAGGGTGGAAAGAGGACATCCTCCTCATTAATTTTTGTGCTATCCTATGACTTCTTTTTCCACAAGCCCATTTCAACTAAGTTTACCATTAATAACACTTGGCTAGGTTATGGTATTTAGCTTAGGTGTGGCCCAGTTGATGGTATTCAGTCCTGGGATCCATATTTTAAGAGGGGCCCTGATTAGCCCAGAAGAAGGTCACAATGACTTAAAATAATTTCAGATGAGGTGTATTTGAAGATCTGGGGCCATTTAACCTGAAGAAGGAAAGATTTAGGCTAATTTGAAGGGCTCTCTTCAAGAAGAGAGTATAAATTTGTCCTGTATGGTTCCAGATGAAGAACGAGGACAAATGGGTGGAAGTTATAGGTAGAAGATACATTTTGGCTCCACAGAAGGCAGATAATTCTAACAGCTAGACACTGTCCAAAAATGGAACGTTATTTCCTTTCCCTATCATAGGAAGTTTTCAAGCACAAGCTAAATGTTGTAGAGGGAAATCCTGGTCTTGTTATCAGGTGGATGGTCGGACTGTGTGACCTCAGACTTCATTAGAATTCTAAGACTCTTAGCTCTTATGACTCAATAATCCTTTGGCAGTTGTTTAACCCAACAACTGCCAGACATAAGGTAGGCCCAAATTCCATTCCTCATTTTGGTTTTGATGAGTTGAAGTTTTATCAGATTGCCCAGCCAAAATATCTTCAGCCCCAAGTCACAGAGTCAAAGACCTATTAAGATTTCAGATTCATTGAGGTGGATAAGGGGAGTTTCCCTGAAGCCCATAAGCAACATTAGGTAATGCCAATTATATCTTCCTTTCTTTTCACCTTTTCTTAGTAACCATATTGACCGGATCTCCTACTCTCACACACACACTTCTTCTTTTTTTTTTTGGAGACCAGGAAGTACTGTGCCTGGGTCAACTAACCCAGAAGAGTAGCTTCAGTGACATGTTAGGTTGTAAGCTTCTTGGGGGCAGATATGTCTTGCTTCTTTGTATTCCCAGTGCTTAGCACAGTGCTTGACACAAAGTAGGTGCTTAATAAGTGTTTATTGATTATTTACACAAAAAAGGAAGTAGGGCATCATTTTTGAGCTTCATTTCAGTCAGACAAAATGAAGTTGGATGATTTGTTCCTAGCAAAGTCTTTGAGGCAATGATATGGTTTTTCAACATTCTAAAAAAAAAAAGTGAGCAGGGGCTTTTAGCCACTCCCACAATTCCAGTGGCGACCTAAAAGAAAACAGGGTTTTCTCCCCTCCCCCTCCCCCAATCTTACCTGAGCCTAGTTTTCATTAAAGACAATAAACCTTACACATCTTTCTACTTTTTGTCACTGGTTTAGTGTAAATATCCGGACATTTTTTTACTATCGAGTGAAAGAAGCAATGAGAATTTCCCAAATGGCTAGGAGCAACTACGCTTTGCCTGTTTTTGTTTGTGCTAGGTTATTTTATACCCATGGTACCAAGCCCTTGACTAAGGTAAGCACTCCTGTTCTCCATTCCCCTAAAAGCTCTTATTTTTTAAACAAATACAGAATAGAATATAGTAGGGATATATTTACAAGAGAAATTTTTTTCTGAAAGCTTTTTTGCTTCTTTAATGAATTATTTAAATATTTAATCCTCTACTACTACTAGCTATTATTACTTTTATTCCTTCAAAGGTCAAGCTAACTTTGAAGATCAGTGCCAGTCACAACAAAGTGACAAAGTAATGTATTTTAATTGTAGTGAGAAACATGGGCCTTGGGGTATCCTCACATGATACCCTTTAGAAATGTCATAAAAAATGTTCTTAAATCTCATTTCAAGACTCAGCTTCTAGGCTCCTTCCTACAGAACACCTTTCCAGATCTCCTTAGTCGTTAATGCTCTCTCCTTCCTCAGATTACCATGCATATATTTGTGTATTTACATTTTTACCATCATTTCTTCTCTACCACCCATCCTCCTACCTCAGTATGATAGAAGTTCTTTGAGGATAGGGACTATTTTTTTTCCCATTTTGTTTTTACATCAACAGCACCTAGCATAATGCCTAGCATAAAGGAGATAGGGGTTAGGAGCTAGATCTATGATTTCATCGACCTAGGCAATTTATAGGTGTGATAATTATGTCTCAATGCAGATAGGTATCTTCTCTTGTAGTTTTAGTCTTAGAGAATTGTCTAAAGCACTGAGAGAATTTTAACCCACTGTCACACAGCCAGCATTTTTCAGAGACAGGCCTGAACGCAAGACTTCTTGGCATTGAGGCTGGTTCTGGATCTATTACATCATGATGAGCTTTGCACATAATTTTGTTGTTGTGGTTTAGTCATGTCCAACTCTTTGTGACCCCATTTGGGGTTTTCTTGGCAAAAATGCTGGAGTGGTTTGTCATTTCCTTCTCCAGCTCATTTTGCAGATGAGGAAACTAAGGCAAACAAAGTGAAATTACTTGGCCAGGGTCACAAAGCTAGTAAGTGTCTAAGGCATATCAGAGGCATTTAATCAATGCTTATTGAATTAGATTGGATTAACTTTGAAATTCTAAAATTCTTCACCACCACCACCACCACCATTACCACCACCATCACCACCACCACTACTACTTCCACCACTGCTACCATTACTACCACTACTAGCTAGCTGGTATTTACATAATGTCTTAAGGTCTTGAGAGCATTTTATAGATATTA
Source organism: Phascolarctos cinereus (assembly GCF_003287225.1). Taxonomy (NCBI): domain Eukaryota; kingdom Metazoa; phylum Chordata; class Mammalia; order Diprotodontia; family Phascolarctidae; genus Phascolarctos; species Phascolarctos cinereus. Next base: position 121,185,593 of record NW_027555514.1, on the reverse strand, counting down.
TCTCATTTTATCCTCACGATTAGCCTGGGAGGCAGGTGCTATTATTATCCCCATTTTCCAGAGGAGGAAACTGAAGCAGATGGACAGGTCTAATGACCTGCCCAGGGTCACAGAGCTATTGTCTTAGGATTTGAACTCATATTTTCCAGTCTCCAAGTCTAGTGTTCTATCCAGTGTGATTCCTAAGGGAAATGTCATAATTTTTCTCCTTAGGTCCTAAACCTTTAATATCTCTCCATCCCGTGTGGGATGAATTTCATGTTCCTTAGCCTATTAGTCAAAATCTTCCATAATCTACCTTTCCTATCTTGTCTCCACCTACTTTTCCTACTGCTCCAACCAAAATGCTTCTACTACCATTCCTTAATGTATCTTATAACTTTCCTCCGTTATTCCATGCCACTCTTTCTGACTGAAGTATCCTTCCCATTTCTCCCTGTCCAAATCCAACTTATCCTTCAAGACTTGGCCCAAACCTCTCTCAAATCACCCCTGCCTCCAGTGATTCCCTGTTCCTATGAATTCCTATAGTCTCCTTCTCTCTCTGTATATATATATATACACACATATACATATGCATATGTATATATATATATATATATATATATATATATTCACGTGTATTATATATATACATATATATATATCGCATAATAAAACAATTTGTCTGAACTTGTGACTTAATTGATATGTGGGACTACTTAGCTTTCCTCTACTTACCTATCAGCAACTTGTCTATAACTTACAGCCTTAAGTAGTTGACTAGGACATTGAAATATTAACTGACTTCTTTATGGTCACAGAGCAAATGTGTTAGAAGTAGGATTTGAAACTCAGGTCTTCCCAGACTCCAAGGCCAATTTTCTACCCAAATAGGCCATGCTACTTCTCAGGTCTTTGATGGGAATGAATAATAATAATTTACATTTTTAGAGAGATTTATTTCTCAAATGTTTTCTAACAAGCCTATTGAAAGTATACATGTAATTATCATTATTTGTTCATGAAGAAACTCAAGTTTCAGAGAGCTTAAATGGCTAGTCACATGGCTAGTAAAGGAGAGTTCACACTTATACACTGGATCTAAGTTGAGAGCTCTTTCCATCACACTGAGATTCCCCTTAATAAAATATTGCCATTCTTGTGTCAGCCTTTATACAACTGTATTGGACAATTCTTGTACTGTTGTATTTTATATGTGCCATGTATCATTATTTAACTTTTCATGTTTTTGTCTTTTCTCTCTTACTAGATTGTAAGCTTCTTGAGGGCAGAGAGCATATCTTATTCATCTCTGTATCTTCTACAGGGCCTAGCCCAATGCCTTGTACATGGTGACAAATTTCTGTTGACAAAATCAGAGTATGTAGCAGGCAATGCTATATTCACCTGAAAGAATCATTTGAAGTCTGTTTAAGTATCTATCTATCTATCTATCTATCTATCTATCTATCTATCTATATACACACATATATATATATACAATATATATATACACACATATATATATATATACATACACACACACATATATATATATGTATATGAGTGTGTGTGTGTGTGTGTGTGTGTGTGTGTGTGATTTACCTTTAAGAGGTGTTGTAGAAGGATAATGAGCTGGGCCCAAAATTGAGTAGGAGGAAGGGAGTAGGCTAGACCTCCTTGGGGAAATACACAATATTTTTAATGACTTTAAGGTACTACTTAAAAGCACATCTTTTAAAAATCACTAAAATTGTTTTGTCAAAGCTGTATGACTGTGAATGATCGTATATCAAAATTTGTGAAGAATGACATTTACAGAAGGCTGTTGCCAGCAATCAAATAGTGCACAGAATGGAAGAGCGTGAAATAAACTTGAGACATGGGCCAGGCGGAGCAGCAGAACTGACTCAGTTTATTCATCTGAGGGTACAGGATATATAGAGAAAATCTAGCCTAACTTCAAAGAGTCCTCCCCGTGAGATACTCCCCAGAACATCTGTTGAGGATGTGACAACATACATTTCCTTGTTATCAAGGTTCCTAGATCGGGTTGCAAATTCCAATGTTTTCCCAGGCACCTTGGCGCCACCTGCATAGAGGAGTGAAAGTGTAAAACTAAGGTTCAAAGACTGAGAAGGAATGTCTCAGGAGCCTCCTAACAGGGAGAGATTGGAGAGCCATACCTCTTAATCATTGAGCCCTTTTGGGTAAAAGCCTGGGCAGAGGTCAAACTCTGCCCTGGATCTTAAACCCATATCAGACTCTTAAGATAGGCCCTCAACAGAAGGCCAAAGGGCAACAGAGAAGTGTATGACAGGCATAAATAGTACAAGAAATTCCATAGTTAGTAAATGTATGTTGAGAGAAAAGAAGGTGAGTTTGTCACATAGTGAGGGATAATTGATGGACAGCCTGAGTGCTTCATTAGTACCCAGAAAATTTTTAATAGACTTATGAAAGGGCTCTAGTATTTTGCATAGATCCTTATCAATGGATAAATATAGGGAAGGCTTGCACATGAGAAGACATATTGGGGTTAAAGGAATGGGTCAAAGATTCACTGAAGTTTTAAGTGGCTGTTTCAAATAGCTTGTGCAGATGTCTTTTAACCCTAGTAGCCCCTTAGGAAGGGAGAACATAAAAAGGTTTTATTCATTATCTTAGTAATTTTTATGTGCATATATTCAATGACACCACATCCCTTTTAGCTACTAAAAACTTACAATTTTGAAAAACTGACTGATCTTTCCTATTCTAGAGGTGTATTTATTAAAATGATAGAATTTGAAAAGTCATATTTGCCATTAGTTTCCGTTCATTATTCAGCCACAATGTCTAAAACGGAAGATTTATTTATCTACCTACTTTATCAGTCACACACATTCTAGAACATAGTAAATAACAAAAGGCAAAATGAAACTGTGGGTGCCTAAGTGCACTGTGGTTGGTGGGCTGAATCCTACTCCTGTTACCCCTTAGTTTTCAGGAATGACTCTGAATCTTTTTCGTTCCAGAATGATTTATTGTACACTATTGGTGAGAGTGCTGCAATGGGGGCAGAAGGTATGGTAATATGGGGAGGAATGGAGTATTCCAGTTCAAAAGTAAGTTTGATTTTCATTTATATTTCTCTATCAGCACCCTGAAAGAAAAGTTCAAAGAATCATAGATTTAGGGGTAGAATTGTCCAGGTAGTATTCTTCTGGCTGGCTTTATTTGGATCCATCTTAATTACCTCCTTTTAATTCAACACTACTACAGTTACTTAATATGAGATTCTTCAATCTACCTAACAAACAAAAAGAATTTTCCAGTTGCCCACTAGGTACCCAATACTTTGCTAAACAGAGTGGTTAGGTGGCTCAGTGGACAGAATGCTGGGCCTGAGGTCAAGAGACTCATCTTCCTGAGCTCAGATTTGGCCTCAAACATTTACTAGCTGTGTGATCCTAGGCAATTCACTTAACCCTGTCTGCCTCAGTTCTTTAAATGTAAAATGAGCTGGAGGTGGAAATGGCAAACCACTCCAGTATCTTTATGAAGAAAGCCTTAAATGGAGTCAGGAAGAGTCGGTACAACTGAAATGACTGAACAATACTTTACTAATCATGAGGGAGTACATAAAGATCAGTTAGCTAATAAGCATTAAGTACCTACTATGTGCCTAGCACTATGCCAAATGCTGAGGTTACAACAAAGACAAAAGACATTTCTTACTCTCAAGGAGCTCACAATATAATGGAGAGAAAGCATGAAAAACAACTATGTACAGTCGAGATACATACAGAACAAATTAAGGATGATCATTAGAGAAGACGCACTAATGTGGCCCCTGCCTTGAGGAGTTTCTAATGCAGCTAGGGAGACAGCACATTGAATCACAGACTTTGAAAATGGGAAGGGCCCTTAGAGGTCATGTAGGCCAGTCGTCTCATCTTGATACATGAAGAAATAGAAGCTCTGAGAAGGTGAGTTTATAAATCAGAGGAGCCTGATTGGAACCCAATTCTTCAGACTCAAGTATAATATTCTTTTCATTATGCCAGCTATCTCTTTCACATGAATGAAACCTTTAGAGTATATTTAAATGCTAATTACAGCAAGAGGAATACTAGCTGTATTTACTCTGAGAGCAGAAGGAACTTTGAAAAAGGGAGAGATGGATTTATAGGGCAATACCCAGTGTGTGAAGTGTGCACAGGCCTTATGTTTGAGTTTTTTCTTCTTCTATTTGACCAGTCATCCATTAGAAGCTCAGTCCACAAATTTACTACTCATCATTAATTCTACCATGAAAAGGTAGATAGGAGAAGGGAAGCTCTTGGATACCTTAGACAGTAATGTGTTTATAGATGCAACCATAAAGCTGTCTAGGGGCAGTTAGGTGGCATAGTAGATAGAGCCTGGTTCCAGAGTCTGGTAGACAAGTTCAAATCTTTCCTAAGGCACTTACTAGCTGTGTGATCTTGTGGAAATCTAACTTTTCTTTGCCTCAGTTTCCTCAACTGTTTTATGGAATATAATAGTAACACCTATCAGTCAAGGTCACTGTGAGGATATAGATAATAACTGTAAAGCATTTAGCACAGTGCCTAGCACATAGTATGTGCCTAAGAAATAAATGGTTATTCCCATCCACCTCCCCTTAGAGTGTTGCCTGGAACACTGAGAGATTAAGAGACTTGTCTAAGACCACTAAGCTAGTATGCATGAGTAGATCCTGAACGCCAATCTTCCTGACTCCAAAACTTGAATTCTGTCTACTATGCCAGATACTCTATCAGTGTTTTTAATGGTTAATTACAATCCTTGTCACCTGGGAAATAACATATATTATGATTTATTTGAGATTATTTCTATTTTTTATAGAACAATTGCTTAACAGTGCAGAAATTCATTAATGGAGTTTTGGGTCATTATATTGTCAATGTGACAACAGCTACCCAATGCTGCAGTAGAATTTGTTGTAACAAAACCTGATGATGTGTTAGGAGAGAAGCTGACTCATACTTGTATCTGCATATACCCGTGGGCACCACTTCGATATTATTGTGTCCTAGGGAATAGGGAGGCCCAAGGAGAGGGAAAGAGGGGAACAGCTGGTGGATGCAGCAGTCTGAACACATACAACATTTATCTATTACGTTCACAGTTTTGTATGGGCATGGCTTCTGGTGTCCCAAAACAATTACAGTAGTAATATCAAAGATCATAAAGATCACAGAGATCATAGATCACCAGAATAGATTTAATAATAATGAAAAAGTTTGAAATATTGTGAGAATTGCCAAAGTGTGGCAGCAAGACATGAAGGAAGCACATGCTGTTGGAAAAATGATGCTGATAGACATGGTCAACTTACCTCAAACCTTCAATTTGTCCTTTGTAAAAGACAAAAAGTCTTCTACATATTTTTTGGCAGAGGACTTTTTCAAGGGAAGTGACATCCCATTTATTAGTAGATAATTGCCATAGGGCTGTGTCAAGATGACACATCTGACATTTATTGTCAAGGAAAAATCCTGCAAATGAGATAGACTCCCCCTACCTGGCCAGAAATGGGGAATAGAAACACATTCTTTTAGGTTCAATCAGTCAACAAGCATTGATGAGGATGGGTGAGAAGTAGTCCCCTAGGCCCCTGTGGATATTCTTTGGTGTATCTGGGGGTGGGGAGATGGGAGAACTTGTTGAAAACCTAAGCTTAAAAGAAGTGAAAATTCTGAACCCCAGAGGGTAAAAGACCTGTATAACTGCCAGCTCAGGTCCCAGGGTAGTTTTTTCTTTTATATGCTACTTGAGGGAACTAGACCTTGGAGGTAACCAGAATCTGCTGTGAGGAGCAGAGAAAGATTTTTGGGCAAGGGACTCTCAGTATCTGGAGGAGATGGAGGCCAGCAATCGAATGATAGAAACTTGGTGATAGAAGAGTTATAGTAGAGAGCAATGAACAAGACAAAATCATGATTTTCTCTTGCTTTGGAGTTCCATCTAGGGTGGTACTGGGGGTCATGAGGATCTTATAATTCTCTGGGGCTGGGGAGAGATTTCCCTAAGAGGGAAAATGATTCTCTTGATTCAGTGTTTTTGGGTGTCCTTTTTGTGTACTTTTGTATATAAATAAATGTGTTCTAAGTTTGCTGCCTTGTGAGCCCAAGTGCTCATAAGGGGAGTAGATGCTACCATTGGAATTGTAAAACATCTAAGTTTCCATGTTGTACCTGAGTGGGGGAAAGTAAAGCATACAAATTAAAGTTCCCCAAAGTGTGACTGAGCCCTTTGTCAGTAGGTTGAGGGCAGCTAAGTTGCACAGTAGATAAAGCACAGGCCCTGGAATTAGGAGGACCTGAGTTCAAATCTGGCCTCAGATATATAACACTGGCTGTATGACCCTGGGGAAGTTACTTAACCCCATTCCCTAGATAAAAAAAAAAGTAGTAGATATGACAATTACACAAAGGTTATACATGTTTTTATATTTCACACAGAAAAACATCACAGGGCCTTTGCACATAGGAGGTGGTTAAAGTTTAATTTGTTGGAAAATATCTCAACAAATTGTCTCTTTTACATGTGAAACTATTTCCTGGGCCTCACTTCCTACAAGGCTTGTGAAATCTCAAAAATCTTTCTATAGATTTGTAGAGAAACTTAACAGTAACACAAATTGACCTGGATTGCTGTTCATGAAGACTATAAATGTGACAGAATGCAATTGAAATAGCATGTTGTTGTAAATATTCCTTTACTTTTTTTTTAATTTTTAAAGAAAATTATTGTAAAAGCCTTTGTGAAAAAATCAAAACCACAGATAAATTTCAGATGAAATGATTCACAGTGTTAATGCTTGTTATTCTATTTACTACTTCCTCTCTCAAACTGGCAATGACCTCAGTTCTAGAGAGCCAGACTTTCATTGTTTTCTGGACAGTGCCAACATCACTTTGCACCCATTTGTTTGGTGTGGATATAAAACTTCAAGTCTTTTGCATTGCACTAAATCGATACCATGTTCCCACTGGGCCAAAAGTCAACAGATTTACTTTTAATGAATTGGACAATTACCTTTATTTTTCTGAAAATGAGGAATCTTTTAATGGAGGAATGCCACAGAGTAGGAGTCTTATTAAGCATCTTAGGAAAGCCAATATAGATACTGAAAATTCTGTATCATGGAGGGAATTTAAAGGTCTTGTTATTGACTGGAAGAATTGGATTCCTCAACAGGCTAGAAACTGGGGCAATAAAATCATATAGAGAAGCCTGTCATCACTCCATGCAAGAAACTGTTCTTAAGTAAGAAATCTGTCATGGGACAGAATCCCAAGTAGGAATAGTGACTCACCAGGAATTTGAAAATTCTGGTAAGAATTTTATAAACATGCTCTTGACTTTAATTTCAGAAATGAGACTAAAAGGACTCTGGGGTTATTATCTTTCCCCAAATTATAACAATTATGGTTGTAAACTAAACCCCCAGACATACACAAGTAAATGCCCCCAAATTGAAATTTGTCAAAATAACAAACTCTTGTGGCTATGGGGAAAACTTTATCTTTCCATATATTTAGATGAAATATTGAAGTTGTCTAAATGCCCGGAAATTTACCCACAATCAAGACAGGGAAGCAATAAGAATTGCCACTATGACAAATCACAACTATATTTTACCTGTTTTTCTTTTTTTCTGGACTATTCCCATTGAGACTTGACTAAGATGATCCCTAAGCACAAAGCAGAGATATTTTTATTCCTATGTGAAGACTAGTAAGCTCGCAGATTGAAAGAAATTCCTTGAACATTTCCCCCCACTTCATCAATTCAACAAACTTATTGTCTGCTGTGTACAAGGCACTATTCTTGGAATTTGATAACTAATATTTATAAGGCACCTTAAAGTTTGAAAAGCATTTTGAATATATCATTTTAGTTGATCCTCGCAACAACTGTATGGGATCAGTGCTATTATTATCCCTATGTTACAGGTGAGGAAATTGAGGCTGAGAGACTTATCCAGCATCACACAGCAATGTGTTCGAGTTTAAACTCATTTTCCTGTTTCCCAAACCCAGCATTCTATCCACTATAGCACTAAAGAGGATAAAAAGAGAAAAATATAGTCTCTGCCCTTAAAGAGGGAGAGAGGCCAGGAACATGACTATAATATGAATTAGAATATGATGATGCATAAGAGAGATATAACAATAGTGCTATGAAAGAACTGAGGGACAGCTGGGAGGGGAGGATGAGATTGAGGAAGAAAATTGGGTGAAACTCAATTGACAAATAGTCAAAGGATGTGAATGGGCAGTGTTTGGATGAAGCTGTCTATGGTCATATGAAAAAATACTCTAAATCACTATTGATTAGAGAAATGCAAATTGAAACATCACACCTATCAGGTTGGCTCATATGACAAAACAGGAAAATGATAAACGCTGGAGAAGATGTGAGAAAATTAAAACATTAATGTATTGTTGGAGGAGTTGTGAACTGATCCAACCATTCTGGAGAGCAGTTTGGAACTATGCCCAAAGGGATATAAAATTGTGCGTACCCTTTGATTCAGCAAAACCACTACTAGGTCTGTACCCCAAAGAGATCAGAAAAAAGGAAAAGGACCCACATGTACAAAAATATTTATGGCAGCTCTTTTTGTGGTGGCAAAGAATTGGAAATTGAAGGGATGCCTATCAATTGGGGAATAGCTGAACATGTTGTGGTATATGAATATAATGGAATACTATTCTATAATAAATGATGAGCAGATGGATTTCAGAAAAACCTGGAAAGACTTATATGGTCTGATGCTGAGTGAAGTGAGCAGAACCAGGAGAACACTGTACACAACAACAACAATATTATGCAATCACCAACTTTGATAGACTGAGCTCTTGTCAACAATGCAATGATTTAAAACGATTCCAAAGGACTTGTGATGAAAGATGCTATCCACATCCAGAGAACGAAGTCTGAATGCAGACTGAAGCATACTATTTTCTCTCTTTTCTCATGGTTTCTTCCCTTCTGTTCTGATTCTTCTTTCACAACATGACTAATGTGGAATTATGTTTAGTATGATGTAAATGTATAGCCTATATTAGATTGCATGCTGTTTTTGGGAGGGGGGAGAGAGGGAAGGGGAAAAATCTAAAACTCAAAATCTTATAAAACTGAATGCTGATAACTGAAAATTGATTAATGAATTAAAAAAAAAAAAGTAGGGGAAACTTCATAAAGAAGATAGTGCCCAATATGAACCTTAAAGGATGGCCAGGGTTGTATTCCTGATGCAGAGGACACCATAAGCAAAGGTAAAAAGGTAAGAAAAGGTGAGCTGACAGAGCAATGACAGTCCATTTTCTTTGTATCATAGAATGCATGAAAGGGAGTAGAAAAGACTGAAAAGGAAGATTGGGGCCAGATTGTGGAAAGCGTCAAATGGCACAAGCCCTGATTCAGCCCCTCTTCTCCACTGAGAGCTCTCCCAAGTCAGGGTTCCATCACCTGACCTAGACTATTACCATAGCTTCCTTCTTGGTCTCCCTTCTTTCAGTCTCCCTCAGCATGGTAGAGAGATGTATTTAGGGCCAGAGGACCTGATTTTGAATTCTGCTGACCCTTTCACAGAAGACCTGTGTGATCATGGGCAAATTATGTCACCTCTTTAGGCCTCAATTTCCTTATCTGTGAAATCAAGAGATTGGGCTAGAGGATACTTAAAGTCACATTCCACTCAGTATCTATAATAATTATTATTGTAGTGGCTAGCATTTGTAAAAGACCTACTATGTGCCAGCCACTGCACTAAATGTTATGCAAATATTATCTTATTTAATCCTCACAGCCAACCTGGGAGGTAGGTGCTATCATTCCCATTTTATAGTTGAGGAAACTGGGGTAAGTTAAAATGACTTGCCCAAGGTCACAGAGCTAGTAATTATCTGAGGCCTGATTTGAACTCAGATCTTCCTGATTCTAGGCTTACTTTTATTCAATAAGCTACATTTTCTCTATCTGTGTTCTTATGAATCTTCTCCAATCTTCATACAGCTGCCAAATTTAAGCAGCTGAAATATAGATCTGATTACATCCCTCCCCTGCTCAAGAATCTTCTTATTGCCTCTAAGGTAAGATAATAAATCATCAGTCTGATACTTAAAGTCCTCCACAATATGACTGTCATCTGCTTTTTCTAGTTTTTCAGTTTTATTTCATATTAATTGATAAACACTTATTAAGCATCTGCTATGTACCACACACAGTGATAAGCACTAGGGATTCAAAAAGAGGCAAAAAATAGTCTTGCCCTCAAAAGGCTTACATATATACATATGTGCTATATACAGGATAAATAGGACATAATTAACAGAGGGAAGGCACTTGAAGTAAGGGCAGTTAAGGAAGACTTCCTGTAGAAGGTGGAATTTTATTTGGGACTTAAAGGAAGCCAAGGACATCAGTAGTAGGAGGTGAGAAGGGGGAACATTCTAGGCTTGAGAGATAGCCAGAGGCAATGCCAGGAGCTGAGAGATGGGATGTCTTATTCATGGCACTGCCAGTGTTGGGAAGCAAAGTGTAAGAAGAGTGGGAAAATAGGAGGGAGTTAGTGGTTTGAGTTCCAAACAGAGGGTTTTGTTATTTGCTCTTGGAGGCAATAGAAAGTCATTGGAGTTTATTGAGCGGGGAGAGTGACATGATCAGACTTGGGTCTTAGGAAAATCACTTTAGTGGCTGAATGGAGGATGGATTGGAGTGGGGAGAGACTTGGGCCAAGCAGACTCACCAAAGGCTATCACATCAATCAAACTGTGAGGCGATGAGGGCAGTGTCAGAGGAGAGAACTGGGCCTCTTTGAGAGATGCTGCAGAGATGAAATCAGCAGGCCCTGATGACCACTAAGATATGGAGGGTGAGAGATAGTGAGGCATCCAGGATGACTCCTAGGTTATGAGCCTGAGGGGCTGGGAACTTAGTGTTGCTCTCCATAGTAATAGGGAAGGGGTTGGGGTGGGGAGGAAGAGTTTAGGGAGAAAGATGATGAGTTCTGTTCTGGACCTATTGAGTCTCACATGTCTACTGGACATATTGTTCAAGATGTCTGAAAAACAGTTGGAGATGTAAGATTTGAAGTCAACTGAGAGTTGGGACAGGAAAGGTAGATTTGAGAACCATCAGCATTGAGATGATAATTAAGTCTGTGGGAGCTGATGAGATCACCAAGTAGTAGAGAGGGAATAAAGATGTGGGCCCATGGACCCTTAGGGACACCCACAGTTAGAGGGCATGATCTGGAGGAGCATCCAGCAAAGGAAAGTGAGAAGGAGTAGTCAGACAGGTAGGAGGAAAACCAAGAGAGAATGGTGTCCTGAAAACCTAGAGAGAAGAGAGTATCAAGGAGGAGAGAGTGATCAACAAGGCCAAAGGCCGCAGAGAGGTCAAGGATAATGGGGAAGGAGAAAACCTCACTCAACTTGGCAACTAAGAGATTATTAGCAACTTTGGAGAGAGCAGTTTGGGTGGAATTAAGGCTGGAAGCCAGACTGTAATGGGTTAAAAGGGGAGTATGCAGAGAAAGTGGAAACACTGATTGCAGATGGCCTTTTTTGAGGAGTATAGCTGCAAAGAGCAGAAGAGAAATAGGATTATAGTTAGCAGAGATTTAAGAATCAAGAGAGGATTCTTTTTCAGGTTGGGGAAGATATGGGCATGTTTGTGGGCAATGGGAAAAGAGCCAGTAGAGAGGGAGGGATTGAAAATAAGCGGAAGGGGCAGCTAGGTGGTGCGGTGGACGGAACACCAGCCCCAAAGTCAGGAGGACCTGAGTTCAAATCTGGCCTCAGACCAAACACTTGACACTTACTAGCTGTGTGACCCTGGGCAAGTCACTTAACCCCAATTGCCTAAAAAAAAAAAAAGAAAGAAAAAGAAGAAAGAAAATATGTGGAAAAGTGGGGATGACAGAAGGGACAATATGTTGGAAGAGATAGGATGGAATGGAATCATTTGAAGAGGTAGAGGGGTTAACTGCGGTGAGGAGAAAGCCACTTCATCATGTGAAACAGGGGCAAAGGAGGAGAGCACGGCAGAAGACGTCTGAGTCATAAGAGATGAGGAAGAAGGGAGAAGAGGGAGCTCGTGTTACTTTGTATTACTTCCCTTTGGTGAACTCTCTGCTCTGCCTGGTTGGACTCCCTTGGATGTCCACAGGACCCTGATTATCCTGCAAATCCAGTCAGCCTTTGTACTTGCTCCTCATCGGCCTCCTCTATCCCTGGGACTCCTCTGAATGGAGGGTGGAGCTTAGAGCTCCATTTAAGGGGGCCCTGAGGCTAGCCATCTTTTTATTTCTCAGCAGGCTAAACTACTTTGGCCTTTTTCATCATGTCCCCAAATAGATTTGTTTTGTGTGTTGTCCTCCCAATTAGATTGTAAGCTCCTTGAGGGCAGGTACTGTTTTTCTTTTTCACATTTGTATCTTCATCACTCAGTACAGTGCCCAGCACATAGTATTGAATGGCTGATGATTGACAGTCAAATTGACCTACTAGCTGCTCCTCATATACAACATTCTCAGTCCTGCCTCCCTGGCATGACATAAGCTAGTGCCCAGGTCTGGAATGTACTCCTTTCTTCTTCCTCTCTACCTTAGTCATTTTAAAAATTAAATAGAATGGATAAGAAGTTTAGATTTATTATCATAGATCTAGATCTGGAAAGGACTTAGAAGCCACCAAGTCTAGTCTAACCTTATAGGGTCCCACAGCTTATTAAGCTTCTGAGGCAGGATTTGAACTCAGTCTTCCCTGGGTCCAATTCCAGTGCTCTATCCATTGTAATACCTAGATAGACAATGCTAGATAGACAATGAGGAGAGAAAGGTATAATTTTTATATTATTCAGGGCCATATCAATGGCTGATAATATTTCATTTCACTTCTATACAAACATTTACAGTAGATGACTTTGAATAAGTAGAATAATCATAAAAATCTAAGAGTTGGAAGAAACCTTAAAGATCATTGGTCTATACATCGAACCAAAGAAGAAATGTCCTCTATGTCTCACCTAAAAGGTACTTATTTAACCTCTGCTTGAAAATTTTGAGTGACAGCTATTGAAGAAAAACATATTAATACTAATACTGTTCTCTGTACTTAGGTACTATTGCCTAAAATTGCCAAAAATGTTCACTTCAACTTGGGGAAAAGCTAGGGAAAAGAGATATCCAAACTGGCATAATCTAAATGACTCTTTGAACAAGATTTCATATCACATTTATTGGGATCTTGAATGAGGAAACAAATCTAAAAAACATAATCTGGATTAAATTCCAGAACTGAGCAACCAAGTGACTTGCTCATTCCTCCTGGACCATTCTTCTCACTAGTTAGGCAAAAGGACCTCCTCTCTTCTCAATAGAGATGGGTTGGTGTTAGTCTGCCAATTACTTCAGGTGGGGGTGAAAAAGGAGACTACTGCCCTTAGATGTCCTTAGATAGAATAGCCAAGTCACCTTAGGAATGAGAAAGATAATAATGTTGATGAGAGGTGCTTTGTTAAAAGGTTTGCTACTACCCTTAATCCATTTCTCAAAGAAAAACTTTTTGGTCTTTTTTGTCACACACACCCACCCTTCCAAGAGATTTTTTCCAGAGTCTGTAAAGGGCTTAGAGGAAAATATTATTTCTAATAATTCTAAAGAAACCAAAACAGAAGTTTTTAATATGCCTCCATGGTAAATTCACCTTTTTATGAGGAAACATGGTCCATTGTTGGCAGCTCTAATTAACAGAGCTAACATCTTCCCTAATAATTTTGATTTATTTGTACTGGTCCTTACCTCTGAAGCGACTCAGAATAAGTTTATCTATCTATCTGTCTATCTATCTATCTCTATCTATCTATCTATCTCTCCATCTCTCCATCTATCTGTCTGTCTATCTTATGTATATGGTGAATTAATATTATGAAAGATTTAGAAATCATATTATAAAATGTCAGAGTGACTGAGAGAATAAAGGGTGATTACTGAGGACTGGGAAGTTCCATATATCACTAAATTCATAGATAAAGAATCTCTTCCCCACCAAAAAACAAAAAAGGTAGATGGGAAAAATATTATTCTCTTTCTCAGAAAAATTATGGAAAACTTATACCTAAAAGTTCACATAGTCTTGGAGATAAAGGGCCAGTGAAATGGTCTTACTGTGATATGAAACCTGTCCATGCTTTTCATTATTCATTAGAGAAATAGATATAGAGTCTAGTCCACTAAATTTGGAGTTAGGAAGGTGGGAATTTAAATCCTGCCTCTGACTAAGGATATGACTTTGGGCAAGTCATTAACCTCTCTGAACCTCAATTTTTTTATCTGTAAAATGGGGATAATAATATTTGTAGCACTTACTTCAAAGGATGATGAGGATCATACTAACATGTGTTGTCAAGTGCCTTGAAAACTTTAAAGCCTTATAAATGTTAGCTGCTGGCAACTGGTGGGGCAGTGGATAGAGTGCTGGACCTGGAGTCAGGAAGACCTGAGTTCATTTCTAGGCTTAGAGCTGTGTGACCCTGGAGAAGTCATTTAGCCTTTGTTTACCTTAGTTTCCTCAAACGTAAAATGAGGATAATAATCAAGTCTATCTCTCAGGGTTGCTGTGAGAATAAAATAAGATAATATTCATAAAATGCTTCTTATACCATAAAGAGTTATAGAAATGCTAATTGTTATTACTAATATTAATATAATTCTAACACACTAACATATGATGAGTTTTACCCATCTAAATATTGACCAAATGGCAATTAACCTTTCAATGTGATAATCTTTTGTGATGAAACTTCTTTATTATTTAAACTAAAATTCAAATTAAATAAGTGCTTTTTACATTCTTTCAGGAAGTTCAAATGAGAAATTTTATTAAAATATTATTTCTTTTTCTTGCATGGAAGTATCTAGTGTTAATTGATCTAATGGTATGTCCCAAACTAGAGGATCATCTATGTATCTGTATTACATCAAGTCTTCAGATGTTATTATTGTTCAGTCGTCTCCAACTCTTTGTGACCCCATTTGGGGTTTTCTTGGCAAGGATCCTGGAATGACTTGCCATTTCCTTCTCCAGCTCATTTTACAGATGAGAAAACTGAGGCAAACAAGGCTAAGTGACTTGCCTAGGGTCACACAGCTGGATAAGTATCTGAAGCCGGATTTGAACACATGGTCAGTCTTCCTGAATCCAGGCCTGGTTCTCTATCTACTCTGTCACCTAGCTGCCCGACTCTTAGAAAAGTAGGACCAAATAATAATAGATATGAAAGCCTAACTACATGGCTATGTGAAAACACTCATGCATCTTATAATGAGGTCTTCCATATTTCACTAGGGGTAGCTAGGTGGCACAGTGGTTTGGGTAGTGGACCTGGAGTCAGGGAGACTCCTCTTTATGCGTTCAGATCCAGCCTCAGACACTTAACTAGCTATGTGACCCTGGGCAAGTTACTTAAACCTGTTTGCCTCAATTCCACATCTGTAAAATGGGCCGGAGAAGGAAATAGCAAACCACTCTAGTATCTTTGCCAAGAAGACCACAAATGAGATCACAAAGGGTTAGACACAAATGAAATGACTGAACAATAACAAAAGTATTGTAGAGGAATAATACCAATTCCAACATGAAACAACCATGACAATCAGAACCAAGGGGGCAAGTACTCTCTTATAAAACCAAAAAGACACTTATGAGGTGAAATCTTACAGAAGTAAAATGTAGATGTTACAGAATTAGAATAAAAACATGGAAACAGCAGAACATTATGACATCCTTGATGGTTTCCCCCTTTAAACCTACAAAAATATAAAGCTGTAGCATATATGATAGGAACAGTGCTCAGAGCAATCTGTTTCCCATTTTTTAAACATGTGAAGTATGTTTGCCTTAGTTCCTTCTCTTTGTTGTTTTCTTGTTTTTGTTTTGACAGTATGAAATAACATTGGAAAATTGAGTCAGGTTGTGGAGTCAGGCCATAGATGTTAGGCTGAACATTTTGTTTTATCCTAGGGACAATAGAAAGTATTGAAGATTTTTTAGTGGGGACTACAGGAGGGTATGTGTGACACAGATCAATTTTTTTGGAATATAAGTTGGGCAGCTATGTAGAAATGATATTGTAGAGGAGAGAGACCACAATCAGGCTGACCAATCTATGGGACCAATCTCCTACCCACTTTGGGTAATTCACATAGCACAGATAATATGGCTGGAAGTGATCTAGTAAGAAAGAGTACAGAGAGGGAAGAAAAGAGGGACTAGGGCAGAGCCTTGAGTGGAAGACACTCACTTAGTAGACGGGAATGAGAAAGAGCAGTCTGAAAGGTAAGAGGAGAAGGAAGACAAAACAGTGTCACAAAACCCAAGGAGGAGGATAGAAGTGAGGAGGAGCAATTAATACTTTCTGGTCTTCATGTGATATGATTTTGATCTCCTCACCATCCTTGTTACCTTTCTCTGGACAAGCTCCAGTTTATTAATACCTTTCTTAACATATGGCATCCATAATTGAATGTTATACTCTAGATGAGTTCTGGCCAACGCAGAGGGACTCTGTTATCCTTTATTGGTATAAGGATCTGTCTTAAATCTGCCTTTTATTCTTATCTTGAGTTTATCCATACCTAGGCTGAATCATTTCCTTCCCACTCACCTGAAGGAACCTTGAAGGAAACTTGCCTTTTTCTCAAACCCCTTTCATATAAGTTTTGGTTTTAAACAAAAGAATGCAAGTTGTTGGGACATTTTTTATTAAAAATCTTTTCATTGAGGAGAAAGGGAAGGCAAGACTACTGGACACTAGCAGCTAAGTGAGACAGACATGAAGTAGTTGCCGAAGAGGAGGAAGCTGGACCCTGATGAAGTTTCTGGTCCTGTAAAGGGTTTTGGTGTGATTTTACAGATGCTGAAAGCTAAGATATCATCTGATGACTTAGGTCAGAGGAAGAGGAAAGAGTAATGGTGGTGGGTGACTCCCTGATGAGGGGTGCTGAAGTAGCTATTTGTCAAATTTGATAGTGGTATTGGGGGCTGCTGTCTTTTCCCCAGGCTTGGTGAAGAAAATCCAAGATTTGACAAGCCTGGTGACTACTGACCACTTTGGTAATTCACATGCACAGCCTATGCTTCTGGAAGCAATCTAGAAAATATCACTACAGATTTTAATATCTTGGACAAAAAATTAAAGATCTTTGACAGCTAGGTGGAGTGTTCATTACTGTTGTGAATTGACGGCAAATGCTTCATAAGAGAAAAGAAGGCATCTTCTTTGTTAATAGAGGTACATCTGCAATGATCCCCATAGCAACCAGTATAGCTTTTCATAAGCAGCCTCATGATAGAAAGAGCACAACAGTTACAAATCCAGAAGCTAACTTCTAAAAACAACTTCAGGGTTCTCTCAGGATCTCTTACAACATCTAGTTATATAATTTGGTCTGTCCTTATTTCAATTCCCTGATTCAGACATTGGAATGCTCTCTCCCTATAGGCCTTTCCTTGGTAACTAATTCATTATTATATCTCACAGTTGTTCCCCAGATCATAAAATATCATTTCCAAATTAGCTTAAATGGATCTTCATTTTTCCCACAGGACAGCTGCTGGACTGTGCAAATCTTCATTGAAGAGCAATTTGGCCTTTTTGTTGTAAATGTCCTGTTAGCCGCCCAGTATTGCAGTAAAATTCTGTGTAACCGTAAAGTCTGGTGTGTTCAGACAGAACATTAACTATTCTTGTACATGCTTATGTCTGTGTTTAACAACAGGAGTCTGATGTCAAAGAATGATCTCCAAATTTTTATTTCTCAAAAAGAGACACTGGAGGCAAGAAAAGACTGGAGCAATGGATTTATGTGCCACTGTTACTATGGCAGGAGAATCCTGTGAAATTCCTTAGTCAGGCCAGGCATGAGAGAAGAACACAATTCTAACTGCCTACTTAAATTTGCCTTTTATTCTTATCTTGAGTTTATCCATACCTAGGCTGAATCATTTCTTTCCCACTCACCTGAAATCTAACCTCCTTTGGAATAGTGAAGAGGAGCAGGAAATTTTACCTTTTTCTTAAATCTCTTTCCTACAGGTTTTGGTTTTAAACAAAGGAATGCAAATTGTGGGGACATTTTTAATTAAAAATCTTTTCACTGACATCTTTTATTTTTGCACCATTTTCATTTCCAAAGACATCCCTTGAAAGCCATCCTTCTAACAAAGAAGAAAAAAGAAAAACAAAAAACAAGGAGAAACTCACCATTTGGAGGGGTGGAGACAGTGTGAGAAGATCACTGGGGATCAGATGGAAAAATAGTCTAGAGGGTCAGAAGCTGGGATAAGTTAAAGGATATAACAAATAGATCTCCGTATTTAATTTACATATTTTTGTATTTATTCATAAATATATATTTTTCTATCTTAGAAAGTGAGTTTCTTGAGGGCAGAGACTATCTTACTTTTGTATTTTTATTCCTAGCACCTAGCACAATGCCTGGCAGACAGTAGGTACTTAAATGCTTGGTGATTGCTGATAGGTTGACCTCAAAGAGCAGAATTAAGAATAATGGACAGAAATTCTAGACAGGACTTTTAGCTCAATATAAGGGGAAAAAAAAAACTTTCCTGACATAGCTGTCTGAGTGTGCATGCAACGGGCAACCTCCAAAGTCAGTAAGCTTGATCTCAAATATCTTTAAGGGAGAGTCAGGAATGGTGTAGTGGGGATTCCTAGTTGGACTAGAAGGCCTCCCAACTCTGTGATTCTGTAACCATGCTTGAAAAGCTCAGCTGTAGTGTTCCTTTCTGGAATATGTGAGTGTGTGCATGCACACATGTATATATGTGCATAGAAGTACCTCTACACATTGAACTGTGCTGAGAAATGTTGAAAAATTGGTTCTCTGGGGGAAGATAATGTACCTGTGATACACCTTTAAGTTTAATCTGTATTCTTAACATTTTCCCCTCACTTTCTTAAGTTCAGATGATCAATAACGCAATAAACCAAGCCCTTATTTGTAGAGTTTGCTGATTTCTGAGGTGAAACTTTTACAATCAGAGCTGGTTCTAGCTGGCTTCAACACATATTAGGTGTGCGTATATACATCCACACATATATTCATCTAGACTGCATGTACAACACATGTATATATGTATGTGTGTTTATGTATATATATTTTTATATATCTATGTGAATACACATGGGTGTCTAGGTGGTGCAATGGATAGAGCACTGGGTCTGGAAACAGAAAGCTCTGAATTCTAATCTGGTGTCAGACACTTAGTAGCTGTGTGACCCTGGGCAAGTCATTTAGCCTTGTTTACCTCAATTTCCTCATCTGTGAAATGAGCTGGAGTCAGAAATGGCAAACCACTCTGGTATCTTTCCCAAGAAACCCCAAATAGGGTCATGAAGAGTTGGACACTAGTGAAACAGCTGAATGACAACAGTGTATGCATGTACACCCATACATATGTGTATATGCATGCATGAACATATATGTATAAGCATATATCCATGTGTTTATATACATATATGCAAAATGCAATACATAAATGTTGTTTGTTCTTCTTTTAGGAAGAGGACCAGTGGCATCAAGAGGTGGTGTTTTGACTTGTGGGTGAATTGGATTTAAGTGAGGCAGAGTTGCACAAAATCGTCAGCCTCTCTCTCTTCCAGAGTCATCAAAGACCAGTGGCAAGACAAAAGTTAGGATGACTGGTGATGGCCCAGGATGCCGTGGATGAGCTTGGCGTCTTCGATAGCTGATGAAGCTCTAAGTGCCACACAGTACCTGCTTCAGCTGCCTTCTTGGCCAGTAGAGCAAATTGTTCTCATCCATCCATTTTGCTAGGGGATGTCTTCACGTGCTTGGGGTAGATACCCCCCTAACTCACTGATGGGTTTGAGACCTGTTGGTTACCTGGCTTAGCCCATCTGCCCAGATGTTTTACCAGGATGTGGCCACTAAGCATACTATAGCTTCTTGGAGACACAGGTGAGAATTGAGTGCCAGGTGAGCACCAAATGTGGATGAGCAGCCCTGAAAAGGGCTTGGCAAGCCCTCATACCAGAGGTGCTTGTCTTCTTGAACACCCCATATACCCCAACACATACATATACATATATACATACATACACACAGATGTGTAAAGCCAGACCTGGGATTTTTATCAGTGTGTAGGATGCTCCCAGTGAGGAACTTCATTACCAATTCAGAATAGTGCCTTCTTTGCAATTTGTGGTTGCCCAGGAGAATTGAGAGGTTGTGACTGTCCCTGACTCCCACAGCCAATATGTATCCGAGGCACAATTTAAATCCGGGTCTTCCTCAATCTCTCCACTAGGCAAACTATTTTTAGCAGCATGGATGTCAGGAGCTAAGGGGTAGGTGGCGGGGTGGGTAGAGGAGACTGAAAAATATTTAGCTAAGTTCAAATCCATTCTGTTCTTTTTCTTATACAGTAGAACCCTATCAAGGTGACGATGGAGTTATTATAATAGAGCTCTTCTTCCAAGAGCTCAAAGTAATCCAACATAATGTATTTCAACAAAGCAGCGCTAAATATAGGAAGATGGCATTTCATCAAGTATAGTTCTAGCCTGTGTTCACCAGGAGATTTGAGGGAGGTAGAGGGAGAAATGATTAAGATTGTAAAATGATAGATTTAAAGCTGGAAGGGATCTCAGAGGCCATCTAATCTAACCCCCTCATTGTGCAACCCTTTCATTTTACAGATGTGCAAACAAGCTTAGAAAGATGGTGTGCGGCCAAGACAAAGAGAGGAGTTAATAGTAAATAGGAAGAGCCAGGGAAGTAGGAGGGCTCCTGCATCTTTTCCCTTCTCCCCAGAGGGAAAGCTGTTTTCTCTGCTTCCCATCGCCTTGATCTGAGGTGGACTGCCATGCTGTGTGGAAGGGGAAGGGATGGAAAATTCATGGCATAGTGTTGAGGTCTGGCCTTAATTCAAGCCAGATATGAAAACAAAATGAGGCACTCATAGACAGACCATCTACCAGTTAACAAACGAAAGCTCGCTTAGCTATAGCAGGATAAGGATATTCAACAAGGATATGCAATAAAGCTACTGTGTTGATTCAGCTGAGTAGAGCTTCCTGCTTTCAGTTGTACTGTTCATTGGCAGTTAAAAGCTTAAAAGAGAGAGTTTCTCATAGACTCCTACTCAGGAGAACAGGAAGTAATGTTAATAATCCGAGCCAGTCCCTCGAGGCAATGAGGTCTCAGGAGAGTTTTAATAGCTCTTAAGGAAAAGAACTAGTCTAAGCCAGAGGTGGGGAACCTGTGGCTCAAGGCCACATGTGGCCCTACTGTAGGTCCTCAAGTGCTGCAGCCCTTTGACCTCTGGTCTAACCTGCACGGAGGTCGGGCCTAAGGGAAAGCTAGCCCTGTGTACATGGCAGAACTTTTAGGAAATATTGTTCCATTCACACATGGGAAGGTTCACTAGTGCCATAGACGTGAAAAGACTGATCACAACCAGCATACTGGGTCTGATGTTTTCAGGCTCTCCCTGTGATGTAGGAAGAATCAAATATTATCAGCATTTTTTCAGATGGAGAAAAGAGAATAAATAATTGACCCAAGGATAACTCAACAGTCTGTGCAAGAGCTAAGAAAAGACTGTACAGCCCCTTGATTCCCAGTTTACTGCTCTACCCACGAATCTAACCGCACGGTATCCATAGTAACTGGGGGGAGATGGAGAGGGCTGTAGGGTAAGAATGAAGAGACATATCCAGAAGCCCATGGGTCACAGAGCTAGCAGGTGCCTGAGGCTAGATTTGAACGTTAGCTTCCCAGGCACCAAGACCGGTGCTGTATCCCACCCTCGGGATATTCTCTCTCCTTACTTCTACTTCTCAGAACCTCCAGCTCCTTTAGGGCTCAGCATGCATGGTACCAGATCTTTCTGGATTCCCTCAGTTGGTGGCCCCACTCCTGTGTATTTATTTCATATCTGTCCTGTATATACTTATCTGTGAATGTCTTGTTTTCCCTTTCCTGGCCTTGACTCATCAGGGCCTCTGGTTTTTTAGGTCCAATATTAAAACAAAATGAAACACTTATAGATCATCTAACAATTAACAATGGAAGTTCCCTTAGCCATCGCAGGACGAGGATTTTCAGCGAGGATATGCAACGAAAGTCAATTCAGCCAAATCCTGTTCATTCACATTCTCTTAGGGCAGTGACTCTCTTATGCTTGAATTTGTATTCCTGGTACTGTACCTTGCCTGAATGTTGGAGGTACTTCAGAAATGCTTGAATAGTATCTGCGGACATCCCTCCCCCTATATGCAGAATGGGAATTCCCAAGTAAGACTAATCCAGATTCAAGGAACTGTGTGGGTGAGATTTGTACCTGTAAAGCTATAGTTTGTGGGTATCTACTACTTTGTTTACCTTTGTTGTTGTCCTTCATTCTGGAAGAGAACCAATGACATCATACGGGTGATGTCTTGATGTGTGCATGAATTGGATATAAGTGGGACAGAAAATCATCAACAAAGCCATCAACCTCACTCTCTCCTCCAGGGTCATCAGAGTTCAGTGGCAAGACAAAGGTCATGATGATTGCTTACGGCAGTGAGCCAGAGAACATAAGTAACCCAAAGCAAGGGTATTTACTGAAATGACATAGTAAGAAAAACAGCAACAAAACATTTCCTCACGGACCTAGGCTGCACCTTCTCACCTTCTCACAAGTACACCCTGCATCATAGAAGAAAATGGACACACGGAGGTCAGTGCTTCTTCTTCTTTTTTTAAAAATTCAATATTTATTTCCTGTTTTATGCTTCTCTTTTTTAAAAAATTAATTTATTTTGATTTATCAACAATCACTTCCTTATGCTTTTGAGTTTAAAATTTTTCTCCCCCCTTCCTTCCCACCACCCTCTCCAAGATGGTGCACAATGTGATATAGGCTACACATATCCATTCCTATTAAAGATATTTTCACATTAGTGATGTTGTAAGTAAGAATTAGAAACAATAGGAGAAATCACCCGAAATAGGAAACAAAACTCAACAGAAGAAAAAAATATAGTAAATAACATGCTTCAATCTGCATTCAAATTCCATAGTTCTTTCTTTGCATGTGGCTAGCATTTTCCATCACGAGGCCTTTAGAGATGTCTTAGATCCTTGTATTGCTGGGAAGGGTTAAGTTTATCAATATTAGTCATCTCACAATGTGGTTGTTATTGTATACAATGTTCTCTTGGTTCTACTCATTTCACTCAGCATCAGACCATACAAGTCTTTCCAGGTTTTTCTGAAGTCAGACTGTTTATCTTTTCTTTTCTTTTCTTTTCTTTTCGTTTCGTTTCGTTTCGTTTCGTTTCGTTTCATTTCTTTTCTTTTCTTTTCTTTTCTTTTCTTTTCTTTTCTTTTCTTCTTTTCTTTTCTTTCTCTTTTCTTCTTTTCTTTTTTCTTTTCTTTTCTTTTCTTTTCTTTTTTTCTTTTCTTTTCTTTTCTTCTTTTCTTTTCTTTTCTTTTCTTTTCTTTTCTTTTCCTTTCTTTTCTTGTGAGGCAATTGGGGTTAAGTGACTTGCTCATAGTCACACAGCTAGGAAATATTATGTGTCTGAGGCCGGATTTGAACTCAGGTCCTCCTAACTCTAGGATTGGTGCTCTATTCACTGTGCCACCTAGCTGCCCCCTGTTCATCATTTCTTATAGCACAATAGTATTCTATTACATTTCTATACCACAACTTGTTCAGCCATTCCCCAATTGATGGGCATCCTCTTAATTTCCAATTCTTTGCCACCACAAAAAGAGCTGCTATAAATATTTTTGTACATGTGGGTCCTTTTCCCATTTGTATGACCTCTTTGGGATACAGCCCTAGAAGTGCTATTGCTGGGTCAAAAGATATGCACATTTTAATAGCCCTTTTGGCATAGCTCCAAATTGTTCTCTAAAATGGTTGGATCCATTCACAACTCCACCAACAATGCACAGTGTTCCAATTTTCCCACATCATCTCCAACATTTATCATTTTCTTGTTTTGTCATCTTGGCCACTCTGACAGGTGTGATGTGGTAGGTACCTCAGAGTTGTTTTCATTTGCATTTCTCTAAACAAAAGTGATTTAGAGCATTTTTTTCATATGACTATAGATGGCTTTAAGTTCTTCATCTGAGAACTGCCTCTTCATATTCTTTGACCATTTTTCAATTGGGGAATGACTTGTATTTTTATAAATTTGACTTAATCTCTATATATTTTAGAAATAAGCCCTTATCAGAGAGAGTAGTTGTAAAAATTCTTTCCCAGTTTTCTACCTTCTTTCTAATCTTAGCTACACCGGCTTTGTCTGTGCAAAAGCTTTTCAATTTAATGTAATCAAAGTATTCCTTTTTGCTTTTTGTAATGTTCTCTATCTCCTGTTTGGTCATGAATACTTCTGTTTTCCATAAATCTGAGAAGTAAACTGTCCCTTGCTCTCCGAGTTTGCTTATAGTATCAGCCTTTATATCTAAATCATGAACCCATTTTGACTTTATTTTGGTATATGATGTGAGATTTGGGTCTATGCCTAGTTTCTGACATCTCTTTTCCAGTTTTCCCAGCAGTTTTTTTTTTTGGCTAGGTGATGGGGTTAAGTGACTTGCCCAGGGTCACACAGCTAGTAAGTGTTATGTGTCTGAGTCCGGATTTGAACTCAGGTCCTCCTGAATCCAGGGCCGGTGCTCTATCTACTGCGCCACCTAGCTGCCCCCAGTTTTTTTCAAAGAGTAAGTTCTTATCCCAGAAGCTGGGGTCTTTGGGTTTATCAAACAATAGATTACTATAGTCTTTGACTACTGTGTCTTGCATACTTAACCTATTCCACTGATCCACCTCCCTGTTTCTTAACCAGTACCAAGCAGTTTTGATGATTGCTGCTTTATAATGCAATTTAAGATCTGGAATGACTAGGCCACCTTCCCCTGCATTTCTTTTCATTAGTTCCTTTGATATTCTGGACCTTTTGTTCTTCCAAATGAATCACCTATTTTTTCTAACTCTATAAAATAATTTTTGGTAGTTTGATTGGTATGGCACTGAATAAGTAAATTAGCTTAGGTAGAATTACCATTTTTATTATATTAGCTGGGCCTACCTATGAGCAACTGATGTTTTTCCAATTATTTAGATCTGACTTTATTTGTGTGAAAAGTGTTTTGTAATTGTGTTCTTATAGTTCGTGGGTTTGTTTGGGAGGTAGACTCCTAAATATTTTATAATGTCTACAGTAAGTTTAATTGGAGTTTCTCTTTCTATCTCTTGCTGTTGAGCTTTGTTGGTAATATATAGAAATGCTGATGATTTATGTGGGTTTATTTTATAGCTTGCAACTTTGCTAAAGTTGTTTATTATTTCAAGTAGTATTTTACTTAATTCTCTAGGATTCTCCAAGTATATCATCATGTCATCTGCAAAGAGTGACAGCTTTATGTCTTCTTTGCCTATTCTAATACCTCCAATTTCTTTTCCTTCTCTTATTGCAAAAGCTAATGTTTTCAGTCGATATTGAACAACAGTGGTGAAATTGGACATCCTTGTTTCACCCAGTTCTTATTGGAAATGCTTATGGCTTGTCCCCATTACATATGATGCTTGCTGAAGGTTTTAGGTAGATGCTATTTATTATTTTAAGGAAGACTCCATTTATACCTATGCTTTCTAGCATTTTGAATATGAATGGGTATGGTATTTTGTCAAAAGCTTTTTCTGCATCTACTGAGATGATCATGTGGTTTCTGTTAGTTTTGGTGTTGATATGATCAATTGTGCTGGTAGTTTTCCTAATATTGAATCAGCCCTGTATTCCTGGTATAAATCCTGCCTGGTCATTGTGTATTATTCTTGTGATAAGTTGCTGTAATCTATTTGCTAATATTTTGTTTAAAATTTTTACATCTATATTCATTAGAGAAATTGGTCTATAATTTTCTTTCTCTGTTTCGACTTTTCCTAGTTTAGGTATCAGCATCATATTTGTATCATAAAAAGAATTTGGTAAGACTGCTTCTTCACCTGTTTTTCCAAATAGTCTATATAGTATTGGAATTAGTTGTTCTTTAAATGTTCGATAGAATTTGCATGTAAATCCATCTGGGAAGGCAGTGTTTCTTAAACTGTGAGTCGCAACCCCATATGGGGTTGTGAAAAATTTGACAACAGTACAAGGTTTCTGAATGCATAGTGATAAAAAATTAATTAAAAATCAAACATGTAATGAATCCAAAGTGTTTCTGGCAGTGCTTGCCCATATACACAATTTCACTGCAGCCTTGGCTCTGAGCACAAAGTATGTGCACTTTGCATTGCGCATGCTCTCAAGCCATGCCGAGTCAAAAAGGATCTCCAGTGGACGAAGTTTAAGAAACCCTGAGTAGAGGACATAAGTAGAGAGGAATATATGCAGGGAAAACATTTGTTCAGTGGGCATACAGGTAGCAGAACCCTATAAGGAACACATGTTCAAGGCACATAGGTGGAGATTTTGCATGTGGTATAGGCAGAGTAGGGCAACTCATGCCTTACTACTCATGGCTGCAGAGCTGCAAGAAGGTCTTCATGCTGTTCCTCCTGACTTTGAACTTGTTGGATACTGAAATCCTTCCTATGCTATCGTATGCTCTTTTAACCAACTCTTCTTCTTCTTCTTCTTCTTCTTCTTCTTCTTCTTCTTCTTCTTCTTCTTCTTCTTCTTCTTCTTCTCCTTCTCCTTCTCCTTCTTCTTCTTCTTCTTCTCTTCTTCTTCTTCTTCTTCTTCTTCTTCTTTCTCCTTCTCCTTCTTCTTCTTCTTCTTCTTCTTCTTCTTCTTCTTCTTCTTCTTCTTCTTCTTCTTCTTCTCCTCCTCCTCCTCCTCCTCCTCCTCCTCCTCCTCCTCCTCCTCATTCTTCTTTTAAAAGCAGGTATCTTTTCTGAAGCCTCCCCTTAAGATCTTGGCTCTTTAGCTTGTCACCTTCCAAGCAGGAGATTCTCATTTCTAGGTACTAAGCTCTTCTGTCACTGGGAACTACTGCCCTAGGCTTAGACTTTCCTTTAAAGTTTTTTTTAATTCTAATTTAATAAACTTGAAATAAAATTAGCATTTCATTTACAAGGCAGAACAGAAAAGGAGTACACGAAACTGCAAATGTCTATTATGTACAGTTTGTATTTCCTTTTAAGTATATAATGAATTCAGTGTGTAATCTTCACAGCTGTCCTGCTTGTCTGTATTTCTTTCTGGTCTTCCATCTGTTCTGTGAATTGTTTAAAAAAAAAGCTTCAGTGACCCCCTTTTTTTTGACCAACTCTATTGATAGTCTCACTTTCGCTTGTAGCAAATACGTATAGTCAAGCACAAAAAAAAAAGTCCCATATTGACTAGGTCCACAAATGTATGCCTCATACTCTAGTTTGAGTCCATCAGCTCTCTGTCAGCAGGTGGATAACATGTTTTTTCAATGATCCTCTGTAATTGTGGGTAGTCATTGCATTGGTAAGAGTTCTTAAATCTTTCAAAGTTGTTTTTCTCTAAAATGTTGTTATTATTGTATAAATTGTTCAATTAGTTCTCCTCACTTCACTGCATTGGTTCATACAAGTCTTACTTACAAGAACTTATAGTTCTCTTAAAATCATCCCAGTCAATAATGGTATAGAAATACCCATTTATGTTCATATACCATAATTTCTTCAGCCATTCCCTAATTGATGGATACTCTTAGTTTCTAGTTCTTTGGCATAGCAACTAAAACAACAAAAACTGCCTAAATATTTTTGCACATATGGTCCTTCCCCCCCCTTTCATCATTAATGCAGGCCTACACAACACGTGGCCCGTCAAAAGATTTTGGGAGGCTCTCGAAAAATGAAAAGGATGTAAGAGAAAATAAATAGAGATGTGCTTTGTCCATGCCCCACTTAACCTGCCTTCCACCAGTCACTACTGCGTCAGTCATATAACTTGGCAGGTGGGTTGCCCCTGCACGCGCTCTTCTGTTTGTTATGTGACCCATGGCAACCAATCATCCTCAGTCTGTCTCTAATCTGAGAAGAGTGAGAGTTATATTTTTCACTGTGTTTTTGGTCATTACTGGCACTGAACAGGGACAAAACTACGCACCAATGCAGCTGTTGCCTGCTATTCGATGAGCAGCTACAACAGGAGGACTTCTGCCCCTCCCTCACTACTCAGCCACCCTCCAAATTACATGAGTGTCTAGCGGTCTCTCCAAGGTCGTACATTCGGTTCAGTATCTCTTTGTACACGAGCAGTTGCTGTGGAGATTTATTAGTTTTAACATTAATGTTTTTGGGGTAACTTTGTACAATGGGTGATAAAAAGAAATTGAAAATCGAATCAAACCATAGAGAGATTTATCCAGAGTGGACAAATAGATACTTGTTTACTTACACAAGAGACAAAATACTGTGCCTTGTTTGCTGAGAAGTAATAGCCGTTCCAAAGGAATGTAATCTTCAGCGTCATTTCAAATCAAAACATCCTGGCTTAAGCAAACTGGACACCAATGAAAAACAAATTAAAGTGTCCAAATTGTTGAAAAATCTCAGTGAGGAACAGTGGTTTTTCAAGAAAGTAAACTCAGAAAACGAGGTGGCTACTAAGGTTAGTTTACAGATTTCTAAAGAAATGCTGCTGCTGGGAAGTCTTTTCCTGAAGGTGATTTCATAAAGAAGTATGTGCTAATTGCAGTTTCTGGATTATGTCCCGATAAAAAAAGTGTTTTTGAGAATACGTTTGTCTCACATGACCATTCAGTGAAAAGTAGCTGATGATAACCATTGCTGATAAGAAGTGTAATACATCCCATTAACTAAATGTAAACAGTAAGAAAACCTGAAAAAAAATATTAAAACTTGTACCACTTAGCAAAGTAATTTCTTAAAACATTAATGTGATTTCATTCATGGGGCAGTAATGATGGATCCCTAAAAGGCCAGGTCCCTGCTGTTAGTCAGAGGCTAGAATCCTTTCAGCTACCCTTGCATTGGTAGCTTTGACTCTGCCCCAATCTTCAATTCTCTGTTACTTCTAACCTAGTGCAGCCCTTCATTGTCTGTTACCTCCACATCAGCCATCCCACCCTTAATTACATCTGGACCCCTTCCACATGGCCCAGGTCCCTGGCATTTTGCCTGGGGCACCTGGCCCTTCTGGGTCCTTCTCTGTTACCTCCCAGTCACCCAAGCTATTGGCCACTCCTTCACCCCAGTATATGTGTCCATCTTGCCCCCATTAAATGCTCAGATTCCTTAAGAGTCTGGCCCAATTGTATTCTCATTACAAAGGCTCAGATTCTTAAAATTTGGCCAATAGCTCGGATTCTTAAAATCTCACCCACCCTGACTGGTGTTCTAATAAACAATGTCTTTGGCTGAAAGAAGGCTTGGGTCAAATTCATTTGAGGCAGGCCCATGTTGTCTGCCCTTGAATTTTGGGGTCCCAGCACCCCCTAGACCTCAACATCATGATAAATAAAAATCTTATGTAATAAGCATAATTAATTGATATTAATTGAAATTTCTTTTTTTTTTTTTAAAATATGGTTTATTTGCAAAATAGTTTAATCATTAATTATACCTTTATTTGGAAAGTGAGCCACTAAAAATCTATCTGTGGCCTGAAGAAGTTTAGCCTATTTTAATTTTGGCCCCTACCTACTGCTAAGTTGTGCAGGTCTGATTTAGTGTATAGACTTTGTTAGCCTTCCTTTCAACTACTCTTCCTGATATGGGCCTTAGTACCTTTGGTCAGAGACCTCACCTTGTCTTACGATGACTCCGATTTGTAACTTTGCAGGCTGGTTATAAACCAGGTAATGGTTATTTGTCTGATAATTATCAAATCTTTCTAGGATCAAGTCTCTTTATTTTGCTGTTTGACATTAAATGAATTGCCATTGGAAAGATGAAAAGGCAATCAATGCCCAAGAGGCAAGGTCATTTTTTTTTTCTGCAAACCAGCTGAATACTTAGCCTTTTTATTTGTAAAAGCAGCTATTCATGGTCTCAAGGGGCTTTTCGCCCCAAATCCACTTAAAGAATAAAAAAGAATAAAAAATAAGTTCTTAACTTAAAAATTTTAAAACAATGGTAATAATTATAATGAAGCTTGTATTCTCTCAGAAGAAAAAAATACAATATAATTAAAAACAAAGTTTATACAAATTAAACAAATAATAGCAAGCATTTATATTTCACCCACTACATATAAAGAACTATAGTAAGCACTTTGCAATTATTATCTCATTTGATCCTGACACAATGCTGGAAGGTAGGTGCTATTATTATCCTTTATTTTACAGTTGAAGAAATTGAGGCAGACAGAAATTAAGTGACTTGACCAAGGTCACACTGCTAGTAAGTGTCTGAGGCTGGATTTGAAAAGAGTTCTTCTTAACTCCAGACCCAGAGCTCTATCCACTGGGCCACCTAGATGGCACAATGAATTATTAAGTCATTTCAGCAAAGGCCAACAGTTGAGAGAAGCAAAAAGACCTGCTGTAGGAGGTGGTATTTGAACTGAGCTTTTAAAGAGAACTAGAGATTCTGAGAAGCAGAGTTGATAAAGGAGTGTATTCCAAGTCAAGGGGATGGAGACGAAATATTTGGCCATGATGGCAGCTGAAGCAGGTGCTGTGGCACGCTTAGGCTTTGTCCGACATCGAAGGTGCCAAGGTTATCTACTGCATCCCAGGCCATTGCTAGTCACCCTGACTTTTGTCTTACCACTGGACTTCCATGACACTGGAAGAGCAAGAGCTGATGTTGAGGACACCAGAGAGTGAGGCTGATGACTTTTCACAACTCTGCCTCACTTAAATCTAGCTCATGAGCAAGTCAAGACATCACCCCGTGATGTCATTGGTCCTTTTCAGAAACGAAGGATGAACAACCATTCGGAACAGCAAGAGGCCCATTTTGTCTGAACTTAAAGTATGTGTAGGGGATTAATATAAAATAATCCTGAAAAGGTGGACTGGAACCAGCCAGTATATGTAAGAGGCAAAACTTCAATCCAGGTCTTCCTGATTCCAAAGCCAGTCCTCTACCCTGTAGATAATGCTGAGTCTCCATTATTAATGATATATATAATATAATATCATATATATTACATCATATATAATATATGTATAATATATTATATATAATATGTAAAATATAATAACATTATTGGATAGAGTGCCAGGCCTGAAGTGGGGAAGACTCATTTTCCTGAGTTCAAATCTGGCCTCTGACACTTACTAGCTGTGTGACCTTGGGTAAATCACTTAACTATGTTTGCCTCCGTTCCTGTATCTGTAAAATAAGCTGAAGAAGGAAATGGTAAACCACTCTAGTATCATTACCAAGAAAACCCCAAACAGGGTCACGAAGACTTGGACACAACTGAATAACAGCAAATTCTTCATCATCAAGTGTCAGAGGAGCAGGAATATGAAGTAAAAGGTACAAATTAATGGGTGATTGGCTGAAGTGGAGTAAAGGAGGTGCAGAGACAAAGGCTGTGGTACCAGATAATAGCACGTCTCTCATCCTTACTAAAGGAGGGTCAGTGCCATCATTTTCACTTATAACATTACCAATGTAGTTGGTAGAATGTATTTTTCCAACAACCAATGCAAAGTTCCTTCTGAATCTTTGGAAGCCAGAAATCATCTGTGTAATCCTTTGCCTTAGCTAGTTCTATTTTTTCATCTAAGGCTTTAATCAGAGTAAGCTTTTCTTTTCTTCCACTTAGAGGCAGGGAATTTAAGCGGATATTTTCAGAAGGCAGTGGTCACTTACAGCAACGCTCTCTTAGGAGAGACTGGCTTCAGTTAAATAGAGATTGAATGCAAGCCTCTAGTTTTACTTAGAACACTGAGTCAGCCCTGTAATGACATGTTTTTCTGAATCATTGCCGTGTATCATTGCCACTCAACTTTTTCTTTATACCAGGTATCTGGAAGAGTCAGCATCAAGAGTAAAGGTAAAAGAGAAAATGATAGACTTTTTTATTTCATTTGAAAACTTTAAGGAGTTAAGAAATCCAGCTCTTGGGAGCTGAAAAGAAAATCATTGAAAGTTAACTTCTTTAGTACATTCTTGACCTATGTAAAGCTCATTTTAATGATAATATTCTATTTTGAAAATGTGCTTTTTGTAATGTTTGGCTATACAATTAGTTCCCTGGATTGAAAAATACATTTATTACTGATATTGATTAAGTTACATAATGGTGAACTATTTCCAAAGGTTTGTCATGATACGAAAATGATGAAAATGATGCTTTTTTGAATCAATGTTTAAGTGCTGTTTTATTTCTCAATGACTGTATTGCATGTGGTGTTGTTTACTCTATTGCCCTGAAAAATAGCTTTTTATAATGGTGTAGGCTCATAATCCTCACCTATTTAATTTGAAAAAATGGAAAATTGAGGTTCATGAGTGCAAACTGACCATGGATATAACAGTAGGAATACATGTGTCAAAGTATCACATTTTTAATTTTCAGTTTACCTGATGACTGCAAAATTCTTCGTTGTAATTTTATGGAGGCAAATGATATATTTTTCCAGGAGTGGCTGTTATATAGTAGTTCTTTGACTGAGTAAGAATTTTTCATAATCTGTGAAGATTTATGATAGAGTGGAAAAGAACACTGGACTGGAGTTAGAAAAATGGTGTTTAAATTCTTCCTCTCTCATTTATCACCTGGGTAACCTTGGTCAAAGGCTGAATGTCAGGTTCCTCATCAAGCAAGGAGGCTCAATTAGGGGATCGTTAAGGTCCATTCTAACAAGAGACCTGTGATCTCATTAATTGTTTTTTAAAAAGATGGTCTTTGTTTATGGTGAAGATATTGAGATGGTCTAAATGTGTGAGTGCATGTGTGAAATATTATTTGGAACAATTACTAGACTTCTTTACAGAAGCTATTAATATATACATATGTATACATACATGTATGTCTATGTAGAAACTTATATACACACCCATAAAATTACATTAAAGAATTTTGTAGTCATCGGTTGATCTGGGAATAATAATACCTACATCGTCTACAAAATCAAATAAGATAATGTATTTAAAGTAACTTATAAAACTTATAGTACAAAAACTCTATACAGGTCCATTATTATTCTTCATGTTATTACAGTACTGGGAAATCTAGAGAGTTATAAACCCATGATAACTAGGGTTCCTACAATTCATGCTATCTAACCTTAGCTGGGACTTCATTGCTCCTCAGTTTTTTTCCCAGTCATCTCTAAAAGCCTCAATATACAATTATTTCAAACATTTTCTTTTTTTAAAGCTTTTTTATTTTGGAGTCAGAATTATTTCTCTCTCTCTATTTCTGTCTTTCTCGGTCTCTCTCTCTCTCTTTTTTTCTTTGTCTCTGTGTGTCTCTCTCTCTCTGCTTTCCCTCTTTTTGCCTCTCTGTCTCTCTTTAACTCCCTCCTCAGTTTCTGCCTCTCTGCCTCTCTCTCTCTGTTTCACTTTCTCAATTTCCAAGAAGGTGCTGAAGTTTTGCCCTGTCTTAAGTTTCCCTTCTCTCTCCTCTCACTGTTGAAGGGGGTCTGCTGATTGTGATGAGAAGATCTGGGAAGAAACTCTTGAATTTTTCTTTTAAAAAGGTTCACTAAGCCTTTTATCAAGGCTGAAACACTCCTAACAAATTGTGAAGCCTCTGCATATTTTTTTTTTTTAGGTTTCCTGGGCACCGACAGTAAAAATGCAGAAGCATGATGGGAAGAGTTAGTCTTAGAGCATTTAATCTAATGGAATAGAAACACTGGTATGACCTCAGGGAATTTTTCCAATGATCAGGAGAAAAAAAAATCCAACTCATTTGAAGGCTGTAACTCAGTAGTCACCATCAAAGATCTGAGCACTTATTTTGGATGAATGAGATGATGTAGACAGCCAGAGTAATAATCCCTGTAGCCTCCACCCCCAATAAATGGCTCCCTTCAACTTCCCTCCTTCTCTTTCTACAAAACAAAAGCCACATATGCCAACTTTTCTTTTCCCTTAATAGAACTTTGAAAAAAAATCTGAATTATTACTTTAACTCTCCACTTTATTTTCAGTAATTGGTCTAGCCTTGAAGAACTGCTATGAGTCCAGAGGGGCTAGAACACTGTGCCACTCCCTATTTTGTACCCAGACAGGTGGTTTGGACTAGTTTCAGTCCTGGGGAGCTTGGCCATTAAAGGCAGGGAGTTAAGGCTTTCATTTCTCACATTCTTCAATTCATTAAACCCCTGCCCATGGAATATTTTACTTATAACTTAGATTATGGATCATACTTAGGGTTTCCCCTGCAAAGGAGAGAGTAACTAAGATATTTAATGTATGATATGGATTTAGCATGGGAAAGGTAATTTTTGTGTTCCCCCTTCCAAACATACAAGGCTCACAAATGTGTGTTAACAGATAGGAATTCTGTAACTTTTAAGTACTGTTGCAATTTTCTGAGAGGCTGATACTTAAAATCCTATCAGAACACAGAGCAATTTGCAGCTGTGCTAATTAGGCATTTTGCATTTTCACCTTGCCTTGGCACTGCCCAAATAACTCCCAACAGATGTCTGCTGGCCAAATGGCCATGGTTGGGCTAATTTTCTCAAAGGTGGCCAACTTCTATGTTGCAGAAATTTCTCCCGAACCGAGCCAGAATCTCATGGGACCTCTTGAACTTAGAACATCATCTCTAAGCTGGGTCAAGCCTACCTCAAAAAGCGTGTTTGGTCACCTATTCAAGAAAGGAAACTTAATAAAGCACAAAACAGTAGGCATGGCCTTAGGAGCAAGATCACCTATTTGAGCTCATGTTCCATGTTAACTTTAAGGAAGAAATAATAGATTATTTTCCAAAAATGTCTGAATTGTATAATCCTTGAGTTTTCTAACAAGGTTCCTCATCAGTAAATGGTTTTACAGAATGATACCTCTTAGTGAATTAATCAAATCAGGAATCAGCAATTATTTATTAAATGCCTACTGTGTTCCAGGCACTGAAGATAGAGATGCAAAAAAAAAAAATTATTACTTCCAAGGCTCTTACAGGTCCTTACTTAAATGATTGAATGAATTACTATCCTTTGCAATAGAATTAAAAAAAAAACCTCATGAATCTGTCATTTAATTTTTATAGGATATCATCTCAAATTCCCTTTTGCATTAATATGTATATTTAATCCCATTTCATAGGATGAATATTGTATGGATAGACTCCATAATGGCTCTTTCAGTGGATTCAGCTGGGAGAGTCTATTTACCTGTTTCCTTTGCCTATACCCAGAGATGTATTTTAGCACAGAATTTCTTCTACTTGTAACCTGACCCAAAATCAAAAGGTAGAGACAGATAATGTTAAGGGACCTCTGAACTGTATTTGTTAGTCTCTCACAGCAGAGGGAAAAAATTCTTCATTTAATTTTGTAGTTTTTAAAAATAGTATTACTGAGGCAGCTAGGTGGCCCAGTGGATAGAGCACCGCTTTGGAGTCAAGAGGACCTGAGTTCAAATTTGGCCTCAAATGCTTACTAGCTGTGTGACCCTGGGCAAACCACTTAACACTGACTGACTCAAAAGAAAATTAAAGCCTTTCATACCCTGGCCTCTTCCTACCTTTTAAAAAAACCCAAAACCAAAATCTAGTATGACCAAATGATTTTGATGGTGCAATTAAGCTGTGAATAATTCAGTCAGAGATCTGATTATCCTAGCATTTTAGGCAAGTTATTAGTATCGATATAAAAAATTTTTTTGTCTACCTTTCTAGCTATAGTTTGCATTATAACTGATACAGTAACTCAGCTTTCTTTATTAATAGTCTGGGGTTAAGTAACTCAGCACTCAATTCAGGTAAGAGATTATTTACGAGCTTGATCTAACTACCTCTACTCTGTATTAGCACCCACATGTGATTTGAGAAATCTGAGGAATTTAAAAGAGGCCAAAACAACCAGGTTCTACAAGTGAAATAAAAATCAATTTTTATATTGTTTTATTTTTCTCAATTATATGTAAAAACAATTTTAAACATTCGCTTTTAAAAAATTTTTGAATTCCAGATTCCCTCCTCCCTCCCTCCTTTTTTCCCTCCTTGAGAAGCCAAGCAATTTGCTATAGATTATGCATGTGCAGTCATGCAAAACACATTTTCACATTAGCCATGTTACAAAAGAAAACAAAAGACAAAAACAAGAAAAATAAAGAAAGTTTAAAAAAAGTATGCTTTGATCTGTATTCAGACTCCATATGTTCTTTCTCTGGAGATGGGAATCAAGGTCATTTTGAAAAACACTGATTGAGCGGTTTTTAAATGCTATGCAACAATGGCAAGTGTATAAGCTTCACTGGAGTCCCAAATACGTGTCTGGTTGTGAATAATATTTTGATATGTTGATAGATTTGTCATCTTCTTGATGTGAGTACTTCTTCCAATGGGAGAATGCTTAGTATAGTGACCATATATGTCCAGTACTTAATAAATGCTTCTTCATTCATTTGGTTGTGTGTGTGTGCGTGTGTGCACACTTGCATGCATGCACATGTATAATTAGGCTACAATCAATTAAGACATGGAAAGCTTTTTAAGTCTAAAACCTCCATTCTAAGCCTCTTTCCTTACTTCCTCTCTGGCCACCTATTGTCCCTGACCTTATGAACAGAGGACTAGGAAACATCAGTTATTTCAAACTTTATGATGGCAGGTAATAAATAAATCAATAAAAGGAAAGAGAAAGCTATTGATGGCAGCTCTTGCACAATGCTGCGACAGAGCTCTGGGTGATATGGTTAAGATTTCAAATCATTCATAGTTCTAGCCAGCCTAAGACAGCCAGATTCAGTTCAGACTTCAGTCTAGTCCAGATTTCAGACACAGTTTGACCCTAAGGGAACCCACAAACTCACGCTCTGTATTTAGGTAGGAGTGAAAGGACTCAGACATCAGCTTTGTGGACAGGTTGCTCAGATTCCAGTGTTGGACATTATTGGAAGTGCCGCACATATCCGAGGGATCAGGGTCCTTTACCTGAAAGCGGGGCCTCGGCTCTGGCCTCAGTGTGGGCCAGGGTCAATTCCAGAACTGTCGATCAGATTCTTCTCATTCTGGCTCCTCGTTCCCAATTGGAGATTTTTGTTGTTGAGCTGTTGCAGTGGTGTCCAACTCATGGTGACCCCGTTTGGGGTTCTCTTGGCAAAGATACTGGAGTGGGTTGCCATTTCCTTCTCCAGCTCATTTTACAGATGAACAAACTGAGGCAATCAGGGTTAGGTGACTTGCCCGGGGTCACACAGCTAGGAAGTGTCTGAGGACAGATTTGAATTCATAAGGATGAGTCTTTGAGTTAGTCCAGAGGGAAAGAAAATCCTTTTTCTTACATCCTGCTTGATTTTGCCTCCACCCCAGGAAAAATTTCTTGAAGCTTAGGCAGCAGTCATGTCTAAGGTCTCTCCAAAAGGTATTATTAGCAATATCCCTCCTAAAAAAAAAGTTACTCAATGTACAAAGTAGGAGGTTTCAGGTATAAAAGAGCTATTTATTTCCTACACACACACACACACACACACACACACACACACACACACAAAACAAACAAAAAACACAAACTTATATCACAAAAGATTCACAAGCATACATTAACACATACTTAAAACATGAACTATAACCTATGGCCTTTGTTATGGTCTCTTGGGAGGTAACAGAGCCTGGAAAGACCTTAGCTTAAAAGGACCAGGGTCTCGCTCTGAATCCTGGGACATCTCCAGTCGTCCTGATCAATGTCTGACCACTGGACCCAGATGGCTCTGGAGGAGAAAGTGGGACTGGTGACCTTGCACAGCCTCCTTCACTCCAATAGTCAATTGCAAGGCATGTCATCATCTCCTTGATGTTATGGTCATCTTCCAGACGAAGGACAAACTAACCACAATACAACAATCTCCCCTGCAGCAAAGAACCAGAAAATCAAGTTAAGATTTTGGGAGAGATTTGGGGAGCAAGTACTCTCTCGGGAGACTTGTGAGACTACTGAATGCATTTAACTTTCCTTTCAGTCTGCACTGTTCACGCAAGAACTCAGAATCCAGATCTTCTGTCTTGTTAGAGCCTGACTCGAGCTTTCTTAGGCATTTCAGCTGCAAGAGGATACAGTTGTTGGCCATCTCTTCCTTTTCTTCTAAGAAGCAGAATAATTGCAGGAATTACCTGCTATTGGGCAGTCAGCTCCCAGCTCTAACATTGGTAGGTAGCTAGCTGCCAGGGCTGGAAACATCTATTTCTCAGGACTCTGATTCTGTCATCTGTGCTTGGGGAAAGTAACACTAAGCCAAAGAGCTGAGCCAAATACCTGAGGTCTCATCTCCAGCTCACTTAAGAAAGCAGTTGTTCTTGCTTCCTTGCTCTCATAGCCACCATAGAGGAATGTCTTCTCAAAACTTTTCATTTGAGTCCCACTTGATTTTTATAATTTTATTACATTGATTTTTAATTTCTTTTTAGTGCATCATTCTTTCCATTTAAATTACTGTAGTCATTTGTTCATATCATATAATGATATTTTATGATTATTAATTATAATTATTAATAGTAATAGTATTATCGATTAATAGTACTATTGATTAATATTATTAATTATAATTATTAATAGTATTATCAATTAATAGTACTATTAATGAATAATTAAGTGGTGCTACTATTAATTAATAGTAATTGTATTATTAATAGGCTATTGTGAGTAAAGTGTTTTCTAAGTCTTCAAGTGCCGTGTAAAGACAAATTCTGCTTCTTCTATCATGCAATTGAGTCAGATGTTACAGGAAGAATTCTAAGAATGTCTCTCTTTGTCTTGAGATAAGGAGGTTTGTGCTGTAAGATTAGGCAGCTGTGTCTAGGAATTAATAGAGTGATGGACTTGGAATCAGGAAGACTGGAGCTTTTGCTTTGGGCCTTTGTTTCTTTGGCTATACATGAGAAGGTTGGACAAAATTTTTAAGGTCCTTCCCAACTCTAAAATTCTATGTTCTTTTTTAAATGAATCGACTTTCCCCACTTTTTGATAGCTCTACTTGTTAATAAGATGTCTAAAAAACATTGACCTGAAATCCTATTTCAGTTTCTGCCCTTTACTCCTG
Organism: Phascolarctos cinereus; assembly: GCF_003287225.1. Classification (NCBI taxonomy): domain Eukaryota; kingdom Metazoa; phylum Chordata; class Mammalia; order Diprotodontia; family Phascolarctidae; genus Phascolarctos; species Phascolarctos cinereus. The sequence continues at coordinate 121,146,390 of NW_027555514.1, read as the reverse complement.
ATTCTTTCTTCCGGGACCAAATAACACAAGTCTAATCCTTTTTGTCATGTGACTGCTCTTTAAATACTTGAAGACAGCTATCAGGCTGTGCCTGAGTCTTCTCTTCTCCAGGTTATCGACATCTTTAGTTCTTTCAAGTAATCTTTGTATATATACTGTGGCTTCCAGTCCTCTCTCCATCCTGGTCACCTTCCTTGGGAGACACTCAAGCTTGTCAAATTTCGTCCCTAGAGCGTGGCACCCAGAACTGAAGCACAACACTCTGACTAGCAAAGAGTTTAGCAAGACTATATCCCCCTATTTTCCTAGACACTATTCCTCTGCCAATGCAGCCTAAGATTGCCTAGCTTCCTGTGTTTCCTGATCTAGCTGTGCTTACTTCATCCTATGCTTTTGTAGTTGAGTCTTAAAACTCAATTGTAGGATTTTACATATGTCCTTCTTACATATCATGTCTTTAGATCTAGCCCAACATTCTAGCTCATTGAGAAATTTTTAGATGGGGATTCTAATATCAAACTTATTAGCTCTCCTTCCTACTTTATGTCATCTGAAAATATCACAAGCATGCTATTTATGCTTTATCTGTATCATTAAAAAAAACTGGTGATCAACTCAGAGCCAAGGACAGATCTCAGTGACCAGAGACCTCTTGCCAGGATACTGCTATTAACACTATTACTCATAATAATAACTTACATTGTTTTGTTGTTCATTTCTTTCAGTCATGTCCAACTCTTCATGACCCCCTTTGTTTTTTTTTTTTTTTGACAAAAATACTAGAGTGGTATTCCATTTCCTTCTCCAGCTCATTTTGCAGATGAGGAAACCAAGGCAAACAGGGTTAAATGACTTGTCCAATGTCACACAGCTAATTTGAACTCAGGAAGATGAGTTTTCCTGACTCCAAGCCCAACACTCTATCCACTGCACCACCTAGCAACTCAATAATAGCTAATACTGGTACAATATTTTAAGATTTACAAAGCTTCCTTCACAACAACCTTGTGAAGTAGGTAGTATGAGTATTATCATCGCTATTTTCTATATGTGGAAACAGGATTAATTAATTTGCCCATACCCAGAATCCAGTGTCAGATCCTAAATAAATCATTTTGTGGTTGTAATCATTAAAAAGGTTCTAAATCTATTTTCTTCTGTACTATCATCTAACTCACATCTGTCTACCTTTTCTATTATTATATTGTGGGGAATTTTGTCAATGCCTTGCTAAAATTCAGAAAATTACTAATTGAAGAAGTTTAGACTTGAGAACATGTGATCTGATTCTTATGTAATGCCGTCATCCCCAAGCAGGCTTGACAGCCACTCTGAAGCACAGCCCTGTATGTGTTGAGAGATGTGACTCCAGAATGGCTGAGAGAATTCAAAGAGAGAAATGGAAAAGGACAGAGGGCAAGAGGAATTGTTGCCTCCCTGGTGGAACTGAAATTTCATTTGGATTTCAGACTCTTTAATTCTTGAATGTTCTATCATCTAAACCAAGGGTGGGGAACCTTCGGCCTCAAGGCCACATGTGGCCCACTAGATCTTTAAGTGTGGCCCTTTGACTTCATAGAACAATCCCCTTAATAAAAGGATCTGTTCTGTAAAACTTGGACTTAGTCAGAAGGTCTCACACCCAAGGACCTAGGAGGCTACATGTAGCATCAAGGCCAAAGGTTCTCCTCACCCCCGAATCTAATCTACATGGTTTTCCCAATTACTATTGAACAGGAAAATTGACTTTTCCCAAAGAACCATACCTTTAGCCTTTAAAATATTGATGTGTGATAGATAATTTCAAGCCCAATGTCTTTTTCATTTTTTAAATTCAATTTTATTTCTTTTTCTGCCCCAAATTCTCTCTTCTACTTCCCCCTTCCCCACACTGAGAAAGCAAGAAAAGCATAATAGACCCCCACATTAGTCACATCTCTCTCCAAAATATGCCTCAATCTGCATTCCAATACCTTGTAAGAGAGGAAAGGAGAGGAAGGCAGTAATGCCCTAGCTATGGCTGTTTTCCTATTCTCTACAAAGGTGGAATTCCAGTCATTTCAGACATGTGGGGTGGGACATCTTAATATCTATCTACATGTCCATTCCTTACTCTGGTCACATGGGTTCTGTTACACCCAATTCTGTGCTAAGTTAAATTCCGAGGAATTTAATAAGCATCTTTTAAGTGTCTACTTTGAGCAAGGCACTGTTCAGGACACTGCATATACAAGACAAAAAAACATAGTGCCTGCCCCCAACAAGTTTACATTCTAGTGGAGAAATATAATCTGCACATGGATAAGTGAATGTAAAGTAGATTCAAAATAATACAATGTATTTTTAAGAGAGAGCATGAAAAACTGGGGGATCTTAAGAGCTGTCACTCAAGCTGTGCTATAAAAGCAGCTACCAAACTTTACCACACCCAAGTGTACTAAAATCTCAGCATCTTCAAGATAGTAGAGAGTTCCGGTGAAGTTCAGTGGTTTGTGTAAACTTGAAGAGTATAAGTTTTTTAAAGCTATTTTCAGACACAAAAAGCACTGGCTTCTTGGGATCTAAACTATAGTGAGTAAAGTGTGTATCACAAGCAGGTCGTTCTTAAAATAAGATCAAAATGATAGTGTGGAAATTCTAAATACCAGCAGTCTCTGGGAACAGAATGAGAGAGCTTCAGCCCTGGAAAGGACCCTCTAGGTGGCACAGGACCTGAGTAGCAATCTCCTCTACAATATCCATGGACAAGTTCTTGAGGGCCTCCAGTGACGGGAGACTCACTGTTTCCTGAGGAAGCGCATCACGCTTTTGGAGTGTTCTAATTGTCAGGGAATTTTTCCTTATAACAAATCTAAATCTTCCTCTCTAACTCAAGATGAAAGGATTTAGAGCTACAGAGTAGTTAAAGATCAGTTCACCTAGACCTTTTATTATCTAGAGGACACTAAAGTCCAGAGAGACTCAAGAGTCTTTGAACCCAGATCCTCTAATTCAAAATCTAGTGTTCCCTTCTCTGTACCACCCTACCTTTCTTCCAACCACTGTTGTTGTTTCTGCTTTCTGTACCTACACAGAATGAGTCTAATTCTTCTTCCGTGAGATACTCTTTTGGATGTGTGAGGATAATTGTCATGTTCACCCTCATTTCTTCTTGTCTCCAATTTATCTATTCCCATTTTCAACTGACATGGTTTTCAGGGCTTTAGGGTCCTGGGTCCATTAACTTTCATGGTGCCTAGCCAATCTAATCCAATCCAATAAATATTTATTAAGTGCCTATTATATGCTAGGCACTGTTCTAAGAACTTGTGATACAATTAATGAAAAGACAGACAGTTCTTGCCTTCAAGGAGTTTACATTCTAAAGGAGAGACCACACATGAAAAAGGCAGGAAAGCAGGAATGGGGATAGAGTAGGGGGATACCGTGGGGTACCTGTACGGGGGCATTTTGTTCCCTGGAGCTAAAACCAGGCAGAGCAGCAGGTACAGAGTGGACTGAGCCCCAAAGTCCAGTTTCCACCCTCTATAAAAGAAGACATTGGGAGGACTTTGGTATTCTACCCTCCTGCCTTCCAATAAGAGGAGAGAGGTGGACAAGGGAGGTGGACAGTCAAGGCTTGAGTTACCGGGATGGTGATGAGATTAGAAGTAATGAGCTTGCCACAATATTCCAGATGTGGTCTGACCAGAGTAGAATCCTAGAAGACTATCTATTTCTTTCATGACACCAGGTTTGTTAATGGACAATGTGCATTATTGCACAGATGACTACCTTACTATGTGTTCTCTTACAATGACCTCGGAGGAAAGTGTCTATGTTTGATAGAATTCAGATATCAACTAATTTTTACAAAAGTGATAAGACTATATCATTTCTTCTCCAGTGCACTAGAATAAGTGGTATAATTTTGTTGGGATTGTTACAGGACTATATTTGTAGCTAATATCAAATTAATCTACTGGGGAAAGATGTCCTCATGCACCAGTACTTGTGTCAGCAGATATGCATTGGAATTTAGAATCAGGAAAAGCTATGTTTGAATTTTTTCCTCAGCTACTTTTTAGCTGTATGTGACTAAGCAAGTCACTTAACCTCTCTGACCCTCAGTTACCCATCTGTAAAATGAGAGTTTCTGGAAGAGTGTGTTATATGCTTTTGAGGGAGTATTTTATGCTTTTTATTATTTTTTTTCTAAAAGCAAATTGTGACAAATGATAATCATGGGGGGAGGAACATACCAGTGGGGTGTTGTGAACTATAGCACTAGAAAGACCCCTTTTCCTGACTTAGAGCTACCTGTAGAACTGAGGGCGGGGACAAATAACCAGCTGAACTCTAATTCAAATTGCCAATGGGAGCAGAGGTTGGTGGAGAGGCTCCAGAGCCTCTGCTACGTGAGGAAGTGTGTGAAACTTCAAAAAAATGACTGTCTTTTCTGCTTTAATTTTATATAGTGCAACAGACACCCTGGTGCTTAAGAACGAGGCAATTGGACTAGATGGAACTAAGGCCCCTTCTAGCTCTAAATCCCTATGTTGCTCTGTCTTTTTAAGCTAGGTTGTGGGAGTTGAGGGGAACTCAGGAAATAAGAGTCAGCAGAAGAGTCAGATCTTTGCCTTTTATTTTGATGGATTAAAATTACATGATCATCCTGTGAGGTTCTGATTATATGCTCCACTGAGTTGGTTAGCTATCTTTTATGGATTCTAAAAATATGCCAAAATTAATATTCTTGATAGTATTTTTGCAGGCTGTAACATGGCATTATTGCTTTCTCTTTAGCAAGCATGTGATTTTAAACATTATTCTCTCATTTTCATTTGGGTTTATATTTAAGTATTTCATACTCACCAAACGGATCCAATTTTATCTCTTTGAATCTTATTAGGGGGCTAAAGAATTCCTTGGAATATTTTACCATGGAATTTCTTGAAATATGGCTTTATCTTCTTCTTTGCTTCTTTCAAAAGTCAAAGAGAGTGATGAAATGGAAAGAGCAGTGGTTTAGGGATCAAAAGCCCTAGATTCTAGACATGCACTTGCCACTAATTCACTGGATAATCTTAGCTCAGGCATTTGACTTCTTTACACTGAAGTTTTCTCATTTGTAAAAGGAGGGCTTCTTTTCTTTTCTTCTCTTCTCGTTTCCTTTCTTTTCTTTCCACTCCTTTTCCTTTTTTCTCCCCTTTCATGCAAGGTAAGTGTTACTTTGATTCTCTGTTACATCCGCAGTAAATTACTTTATTGTGTTACTCTAATTAAGTGGTTGCTTAATCTTTAGAAATTTTTTTTTCTTCTTTTACATTTTAAAAATTAACCTGTCCTCTCTACTCTTCTAATTGAGCAAGTAAAAAATGCAGACCTGAAAAAAAGCCCTCAATATATAGCTGCATAGTCTAGCAAAACAAACCCCCACATTGGCCACGTCTGAAAATGTATATCTTTCTGCATTTTCAGTTCGTCACCTCTCTATAAGAAGGCCCAGTGGCACACGTTCTGGAGCAGCTAGGTGGTGCAGTGGATAGTGTGCCAGCCCTCGAGTCAGGAGGACCTGAGTTCAAGTCTAGCTTCAGACGCTTAACACTTACTAGCTGTGTGTCTCAGGGCAAGTCACTTAGCCCCACTGCCAGATGAAAAAAGAAGGCCCTGTGTTGTGTTCCATCTTCGTCCCTTTGGACTTGTGGCTTATCATTGCTCAGAGTTCTAAAATCTTTTGAAGTTGTTTTTCTCTATACTCTTGTTATCATTGTATAAATTGTTCTCCTAGTTACTCTTACTTTCTCTTCACTGGTTCAGAGGTCTCCCTAGTTTCCTCAGAAATCTTCCATTTCACGATTTCTTATAACTACAATTTATTTAGCCACTCCATAATAGGAAGGCAATGCTATATTTTTCCTATTTTTCACTACCATAAAAAGAGGTGTGATAAATGTTTTTACATATGTAGGTCCTTTTCCTTTTTCTTTGGGGTATAGTTTCTTTGGGGTAAGGGCATAGCTGGGTCAAAGTTTGGTAACTTTCTGTGCATAGTTTCAAATTGCTTTCCAGAAGTCTTGACCCATTCACAGCTCTATCAACAATGCATTAGTGCACCTGTTTTCTCAGAGCCCCCAAAACAAGACCTTTAATATTTTACATAAGCTCCACTGTCTCTCATCAGTTACTTTAAAGTATATCTGCATAACTAAATATGATTAAATATAACACAAAGAAAAAGAGGCCTTTTCAAAGAACCTTTTTCTTGCATATTTACCAGGTGAGAAATGTGTTTATTTTTTGGAACTGTGCTGTAACTACCCCAAAATGAATATATTTTTCACATTATAACTATATCTCTACCTCCTTCACCCCCAGATCTTTGACTAATGTAAATATTCTTTTAGTAGAGTTTGTATACAAGTACAAAGTAGTTAATTTGCAAATATAGTGTGTCCCAAAGGTCTTTTTAGCTATTAAAGCTTAAAACTGCACTAAGACCTTTGGGACACCTCGTATATCACTCTAAAAACTCTTCAATTGCTGCGTTGATTCCACTCATATTTATTGTAATTTACTACTTTCCTATACTACTAGTAATATCTTCTCCTCTTTTCTGTTCTGCCTATCACAAGGCTCAGAAAACAGAAAAGTGCTACGTGGGTGCCGTGTGTCCTATAAGATTTTGTCCATACCCCAGCTGAATATCCTTAGGTGCTGAGGGACCCACAAAAGAGATTTCTACTTTGGACACTCTGGTTTTATACCTAGTGGTGAGGGGTCGATGACTTTCAGCTGATCCGAGGTGCCTAATCTCTGTGGGAAGAGTACCATGTGATCTGAGAATCTCTGTAGGGACAAAACTTTCTTTTTGAGAAAGGAAGCTTAATAATTTTCTTTTCCTTTCAAAGTTAGTCAAATGACTAAGGGCAGCCTATATGTGTGTGGGTCCAGATTAGAGGGCCCCTTAATGGGAATAGGAGAGTAAATAAACTCTAGTCTCATCTGAATCCACTGCTCATTTAGTGGTAGCATTTGGCCCCTACCTGATTTTTCTTCTTCTGTTTATCTTTCTTTGCTTTGTTATTCTGGGGTTGGGAAAGAATCTTTGCAAACAACAAGACAGGTATTGCCCTATTAGGACTTTGTAAAAATGATGTTTATTTTAATGTTTTTTTTTTTACCATTACACATTTGGAAGTATGAAAAAAAATTAATTATTGAATTTAAGAACTGTGCCACATAGACTTTTCCCCATACTTTTCCTAATGCAGTATAAAGCACTGAAGAAGGCATCAAAAAGGAAGTATAGAATTGCCCTAACTCACTAAGCAGCCATCTAGGATTTGGGAATATGGAATTTGCCAAATACACCCTAATAAATTTGCTGGAGTCAGCAAATATCAAAACTGGAGAACAAAAGGTGGGATGATTGAGTAAATCAATTGCTATCCCACTCCACTTGAAGTAAATGATAAGATATACAATCAATCATTCTTAATTACAGCTTTCAGATTAGGTATAAAAAGGCTTTGAAACCAGCAGATGAAGTGAAATATTGTTAGGCAACAAGCTGGTTTTAATGGGCTGAGGGATTTCATCATGCCTTCTGGGTATTATGAAGAAGCATCTGGTTGGTTGAATTTGGAAATTCCAGCAATTGTCAATCTAGGAGAGTGTTCCAGCAAACTCCTGAAGAAGAACCAGAGGATGGGAGTGGTGGGGAAAAGAGAAGCTTCAGCTTCAATCTTGGCTCAGGTCTACTTCCCTCCCTTCACTTTGAGATGAGGACTTTGTGAGCTAAGAAAAGTCTTGAGTATGTTGGACTTCCCATTCTTTTATCAGTGTCCTAGTGACATCCCTGGATGACAAGGGCAGAATATACATACATTCACAGCTCTATGAGGAATCCAACAAAGAGACTACCTCATTTGCAGGAGGAATTTCTTAAGCACCTCACCAATGAACTGCTAGGAACCAGGATCTATGAGTTAGTTACTGCTTTGCCACATGAGCTTGCTAAGCTTGAGTCCACTTTCCCCTTGACTCTGTATGTATTGGTGGGTGAGTGTGCCACAGAATTTTGGGAGGATGTTTTGTTTTTTATTGTATCACCTTGACCAATAACCCTTTATAAAAGCTACTTAAGTCTGGCTAACTAAAATGATTCTCAACTGATAATCTTGGGGATAAAGTACACTAGTGGAGACTTGAGCTGGTGGCATTAAAGAACCCTTCTTGATGCTTCAGGGGTATACCTAGCATCTCCCTGGGGGAGAGATGTAGCATTTCTCTAGGACTCAAGACTTAACCAGAGCTGGAGCATGGATAAGGATCATTAAAGCTTATATAGGTCACATGGGATTTTTACAAGGCTTGAGAAAGTCACGTGCTATCATGTTATGTACTTCATTTGATCAAAATAGAACTAGATGTGGACTGAGAAATACCAGACTAATTAGAAATGGTTCTCTCTTGTGTATAGGAAGTACAGACTTCAGACCATTTTTGAAATTAGCACAATGGAGTCTCAGACACTATTTATTTGTATCTTAATTTGAGGAAGTATTGTTTATGCCAGCAACAGAAGGGACCAATAGCTTACAATCTGTTGGGAAGCTGTGTATAAGTCAAGCTCCAGGACTTTTAAATAACTGAAATCAGGAAAATAGAGGTTTGATGTAATTATGATTAGTAAGAATTGAATAGAAAATTGAAATTTAATCTCTTTAATCAAGGTTTTGTATTTCTAGAAATTTTGCTCTGTATCCTTCCTTAAATACATGTGGAAATATTAGTAATTACTGATTAGTTATATCTATAACTTAGTATTTTAATAAAGAGTTTATTTTTGCAGTAAAGACAAAATTGATTAATTCACATATTGTTCCCCACAGGGGTATGGAACCTTCAGCCTCAAGGCTGAATGTGGCCTTCTAAGTCCTTGGGTGTAGCCTTTTGACTGAGTCCAAGTTTTACAGAACATATCCTTTTATTAAGGGGATTTGTTTTGTGAAGTTTAGATTCAAAGGGCCCCATACGAGGACACAGAGGGTCATGAGGCAGCAGGTTTCCCACCCCTGGATGATCTTAGTTATCTATTCCTGAAGGAATCCTAGCTGATGGATCAAAACAGTCACAAACCAGGGTAACTTCCTCAACTGGGGACCTGGAGCCTATAAGGCGCTATAAGTAATAGACATAAAATTAGCCACGTAAAACCCCAGACTATAAAATGATGAAACAGGGCATTATGTGACCTTGGGCAAGTCATAGCCTTTCTGAGCTTCATTTTATTCGTATGTAATATAAGAATGTTGGACTAATCCTTTCTAAAATTCTTTCTAACCCTAACATTCTATGAATACTTTGAGTAGTGTTTGGAATTCCATTTTATCTGTTCCTTTGGCAAGAAAAAGCTTTAGTTAAGTAAAAAGAAACTTTTTAGGAGAGGAAGAACCCCATGAACTGCAGCTTTAAATTGATTCTGCCTTCTGACAGGTGGCCATTAGCAACTAATGATGGGTGTGTTAATTACTACTGCAGAGGAAAAGCTAAGGGTGCTTAAGAGTTCAACAGATTTTTAGCAGCCACCCTGAAGACTGGCTTGGAAAAAAGTGATTAGTGTTATTATGAACTGCAAATTGCAGCATGTGGTATCAACGCATTATTTATTACAAATGAAAAAAATGTAGTGTAGCTAAATATGTCCAATTTAATTATAAGCATGGCAAAACTCCAGTTCTAGTGCTAAAACCAGAGAAGTCAAGTTTGAAAAATACGTTTTTAGGCACTCTGCTTCATTTCTTTCACAAGATGCTATTCTTTGGTTATCAATCCGACTGACTTAAAAATTTATCTAGAAGTGATTCCACCAGTTCTCTTAGGATGTAATTTTATAATTTTCTTTATTTTAAAAAGTTTTATTATTACTTTTTTTTTTCACTGCAGTAGTTTCCCCAAAACCTCCTTCTTTGCACAAAGGATAAATAACATTGAGACAAAACCAAGTGGCACAATGATTACATCTGAAATTTTTAGATCATATTCCACATCTGTGTTCTAGTCCCAATCTCTCTCTACTGGGAGAAGAAAGGAGTGATTTCAGTTAAAAAATTTTTTTAATCTTGTTTTCTTTTTCTTGGATTCTTCAAGCTAATTTTTTCTTGCCTTGAATTTTAAAAAATATTATTCTCTCAGTTCTTTAGGCCAGCACTTCTTAAACTGGCTGGGCTTAACTGGTCAAGACCCACAGTTTAAGAAGCGCTGAAGGGGTTGAGAGTGGGAAAAGTTTAAGTAGCCCTGCTTTAGGCAACTCTTTAAGACTATAGATTGCAGAGGGAATGCTGGTCTGAATGGGTACATGGAGTTGTCTCACCTGGGAGTTCCCCATACCGATGAAATCACAGGTCCAGTCTCCATCCTTATTCCTACCATATTTTCAGTTATATCCTTTTGGTAGAAATTAAATTCTTACCCTGGTCTTCTCCATCATCAGTATTTATAATCTAGATGATCATAAATTTACAGTTGGACAGGACCTTAAAGATAATATAGTCTAACTTTTGTATTTTACAGATGAAGAAACTGAGGTACAGAGAAGTTAAGTGACTGGAAATTACACCTTCAAGTGGAACCATGCAGCTAGTAAGTATCTAAGGCAAGATTTGAATCCAGGTCCTTCTGACTCTAAGTCCAATGTGTTCTCTATTATGCAACATTGTCACATGAATTTTAAAAATCGCGAGTATCTATCTGATGGCAGTAGTGCAGTTTTTGCTCTCATTTGAGCTTTTCCCTGCAGTCAGAACCATAACTAGGGTGTTGCCCTCAGGGATTTGCCCCAGAGCTGTGACATCTGGGGGAGTGCTTTTGATAGCTGTCCTAGTCTCTGAAGATCCATAGAGAATCTAACATCTCCAGAGGGTCAATCCAGAGGTAAGATATGTGTTGGGATAGAGTTTGAGAGAAAGAGTTCTTCCTCCTCCAGACAAAAAGTGGCTTAGAGCAGACTGTACTAGTCAGTTAATAAATATTTAAGCCCTGAGGCTGCAAATAAGGAAAAAAAAGACAATCCCTGCCCTCAAGGAGCTAATAATCTAATGGGGGAAGACAATACACAAAAGGAAGCAGAAGAAGGGAAGGGGTGTTTTACGGTACCTGATGCTGGGCCGAGACCAAGCAGGGAAACAGGGTAAATGGAGTTAGGTGGAAAAGTCTGAGAATATTTTTAAAGGGAAGTCTGGGGAGGAGCTCACTGCTCCACCCTCACAGCTCCACAGCCAGGTGGCAGGTAGGTGTACAATGTTCCAGACCAATTTCTACCTGGGGAAAGATTTTTTTTTAAATATAGAGAACATTCTTATTATCTCTTTCTCTGCCTCTCTGTCTCTGTCTCTCTGTCTGTCTCTGTCTGTCTGTCTGTCTCTCTCTGTCTCTTTCTGTCTCTCTCTGTCTCTCTGTCTCTCTCTCATCTATCTGGACTTTCTTTGACTTGGGATTCCCAGGGAAAAGCACTGGACTGGGAAGCGGTATTCCAATCACAAATTTCCCATAAAAATGGTCATTTTAGCATCCCATGACCTCCAGAGACAGGGGCAGTATTATCCAGGTGAGGATAATGCTTCTCTTATCCATAGGGATGGAAACAGCATAGCTTCTGGGGACAATCCTTGGGCTGGGAAGCAATCTTCTAAACTCCTTGCTTCCAGGGGAGAAAGGATGCTATTTCAGGGTCTTTAACTCCCAAGGAGACAGGGGTTCAGCTATTCCAGGATAAAGGATATACTTCCAGGGAGAGTAATAGCATGGCTACCAAGCAGCCTTGAGATGAGTGATAGGCTGGGAAGCAGTTCCTCAGATCACTCCCTCTCCTAACCCTCTCACTCCACTCAACTGAATTTGTTTCAGGCACAAGAATTTCTAGATCCATAGATGGATAGTTAGATAGAAAGATAGATAGATGAATTGATGGAGCATGTGAAGCACTTACTATGTGTCAAGCACTATGCTAAATGATGGGAATATAAATACAAGAAAGCAAAATCATCCTTGTTGTCAAGGACCTTACATTTTAATCCAGGTAGACATTTTTCCAGGGTTATCAAGGCAACTGGCTATAAAGAGGAAAAAAAGTCTGGAGAGTGAGTTATTTACGTCTTCCCCAAAGTTAATCTAAGTAGCCCCCATCACTAACTCGGTTGTTTTCATTGAATTTTGTTCAGTTGAATTGATTTATTTATAACACAGAATCAAGGAATCTAGGTGTTGTGATATAGCCTTTAACAATAGTGAAACAATTTATTTATTAAGTATATTTCTTCTTACTCTTATCCCTTCATTTAGCATCCTTGATTCTAAGTATTGCCCACCTACTAGTTTTCTATGGGATAAAGTTGCCTCCATGATTTGGGATTACATCTTCAAATGGAACCACTCTCCTAAATTACTTTTTAAATGCATTTCTAATTTAGCTTGACCTGCCTGTAGTTTCTCTGCTCTTTCTGGCATCTCACCAGCTGTCATTATCTGTAAACTCAATTAATTTGATGTTTATGCTTTCTTCTAGGTTATCATTAATAAAGATGTTCACTGAAAGTCAGCTGAGTCACTCCACTGGATACCAGTTTATATCCATAAAGGACATGGCCCAGATGTAACAGCTTAAGCCTGGATTTTAGGCCATGGACAACTGGTTTTCATCACATTAAGTATTTAATAAATTAGTAACCGGTATGTAATTATTTTTAATAGCTTGATAATTCCATCCCAGAACTTCAGGACACAGTAACACTACTCCCTAATGTTGTGTGGGAGAGAAAACTCTCCATGTAAGCTCTTTGCAAGAGGGAGGGGGAAACAAATACAGAGGGCTTCCCTGCGCATTTCATCTAGGGGTTAGAGAGCGAGATATGAAATCCAAAGCACTGAACAAGAAAATAAATTTGGTGCCCTCCTACTGGCAATGGTTTATATATAGAGAAAGCAAGGTTGAGATATATATATATATATATATATATATATATATAATATATATATATATATATATATCTATATATACACACACACACACACACATATATCCATTGGACTCTAATATCAATACTTTCTGATTTCTTTTATTTATCTATTTATTAATTTAAATTTTTTTACATGTAATTTTTTAAACATTTGTTTTTTAAAATTATGAGTTCCAAATTCTTCCCCCCACCTCCTTAAGAAGTGAAAAAATTTGATATAGATTATACAGTAAAGTTATGCAAAACATATTTCCATGTTAGCCATGTTACAAAAGAAAACATAGATAGCCCTCCCCAACCAAGAGAAATTTTAAAAGTATGCTCTGATGTACATTCAGACTTCATCAATTCTTTCTTTGGAGACAAATAGCATTTTTCATCATGAGTCCTTTGGAATTATCTTGAATTATTATTACTGAGAATAGCCAAGTCATTCACAACTGATCATCATACAATATTGCTGTTACCGTATACAATGTTCTTTTGGTTCTGCTCACTTCACTTTCTTAAAAGTCTTTCTAGGTTTTACTGAAACCATCCTGCTCATTATTTCTTACAGCACAATAGTATTCCATCCCATACTACAACTAGTTTAGCCATTCCCCAATTGATAGACAGACCCTCAATTTCCAATTCTTTGCCATCACAAAAAGAGCTATTACAAATATTTTTGTATATATAGGTCCTTGTCCTTTTCCTTTGATCTCTTTGGGGTGCAGACCTGGTAGTGGTATTGTTGGGTGAAGGGGTATGCGCAGTTTTCTAACCTTTTGGGCATAGTTCCAAATTGCTCTACAGAATGTTTGGATTAGTTCACAATTCCACCAACAATGCATTATTGTTATTGTTGTTGTTGAGTTGTCTCAGTCATGTCTGACTCTTCATGACCCCACTTTTTGGGGTTTTCTTGGCAAAGATACTGGAGTGGTTTGCCATTTCCTTCGCCAGCTCATTTTACAGATGAGGAAACTGAGGCAAACAGGGTGAAGTGACTTGGCTAGAGTCACACAGCTAGTGCCCGAGGGCTAATTTGAACTCAGGGAGATGAGTATTCCTGATTCCAGGCCCAGCACGCTATCCATTGTGCCACCTAGCTGTCTTAACAGTGCATTAGTGTCCCAATTTTTCCACAGCCCCTCCAACATTTGTCATTTTCCTTTTCTGTCATATTAGCCAATCTGATAGGTATAAGGTGGTACCTCAGAGTTTTTAAATTAGCATTTCTTTAATCAATCTGATGTATTTTCTAGGGCAGATGTTTTTCCAATGACATATTTCACATTTTCTTCCATTTTTTTCATTCCTTTGACTTGATGTATCATGGACCCACTAGCTCCCACTTGCTCAATTCTGGTTTTTAATGAGGTCTTTTCTCCAGTAGATTTTTGTGCTTATTTTATCATTTGGTCAATTTGGTTTTTTGAGGCGTTATTTTCTTCAATATTTTTTTTTGCCTCTTCTACCAAGCTGTTGATTTTCTTTTATTAAACTTCTTTCATCACTCTCATTTCTTTCCCCAATTTTTCCTCTGCTTCTCTTATTTGATTTGGAAAGTCCTTTTTGAGCTTTTCCAGGAATTTTTGTTGGGCTTGTGTTCAATTCACTTTTTTTTCCTTTGAGGCTTTGCTTGTAGCTGTTTTGACATCATTGTCTTCTTCTGAATTTATGTTGATCTTCCTTGTCATCATGGTAACTTTCTATGGCCAGATTCTTTTCTGTTGTTGTTTACTTATTTTTCTGGCCTATTTCTTGACTTTTAACTTTATGTTAAAGTTGGTCTCCTCTCCCAGGGTGGAAGGGGCACTGTCCAAAGCTTCAGGTTTTTGTTTTTGTTTTTGCTACTGTTTTCAGAGCTAGTTTTATGGGTTTATAGTTTTTTGGTTCTTTCAAGGTTGTACGATCTAAGGAGAAGTGTGGTCACTGTTCTCTTGGCCTGTGCTCTGATCTTTACCCAGGAAGGGACCTTGTTCTCCTATAGCCACAAGGTCATCTCTTGGCCCTGGAACTGTGACTTCGGCCTTTTCTCTCCTGCTTCCAGGTGTTGGTGCCCCTTTCTGCCTTGGAATTGAGACTAGGTCTCTTGTTCCCTTGTGAGCATCCATAAGACTCTTCTCTGCCCTGGAACTGTAACCAGGACATCTGCTCCCCTGTGGCTGCAAGCATTAGTGCTCTCATTTGCCTTAGAACTGTTCCCCAAGACTATATATGGTCAATGCAACAGGGTCTTGAACCTAGTACTAGTCAAGAGTCCTTTGTAATCTCTTTCTGACCACCTGTCCAACCCCATTACCATCGGTGGGCTGAGAGTTTCCAACTGTCCTTGCAGCTGGTGCAGCTGCCTCCAAGGCCCCAGTCCCAACCTCTTATGTTGTCTTGGACTGGACAATTATTTCACTCTGACCTTTTGTTGGCTCTCCTGCTTCAGAATATGATTTGAGGTGTTGTTTTAAAGTTGTTTGGAAGAGAATTTGGTTGAGTTCATGAGTTCCCACTTCTGTTCTGCCGTCTTCTATTCATTCTGATTTCTGAGGAAATGTCTGTGTTTGAAATTTATGATTGCTACGGTGCTCCTGATCTCTTAAAAATTATGCCAAGCTGCTGGGACTGATGTGATACTTTTTTTAAAAATTGATTTGAGACTTACTGGTAGAAACTTATTCATTCATTCATTACTGGAAAAGTAACTCAAAGTGTTATGTCTAATAGGAAGTAATACAATTTTTGTATATGAAAAAGAATGCTAAAATGTAATGTTAGTGTTTTATTTAATAAAAACAATGTATGAAAAGTCTATAGGGCTCCTCCCATTCCTCCATCATTCTCATTAACAACCTTGACTAGACTCTGTAAATATGCCAGTCTCCAAAGGTGCTAGGGCTCAATGTGATATAGTTCTATGAGAAAACAATTTGCTACATATACTTTTGCAGCAAATCTCATTAAACTGTGAGCTCCTTGAGATCAGGGGTCTTTTTTTTGTTTGTTTGTGGGGTTTTTTTTTGGCCATTCTTTGTATCCCAGCACTTAGCACAATGCCTGGCACACTGTAGGAGCTTAATAAATGCTTGTTGACTTATCTTCCTTAGAACATCTCAATGGGAATAACTGTGTATAGTAAACTGAATTACTATTATACATCAGCAAGGCATGTTAGAAAGACACTGAGCCAGGAATTAAAAGATTGGGCTTCTAGTTCTGTGTGAACTTGAAAAGTCACAATATTTATGGTCTGAAACTTTCTTAACTGTAAAAACAATGAGTTTGAACTAGGTAGCATCTAAGATCTTTTTCAACTTTAGAGTCTAAAATCTATTATCTTTTAATTTATTTAATTTACATTATTTATATTTATATTATCAAATGAGGTAGACACTCCTTTCAATGTTATATAGAGGTTATTAGAAACTTTTTGTTTGCCATCTATTCAACCACTGCTCACAAGCCCATATTTTTCTTCTCTGAATCCTTCCCTACTCCCAGACCAGTCAGGAGCAATCATATGACATCCCAGTAATGTAAAAGGACATTTACTTAAAACAGGATACAACGTGAATAACTAGGAACTAAAATTAAGCAGCAGGCGTTTCATCACCCATTTCTACTATACAGCAGAGGCCAGGTGTTCCAAATCAGCATGGGGAGTACCCTTTCTCCTTGAATACCTCTGGCCAAGTTTGCACAACACAACATAGATCTTGGGAGAATGCTGACTTGTGGCAGGTGTATGGTTACCGAAATCTGGGGGAAGTCCCTTAATCGTCATCAGTCGGGTCATCAGTTAACAAGCACTTTTTCAATGCTCCAAAAGGCACTGGGGGCACAAATTGAAGGAGAAGTACAGTTCTTATCTTCAAGGAGTTTATATCTAATGGGGGGAAAAACAGCACATCCAAATGAGCTGAAAGGGGCTGTGGGACAAGGAGAGAAAAGAGAGCTGGTGGGAAGCCCAGAGACAGCCTGGAGAGGAATGAGGCTTGGCTGGCCTCGCCACCCTCCTAAAATGGAGGTTCTGGAAGCAGTTATCCAATGACAGGCAGAGCCCAAAGAGGTGGAGGGCACTTCCAATGTGTGAATTCCAGGGCTGGAGTGAGCTTGAGGAAGAAGAGGTTTCTGGGGTATGGTAGAAGTCAATAACCAGAGAGGAATGTGTCATCCAATCATCATGCAGGTCCAGGTAAGCTCCTTGAGCTCAAGATGAAGCTGCCATTTTCTTTTCCTTCTGTTAGAATATGTTCACATTCCCTCTCCCAGGAGACTACATCCAGCCTCTTACCAGAGGGCCACAAATACTCTCATCTAACCAGAGTCTCTTTTGAGGTAGTATCACCACCTGGCTCCACTGTACCACCCTTGTAGGGGATGAAGTTCCCTTTTCTTCTTTTATTCTTACTCTGAAATGCCACATATATTTACTAAGAATTTAGAGTTGAAAAATATTGTTTTTTTAGACACAGGCTCAGCATTGAGTATTTAAAACAGTCGTGTCAATGAATTAGTAAAAATATTTCATCTTAAGATTATGGTGATTGGAAGCATAACAAATGTTCAATTCTTCTAATCCTTTCCTGGGCCCATAGTAACAATATATTAAAAATCTCATCAATCCAGATGTGACAAAATAGTATAATTAATCATAACCAGAAATTAACACTTGAGATGACAGATGCATTTCTGAGTTAGTGAATATTGAATGGCACCTAGTAGGGATGAAATAGGCAGTTCGGTGACACAGTGGCTAGAGCCCTGGGCCCAGAGTCAGGAAGACCTGAGTTCAAATCTGACCCCAGATACCTACTAGCTGTGTGACCCTGGGCAAATCACTTTACCCTGTTTGCCTTAGTTCATCAACCGTAAAATGATCTGGAGAAGGAAATGGCAAACTACTCCAGTATCTCTGCCAAGAAAATCCCAGATGGGGTCATGAAAAGTCATATATAACTTAAATGATTGAATAACAACAACATGGATGACAATGCTCCTGACTTAGAACACTTGGCTACAATACTGTGACTGAATTGCTTTTTCATGGTAATTTACTTAAAAATATTTCAGGGATCTGTGATGCCATTATTGTGAATATTCCTTTTATCTATAAGTTGTTGTGGCTGAAAAAAATAACCATCATCTGGTGAAGGGAGAGCTTTTGGTGGAGAACCTCTTTAGATTTAATTAGGCTGGTTCTTGGACAAAAGGCATCTTAGTCTATAGCTGGACCAATTCTTGAAGCTTTCCAAAACATTGATGCAGTTGGTGTGACCTTTGAGCCAATCCTGGGTCAACTTGATAACAGTAGGTCTTTAGTGGAGGTTTTACTGAAATAATCAAAATAATTTATTCATTATTCAATAATGCTGAACTAGGCACTGTAAGGGGAGAATTTCCTTGACACAGTCCTTGCTTTCCGGGAAAGGATAACCAATGGACAAGCTACCCTGAATGCACGCAGAGTTCAAGGAATGCACATGAGTACTATAAAACACTCAAGTAATTCTGATGTATAAAATAAAGGGATTTGACTAGATGATGATAATAATAACTCACATTTACATGATGCTTTAAGGTTTACAATGTGTTTCCTTTGTGACTGGGGAAACAAAAGTAGGAGTTCTACATCCAAGCAAGGGTGCCTGTTGGCTTTTATTCATCTGCTCAATCTTAGAAGGCTTTCTTAAGGAAATGAGTTGTCTGGGGTCTTTGAACGACAAGAAACAGCCAGCCAACTTGACCAGCAGTCAGGGAATAATGATATGTTTTTAAAAAGCTAGAGAATCTTTGAAGATAACTCAAAAGAATGAAAATCAAATGTCTGCATTCTAGGTATGCTTCACAATTTTAGAGAAAGCATATCAAGATCTAGGAAGCCAGGCAAGTTGCCATTTTCATAACCTACTTCTCAGGTCAATGATTTTCTTAACAATAATCTCCACACACCCATGCTCCCCAAAAAAGCCACTTAAGATGTTTCAATGTCTTAAAGGTAATTTAATGGGAAAAAAACTAAAGATGCAAACAACTTATGAACCATAAATTTTGAGATATGCCCAACCTTTTTTAGAAAGGGTTCTTTTCAAGAAAAATCTTATTGACAGTTCTTTTATGGCTGATGTAGGCAATTTATCAGGTAGGTAAGTTATAGTTAAAAAACAAACTTTAGTTAATGTCTTTAGTAGGAAGAGAGCATTTAGTCAATTTGTTCATCGTGTTTCTGTGTAGCTTTTTACTCAAGGCTTCTAAATGAAAATGTCTGCATAAATTAGAGTAGTTACTATGTAAGTGCTTTCATTCTCACAAAGGTACCCTTGAATAAGAATAGAAATTGTTAAATGATGGAAGAGGAGACTGAAAATTTTTTCTTCTCTATTTTTGAAAATAGAATAGATTCAATGGACCAACAAGCGTTTTTAAAGTACCTGCCATGTGCTGGTCACTGTGCCAGGCACTGGGGACATAAATACAAAGAATGACATCATCCTTTCTCTCAAGGTTCTTACATTTGAACGATCTATGATTGTAAACTTTCCTGTGGATAATCTAAGTTATAGTTATTTCCCTGGCTAAAAAAAATTAAATTGACTTAGATAACTCCTTAGGGACCCTTAGAATGACTTTATCATTTAAGATTTTAGTTAGGAAACCATTGTTTTACGCAGATATCTCATCGTGGTAAGGAGGTGATTTGTGCTGCCATGGCTATTCCAGCTGCAGATTCTAACAGGTTCAAACATTCTGGGAAAGTTTCCTATATGGTCTCAACATCGCAGTGTTTTGATCATCCGAGGACCAACCCAACTTAGTTTGTTGAGGCTTGTCAGCAGTGTGTTAAGATTTTGTGATCAGTATTTTGGTGAAAGAGGCTTATGAAGATTGTGTTTGAATGCTTACTCGTTTTTCAGTTGGTCTGACTCTTTGTTACCTTTTTGGGATTTTCTTGGCAAAGGTACTGGAGTGGTTTTCCATTTTCTTCTCCAGCTCATTTTTCAGATGAGGAAACTGAGGCAAATAGAGTTAAATGACTTACCCAGAGTCACAGCTAGTAAATGTTTGAGGCCAGATTTGAACTTAGGAAGATGAGTCCCTGACTCCAGATAGAGCTCTCTACCCATTGTGACATCTAGCTGCCCAAAGAGACAAATGAGATAATATTTGTAAATGCTTAGCACAGTGCCTGGCACACAGTAGGAACTTTAAACTATTAGTCCCTCTTTCCTCTCCTCTAAGGGGCACCAGAGTTGCGATAGGTAATAGGCACCTACAACAAAATCATATATCTTTGGTAAAGGAAACATTAAGAATCATACTCTGCAAACACAGATGACAAGGACAGAGTGCTTTATGAAATGTGATGTTCTTTTCTCAGAAAGCTATTCATCTTGGTTCCATGAAATTTCAGGACCACATACCTGGGAGTTATTCAATGGAGATTTTAAGATTTTAGTTAGGAAACCACTGTCTTACACAGATATCTCATCGTGGTATGGAGGTGACTTGTGCTGTCAGTGGTTATTCCAGCTGCAGATTCTGACAGGTTCTTTCGACTACTTTTTCACCTGCCTTACAACTCTAATTGTTGAAAAATGGCACCTTAGGCAGCTGCTGTGATATGATAGATACTTGCTTATTCCTCTTCATGTAGGACATTAAGCCCTGATTTGTGAGCTAGAGGGAGGTATTTTCTCTTACTTCTTTCCCTATTTCAGGGGCCAGCAGTATGCCTCACCACATTATCCTAATCTCACCTCTGTGGTTTACTGAGGCTGGGGAATAAACAAACACATGCATACTTCTTGAGCCTTCAAATTCCCATTGGGTGGTGTCATGTAAACACTCTTAAAACTTTGATGTGATTCAGCTGAGATACCAGAATACTTGGGCGTTCAGGGGGTGGAGAGGGAACGTGCCTTCTGCTGCTACAAAAACAAAACAAAGCAAAACAAAACAAAACATTTTTATCCCTCTCTCAAGATTAAGGATCTCTAAAGTATTTTCTATGGACTTATATCTCCTCCCTCAACTTTTACTTATGTAGCCCTCTCCATTATGCTGCTTCTCCTTCCCTATTCATATTCACAGGTTGGGTGCTCTGGGGTATGACTACTTCAGATTCATGGTTCTTTGCTGATAAGCTCCCACTTATGCCTTTAGTCACCAGTTGATGCAATTAGTTCAAAGTTAATTTATGCTTTTATGCTTTTATGGGGTAACTAGATAGTGAAGTGGATAGAATGAGAGGCCTGGAGTCAGAAAGACTCATTCCTGAGTTAAAATATAACTTCAGACACTTACTAGCTGTGTGAATCTGGACAAGTCACTTAACCCTGTTTGCCTCAGTTTCTTCATTTGTAAAATGAATTGGAGAAGGAAATGGTAAACCACTCTGATATCTTTGCCAAGAAAACCTCAAATTGGTTCACAAGAACAGTTGGATATGACTGAACAACAACAAAAAAGGCATTTATGGAAATGGGTGGGCTATTTTCCAAAATAGGATAGATTCAATTGAGCAGAAAGTATACCCTCTTAAACTTGGGGCATACACTTTCACAACTTCGTAAAACATCAGTGGGATGAGTGAGAATAAACATAGAGTACACTTGTAGTAGGCCCTTAAATACTAGTTGATTGTTGACTAACTAATAGAGAGGAAAAAGTGACCAAGGCAATGGTTACTACTGGTACTGCAGATCCCCATTGTCTGTATTGTGTCTTTATACCATGCCCCTGTGCGCAGTATGTCTGCTTGGCAAGTCACCCTTTTGGTCTCCTTGGGTCTGTCAGAATCTGCAGCTTCTTCAAAGCTCTACTCAACTCTTCAGATGGACTCCTCTCTGTTGTGCTTAGTGTTTCCTTATGGGTGAGTGACCTTGCTGGAAGACAGCATTATAAATTGGTGATGAGGAGGAGAGAAGAACTCCTCTCCCTCCTTGCTGCTCTGGAAAGCTGGGCTCTTCCTCCATAGCTAGCTCTCTTTTCAATTGCTAGGGATGACTCACAAAACTGATTACTAAAGATGATTCCCTTAGAGTTAGGTGTTTATGCAAAGCCGAGCAGCTTGCTTAAAAATATTCTTTTAAAGCATTTTTTTTAACAGAAAAAGAGGATTATTTGTGAAATAATGAATCTTTACTGTAAGGAGGGGTAGTACTCCAATGTAGTGATGTCAAATTCAAAAAAGAAATCATCTTTGCCGTCCATATTGATTTGAAAAAACCAACCAATCAATCAATAAACATTTATTAAGTGCCTACTGTGTGCTAGGCACTGGGGATACAAAAGTTGGCAAAAGCCGGTCCCTGACTTCAAGGAGCTCACAACCCAATAGAGGAGACAATATTCAAAAACAAGCTATATGCAGGATAAATAGGAAATAATTAACAGAAGGAAGGCACTGGAATTAAATTTTGGGAAAAGGCTTCCTGTAGAAGGTGGGATTTTAGTGGGCACTTAAAGAAAGCCAGGGAGGTCAGAGTCAGGGTGGAGGAGAGAAAGTTATGCAGGTATGGGGGCAGCTGGAGAGAATGCCAAGAACTGAGAAATGGACCATCTAGTTCCTAGAATAGCCAGGAGGCCACTTACACTGCATTGAAGATTATGTGTTGGAGAGTAAGATATAAGAAGACTGGAAAGGTAGGAGAGGGCTAGGTTATGAAGGGCTTTGAATGTCAGAGTATTTTGTATTTGCTTTTGGAAGCAACAGGAAATTACTGGACTTTATTGAGTGTGTGTGGTGGAGGAGAGTCACAGTAGAGAGCCACTGGAGTTTACTGAGTGGAGGTGGGGAGGGATGACATTGTTGAATCTACACTTTAGAAAAATCACTTTAGTGGCTGAATGGAGGCTGGATTGCAGTGGTTGGGGACTTGAGGCAGGCAGACCCACTAGTAGGCTATTGCAAGAATCCAGGTGTGAGGTGATAAGAACCTACACCAGAGTGGTGGCAGTGTCAGAGCAGAGAAGGGGGTGTAGAGGAGAGATGTTGTTAAGGTGAAATGTACAGGCTTTGGCAACTGCTTGAATATGGAAGATGATAGATAGCGAGGAATCCAGGATGACTCCTAGGTTTCCATCCTGAGGGATTGGGAGGATCTGTTGTTGTGCTTTTATGAAGAGGACCAATGACATCAAAAGGGTGATGTCTTGACTTGCTCATGAATTGTATTTTTAAGTGAGGCAGAGTTGTATAGTGTGTCAGCCTCATTCTCTCTTTGAGTCATGCAAGGTCAGTGGTAACACAAAAATTAAGATGACTGGCCACGGGCCAGGATGTAGTGGATGACCTTGGCGTCTTTGACGTCTGAACAGGCTCTGAGCACTCCACCCTGCCTGCAGCCACCGTCATAGCTTTGGAACAATTTTTTTTCTCAACTGCCTATTTCAGCTGGGGGATGTCTTCATGTTCTTAGGGTAGACATCCTCTTAACTCGCCAACAGGTTTGAGGCCTGTCAGTCACCCTCAATCTGATTTAGACCATCTGCCAAAAAAGTTTTACTGGGGTGTGATTGCTGCACATGCTACAGTTTTGGATTCATGGGTGAGAGTTAGTTGCCAGGTGGACACCAAAAATGGATTGGAAGCTCTGAAAAGGGTTCAACAAGCCCTCATACCAGAGGTGCCAGTCCTCCCTAAACACCTCATACATACTTCCCTCTACAGTAATAGTTAAACCTACATGGGAAGATGATATTTGTAACTCCTAAGACCTTTCTCATTATTAGGGTGGTTAGAAAGTATAGACAAAGAGTACAGGTGTGAGTTGAATATGAAGTGATATCTAAAAATAAAATAAAATTAAGGGGTATACTGTTGTTGTTCTGTCTCTCATTCTAGAAGAAGACCATGACATCTGAAAGATGATGCCATGACTTGCAAGTGAATTGGACTTGAGTGAGGGAGGGCTGTGCAAGGCCACCAGCCTCACTTTCTTCTCTGGAGCCATCTGGGTCCAGTGGCAAGACATAGATCAGGATGACTGGAGATGCCCCCCACCAGCCTTGAGATGATAATTAAACCCCTGGGAGTTGATGAGGTCACCAAGGGAAGTGGTATAGTGGGAGTAGAGACATGGGTCCAGGACAGAACTCTGAAGGACACTTACAATTAGAGGTCGTGATCTGAAAGAGGTATATAGCAAAGGAGACAGAGAAGGATGGGTTAGATAGGTAAGAGGAAAGCCAGGAGAGAGTGCTGTCCTGAAAACCTAGAAAGAAGATAGTATCAAGGAGGAGAGTGATCAATCACAAATGAATATTATCTATGTTGTATCATATTTGTATTTGTTTTGTTAAACATTTCCCAATTACATTTTAATCTAGTTCAGGCAGCACTGGAGTTTAAGTAGCCATGGCCCAATGAGACCAGTAAAAATAAAGGTCTGAAAAGGATAAAAGACACATTGAAAGGTAAAAGGGAAAGCCTTCAGATACAAAAAAGACATTCCTTAACCTAGAAAGGAGAATTGAAGGCCCAACAAACAGGCAAGCATGTGTTTATCTCCAGACTCAGAAAACCGCAGAGGTGAAGCGAGGACAGTGTGGTGGGACACAGTGCCAGTACTTGAGATGGGGGGGAAGTAAAAGAAATGCCCTCACCCTAGCTCAGATAAGATAAGAATCTGAGCTGGAGATTCTGAATGTGGAGAGGATTGAGGAAGTGTCTCACAACTGCCGCATAAGCGGCCCTTTTTTTTGCAAGGACTAGTTAGAGCTATAAAGTGCTAAAAAAAAAAAGTAGACAAAAGAATGAGGATGAAGATGTTTCTTAATTGCTTATCAAATGGCCAGCAAGAAAACAAATATGCCTCCTGGGAATAGATTGCATTCTCACCTAGCTCCTCAGGTACCCAAGACTACCAAAAGCTGGGGAAGAGGTGAAAAAGACTGAATTGAAACTAGATACCCCAAGGCAAGGTGAAATGGCTTATTGAGGGATGGGACTTAGTTTAGTTAAAAAGAATTCATTCAAAAAGCTAAGTGTTGTTGTAGCTGTAAGATCTCAGTAACCCTATAGCTGATGAGAGCCCAGAACCCCCCCAAGCCCAGCCAGTGGCTGAAGGTAGGAAAAAGACAATAGCTCCCCACTGGAGAGTAAGTCCAGGAGACTATGGGATTGACCTGTCCAGCAGAGATGCTGTGTCCTCAGAGGAGCACAGTGGCTGAACAATCAGCTCAGCTTAGTCCAGCAGCAGTGGGCTTTGGTGAGGAGCCAGAACAGCCACTGACCTGCTTGACCCACTCAGCAGCAGATTGGCCTGTCTCTAGCTGAGACACTACACACTAGAATGAAAAAGCCCAGCTGGGTTGCAGGACTGTCAGAGAAACCATGCCTTGTACAGAACCACCTGAGCAATAGAGCAATGTGTAGTGAACTTCATGAGGACTCTTGCTAGAAAGAAAGCACATGAGGCCCTGCTTTACTGGAGTGGTGGATTGCCTGGGTCATGCATTCCCTGCATGTGTGTCTTACTACCATTACATTTTAAATTGCTGTCCACTGTTTGCTCCCTCTTGGATTTGGGGTATGTTTGTGCCAGAATGTGGCCCTGCCATTTGAGTAAAGGAATTTGCTAAAGAGCTGAGTCTTCTGTCTGTTCAAGTGGAACTAGTCTGTGAACTAGCATCTAGGAGGATATTCACCACATGGTTACCCCTAGAACCCTGGTTGAGATAACAGCTACCCCTCTGGGGACCCAACTTGGCAGGTGCTGTGTGACTTTTTCCAGTGAATTCCTAGAGAGATGTTACACTATTATAGATAGCTTCCTTTTTTTTTTTTAAAGTATGTGATACATTCAGCCTGTTATTTTCAGATCTGTCCTACTTATCTATGTTTCCTTTTGAGTTTCCTTCTGTTCTCTTCTGTGAATTTTAAAAATGCTTCAGTGACCCTCTTTTAAAAAAATACACTTATCTCTAGATCCACAAAAAGTTTCCTTCCTAATAAAAAGAAAAACATGATCCTTATTAACAAAGAAGTATAGTCAACAAAAACAAATCCATACATATCTGAAAAATATCTGTTTCATTATGCACTTTGAGTCTGTCACCCATCTGTGGGTAGCATGTTTCATGATTCTTCATGGCTGGTCATTGCATTGATCAGAGTTCTTAAGTCTCTTAAAGTTGTCTTTCTTTAAAATGTTCTCGTTACCGTATAAATTGTTCTACTGCTTCTGTTTACTTCTCTCTGCCTTAGTTTATACAAGTCTTCTTAGGTTTATCTGAAATAGGGTCTTGTGGCACAATTATACATTATGGTACAATTATACACACACACACACACACACACACACACACACACACACACGCTGTTATGTTACATATGTATCCTATAATTTATTTAGCCATTACCCAACTGATGGGCCCCCACTTTGTTTTCAGTTCTTTGCCACTAGAAAGAGAGGGACTATAGTTTTGTATATATGAGCCTTTTTCCTCTTTCTTTGATCTCTTTGTGGTATAGGCCTTGTAGTGGTAACAAAGGGTCACAGTAGAAGCATAGTTTATCATTGACTTTTGGAGCGTAGTTACAAATTACTTTCCAGACAGCTGGACCAATTTACAATTCCACCAACAATTCATCAGAGTGACTGACTTTGCCAGTCCCTTCAACAATTACAATTTTCCATTTTTGTCATTTTTGTCAATTTGATCAATACAAGGTGGAACTTCAGAGTTGTTTTAATTTGCATTTTAAAAATTATCATGATTTGGTACATTTTTTCCAAATGACTGTTGATTACTTGGATTTCTTCCTTTGCAAAAAAAAATCCTGTTTATACCCTTTGAAAATTTTTTCTATTGGAAAATGCTAACTTATTTTTTAAAAGCCCTTAGGATTTGGCTGATCCTTGAGTTAGAAAACAGCTAACCACCCTATGATGTCATCAAATACCTCCTAAATGAACAACTAAGTGTAAATTTATTTTTATAAAACAATTTTCTAGTAAGAAGCTACTTCTCTCCTAATCTCAGGTATCAAGATGATGAAAATATATTTATATAATTCAACAAATATACACATGTGTGTATATATACACATGTGTACATACATCTACGTATATACATAGATATATAAATATACAGATAGATGTTAATAATAACAGCTAGTATTTACATGGCACTTCAAGGTTTGCAAAGTGTTTTGCATGTTAACTCATTTGATCCTCACAACCACCCTGTGAGGTGGGTGCTATTATTATCCCTAACTTACAGATGAGGAAACTAAGGCAAACAGTTTAAGCGACTTGCCCAGGATCACATAACTAGTAAGTGTCTGATGCAGAATTCACATTCCTGTCTTCTTGACGCCAAGTCCCAAGATCTAACCATTGCACCATCTAGCTGCTTCTGTATTGGTGAATATACCCTACACATATATGTATTCAGACATATGTTTACATATGTATGTATGTGTGTGTGTGTGTATATACACATGTATATATATGTACACATGTATATATATATATATATACACATGCATGTGTGTGTATACACACACACAAACACACATATAATCTATTTACTTGTAAAGACATAGCTGTCAAGTAAAAGGGAGGCTGCATGAAGCAAAATCAAAGGCATTGACAGTTGTCTTCAGCTGATGACCTTCCCATTCTTTTTGTTGTTCCCCTATACTGAGGGTGACTGTAGGTCTCAATCACAACAGATAGCCTGAGGTGAGGCCCAGCTAGGTAGCAGTTCTCCCTTCTATTACTTTTATTCTTGAATTCTGGATGCTCCCCAGGGATGCTTAGGCTATTGCCAAACTGGTCAACATGACTTGGGGCATGTGTATTTTACATTTTATACCCTTGTCTCTTCTTCCCCTTCCTTTCTATTTTATGACCTTGTTTTTTCTTGTTCCCACCTAGTTAAATTCTTATCAGATATACACCCTCAGGCTATTTATTTATGTACAGCAAGCAGATCTCAGTGGCATTACAACAGGTCCTGGCCAAAGCTCACTGCAACTTCCTTTTACAAACAGTGATTTGGCCACTCTCAATTCCATACAATTTATGTTCTGAGAATAGGAGGTTAGGGTGTGAGCAAGAGACCACAAAGTTTCACAACTCTTACCTGTGGGACTTGACTCCAAATCCTACAAGGTACCAACTGATCCACTCAAAATCTAAAAGGGGCTGTCCTTTATAGGAGCAGATGAAACAACTCCAGGTCTGAAAGAGGGATATCCTTAATACCACCTTGCCTGGGTGACGTGCCCCTTATGTTCTCAATATCATCAAGTGGATTGATGTTATTGGATCAAGCTCTACTTCATCTATCAGTTCCTCAGTTCCTGTTTGTTTCATCCTAATCTGGCAATTTTCAGACTGCCCTCCAAGAAAAGCCCATAACCAACCAATAAAGGGCATCCATTGTTTTTCTCTGATGGATGTTGCTTTCATAGCACAATCTTTGCTCAGTGTACTCTGGTAGAGAAAAATTGGTTCTTTTCCAGGTGTCCTATGCTTCCTTTATATTTCATCGCAAACACAAAGTTGTTTTACTCAGGAAAAGGACCACGGTGATATGGTTTATTTAATATGTTAATAAGAATTTTTAATAAAATCTTTAATTAGTAATAAATTGTTTAATTAATTAATTAAATTCTTAATCTATGTGTACTATATGTATTATATGTAGAACACTGTTATGGGATAAATGAGATAGGAAGAGAAATAAAATGGGCTTCCATCCTTCAGGGAGCCTGCAAATGCAAAAGGAGACAAGACATAGTCAAACAGCTAAAGTACAAAATAAATAAGGCACAAAACAAATTCTATGAAAGTTCTAAAAAGGGAAATTACAAGTGATGCTTGCAGATCTGGGAATACTCAATGATAGAAGCATCTGGGTTGTGAAGGATGTAGATGAGTGACTATCAATGGGGAATAACCTTAGGGGAAAGGTGGCATTGAAGGTAAATGTTAAGTGAACAAAAATATAGAGGCCAGGAAGTTCCATCTTACAGTGGTTCTTTCCCTGAGTAAAACAATTTTGTGTTTGGAATGAAATATGAAGGAAGCATAGGACACCTGGAAAGGTTTTTCCCTACCAGAGTAACACTGAGCAAAGATTGTGCTATGAAAGCAACATCCATCAGAGAAAAACAATGGATGCCCTTTATATGTTGGTAATATGCTTTTCTTAGAGGGCAGTTTGGAAATTGCCCAGTGAAGACGAAGTAAAGTCATTCAGAATGAAATAATGCTGCAGAATAAATTGGCTAATCTTGAATTTCTTGGCTCCATTTTGCCTCTGATTCTGATTAATGTTGATGCACCTATTTGCCATTTACCTAGCAGCAAAAAGACCATTCATTATCGACTTGGTGATATTGAATTCGTTGATTTAGCAATGAGGGAGAATTTTTTCTTCCAACAGTATTTTTAAAATGTAGTTTCACCTTTGCTGAATGTCACCTTAGATCCTTGGCCATGAGACATTGTTCATAAAATATTTGCAGGGTCTAGGTTTGGTGGGCATGTTATTTGCATCTTTGCAATTTGCCCCATCTAAAGATTGGGAGTTTAATATGCAGTGTGACATATTGACCCAGAGAATTGTTGTAAGGGTCAGAAAGACCTGAGTTTCAAGACCTGGCTCTGATGCATATTGGTTTTATGACTTTGGCTAAGTCTGTTAAACTCTTAGTGCCCTAGAAAACTCTCTAAGACTATAGATTGCAGAGGAGGTGCTGATCTACATTGGTAGTCCTTCATTGGGAGCTTGCTATACCAAAGAATTATAGATCTGGTAAAACAAATGAGGGAACACAACTTCTATGTCAAAGAAAAATGGAAAGAGTTCTAGGCTTTGAAGATGGCTGTCTTCCCTTTATATTATTAAAGAAGTATCTGTCAAAACCTACATTCAAACACTGATTTCTCCAATTTTAAGTTAACCACAAATACCAGAGTAACAATGCATAAAGACAAGTAAAATAATAAAATAAATGTCAACTATATTTGTTGAAGACACAATACATATACACATTTATATTTACTACTTCACTGATAATGGCTCTGAGAATTATCTCCCTTTGATTGAAAAGCAGAGATGACAAAAAGTAGGATAGCCTCGACATTAAACAGTGAAAGGAAAGGAAATTGGGTTGGGAATGAGGGAAAAATAAACTCACCTTTCCTATTCCTTGTAAGAGGTAAGCCTGAACATTTGGATTTAAAATAATAATAGCTAACATTTACATAGCCCTTTGAGGTTTACAAAGTGCTTAACATGTATTATGTCATCTGAGCCTCACAATAACCCTGTAAGGTAGGTGCCATCATTATCCTCATTTTCCAGATGAGATTTCAACCTCAGTTTTCTCATCTGGAAAATGGGGGTAATAATAGCATCTACTTCCTTTATTAATACTCAGGTGTTTAGGGATAAACTGTCCCCTACTTCCTCTTCTTTCATTCCTACCCTCAACACTATCCTATCCATGTTCTCATTCCAATTCCTCATACTCTTTCCAATATGCCCCATGGAATTCTCATTGTATAGTGAACAAACTCTCCTTCATCTTAGATTTTTTTCCTTTCACTCATTCCTTCTCCTAGCTCTCACTTGAAACCTAGCTTACCCCTGATGACACTGTATTTGTGGCCATACTGTCCAGCATGGATTGAACCTTCTCTCATACCTCTTGACACAAAGAGTTGTAATACTCTTTGCTCCCCTCTGCCACTTCCAGACACTCCCTATACCACTATTACTCCTCTTTTGAAGTCTACAAAATAAAAAATTTCCTCTCAATCCACATCATAGTGGTGTGTATATATTGTGCCCTAGCTCATTCTCCTTCCATTCTCAAGTAGTTCAGCACTTGACTATCTTCCTCTCCTACTTAAATCCTTCCCTTCTACGGGGGCATTTCAACCTTCCCATTGATGCCACATCAAACTTTGTAATTTCCTAATTCCTCAGCTGCCTTGAATCTCATGACCTGTTTCTTCACTCTGCCTCATTCACACTATAAATAGCCATACACTGTATCTAATCATTACCCACAAATCATCCATTTGCTTAATTAGAAATTCTGATATTCCTCTATCTGATCATAACTTCTCTTCCATCTCTCCCTGTGCCTCATCCCTGATGACCCTATTCTTTGCTCTCAATGAAAACTCCAAATCCCTTAGTACTTTCTCAGGCCTTTAGCTCTGCTCTGACTTCGCTTCCTAATATTAACCCTATAGTTAGCCGTTTCAAAATCTACCTTGTCTTCTGCTCTCGAATCCCTTATTCCCTGGGCTTCTCTTTTCTTGCAAAGCCTTCTCCTGGTATTACTGCCACCACCTGCCTTCTCCACTCCTACTTATGGACTGTTTAATGGAGCTAGAAGAAGTCACACAATCTCGACTGGGTACATTATAAATTTATGCAATCCAACTTCTACTGGACTCTCACTGTAACAAAGTAGCGCTTTTCTTCCTTTCTAATTGATTCCCTATGTTACTCCCCATAGAAATTGTTTCAAACTTTCTCTTCCCTCCTCAATCTTCCTATGCCTTCCTTTCCTCTCTCTCTCTCTCTCTCTCTCTCTCTCTCTCTCTCTCTCTCTCTCTCTCTCTCTCTCTCTCTCCTCTCCCCAGGACCTTGCCTGTTACTTTTGCTGAGAAAATTAATTACTGCTTATTTGTTTTTATGTCTTGTCCAACTCTTTATAACTCCCTTTGGAGTTTTCTTGGCAGAGATACTAGAGTGGTTTGCCATTTCATTCTCTGGCTCATTTTACAGATGAGGGAACAGAGGCAAATAGGGTTAGATAACTTGCCCAGGGTCACATAGCCAGTAAGTGTCTGAGGCCAGATTTGAACTTAAGAAGATGTGTCTTCCTGACTTTAGTATTCCTGTCTCCAGGCCTGGTACTGTGCCACCTAATTGCCCATTGAGTCCATTAGAGCTCCCTCTTCTCCCATTTTCTTCATCTCAAAACCATTTGACATTATTCCCCAATTTCATCTCCTTTCTCCCAGTCTCTGATAAAGAGGCATCTCTGCTCTTTGCCATAAAACCCTCAATATGTCTGCTTAAGCCTCTTCTCTCCCTTTTTCTCCAGCAGTTCACAGTGCCCAACATCCCCTCTTTTGCTACTCTTTAACTTCTCCCTATCTGCTGAATTCTTAAAAATCTCTCATTAGAACCTCTCATCCTCTCAAGCTATCATCCCAAAGCTTTCTTCCCTTTCTTAGCCAAACTCCTAGAAAAAGCTTTCCACCCTCACTTCCTCCACTTCCTCCCTTCTCATAACTCCTCAACCTTTTATAATGATCATTCAATTCAACTACTCTGTCCAGTTACCAATGATCTTGTGTTTTTCATTATTCAAAATCAAGTCTTTTAATTCCAAGAAAAGTGCTCTTTTCTTTTAAAATCCATTTTAAAAGAATGATTGCTAATAGTCACTTCCCATCAAACACCCAAACTACTTCCTCTTTTATGTACATTCTTCAATATAGCGATTGTTGCCAGAGAAGTGTTCTTTTAGCTGTGAGGGGTTGGTACCAACATTGACTGTTGTATTTGGCTGGTTTTCTTGCCTCTTGAGCTTGACTTTATCTACATTGTTGCATTTATTGTACATATTTTCTTTGTCTTGAACAGAGCACTTTGAAATGTTGTTCTAATCAACTGCTCAATCTCATGTCTTTTCTATTCATCATCTTTCTCAGTCTATCTGCTATATTTAACTTTTCTCCTTTTCTCCTAGATCAGGTCTCCTTTCTGGGTACCTGTCTGATTACTTCTTCACTATTTCCTTTACTGACTCATCATCTCTATTACTCTCCTCTCCTACCAACCGTGAATATTCCTCATTTTCTCTTTTCTCTGTACATGTGGGTTTAATTGTCATTTCTATTGCTGTAGATGACTCTCAGATCTCACATCTAGCCCCCGTGTCTCCCTTGAATTTCAAATCCACATCACCAAGTGCCTATTAAACATTTCAAACTGAATGTTGCAGAGACATCTCACATTCAACGTGTCCCAAACCAAACTCATTATTTTTTGTGTGTGTGTCCAGACTCTTCCTTCTTCCAAACTTTTTTATCTTTGTTGAAAGTTTCATTATCCTTCCTATTTCTCAGGTTCATAACCTTGGTGTCATTCTTGACTTCTCACTTTCCTTCATGACTCATTTTTGATCAGTTGCTGTATTTTGTTTCAACCTCCCCAGCATCTCTAGTATCCAATTCCTTCTCACTAATCACACAGCTATTACCCAAATGTAGGCCCCCATCATCTCTTACTGAGATGACTGAAACAACCTTCTAATTAATTGTTCTCCTTGCCTCAGCTTTCTTCCCTCTTTGGCCCATCCCCCACAGTGAAGCCAAAGTAATTATCCCTTACCCAATATCTATGCTATTACCCTAATCAATAACTTGCAATGGTTCCTTGCCTCTAGGATAAAATAGAAATTTCTGTTTAGCTTTTAAAATCCCTTCACAACCTGATGCTGTTTATCTTTCTAGATTTACTCATTATGCCCTTCACACACAGATAATCCAGAATCCAGCCAAACTAGTCTTTTTCTTCTGTTCACACATGACCTCTCTCCTGTATTCTGACCTTTGCTCTGACCATCCCTGATTCATGGAATTCCTTCCTTCCTTATCTCTGCCTTATCTCTTTTTTCAAGGACCAGTTTCAGCCCATTCCCATCTCCTGCTGGAAGCCTTTCCTGATTGCCCCAAATGCTAGTGCCAAACTACCCAATTACCTCTTGTTTAACTACTTTGTTTTTATTCCCTTTATATTACCACCCCCTGCTAGACTGTAAGCTCTTTTAGGGAGGTGATCACATATTATCTAACTTTATATTTCTCCCAGTGATTTGCATGCAATAATACTTAACAAATGATTGCTGATTGATATTAAAAAAACATTTTCCTTCATGTTCTATACTTTAAAAAAATATATATATGGTAAATTCTGGTACATGAAATTCTTTAACATGGGCAGAACTGGAGATGTAACAAAAGCATTCTTTGGGAGCTTAAGGCAGCTTATATTTAATTATAAGGCTCTTACCCTGAAGTGGACTGTAACTGATAATCAGAGACAAGTGGCAGTTCTAAAAACACTTTTATTCTCTAGGACTCAGAAAGACAGGCTTTGTGGAAAACACTGTTTTCTTTAAACCATAATTTATATTTTTGATGTAACTTAAATTTTTGATGTGAATAAGGATGACAGTGACTTTCAAAAGTTCTCTTAAGGTCTATCATCATGCCTTACACATAGTAGATTCTCAAAAATGTTAAATGAATGAATAAATTACCTAGCTCCATTGTATATCTATAAATACCCCTAATAAATCTGTACAAGGTTTGTTTAGGAAGGGTTTGTTCCCTAAAGTGCTCTAAAGAGGAATTTAGAGTCAAAGATGTGGTTGAGTCATGTCAGTGGTGATCAACTTTCCATGACCCCATTTGGTGTTTTCTTGGATGAGGAAACTGAGGCAAACAGGGTTAAGTAACTTGCCTAGTAATATTGTTAGTAAGTGTCTGATTTGAGATTTGAGTTCAGGTCTTCCTGACTCCAGGCCTTCTACTCTATCCACTGTACCACCTAACTGCCCTATATGTAGAGTCAGAGAACTTGGATTCAGTTCTTGACTCTGTCACTTATTACCTATGTGACCTTGGGTAGGTCATCTAACCTCTTTGGGCCTTAGTTGCCTCACTTGTAAAGTGAGTGAGTTGGGCTAGATGGTGTCAAAGGTTTTTTCCATCTATAAACTTATGATCCTATGGCCTTGTCTCTTCCAATTCTAAAGTTCTATATTATTCCTAGAAGTCTCTATGAACTGCTGTGAGGTTGTGTTGATGACACCTAGTGGTAATGAGTCACCATTACATACTACCTCAAAGAACTCAGAGCACGTACTTAGCAAGTTTCCTTGAAGTAGTGTGAACATTCCCAAGCTATACTTCTCAAATGTCAGGTAATGGAAAGATGCCAACCTTGATGAACCAGCTCATGCAATAATTAACTATCTAGAATGCCCTTTCTCTTTAATGTTCAGGAGTGAGGAAAGACACACCCTTAGGCATTTCACCATGAAAAACTCAAAAGAAAAAAATTGATAAATGTTGCCTTTTCACCAGGATAATCATGGGTAGCTAGGTGGCTAGTGGATAGAGCACTGGTCCTGGAGTCAGGAAGACCCAACACCCTTACTAGCTGTGTGACCAAGTAACCTAACCCTGCTTGCTCAGTTCCTCATCTGTAAAATGAGTTGGAGAAGGAAATGGCAAACCATTCCAGTATCTTTGTCAAGATAACCCGAATGGGGTCACAAAGAGTTGGACACAACTGAATTGATTCAACAACCCTTTGACCAATAAATTAAGTGAAAGAAAATAATATATCATTAAGTAAGAGAAGGAGCAAGAGGATAAAAGGCAGTTAATGACAGCTGTTTACTAATAACACATAAAATCAGAAATGGAAGGGACCTCATAAACCATCTAATTCAACCTGTAGCTTTCCTAGTCA
The DNA here is from genome assembly GCF_003287225.1 of Phascolarctos cinereus. Lineage (NCBI taxonomy): Eukaryota > Metazoa > Chordata > Mammalia > Diprotodontia > Phascolarctidae > Phascolarctos > Phascolarctos cinereus. Next base: position 121,110,877 of record NW_027555514.1, on the reverse strand, counting down.
TCTCCAACATGCAGCCTTCCCTGGAAGATATCTGATGATAGAAAGTCCACTACTTCCCAAGATAGCCTGTTTCACTTTGGCACAGATCTAGTAGTTAATGAACATTAATTAGTGAAGTTAATGAAGATTTCCTCTGGAGAAAAGCAGAATAAATACAATTCTTCTTCCACACCACAGCCCTTCAAATATATAGAATATAGCACAATGTTCCTTGTCCTAAATATCTTTTCTTCTCATTATTAAACATCTCTTCCTCCTTCTACTGATTCTTTTATGTTAGGATATCAAGGTACTTCACTATCCAGGTTGCCCTCCTCCAGACATAAATGTTTGCTAAAATACCAGAGCCTAGATCACTAGATTTGGACATTTTCCCTTACGTCATAGACTACATTTATATTTCTGCTGAAGGCTTTTTGTAGACTTTGAATATAAGGTACTTCATAAACAGACCCTATTATCATGTAACCACTTGTTCTTTTCGCATGTCTTCTTAAAAATTTTGCCTCTATGAAGTCATGTCAATTTATATCTTTCAGGTTGCGTTAAACTGGAAGATTACACTTTCTCTTATCATGAAAACATTATTTGAGAGAAGATTAATACTTCATGTTGTGCAACCATTACATCTCACATCATGGCTACTTGTGTCATTTATTTTGAAACCTATTGCCTCTTTAAAACCTGCCCGACTTCCAATCTATCAAAGGAAACCTTTTATAGCTGCTTGGAATGCCCCAACAGATCAGTGCTCAACAAAGTATAATATAATACTAAATTTAAAAATGTTTCACGTCATTGGCAGCCCATTGGCCAAGGCAAGAGGGCAAAATGTTACCATATTTTATGTCAATAGATTGGGATATTATCCCTGGTATACATCACAAGGAGTTCCTATTAATGGGGGACTTCCCCAGAACATTAGTTTGCAAACCCATCTGGAAAAAGCTGGCCAAGACATCAATTATTATATTCCAGCTGAGGATTTCAGTGGACTTGCTGTTATAGACTGGGAATACTGGAGGCCTCAATGGGCACGGAACTGGAACACAAAAGATGTGTATAGGCAGAAGTCAAGAAAGCTAATTTCTGAAGTAAAAACAAATATGTCAGCCGGTGATATTGAAAATTTAGCTAAAATCTCTTTTGAAGAAAGTGCAAAGGCTTTCATGAAGGAAACCATCCAGCTGGGACTTAGGAACCGCCCCAGGGGCCTTTGGGGTTATTATTTATATCCTGATTGTCACAATTACAACATTTATGACCAAAATTATACTGGCTCATGCCCAGAGGATGAAGTTTTGAGGAACAATGAGCTTTCCTGGCTTTGGAACAGTAGTGCGGCTTTATATCCTTCTGTTGGAGTCAAGAAATCACATGGAAACAGTGAAAACATCTTACGCTTCTCTCAGTTTAGGGTAAATGAATCAATGAGGATTTCTACTATGACATCTCATGATTATGCTCTGCCTGTGTTTGTCTATACAAGGTTAGGATACAGAGATGAGCCATTATGTTTTCTTTCCAAGGTAAGAATTTGTCAGATGAGGACTTTGAGATTAGATGATTTCTAAATTCTATGATTTGGATTGATTTCCTTGTTTAAAGAGAAGATTCCTCTCCTCTTTCCATTTAACTTCTAGTGGGTAAGTATTGCCTTTGAAAATCCCTGAGTCACACTAAATGAAATGGGGAGATAGAGTTCATTCTTGGTTGATTTTTTTCAGTTTGAGGATCATCTGAAGATTTTATCCCTTCTTTTCTGTGACTTCATTTTTGGACTATTTCATTGATCACAACCTATGCCACCAGAAAGTAAATAGTGGAAAGATATGAAATGGTCCGAAAAGGCATTGGGATTATTCTGTCAACAAAATATCGATTCTCAATTCGATCCAATGTATTTATTAAATTCATGAATATGTGCTAGGTGTTAAGGATGCAAAAACACGAAAGTGAAACAGTTAAAGAGTGACAAAAATGTACAGAGATAGGTAAATTCAAAGCACATAGGAAGTACATATAAAATAATTTTGGGTTGAAGAGAGCATTGACAAATGGGAAAATTAGGGATGGCTTCCTCTAGACAGTGATAACTTGAGCTGGGGCTTGAATGAAGCTGGATTTCCAAGAAGCAGAAGTGAGGGAGAATTCCAGGCATTGGAGACAGCCATGCAAAGACAGAGTAGGATGTGGAATGTCCTATATTGGGAGTAGCAAGTAAGTGGGCTAGTTTGATTGGAATGTAGAGTACATGCTGGAGAATGATTTGAAATGACCCTGGAAAGGAAACAGATGGTGAAGCCCTTACATGACAATGAAGTTTGAATTTTATTTTAGAAGCAATAGGGAGCCACTCAAACTTCTTGAGGGAAAGACAAGGTCAGATTTGCACTTTGGGAACATTATTTTGGCAGCCACTCAGAGAATGGATGGGAGAGAGGAAGCTTCCTTACCCATTCTGTGTATTTAGGGGTTGTTAGAAAAGGAAGGTAGTGTATAAGGAGAATATAAGCTCCTTGGGTACTAGCAAGAGATTGCATTTATGTAGTACTTTAAGATCTGCAAAGCACTTTCCATTTATTATCTCATTTGATTTTGATAACAATCCTTTGAGGTAGGTGCTCTCAGTACCCTCATTTTACAGATGAGGAAACCAAGGCTGAAAGTGTTTAAATGACTTCCCCAGGGTTATACAGCTAACAGTATTTAAGGCAAGATTTGAACTCAAGCTTTCTTGACTCTACGAATAACATTCTACTATGACACTTACCTATTGGAGAGCAAGGACTAAGGTTTTTATTTTATTTTATTTTATTTTCTTCAGTATCCCCAGTGCCTGGCACAGTGTCTGGTACATAGAAGAGGCTTAATAGATATGTGTAGACTGATTACCACTTTAAAATAAATAAATGAAAGCTAGATTAGAAAGTAATAAAGCAGACCTGTACAACTTGTAAACTTCTTTGGGCCTTGGATAGGTTAGACTAGAGACATACTGATGATTGTAGGTTGCTGCGGGTCACGTGACAAATAGGATAGTGCATAGTGGCAACCCGCCATTTTTCACGGGCTGCTCAAAAACCTTTGGTGAGCTACAAGTTGCCTGTGAGCCGTATGTTGTGCAGGCCTGTAATAAAGAATACTCTGGGATAGTTTACTCCTTTTTCTGAATATGGACGCTAAATCGTCTCTCTCTCTCTTGCTGGGGTCTCTCAGAATATATCTATCATCTCAAATACTGTGGTGGATACAGCAGAAGATGTGTCTTAAACTAGTCAGTATTCAACTTTTGGGAAAAGATGAAGGAGGACATGGTAACTCTTTTCTAAAATGAAGCTTTGGTTCAGTTGTTCATGCTGTCCTTGCACCTGTGGCCATAACTAAAAGTTAGTTGGATACACTACTAGCAATAGAAACATCACTTCTGGAATTCAGTATGGAGAAGACTTTTAGAGAGTTTTACGAGCCTAAAATTCACTCACCAATTAATCTCTCTCTGTATCTCTGTCTCTGTCTTTCTGTATTTGTCTCTGTCTCTCCAATTCTATATCTTTTCACTGTCTCTCTGTCTCTGTCTCTGTGTGCTTATCAACACACACACACACACACACACACACACGCACACACACAATTTCTCAAAGAAAATATCTAAAAAACTTGTAGTTGGCCCCTAAACAATCTTTCAACCAGATTCCCCCTCTTCACATCCCCCACAATGGAAACATCTGGAGAAAGCATATGATATGGAAGCCTCAGTTCTGAGTAACAATAGGTTAATATTCTGTGAGTGTGGGCCACCAAGTTTATCCAGCTCTTCCCCTTTAAGATGTGGTGGCCATTGAAGGGTTTAGTAGGCAGCAAGGAACATCAGGCACATTAAATTGATCATTCCCCATTCCCTCTTGTTATGGGGCTTAGCTATCTGTAATACATTAAAGTGCAAAGAACAAAGACTGTTCCCAGAGTGTATTTTTTTGAGTCTGAAGCTCAGTGTCTACCAGGCCAAGTATACAATGTGGAAGTTACCACGTGCATGTCACATAAGCAGCCTCTCCTAAGTAGTATACATGTCAAGAACCCTGGATTTGGAGTCATAGGGCTTGGGTTCAAATCCTAGTTCCTTCACTTACTACCTTGTGACCTGGAAAAAGTCACTTACATATTTCTTTCACTGGCTTCAACTGAATCTTCTATAATCTGCAATGAATTCCTATGTTTTCCTGGGAATTTATTGGTTTAAATGTTGATGTTCAAAAAACAACCTCAGTTTCCTCCTTTATAACGTGAGAGAGTTGGACTAGACCACCTTGAGGGTCCCTTACAGGTCTTAATCTGTGACCTAAGATTAACTCACGTATGGCAAGAAAGGCCATGCCTATTTAGTACCATTGTTTCTCAAAGGGAAGGTAAATGTTCGGTATTTGACAGTGTTGGTTAAATGACTAATGAACGAATGCTTCTTTTGAATGCCAATATTTAGACCAAAAAATTACCAGGAAAAACAAGGAATTCATTGCACATTGACAGAGAATACAGTTGAAACCAATAAAAGAAAGGTGTAACAGTATTTGAAATCACTGCAAGTTGTCAACTCTATTCCCTACAAGCTCAAAAGAAAAAAAAACCAGTGTTATCCATGGCTTACATCTCTAACTATACAAAGCTAGATTTCCTATTCTATTTGTAGCTTAAGAAGAGCCTTTCCCCAAGTGATAATAAATTTATCTCCTTAGAGTTAGTAATAAACTCTAAAGGTACAAAGTGTTCATTTCAGTGGATTAACTCAAGATTGCTAGAACATGTAGTTCCTCCTATTGGTTCTAATTCTTACCTACAACATTACTAATATGAAAATATGTTTAATAGGAATATATATGTATAGCCTATATCAGACTGCACACTGTCTTGGGGAGGGAGATGTGGAGGGAGGGGAAGAAAAATTTGAAACTCAAAAGCTTATGGAAGTGACTTGATAATTCAAAATAAATTAATTTTTAAAAAAAGATTGCTAGAAAATGGTATACAATTAGTTTTCCTTTTCACTTGGTCCAAACACTGAAAGGCTTCAAATCATTGCTTAGGAGAGAGGTTATGATAGCCAGGTTGAAACATAGGAAGTATGACTTGGGTACCCTCCTCCCCAAGTTCTGTAACCATCTTTCTCCTCCCTTTCACCATCCTCTATCAAAAACCAGACAAAGAAAGCACATAAAACACATTCTTACTAAGATGTAAATGACTGATAATTTATATTTTTGATTCTTGATCCCATAATGTCAGCCCTAAGGCTACTAGTACTTCTTCCTAAATATTGTATTTATTTTGTATACAATGTATACAAAATATATGCACATTGTATTTATTTTGCATACAATGTGTCATGTATGTATATGTTGTTTTATAAGATAGAATCTCTTACAGAATAGAATGTTAACTCTACGAGGACCAGGACTCTCATTTTTGGTCTTTCCAAGCACAGTGCAAGCCCTTTATAAATGCTTGTTGATTGATTGAGTTGTTGATTACCCTTAGCCAGGTATTTCATTTTAATAAGATCATTGACACCTTTAACTCAAGGAATGCTGTTGTTCAAAGGTAGAATTTTTTGGTCTTGTGGCATGGTTAACCAGCCTGTTAGGAGAGGAGGAATTCTAACTTTTACCAGCTATTGAACCATTCATACTCCCAAATCTGTCGGGAATCCAAGATTCTGGATTTTTAGGCCCTGTTCATTAAGCACCTGAACTCCTGAAATAATTGCACAGCTTGAGAGATATTTGATGGGAATTGTCATCTGCATGGCTTATTAGAGAAAATAAAATTAATTATGAACATGCTACCAAGCATACAGACTATTAAGTAAATTATTAACTTAATAGCACATATATGAATCTATCAAAAATGACTCCTATATAGAGAACCTGTGATTTCTTGGATAAGGAAACTCCCTCTAGCAATGCAGGTGGGAGAATTCTCTGCAACTTATAGTCTTAGAAAGTTGGCTTCCTTTACTAAGCCATTGATGCTATTTTCATGATTGTATCACTAATTTCTCTTCCCAATTTTCCTCTACCTCTCTTACTTGATTTTTAAAGTCCTTTTTGAGCTCTTCCATGGCCTGTAAACAATACATGTTTTTCCTTGAGGCTTTGGACGTGGCAGTTTTGACTTTGTTGTCTTCTAATTTTGTATTTTGATCTTTCCTGTCACCATAGTAACTTTCTATAGTCAGAATCTTTTTCTGCTGTTTGCTCATTTTTTCCAACATATTTCTTGATTTTTAACTCTATACTAAAATGGGGTTCTGCTTCCAGAGTGGAGGGGGCACTGTCTCAATCTTCACTTTTTGTGTGTGCGTGCGTATGACTGTTTTCTGAAATAATTCTGAAGACCTGTAAGTTTTCAATTTTTCTAAGGCAGTATGATCTAGAGAGAAGTGTGTTTACAGCTCTGTTGGCTTGTGTTCTGGTCTGTGAGTGACCACAACGCTCTTTTCTGCCCTGGAACCCTGACCACGGTCCCAGATTCCCTGTGGCTACAAGCTATGGTATGCTACTGTTCCTCCTTGCCCTGGGACTGAAACTCAGGACTGAAATCCGCATCCAAATATGGGCAATGTAAGAGTCTTGATCCTGGTGCCAGCAAAGCACCTGTGTAATCTCCTTCTGACTGTTGTGTGGTCCCTTTACCATCTGTAGTCTGAGAGGCCTGGAAACTACTGCCACTGATTCAGTTGTCCCCAAGGCCTGTTGCTGGTTTGCTGGGCATGGCCTACATTCTACTTTCACCCAGATACAGTGGACCTCTCCTGCCGACCTTCTGTGTTGTCTTAGGCAGGAAAATGGTTTCGCCCTATCCTTTGGTGGGTTCTGCAACTGCAGAATTTGTTTTGTGGCATTATTTAAAGTTGTTTAGAGGGGTTTTGGGAAGAGCTCAGATAAGTCCTTGCCTTTTCTCCACCATCTTGAATCCACTTCCTTTATAATTTCTTAAAATATTATGTCTAGGCTCTTTTTTGGATCATGACTTTCAGGTAGTCCAATAATCCTTAAATTATCTCTCCTCTATCTATTTTCCAGGTCACTGGTTTTTCCAATGACATATTTTACATTTTCTTCTATTTTTCCATTCTTTTGACTTTGTTTTATTGTCTCTAGATGTCTCATGGATTCATTAGCTTCCACTTGCCTAATTCTAATTTTTAAGGAATTATTTTCTTCAGTGAGCTTTTGTACCTCTTTTTTCCATTTGGCCAATTCTGCTTTTTAAGGGGGTCTTTTCTTCAGCATTTCTTGTGCCTCTTTTACCAAGCTATTAAATCTCTTTTTCATAATTTTCCTGCCTCATTCTCACTTCTTTTTTTCAATTTTTTCTCTACCGTTCTTATATCTTTCTTTAACTTTTCCAGGAATTCTTGTTGGCCTAGTATTTTTCTTTGAGGCTTTGCTTGTAGTTGTTTTCACGTTATTGTCTTTTTCTAAGTTTGTATTTTGGTCCGCCCTGCCACCATAGTAGCTTTTCACGCTCAAGTTCTTTTTATGTTGTTTGCTAAATTTTAAATCCTACTTCTTGACTTGAACTTTATGTTGAAATTGGGCTCTGCTCAGCTGGGGTGAGGAGGCACTGTCGCAAGCTTCAGGCTTTTTCGTGCTCCTGGTTTCAAAGGTAGTTCTGAGGGTCTGCAAGTTTTTGGTGCTTCCAGGGTGGTGTGATCTGGGGAGTAGTGTGGTCACTGGTCTCCCAGTCTACGCTCTAGTCTTTATCTGGGAAGGACTCCTGCTGTGCTGCAGCTGCAAGTGCTGGTGTTCCTTGCTCTCTGCCTTGAAACGGACCCAGAGCCGCATATGGGTAATAGAGTTGTCAATCAGGGCCAGGTATACCCAGTGCCAGCAAAGTGTTCCCTGTAGTCTTTTTCTGACCAGTTGTCTGACTCTCTTACTGTCTCTGGGCTTAGAGCTCCCAAAACTGCTGCTGCTGCTGCTGCTGCTCCTGCCATCATCTGCATGTATCCTGGACAAGCCTCCACTCTGGTGTCACAAACTCTTCTTTCAACTCCTAAGTTTTCTTAGGCTGGAAAAATGTCTCACCTTGACCTTTTGTTGGCTCTGCTGTTCCAAAATTGAATCTGAGGCATTATTTTAAAGCTGTTTGGAGGGAAATGTTAAGAGAGTTCAACTGGGCTGTTGCCTCTAACCTGCCATCTTTCCTCTTGAGATTTTTGAAGCACAAATGTCCTTTTCTGAGGTTTCTTTTCATTTATCTTTTATATTCACCTCTGTGGATAAGAATAATTACTTAGCGTGAAGGTGTTGAGTTAAGAATGAAGCATTTTCTTTGAAATTGAACACAAACGGTTTCTGGAGTTCTAAAAGGGAGCTCAGGAGGCTTGAACAAATTTGAGTCTGGCTATTTTTAATAGAGTGATCCTTTGACTTGAACTTGGATTGTGGATGACTCATACCAGTCAAAATGATTGCAGAAAGTGAGTGAATTACCAAATGGAATTTCAAAAAATGAAATGGGGAAATGGGAATGAAAGGAGTCACTGTGGCACTTGGAAAAAGACAAGGAACATCTGGATTCTGTTTCATGAACTATAAACTTATTTGGGGGGGTAGCAGCAGGGTGTTCTGGGCAACAGCACAGCACAAACCACTCTATTGAGTTCAATGAAATGATCTATTTGTATTTACTTACTAGTTTACTAGTTGATGGTATTAAAAATACTTATATTATTGGGGCAGCTAGGTGGTACAGTGGATAGAGCGCCAGCCCTGAAGTCAGGAGGATCTGAGTTCAAATCCAGCCTCAGACCAAACACTTAACACTTACTAGCTGTGTGACCCTGGGCAAGTCACTTAACCCCAATTGCTTAAAAAAAAGAAAAACTTACATTTTTGTTTTAGTTGAAATCTTTAAAAGAAAAAAAACCTGTTTTCTCTGTTCACAAGATTATATAGCCTCTCACATTTCATAAAGTTTATTTAGTCATTCAAAATTTATTTTGCTCTAGAAAGGTAGAAATACACTTTTTTAAAAGTATGTAATTCAGGTTTATCCCTACCATTTTGAAGACATCTTCTGTTTTATTTTATTTTATTTTCTAAAAATTTTGGTGGGATGTCTTGTAGTAAGATTGACAATGATTTCTCTTTTCGTTATAGCAAGACTTAATTAGTACCATAGGAGAAAGTGCTGCCTTGGGAGCTGCAGGCATCGTTATTTGGGGAGACATGAATTTAACTTCATCTGAGGTAAGTTAGTACCTTAGTGGCATATTTTATAAAAGGAAATACCCTCCGTCTTCTAAGTGGCCCACTTTCAAGTTCCCATGGTCCCCATAGTACAGTAATGTAGATAGAGTGAGTGGTACTGGCTTTTGAAGATTCAGGGGAGAAGATGTCACTTTCTTTCTGTATTTAGCATGCATTGTTTCTGGAAAAAAAATCATTCAAAAATAGCAATTTAAAAAATGACTTGTGTATTTCTTCCAAACCTCCAAGAAGCTATGCTCAAATGATGTTACCATGGCTTTTGATGGGAAAAAAATTTGGCTTTTTTCCTGGACTTTCAATTAAACTGTTGCATGAAACTATTCCTGCTAGCATGCTGCTAAAATCTCCCTCTGCCCATATAAAAGAGCCAGAAGGAGGATCATATCATAGCATGCTTTCCCCTGAGATCAAGTGTATACTCTGCTGCAGAGTTTTTATTTTTATTTTTTATTTTTGGAAGTCTACTCCTGGGCTGAAGGAGATTCTCAGAATTAGATGAGCTGATCAATGCTAATAGCAAGAAGTTGTTTCGTTTGGTGCCTTTAAGAGATGACCATGTAGCTTAGCTGGAGATACCCAAATGGGGTGCTAAAGAGGGAGGAGCATCATAGGAAGGGTACTTAGGCAGGGCATACCCCCTTTGCTCACTTCCACATAAAACTTCTCCAAAGCTAGGGCCTCCTACTGACCTCACCTCCCACCAGGGCCTGGAATGACATCTCTAAAGTGAGACAGGAAAAGTCAGGGAAAGGATAAAATCAGGTGTGGCACCAGAAAGCTCAGGCAAGATGATTTTCAGGTCTTCTATGACCATGCTTGATTTCAGCTCTTATGGGTCTGCAGAAGATCATTATTAGTAAGTCAGGTAGACAGAACTCGTGGCCCCTTTGTAACTTCATGTCAAAAAGAAGCCTGGTCACTCTAGGTGTTCTGTGGTCATCTCTGTGATGTGTGTTTGGATATACGTTAAATCTAGCAGAGTATAACCTAGGGAGGATTCAGTTTGAGCACTTACCTAGACCCTCAGAAAGGCTCCAGATTGTGTGTGGCAATAAGTCTGACGAGAATGTCCAAATGTCTGAAGAGTAGTCTTGGGTGGGGAGATGAGCTCGGCTGTGATATAATTTCAAATTATGCAGCCCTTTTCCCCATATGACTGGGAGCAGGAAAAGAAAGATGGAGAGACTCAATCATTCTTGTCCTGGGGACAGGGAAAAGTTAGGTATTGTCCAAGGTGGGGGAAAGAAGCTGCATCAAAGAAAATGGCAAATATTAGTCAAAGATATGCTCTTAGGGGAAGTAGTAAGCAGTACCTTTTTTGAGTTGTGACTAAAATGATATACCTGATGTCACCTTTAGAAACAATTCCATTCTCATATGAAGTATTAATCAGCCATGACAATTTCAAAGCACACAGAGAAAGCCTCTCACTAAGTTGGTCTAACCTACTAATAGGATTTATTAATATAAACACCCTGTACATAAGCTCACTCATACAAGAAGGCGACAAGGCAGGTATCTCTCTGCCTTACTACCATCCCTGGGGTCTCATCTTTGTCTGTCTTGAAGAAATCAGGCTGGACCTTATAACTGTTCCCAGAAAGTCAGAGAATGTGTACGTAAACTTTAAAGTGCTATATCAACTAATTAATCAATCAGCTTTTATTAAGCATCTGTGAGGTGCCCGGCACTATGCTAGTTGCTGGGAAATATGGCAGTCGTTGTCATCCAGATGATAATAGCTGAACCAGGAGATGGCCCACAGATTCTAAGGGCTGTGCATTTTTATACTAAGTTAAATGAAGGGAACTGAAGGTGCTTTGAATAGGTCAGGTAAGTCTGAACACAGGGGCTGATAGAATTCTTCCAGAGTCAGGTGCTAGAGTCATGGCTGGCCATTCATTGGTCACCCTAGATGCCTTCCTATTTTGTGGGCCTCCTGTTCAACCTTGAGACCTTTGTGCCATAGATCACATGTGTGCAGTAGGGGTGATTATATTTGTGGAGGACAAGGGTCCACTAATTAAAATCAAGAGTGCTGGTTTCAATCCAATCTAAAGACTTTCAGTGTTGGGCTAGAAGCGGTAACCATGCTATTATTTGTAGGAATAATGGAACCCTTCTGTGTTCTTTACTTCTAGGGCAACTGTACAAAGGTGAAACAGTTTGTTATGTCTGATCTAGGGAGCTACATCATTAATGTGACGAAAGCAGCAGAAGTATGCAGCAGATACCTGTGTAGGAATAATGGGAGATGTGTAAGAAAAATCTGGAAAGCAGCAGATTACCTCCACCTGAACCCTGAAAGCTGCCATATTGAAACCTCTGACAATGGAGAATTTGTTGTGAAAGGACAACCATCTGATTTAGACTTGAAAGTGATGGCAGAGAAATTTTCTTGTCACTGTTATCAGGGATATAGAGGAAGTGACTGCAGAGAAATTAAGACATCTGACAACCATGCTGGGGTTTCTCTTTCCTCTGGATCAAGAATAGTACAGTGTCTGCTAGTGTTAGCCTGTTATCTGAACTTTCAGTACTACTATAAATGAGTTTAAGAAGAGGGTATATCCAGTCTCTAAAGCAATCACTTAAGAAAGATTAAACTTATGATCATTTTCCTCTCTATTAAAATTGGTTGAAATGATAGCAAGTGTAATAATAGCTGACATTTTATAGCATTAAAATTTTTTTCCCTAAGCATTTCATATAAAATATATCATTTCATTCTTATAACAATCATAAGAGGTAAGTCCTAGGGGCTTTGGGACAGACCTGTGATTTCACGGTATAGGCAACTCCCAGTGAGTAATCTCCCTTGACCAATGCAGACAGGTACCTTGTAAATAACTTAGAGGGCTGGCCAGGGAGGAGGAAGGAGGGATCAAGTGACTTGCCCAGGGTCACTACCTTAGTCATGGAGAACTAGGCTCAAGTTCTCCCATGATATATGCTGATTTGTGTGACCTTGGGCTGGTCACTTACACTCTCACCAGCATTATTAATCCCATTTTGTAGATGAGGAAACTAAGGCTCAGAGCATTTAAGTTATGATATTAATGTATTAGAAGCAATAATTGGAACTTAATTCTCTGTTGACTCCAAGATCAATGCTTTTTCACTACATGTTATGTAGAACACTAAATACAAATAGTAGCTTCATTTGGACTTCATTAGCTCTAGATAACAAAACAGGAGTAAAAGAATTGCTGTATTCTCTTTAATAGTTCCCCCCCCCCCCCATGTTTTAAGGATTTAGAGCTGGAAGAGAGGGCACTTTGTTGAACTCCTATAGTTTACAGTTGAAAATACTGAGGCCTAGAGAAATGACATGATTGCCATCTTAGGCAGAAGCTCATTAACTTAAAAGCCTTGCAATCTTTTTAGAAGGTTATTTCAGTCAAATTCAAGATTTAAAGCACACAATTGATATTCACTGGGAGTTTTTCTAGTTATAATTTATTGATATCCTAACAAAGGATATAACAAGGACATATACCAAAATTTGACATAGCCACTTGGGTATCTTTTGTCTTGATTTGGGACATACTGAAACACATGTAAAAGATCAGGTCTACCAGGCTTACATAAATTGAGTGTCTCTGGAGCACTGGGACCATTTTATACTCAAATAAATCCTCTTTACAAATGCAAAAGTAGGATAAGCCTGATTCCAACCATTTCTGAATATCACAAACTGAAGCAAGATAATAATGTACATGCCAGGGGATACAACTCTTGGGTGGCTACACCTAAGGGTTTATTGGTCACTCTGGCTATTCTTCTATATGTCTCCCCTCCTCTCTTGGTGGCCCAGGGCCTCGTGTTATCAGATTACCTCAGATGTTCATAACTTTATCTATTGAATTCTTCAAGATACAACAAAGGGGAGCCGCCAACTCAATACTCCCAATGTTTAGGCTTGAACAGCTTCTCTAAGTTGAATTTCCTGAGATAATAGGAGGAGGGTAACTTCTCATTATTTTTAAAATAGAAGAAGCATAAACAGATGAGGACTGAAGTGTACCAATGTTTGGATTACAGAAGCTGGTCCCTTTCTTACTTACTATCTCTCTTCTATTACCATCAATGCTCCTTTCCTGGTATAAATTTTCAATTTCATATTAGAAGTTTAGTGTTTGAATATACAGAATTCCACTTTGAAACAAACTTTTTGGGGTGTCATATATTCCAGATGAAAGGAGCATAGCATTACCCTCAAACTATATTATAAAATAGTAATCATCAGAACTATTTTTGTATGGGATGAAAAAGAGAAATGTAGAACAACAGAACAAATTAGAAACACATGACACAGAAATAATCAAACCTAGTGTGCCAATATTTTATAAACCTAAAACTATAAACTACTGAAAGAATAACCTTAAATAACTATTTGACAAAAAACTAAAAAGCAGTTTGGCAGAAAATTGGTTCAGACCAATATTTTATACCACATACAGAATAAACTCTAAATGGATGTTAACTAAACATAAAAGTTGCATCCCAAGAGTCATTGCCATTGAGTAAGTGGTCAAAGAATGTGAATAAATAGTTTTCAAAAGAAGACTTGCAAGCTATTAATAACCATAAAGAAAACTACTCCAAATCACTAATATTAAAAGAAATACAAATCAAAACAATTGTGAAGTTTTACCTCACACTCATGAAATTGACAAAGATAAAAGGTGAAAGTAATGTTGAAGGGACTGTAAAAATAAAAGTACGTGAATACTGCTGGACCTATTAATTGGTTCAAACATTTTGGAAAGTAGTTTGAAAATACGTTTAAAAGTAACTAAAATATCTGCACTGTTTGACCCAGAGATTTTACTGCTGGTCGTATAACTCAAAGAGGTTAAAGACATATAGAAAGATCTCAGATACATGCACAAAAATAGTCATAGAAGCACATTTTCTGGCAACAAAGAACTAGAAAAAAAAGAAGCTGTTGTTTAACATCTAAATAAAGTAGGGTAAATTAACAAAATGACATATTACTATAAAACCATAAATATGATGAATTCAGAGAACTATGGGGTGACTTTAATGAACTGATAAAGAGTAAAGTAAGCAGAACCAGGAGAGCAACGTATACAATCACTACAACAACCTACATGGAAAGAAAAAAATGAAACAAAATTCTGTGTAATTATAATGAGTGAACATGGGCTTTGGAGGAGAGTTGAGAAAATGTTGCTCTCTCTCTCCCCTTTGCAAAGGTGGAGAACTACTGCTATGGAATATTGCACATATTTGTCAAAAACCATAAATGTGTTGGTTAGTTTTGCTGAACTTTCTTTTTCTTTGTTTTAAAATCATGAATAGTATGCTCCATAGAGAAATTTGAAAATGAGGGTCATGGGAAAAACAAATAATCAATAAAAGTAGATTTAATTCAATACCAAAGTACCAACTGATTACAGAGCTAGACAAAATAATATCAAAATGTGGGATGTCAAGGAAATAATGAAAAAAATGTAGGGATGAAGAGGAAAAAGCATTTCTAGACCTCAAACTATATTATAAAATAGCAATCATTGAAATTATTTGGCAGTAGCTAAAAAATAAAAAGCAGATCAATAAAGAGACCGGAGAAGAAAGAATCAGAAATAATTTCACTCCATGATCCAATATTTGATAAATACCCAAACACAAATTGCCAAAGGAAATAAATAACATAAAGAAAGAATTCCTTATTTGATAAGAATAGAAGCATTCTGACAGAAATTAAGCATAGACCAATTTCTTATACCATATTCCACAATAAATTCAAAATGGATATGTGACCTGAATATAAAAGATCATACCACAAAAAACTAGAATAGAAGCAGATGATATACCTTTCAGAGCCCTGGGCAGGGGATGGATTCTTAACCAAACAAGTAGAGACAATTACAATATAAAATAGCTAATTTTGATTACATGAAATTGAAAGACTTCTGCACAAACAAAATGAGACCATCTAGGACTAGAAGGGAAATGAGTGGGAGGAAAATCAAAACAATCTTTGTGTCAAAAATTTCTGATAAAGTTTTGTTATGCAAGATATATAGATCCCTAATAGAAATAAATACGACCAAAAGCCATTCCTCGGTAGCAAAGTGGTCAACAGATATCACAAAATAGTTCACTAAAGAATTGCAAATTATTAACAACCATGTGAAATAATGCTTCTAACTGCTAATATTAAGAGAAATTCAAAAGATAATAAAAGCTGGGGAAAATCAATGTTAGAGAGGTTGTGGAAAGACAGGCACACTAATTCACTGTTGATAGTCTATGCATTGGAAAGCAATTTGAAATTATGCAAATAAAATAACTAAAAATATCCATACTCTGTGATGCAGATATTCTACTGCTTTTTTTTTTAAACAAAAAGAAGGTTCTAGATGTCCCCAAGTATTTATAGCAGCATGATTTGTAGTAGTAACAAAGGACTGGAAACAACTGTGGAATGGCCAAATGAATTACATGAGTGTAATAGAATATTACTGTGTTGTGAGAAACAATGGACGTGATGAAAGTTAAGAATCTTGGAAGAATTTAAATGAACTGAAGAAAAGTGAAGTAAGCGGGGAAAGGAAAATAATATACACAAGCCCTACAACAGTATAAATGACAAGAACAACTGTGAACTAATAAAACTCAACATACAAAAATTATAAAGAACAAGCTTGGCCTTAAAGAAGAGATGAGATAAGACTTCTCCCCATTCCTTTGCAGAAGTGAGGCTCTGTTGGCGGAACATAACAACATCAGATTGTTTTTAATGTACTGATTTAAGTGATGACAAAATGAAAGATATCAACATGATCTAATTTAATCTTTTAAAAAAGAATATGAAGAAAAAAATCTAAATCTTTTTATAAAAAAAAAGATCATGGACAGATTTTCTACATACTCCATTTAATTCACTCATTCCCAGCTCTAGGTAGTCATTATCAACAGGCCTCAGCTCTTCCCTTTTACCAACCTTGTCAAGTGCCTGTGTAAGCACTCAGTTCAGTACTCCATGATTGCAATGCCCTCTTTAAGGTTTCCTGTTGTCACTACTGTGAGTCTTTTTTTTCCCTTGGCTATCAACACCAGTCCCCTTATGCTAATGCTAACTTTGGGAATGCTCTACATTTTGAGGTGAATAGGTCCCTAAAGTGTTGGGCAAAAATATTTTCCCCCTATTTATATCTAAGACCATCTCTGATGGAATCCTAAAGCTGCCCCTGACCCCAATGTTCTAACTTCCTTATGGGCCTCGCTGAAAAACAGACATGTCCTGATTTAACCACACAATCTGGCTTCAACCATACCACAGGCCCTAGACTCAATCATAGGCCTGACTGAACAGCAGGCCCACTGTCCCTAGCTATCCACTGCCCCTAGTCTCAATATAGCCACTTCTTCTACTTAATTATGGCCCACCCCCAACTCAATATCCTAACTTCCTCATATATGCCTCACTGCCTCACCAGAAGAACAGGTGTGTCCATGAACTAATATTTCTCATAGAAACAGCAGGCATGGCCATGTGATGGGATCCCAGATACTGCCTCAAAGAGAATTCACTTAGTGTATCTAATAACCTCCTCACCACGGTACCTTTCAGAGTAAAATTCCTTCTAATTAGTCATGAACCTACACTGGGGCTCCTGCATTGAAAATCCTAGCAAAGGGTACAGTAGAAAGCTTACTAGTAGCTTAGGTGAAATCTCAAAGACCCTCCATTCCTGTTTTTCTATTGTAAATAACAAGGGCAGAACTGCTTTTCTATTTTCCAGTCTTCACAAGAAATCTCTTCTGGCAAGTTCTCAGCTTATAGCCAGTTCTGCACTCATTCCTTCCCCCGCCACTGTTCATTCAAAGAACTTGAGCCTAAATTTCAAAAGTAGCTCATTTGGTACAAGCACATACTTAAAAGATTCTCAGTTTCTTCTTGGAACATCATTCTCTGAATTTCAAATGGGTTGACATTAAATTTGAACTTCACATACTGTGGCTCACATTTTGTCCTTTCTTTGGTCACTGATTTGGATTTATGGTCACAGGTAGTCTGCTTCCTGTTTATTTTAAAGATTTTTCTCCCTTCATGTTTCTATAATAACAATGATCTATTGAGTTGATTCAACTCTCAGGCTCCAGACTTGACCTCTGAGTGACTGTTGCCAAGTTAGATTTGGTAAAAGATTCTCTTTTCCTTTATTTTTCAGCAGCCCAAATAGCCTTAGAAGACTAGAAGTCTAGGAAGACATAGAAGACTAAATAAATCTAGGACTTGTCTTTTAATCAGACTGTTGAGAGAATTTCCAAGGTCCTTACTAGCCACTGTCCAAATAAACCAACAAAAGATATAGACAGGTAAATTGTAGCTTATTCAGGAGTATGATACATACCATCAGTAGGTGATGAAAATGTGTCTGCATCTCACAATTTCACGGATGACACATGTACAGATGTATTAAGGGTATCCTGGATGAATATTTTCCACAAACAATATTCTATAGTAGACTGCATCTTTATAGCTACACAGTTGGCTGATAGATACAGAAAATACAAGCTCTCACTGTGTTTATTTTTTGTTGACTATAAAAAGTACTTGAATTTGTAGAGTAAAATGTAGCCTTGAAGGCTTTCCTCACAATTCTGCTGATGATATAGATGATATACATGTGTCTATTCTCTCTTTCACAGCTTCCTGAACCAGAGAGAGTAATAGCTTCTTACCAATAAGTTTTGCTAAGAATGGGTAAAGCATATAGGAAGGAAGAGATACTTAATAAAACAAAAAAGATGTTCTGAATAAAAGAATGTGTCCTTGTTAGCATATCCATTTACACTCTATCTTTCATAGTTAGGTGGATGAGAGGTATTGAAGAAGACATTCAGTACTGTCAAAGACATGCCTTTCAAAAAGAAAAAGAAAAATAGCAAATGCAGGACAAAATGCAGTCAATTATGTTCTCCCCCAAAAACACTTTCAGCAGGCTTTCACATGATCAGTTGAATAAGACTTGGAAGTATGGTTAGAAATGCAATTCATCTGAAAAAGATTTTGGGGTATTAGCGGATGGTAAGCTTAATGAGTCAACAATGTGATGGTAGCAAAAAAAAAATGTAGTCTGAGATTGCCTTAAAGAGGATGGCATATAGAACTAGGAAGTTTGATCCCTAGTCAGATCATATCTGGAATACTTTCAGTTTGGGATACCATATGTTAGAAAGGACATGGGTAAGCTGGACAGTGTTCAAAGGAGAGTGACCAAGATAGTGAAGGTACTTGGCTGAGTTCATGTCATGAGAATTTAATCAAGGGAATTAGAAATGTTAACTTGGAGAAAGGAACAGTTGGGAGAAACTTGGTAGTTCATGGGATTTGACTTGTTTGGCTTGATTTCAAAGGGCAAAACTTTGAATAATGAGTAGGAGTTGCAAAGAGGAAGATTTAGGCCCAATATAAGAACAAGGTTCCCTCACAGTTCAAGGTCTTCGAAAATGGAATGAGCAATCTCAGGAAAGTGTAGTTTCCCTTCCCTGGAGGCCTTCGTGCAAATACCAGATGAATATTTGTTGAGTTATATTGTAGAGTTGTCTTTTTAGAGTATGGCCTCCATGTTTGGCCCTTCTCACTCTCAGATTCCTAAATTTTTGTGTGTTAGTAATTTTTCCTTGTATGTCCTTTTGAAATATTTTTGTATCTGTTATCTCACTACCCTCACAAGTATCTTGTGAAGGAGGTAAGGTGGTTTTATTATCCTCATGAGGATAATAATGAGGAAAATCAAGTCCAAGAGCTATTTGGTGACACCATGTATTAACATAGCTAGTTAACTATAGAGTCAAGAACAGCTTATATTATACTTTTCCATCTTGAAATCTAAGGGCACTCTTGGGAAATGGATGTTTGAACTAAATAATTAAAATATATTTGTCTCTAAATTAGTCCAATTCTAGACCTCTAGGAATAGAAACCGTTCTTAAAGCCAGGCAGTATAAGTGGCACAGTGGATAGAATGTTGAACTTTGGAGTCAGAAAGACCCGAGTTCAAATCCCATTCAGACACATACCAATTGTGTGACCCTGAACAAGTCTCTTAGCCTTAGTTGCCTTACTTACAGAAGGGGGTAATAATAGTTCCAACCTCACAGTGTTGTTGTGAGGATCAAATTAGAAAATTTAGATGAAGTGTTTTGCCAATCTTAAAGCATTTTATAAATGCAAGTTATTATTAAATCTACTCCCATAGGATTTATTGATAATATATAACCCATTGGTAGTACACACACACACACACACACACACACACACACACACACACACACACACACACACACCCCACCACCACCATGCAAGGATATATACCAACTAAGCTCTGTCATTCAATTTCTCATTCCTCTGTATTGGTACATGAGTGGTCATGCAGTGCATGTGTTCATTCTAGGAAATGTCTAGAACCTGTCTCCTATTCCCTATGAAAAAGTGTAGTCAGACTGAATCAGTTCATATTTTAATTGTAATTTTTAATTCATGCACCATGCTCCATCTCCCATGCTCTGTGTATTTGTGCTGGCTATCCCCCATGCCTGAAATGTATTTCCTCCTCATTTTCACTTTTTGGAATCTGTGGTTTCCTTAAAGAATCAGCTCAAGTGCTACTTTCTACGGGGAACTTTTCTTGATCCTCTCAACTGTCAGGGCCTTCCCTCCTCAAATTAATTTTGTATATATTCTGTGTGTGTATGCGCACACATATATGCATTTGTATGTATATGCACATATATACATACACGTATGCTGTACATGCATATATTTGTATACATACCTATATACACATATGTATATGTGTGTGTGTGTGTGTATGTATGTATGCTATCTCTGCTGTTAGCATGTGAGCTCCTTAAAGGTAGGTACAATTTCACTTTTCTTCTTTATATCCTACAAACTTAGCATAGTGCCTAGAACATAATAAATGAACAATAAATGCTTTTTGATTGATCGATTGATCAAAGTTCTCTGATTCCAGAGCTAGAGTTCTTTCCATCAAACCACACTAATTCACTCCCCTAATGAATCATCATTAGATAAGTCATAATTTCCTGACCTCTGACCTCACAGACTGAAGAACTCTCTGCCTAAAGTGTTTTCTCATCTACCCAGGGGCCATGTGGATTTGTCATGCAGTATCTCAACAGCTTGCCTCATAATGAAATCTGAGGGTAATTTAATTGGCTAGCAATCATTTCCTGGTCATTCACTGTGTGTAGAACTCCAGACTAGACATTATGAGATACAGATGATATAAAATACCTTTTCCCTATTCTCAAAGAAATTACACTTTATTTGGGAAGAGGAAATAGAAACAATAGAAATTAGAAATAATAGGAAACAATAGTTCAACAAGTGTAAAATAAGTGTCAAAAATAAGTACAAATTCAGTACAAATGAAACAATAAGTACTATTATTTTTTTGGTATGATTTCTAACTGTGGTGTTTAAAAAGTTTGAGAGATATACTTTCTGAGTAACTTAATAATTTTATTTATAATGCCAGCATTTTAAACAAAAGGGCCAGTGACACTCTTGAATGCCAAAGGCAATCATGGTGGAGGTGGGCTTATGATTTATATTGAAAGACGGGTGTTCCTGAGAGTGGCAATCAACTCTGATTGGTTAACAATTAATGAGAGGTGTACTTTACAAAGAGAAGTAAACTCACTCCAATGAGGGGCTGAGATGATCTCACTCTTGATCAGACTGTCCCTATACCCACGTTACCCCCAGCTGTGGGCAATCTAGACAAAGAATTTACAATTATCCTTTTTACATCATGACTTTACCCATTGTGGCTTCAATATATTGCAGACTGGCATAAGAAATTAAATGAGAATTTTGGGAGGAATTTTATGGAAGTTGCAGATGACATGCTAAGGCCAACAGACAATTCAGAAAAAGCTTAGAAACTCAGAAATGCATAAAATATATATGTTCAGTATTATATAATGTCACCATATTTTATCTTTTAATACCATAATAATTCAGACTTCTTCTCTGGTATGAAGGGGAGGGCAAAAATTTTTATGTGGATTTTCCAGATCTTGGGAGGCAGGGATTTGCCTCCCCCCTAACATTGAAATGTGGAAGAGATAATTATATCCAATTGCACCCAAGCCTGAGCTGGTTGAGTGGAGTAGCAATACACAGAAAAAGGAGAATGTAAATCCTGTTTTCTATCTGCCTTGTCCTTAGATAGGAAATAGGATGGGGAAAAAAAGCTGGAATCTCCCCAGTCTTAATAATTGCTATTAATCTGAGAGAGAAATAATTATTTCTCTTATCACCCTTCTTGACCAAAATTGTTATTTCTCTCATTGTGACAAATTAAAACTTGAAGTTAATGATGGAGTAACTGACATTGCCAACACCTGGAAGGATGGTCTTCAGCAGTTTTTCTTGAGGAAACAAAGAAAAGATTTGCTTGAGATGAGGCCCAATTAATCCCCATGATATTGAGATCATTTAAAGGTGAAGCAGGAACAAAAAAGATGAAAAATGGAAGAGATCTTTCAACATATGTTAGACTTTTTTATTTTTTATTTTAATCAATGACAGCAGAGATACCACCTTTGGATTCTAACATCTTGGGTTGGGCTGTACTCCATGAAGAAGTGGATAAAAGGCAATAGAGACAATGAAGATAAGCATGGGTGGACAAACCATGTATACGTATATAAATACACACACACAATGAGATTTGTTCTGGAGGCAACACAGTTTTGAAGATATTGAGGTCCTGATTTTTAAGAGGGAAGACTATAGGAAAAGGCAAAGGAGAGGACCTCATTAATTTCTGACATATGCTTATGCTCTCATCACTAAAAACATGTTTATGAGAATGAGTTACAATGTATTAAGGGTATGTTGGATAAATATTTTGCACAATGTTCCACAGTAGACCCTATCTTTCTAGCTGCATAATTGGCTGATAGGTGCAGAGAATATAAGTTCTCACCATGTGTATTGTTTATTGACCATAAAAAAGCACTCGAATCAGTAGAGTAAAAAAAAAACAGTAGAGGGAAGCCTTAAAAGCTTCCCTCCATGCATATGTTAAGATCATGCAAGATTCCTGGAGACATAAAAATGTAGACAACTGTTCCATGATTCCTTGTTAATATTGAACAAGGCATAAAATAGGTAGGCACATATTTGACATGTTTGCCACTGTAATAGGATGTCTAATGCAAAGTCCAAATGGAACAGAGATTGCCTATAGATAGTGAAGTTCTGCAAAAATCTTGCTTGTGGACACATGGTATTAATTGGGCCAAGCCCCAAAACGTTGTATAGATTCCTCAATCAGATTCATAGCCACTCAAAAGAATTTGGTCTAACTATCCACACAAGAAAAACTAAGTGGGTGAATAGTGGCTGTTGTTCAGGGTGTGATATGCAATTAGACAGATTGAGCTGGTCTAGAAGTACACATATCTCAGACTGAATGTGGACATTGAGCTGTGCTCAGAATTAAACAGAAAGAAAAGAACAGGCATTGAGCATGTCACTTAACTGCTGAAGACTTCATGTTCCTCATTTGTAAAATAAGTTGGACTAGATGACATCTATTGTCCTTTCTGGATCAACGTTGGATCGATGTTGAAAAAGAAATTGTAGGGAAGCTGTGAGGTATGGTTTATATTGAATTTACATATAAGGGAATGAGGTTGTATTCATGATTAAAAAAGGACCTTGTGAGACGACCAGATGGATTTGCTCCATTCCCACCCACACTCGAGATAAAAGTAATTATTTATTTTTAGATTTATTTTCTTTAAACTTAAGAATAGGAGAGTGTTAGCTGGAGTTAGCTAGTTTGTGAATGGAGGTATACCACCAGAGGGCAGCAGAGTCAATGTAGTGCTGTCCTTATTCTCAAATGCCAGAAGCCTTTTGAGAAAGTATTGAGAAAAGTATTTGAGAAAATAAGAAAATATTTTATCTTAAAGTGGAGTCAGGAATACATGAGCTATCCATCTTTGGTGTAGGATGATGCTCTGAACCGACTGCCACAAGGACATATGCTTTGGACTATTTTTCCAGTAGGGATAATCAATATCTAATATATCGGTATTCTCTCCAAGTACAAAACTCCTCCCAGTGATTTCTTTTGTAGAGGGCAGAAACTGGACTCCACTCCACTTCACCTTTGCTGCTTTGACTGGTTTCAGCTCCACAGAACAAGATGCCCTTCCTAGGTTAAGCTCATCACTTTTAATCTCATCATCATTTCACTAATTCAAACTTTAACTGTTATCACCTCTTTTCCCTTCTGATTGGAGGGCTGAAGGGTGAACTACCAACTACTTTTTCTATAGAGGGAAGAAATTGGACTTTCAGCTCCCCACTCCCCCCATCTCCTGAATCTTTTTGTGTGCTGTCTTTCCCTATTAGAATGTAAGCTCCTTGAGGGCAGAGACTTCATTAATTATATCCCCAGTGCTTAGTACAGTGCCTGGTGCATAATTGTTGTCCTTCATTTTTTGAAGAGGACCAGTGATATCACATGTCTTGATTAGTGTGTGAATTGGATTTAAGTGAGGCAGAATTGCACAAAGTCAGCCTCATTCTCTTCTCCAGAGTCTTTGAAGTCCAGTGGCAAGACAAAAGTCTACATGATTGGCAGTGGCCCAGAAGGCAGTGGATGACCTTGGTGTCTTCAATGTCTGACCAAGTTCTAAGTACCCCACAGAGCCTGCTTCAGCTGCCTTCATGGATGTTGGAATACATTGTTCTGGGAGAAGCTTTTGAGTTTGTGGTAAAAAATCCCCTTAACTCGTGTGAACCCCAGACCCCATGAACCGCAAACCCCAATTTGAAACAGAGTCTGCTCTAAGAAAGAGACAATGAAATTGGGGTACATGTATCCAAGGTTTAATTTCTCAAAGTGCCTTGACATTCATTGCATGGGAGTTCAGTCCACAACTGGGCCCCACTAAGGGGGCCAGTTCAGAACTGGCTCAGTTTGACATTTTGGGGTACAGCATTATATGCCCTTCAAAGAGTAGGTGTTCCCAAGGGGTGCCAATCAACCATGATTGGTCAACATACTAGGAGGTAGGTCAAATTAAAATGAAGTCTTGAGTACATGCTTTAGATCACAGTCCACAGGGCCAATGTCCCCCACCATCAAAGGAAATACCATCTCTAGTCTTAGAAGTCTGTTTCTTCCCAAACCTGAGTAGGATAAAATCAATTCAGGCCTGGGTTGGAGCTTGACCAAAATAAGAAGATTCAATGCAATCTCATTATCAGAGATGTTCTTCTGAACAACTCTGGACAAAAGACTGGCAGTGTGGAGCTCTGAGTCTCTAACACACAGATTACCAAGAGAAATTATTTTTAACACTCATTGATGGGTTTGAGGACTGTTGATTACCCTCAACCTGGTTTTACCTGTCTGCCCAGATGGTTTTATCAGGGTGTGGCCATTTCACATGCTACAGCTTATTGAAGCTACAGATAAGAATTGGGTGACAGGTAGACACCAAAGGTGGGTGAGCAGCTCTGAAAAGGGCTCAGCAAACCCTCAGACTAGAGGTGCTAGTCCTCTCTGGACACCCCAATGGGATTGGATGTAGTGGGACAGAGATACTGGTTGAAATCCTGCTTCTGTCCCATATTAGCTATGTTAACTTAAAGTAATCATTTCACTTCTCTAGGCCTCAGTTTCCTTGCCTTTAAAATAGAGTGATTAAATAAAAGAATGTTTATGCCCCCTTTCATCTCTAATGTTATCTGACTCTATAAATGGATTGAAAAAGCAGTTGAGAATTTGGGAATCTTTTGGGTTAAGTCTTTTTGCCCAGATGTTTAAGGAAAGTTCGATATGATTTGATAGGTATGCAGCTACTACAAATAACATAAAGAAAGTCAGGACACAGTGACTACCTGACACTTTTGTCAATTTAAGATTTCTTACTAGAAAAATCTTAAAGAGTCCCTGGCCTGCATTTTCCTTATTTAGAGATGGACAATAGACCTATTGGTGTTTGTATTGTGACATATGCCATGTGGCTTTAAGCTGATCCCAACTTTTTATTGAGTCATGTTGGGTAGTAGAATAATGAATGAAAGAATCTGAGTTAGAAAGGCATATCTAAAAGGTCAGAATGAATGAAAAATAATTTTTTCCATAGTAGTTTAAGATGTCCCTTTGGGGTTTGTCATCTTTTCCACCTTCATCCCCTGATTCCAGCTGTGATATGCCAATCCTATATCCCAAACCAAGGAAACTAGATGCCACTCTGATGAGTTTGTACCATCCTTTGGCCTGTTCAAGAGGTAAGTCGGGCCCTGCATCTGCCAGCTAGAGTGATATGGGACAAAAATTTGGCACTACCAAGGACATTGTCTGGTCTACTATTGTTAAGTGCTATACCCAGGGAATAAAAGTCCAATTCTTCCCCTTAGTTTTGACCATTTGAGCACCATTTAGTCCTTTGCTTCTCTTCCATCTATTATCTATGACTAAGTAATGCTTTGCAAACGTTGAAGCTATCACTATGGCTATTATCTTTAGAGAGATATAAATGTCAGCTATCACTATGGCTATTATCTTTAGAGAGAGTTATCCAGTTGTAACAGATCATGAGAATGAACTCCCAAATCTGAAATAGTTTTAGAAAGAAATTTATTTGGTCATTTGGTAGAGGAGGAAAGCCAGAAGAAGGCTCCCTCCTGAGTCTCGGAATGGTTTATATTATAAAGGGTTTCAGAAAAGAGTACCAGTACACCAGGCACATACAGAAGCAGTTATGCTGTTTTCTAGAGAAGGCAATTCCCAGTGTGAGAGATGAACTGTCAGAGGTGAAGCCTCCTCAAAAGGTCAATAATTTTTGGTTATTATTTTCAAAATCCTCCCCCGCTCAGACCCTGTTTTTAAGTGTACAACAGAGAGTAAGCCCTGCCCCATGCCCAATCTGAGCCATTCGCCCTTGGCTTCCCGCCTCTTTCCTTGTCTTTGAATTTTGGGCCTGGAATGTAAGCCCCACCTCCCAGTTAGAATATAAGCCCACCCCCAGTTAAGGGGGTAAGGGATAGTGGTGGGTGGAGACTTTTATATGGTGGGCGGAGATTTGCAGCCCCTGTTATGTCTCTCTCTCTCTCTCTCTCTGTCTCTCTCTCTCTCCCCCCACCCTCTCCCCCTCCCCCCAAGTGTATCGAAGGAGCAGACAGCCATCTCTCCAGATTGTGATAAAGGTAACCTTTGCTTTCCACCTTGAGAAGTCTCTGAGTTTAATTTGGGTTAGGGTCGCTGTCCCACACAGCTTTGGAGATTCCACTGAGATTTCGCCCATCTGTGAGAGAGACTACATCTGGACCCTGGGGGTCAGGGCACCCTTGGAGATTTCTCTGGCAACCCTCAGACTAGACTTAGGGAGCCTCCCTCCGTTTCGGTAAGGTCTAGAAGAGAGACGCTTGAGGGGGAAAACAAAGGCAGGGCAGCTATGAGATTATGTGAAGCTGACCAGCCTCGGTGAATAGAGTGAAATAGAATGAAGAATTGGATCAGTCACATGAGTTGTATGTATACAGCCTGACAAATGCAGCTCTTAAATGTCCCCTTTATTCGTAGGTCCCTGACCTGGAGGGAAGGCGTGACGACTTTCAGCTAAATTAACTAATTGCTAAGTCTCTGACTTGGGGCTGGGGGCAACCCCACCTGAATAAATTCGGGGACACAGAGAGAGCATTCGGGTGACTGTAGGGGGGAGGGTGACCTCTTCTGTTAGTTAATCGTTGAGTCCCTGACTTGGAGAGAAGAGCAATCTCTCTCAGCCAAATTCATTTGTGTAATTGCATATAGGTAAGAAAATTATGGGCAAACCGCATTCTAAAGTAGTAAATCAGAAGCTGCCATTTGACATTCCGGAAGATAGTCTTTTAGGGAGTAGACTCCAAGATTGGAATGAACTACCAGAATAAAAAGGGAAAGATAAAAAAAATTGATTAAATATGATGTGAGGACTCTGCAGCAATTTGTTGTAGGTCTGTTTTGTGTTCCTGTTGGTGTCCGTGGTGTGAATGAGAGTGAATAGAGGGTTTGAGAATAAAAGTTTTGGAAACTTTTGGAATAAAAAAAAAATTTTTTTTTCTGTAAGACCAATGAATTGTTCAGAATGCATAGTAAAGTTGTAAAATGAGTCCAGGAAGAGAGAGGGAGGGCCCTATTCAATTATCTATAGAGGGTTATGTCCTGTTCAAATTGCTGAAGCCTGAGATTTTCAGGAGGGAGGTTCCATCTGATAAGCCTCTAAGAAGCAGAGGGGACTTTTTTCTTAGTTTCTTTAAGGAAGTAGGAAAGAAAAGGAGGATTTAGAGCAGGAATTGTCACCACGTGTCTCTTCAAGGGAATATATAAATTTGTGGAGGATATTTCCCTTTAAAGGGCCAAGAGTATCAGATTTAAAACAAAAATGTTTTTAATTGTTTATTATTAATGATTATAAATTCGGATCTGATTGGATTTAAGTTTGCTGTTAAAAAAATGGCTGTTATGAGATGTGGCATTATTAGTTAATGTAATTGTTAAAAGTACTAAGAATAATAAGATTGATAATTTCTGCTTGTGATAATCTGGAAATGCAACTGATGTTATCTGAAGTTTATTGTTTAAGTTACTACTGTGTTTCTAAATTGTATTGTATTTCTAAAACTCTTACATTGTAAAATTTGAGGAACCACTGTGAGGTAGAAATGGTGTTTAGGTAACTCTTGAATGGGTCTTTTAGTGATAAAGATGAGACAATTTGAAACTGTTAAATACCTAGTGAGGTATATTTGATTATAAGACTATGATAGGAGATTTTCGTTTAAAATCTTGACTATTATAAAAAAAAGATGGTGGTTTAAAGTTATAGTTTCAACATATTAATGATGAGATGAATTATTCTCTGGTCAAAGTGATTGGGAGTGCATTCATCTAAATTGATAATGGGTTATTTCAAAGTATTACAATTTTGGGAATAATTTTATAATGTATGCCCTGTGATACAAATGTATTTTATTGTAAAAAATACTTATTGATATGTATTTGGAATTAATGAGGTATTCTCTTATACTAGGGCCTCAATTAGAAATTGGAAAAATAAAAATAAAAAATATATATGTATATGTATGTATACATATATGTTTTTCAACCCAGGCCTTCTTTAGGCTAACTATTGGGTTTGTTGGGGGATGGGCCATGTGGACCACACTCTTAAGGCAGGGACTAGTGGGCTGGGGGGAAATCCAGGCTGCCAGCCACCAAATTCCTGATTGGGAGTGTCATTGAGGTTGAATCAGGATGTGGCCTGAGGATATCGGACCACTTCCAAATTTTGTCTCTGGTTAAAGGGAAGTGTTAGCTGGGATTGTCTGGCTTTCACTTAAGAAGCTTAAAATTGTTAACTAAGCTATTTGGAGTTATTGTTTAAGCGAAGCACTGGTAAAATATTTTGTGTGTGTGCACAGAGAAACTTGATAATTATGAAAAAACATTCTAACTGGGAAGGGGGCTTACATTCTAAGCTCAAAAGTTTCTTGCTATCCCCTTAACTGGGACATGGGGCGTAAGCCCCCTTCCCAGTTAGAATGTAAGCCCACCCCTATTTAAGGGGGTAAGGGATAGTGGTGGTTGGAGACCTGTTTTCGTGGTGGGTGGAGACTTTTTCGAGATGGGCGGAGATTTGCTTTTATAAGGCGGCCCCTGTTATTCAGACAGTCATCTCTCGAGATTTTAATAAAGGTAACCTTTGTTTTCCACCTTGAGAATTCTCTGAGTTTAATTTGGGTTAGGGTCACTGTCTCACACACCAGGCAAGGTCCATTGACATATAAATCAGTAAACATTAACATTCAAATTAAGGTTGATTGAGATATAAGCACAAGCATTCAAATTTGGGGAACTCAAAACACCAGCATTGAGGAACCCATGACCTGGGTGGGTTCCAAACATTCTCTGTAGCCATCTGGCTTTCTTAGGAACTTCTCTGAGGACAGCCAATGTCTAGCCACATATAGCTAGGTTCACACAATATTAATAAAGTTTTCCAAACAATACAATTAAATATTTCCCTACACAATGCATCACACTGTAGGTCAGTTATTTAAGGTACAAAATCTATTTTTGCCATAGTGTGAGGACTCCTGGGATATAAAATGTTTGCAGGCAGGCATCTGACAGGCCATGGGCAATTTTGGGCAAGATTTGGAAAAAGGAAACCTTGTTCCCAGTCCTGGTTGTGACCCTGGGCAATTCACTTTTCTCTGAGCTTCACTTTCCTCATCTGTAAAATGAGGTGGTTGGATTAGGAATTTTTAACCTAGGATCCATTAACTTGTGGTAAAAAAGCATTTTGATAAAGATATTTCAGTATAACTGATTTCTTCTATAATCCCATATATTTTTTTCTTTTCATTTAAAAATGTTATACTGAGAAGGGGTTCACAGGCTTTACCAGACTACCAAAGAGATCCATGATACAAACAAAAAGGCTAATTAACTTTTAACTCTAAATCTATTATTCCCTTCCTACAAATGACTGGATTAAGAGTCCGAGCTATAGGGAATATTATAGGGGAAGAGTACTTATATAGAAAATAAGGAAGTGGTAAAGAGTCTTTGAAAGAGAAATCTCCTTTGTAGCCTTTTTCTTTTTAGGTAGGAACAAGTGAAAGTTAATTAAGATAGAGATTTGGAGCCTTACTAGAGATTTCCCAAACAGAAAATTTTCCCTTTAGGGGCTGACCCATTTTACCACAACCAATCCTGTCCATGAAGATTCTGAAAAAAAAAACACCTGACACTGCTGCCTAGATCGGTGCCTCCAAGCCCAAATTTACCTGAAAGTTTAGGGATTTTTACTTATTCTTAGCTATAATCATATGCATGGCTTTTAAATGCTAAATTATTAAATTTTAATAATTATAGCACCCAAAATCATATTGAACATAATTTAATCTTCCTCGAATGTTTCAGAAGGCACTTCAGGATGTGAAGAACAGGTATGAAGTGGCATGGCATGGTGAGAAAATGCTATACTTGGAGTCAGAGTGATGAGGTTTAGGGGTGCTAGAACCCCAAAATCATGACACTCAGGTCCTGCCCGAAAGAATTTGACCCAAGCCTTCTTTCAGCCAAAGACAAAGTTTATTAAAAATTGGCCATATTGGCCAGACTCTTAAGGAATCTGAGCACCTGTGAGCTATTGGCTAGATTGTAAAAATCTGAGCCGTGGCTAGATTATAAGAATCAGAGCATCTTAATGGAGACAAGATGGACCTTATATACAGAAAGACTATGGGAAGGATCTAGGAGTGACCAAGTAGTCTATGAGGTAATAAAATTCCAGGGGTGGCCAAGGGAAAATGGAGTCTAGATAGGATTAAGAGTGGTAAGTGACCTGGGGACATAGGGAGGTAAAACAATGGAGGGCTAGGCTGGGTTAAGGGTAACAGAGAATTGGGAGATTGGGTGTAGCCCCAAAAGAAAGGCCAGTTGATGAGATTATAGCCTCAGGCAAATGCTGGAGATTTGGCCATGTTGGAAAGTCCTGGGTTTTTCCTTTTTGGGGGTCTAGATCCCATCCTCATCACGAGGACCCAAGTTCCAATCCCAATTTGTCTACTTACTACATGTTGAGGTTCAGGGTACAAATGATGAGGTACAAGGTGTGTGTGTGTGTGTGTGTGTGTGTGTGTGTGTGTGTGTGTGTGTGTGTGTGTATGTTGGGATCATCTCTAAAGAATTCATTCAGGTTTTCTCCAAATCAAGTAAAAGCATTTATTGAGGATAACACCCAACAAGCAGGCTCCTCCTTAAGGTAGGTTGCAGCCCCTTAGGGGAGGCAGCAGCTTAAGAAAGATTCCAGCTTAAGGGGTGGGGCAGCTCCCTAAGGAAGACACTCCCCTTCACCCCCCTCCCCACCTTCCCCCAGCCAGGAGAAGCTAGGGATTCTTATAGAGGAAAACTTGCTGTGGGTGAGGAAATGAGATAATCAGGGACAGAAAGATGGACAGGAAAGTGCCAAAACCAGGGACACATAGGTAAGGGGGCGGTGATAGTTCAGAGTTTTGAGCATATTCCATCGTTCAGCCCATTTGCCCAGGATGGAGAAGTCCCTGTTGGTTTTGGTATTTCAGGTAATGGGCTTCTCATTGACCAGTCTATTTGAATCTCACCACTACCTATGTGACCTTGAACAAATTCTTTCACCTCTCTGGGCCCTCAGTTTCTTCCTTTGTATGGCCTACTAAATCTTCATTTGCAAGATAATTTATTGCTTAATTATTGTAATGAATTGTAAAGCAGAAGAGATCTTGCTGTTTTGATCTGAATCTGTATTCCTGCAGTGGCCTAAGCAAGAGTTAAATTAATGTTTGAACTTATATGTAAAAGGTTCAATTCCAGAATGAGTATAATTAGAGAAGCTTGTGAACAAGAACATAAACCCATCAACTGGTGAGATTAGTCAGGAACCTCTTTGCTTTGTTTAAACTGGGATAGGATTCCAGTACAGATAGTCATACTAGTGAAGAGTAGTAACTTATGAGCTCTTTTATGTTAACTTAATGGGAAATCTAATATAATTTTTAATGTGGAATTAGAACATGTGCAGAAATTTATGCAAATTGCTTAAGAGTCATCTAAAGATGTTCCCATTATTTAAAGGAATTATGAGAGCAGTAGTTTTTTTCTGTGATCAGTCTCTTACTGCTACCAATGTGAGATTAAATTCTTACTATCTAGGATATGTGATTTTATGGGACAGCAATTTACTATTGTTTTGAGCTTTGATTACCGGGATAATTGTCTGAGTTGTCATGAAGGCAATAGTAGAATGGCGTGTGCTACAGGATGAGAACTGCTAAAGGTGGATGTCTGTGCTTAGGAAGAGTTTTGAAGACAACCTTGGACACAGCCTAGGTAGGATCTTCCTGACTCTATTTCCCAATTGTGCTATTTCCTTTCTGAAAAGGAAAATTCCCCACCTGATTAATCCCGAGCCCTGCTTTTGACATCCAGTGACTACATGATTGGCTATCAGATATAACTCATGCCTGGAATCAAACAGAGCTAAGGAAGTTCTTTCCTTCTGATGTGATGTATGACATTGTCCCTCCTTTTCTTTTATAGCAAATTTCTATAATCAAGAAGTTCTGTAAGTACAGTATTAAATTTATTAAAATAATAGATGGATGCTAGAACATCTCTGAGTTACTATAATAGAAAGCAAGTATGAATAGCTTACAATTTTAACTTATATTCATGGCCAAATAATAATAATATAGGGATAACATCTTCCTAAGGAGGAAATGATTAGACAAAGTAATAAGACGAAGATGTAATGTGATAGATGTCTAAATAGGATAGCAAATTTTGAGAAAAGCAGCAGGATTAGACTGATTCCTCTAAGAACTATATACAGATCTACATGATTGGCTTCCAAAATGTATCTGTCGTGGAAATCCAAGCTTTAAGCATGTTTTGGTAATAAGATCTCAAATTTAGATTTTTACACCAAAAATTGTGTAAGATAGTGGTAAAAGTAAGTGAAATTATTTTTCCTTTATTAAAGTATCTGGTAATTTTAAAAGGCAGGAGAGCTCATTTTATGGTTGGACCCTCACATTTTAAAAGATTCTTATACCAGGTACAGGATTTAGGTAAGGATAGAAGCAGCAGATGATATATAAAAAAATTGAGAACCAAATTTTAGTGGCTATACTAAATCAGAATTATCTGGGAAATTCTAGATCTAAATCAGAGAAGCAGAACTCCCTTTTTGAATTGCCTCAGAATAAAACTTATTGTACATGAGCAAGGAACTTAATGTTAGTTAACATTGGTAATAATGATTGTATTGATTTGTATGGTTCATGTTTGGTGACATGTAAATCTCCCTTCTCAAAACTAGCCCATTATGAGCCCTTTAAGTAATTTAATCTGTACCTGATTTGATGTAATTATGCAATTTTGTGAATTATGAGAAAAACTTTGTTGTATGGTTTTAACCTAGCCCTGTGTGGCTGGGAAAACTGAACCATCTTTATGTGCCTTTAACTAAGGACCTATGTTATACTGTTTTCTCTCAATTATCAACTCATACATCTTCCAAGAGCCCCTATCAGGTCTATGTGACTACTCCCATAGCTGCCAACTTCTGGATGTGGACTCCAGGATCATCTGAAGCTGCCTGTTCTAAGTAGACATCTCTTCCCACCTCTGAGGAGGAAGAGATAAAGCCTTTGGCTTACCTTTGACCAAATGGAGGGAATGATTTAAGATTTAAGGTCAACTGAGCCTCAATAAGGGCCAAAAACCTGAATTAATCTTTTCTTCCTGAGTGAGCTAAGAATGCCCCTTTCTGTGTTAACAGCTAAAGCTGACCAAGACCATTCTTCTGTTTATGACCACTAAGGGGCTTTTGACACTACCTTGAATAATGGGACTTTTCTTATCTTGATATTCTATGGTGGTAAAGGAAACACAGATATCCTGGATCTGACATTTGCCTATCAATTAACACAGACATCCCAAGTCAGGGATTAAATGTCCTGCTAAAATTGCTTGCTTCAGTCAGAGTTAAAGCTCTGCTCCATGTAACATGTTACATGCTGCCAACTTAAGGGAATAAAACAATATGAATTTACTTATCACCTAGCTTGTTGTCTCTTTAACCAACTTTCAGGTTGACTATATATATATTATATACATATATATATATATATACACACATACATGCATACACATATAGCTACATATATAGTTACACATTTATGTTGGATGGGGTTTTCTTGGCAAAGATACTGGTGTGGCTTGTCATTTCTTTCTTCATGTATCTATATAGTTTACCAAGTACTTAAAAAAGTTTATTTCTTTTGATCTTCATGACAATACTGTGGGGTAAGCAAGACAGGTTTTTATTATGCATTTTATATATGAAGGAATTGAGGATCTGGAAGATTTAGGAACTTGTCTAACAAGTAGTTGAACCAGAATTTTACCCAGGTAGGTCCAGGCTCTTTCCTTGGTTTGACAGTTGTTGAAGTTACTACCGGTTATATAAAAAAAAAAAAAGAAAAGTCTCTTGCCCTTAAAAGCTCCATAACTTTGACATGTTATAAATTTTGTTAAACAATAACTTTATATTTCAGTATTTCAAGAATCTGTGATTTAATACAAGTGGTTACTTCCCCTGCTATTTCAGATTGTAACCAACAATATATTGGAAGATTTAAACTTCAAAGATAACTATTCTTTATAAATTCATCTTACAGAAAGTAACAAAAATACAAAATGACAAAATAAGGTAATATTGGAATTTTTTCCTGCTCCCCTAAAAACTCATCAACTCATCAACTACTTACATACTACTTACTACCCTCTTTATGCTGTTCTAGGTGCTGGTGGTATAATAAAGAAATGAAAATTTTCCTCCTCTCTTCTCAAGGAGTTTGCATTCCTCTGGGGGGATCTAATATGTAGAAAAATGCATAGGGTGTAACATATTTTGAGGAAGGAATAGGAATCACCCTGACATGGGAACTGTTGAGATAGTTTGCCAGAGACTGTTGGGTTGAATCTTCTGGGAAATTATTTGTAACTTGCTCAAGAATGGACAGGATTGAGATTGAGAATAAAAACTATCATCTTGTTCTTGAAAAAAAGAAGTATAATGGACATCATAGTGAAATGCTTATTCAAATGCCTCCAAAACAAATGCCCTGTTTAGTGAGAGACTGTGTCTATTTAAGAAAACAACTGGTTTGAGGAAAGAAGCATTATATGGGAAATTCTTCAAATTGCCTAATTAGTATCTATTATATTTCAATGGATCCATAATATTAAAGATGTAAGCAATCCCTCTAGGGCAGCTAAGTAGCACAGAGGATAGACCACTGGGCCTGGAGTTAGGAAAACTCATCTTTATGAGTTCAAACATGGCCTCAGACATTTGCTTTGTGTGTAACTCTGGGCAAATGACTTAAGTCTGTTTGCCTCAGTTCCTCATCTATAAAATGAGCTGGAGAAGGAAATGGCAAACCCTTCCAGGATCTTTGCCAAGAAAACCCCAAATGGGGTCACAAAGAGTTAGACATGACTGAACAAATTTTTAAATTAAGGTGTGTATGGTTTTTTTTTGGAAAAAACAATGCCATTGCACACTTAACAGAGTACAGTAATAATGTAAACATAACTTTTATACACACTGGGAAATGAAAAAATTCATGTGACTCATTTTATTGCAATGCTGGCTTTGTTGAGGTGGTCTGGAACTGAACCCACAATATCTCTGAGTCATGCCTGCAGTTGACTTGGAAGATCTAATTGGAGGTATAATCAGCTCCCATGGGCTTAATTACCATCTCTATGCTGACAATTCTCTGCTCTAAGCTCTCTGCCGACCTCTAATTTAGCATCTCCAACTTCCTTTTAGGTATCTTAAATTGGATGTCCAGTAGACATCCTACACTCAACATTTCTAAAACTGAACTCATCTTTTCCCCAATCTCCTGCCTTCTCTGAAGAGGGCAACACCATTCTCCCGCTCCCTCAGGCTCTCAACCTAGGTGTCATTCTCGACTCTTCACTCTATTCACTTTATCTACTCTGTTGCCAAGGCCTGCTATTTCACCTTTGCAATGTCTCTTGATAATGCCCTCTTCTCTTCTCTGACGCTACCACCGCTGGCGCAGGCTCTGTTACCTCATACTTGAACTTCTGTGATAGCCCGCTGATGGGTCTGCCTGCCTCAAGTCTCTCTCCACTCTAATCCATCTTCCATTCAGCCACGAAAGTGATTTTCCCAAAGCACAGGTCTCATTCATCATGTCACCCCAATGGCCAATGGCTTTCTTCTCCCTCTAGGAGCAAAACCCAAACGCTTTGTTTGGCATTCAAAGCCCTTCATAATCTAACACCCTCCTTCCTTTCCAGTCTTCTTACACCTTACTCTCCCTAAATCTTTGATCCAGTGACACTGGCTTCCTGGTTGTTCCATGAACAAGACACTCCATCTATTGGACCCAGGCATTTTCTCTGATGGTCTCCACGCTTGAAATGCTCTCTCCCTCCTCTTCTCTGCCTCCTGGCTTTGCTGGTTTCCTTTAAGCCCCAAGCAAAATCTCATTTTCTACAGGAACCTTTTCCTAATCCCTCTTCATTCTCATGCCTTCTCTCTCTGACTTCTTATTTACCTTATATATAACTTATTTGTATGTATTTGCTTGTTTTCTCCCCCACTAGACTGTGAACTCCTTGAGGCCAGGGACTATTTTTTTTTTGACTCTTTTTGTATTCCTAGTGCTCAGCACAGTGCCTGGCACAGAGCAGGTGCTTAATAAGTGTTGATTGATTGATAGGGATAAGCACTCACCCTGTGATTTCATTGGGATTGGGAACATCCTCTACCAAAGTTTAACAAAACTGTTGTATGATTTATAGTTTTAAATAATTGTCAAGATTAAATAACTGTCAGAGATAGGACTAGAGACCAAGTCTTCTAATTCAAAATTAGCTCTTCAAGTAGTATGACATGCTGCCTCTCTGAGCAATGTATCTACATTTTAAATTTTTTAATAAAATCTTACCATGGTGACTATAGCAATATGTCCAAAATATTATTTCTGTGATGAAATTGGATATATATATACTTGCAAGGATGGTTCAGCCTTTGGAAAACAATGAACATAATTTTAGTATTAACAATAAAAATACTCCAAGCATCTGATTAGATCAACAGATGCAGATTATCCTTGAATGTTCTACTGATGAAGCCCTGAATTATATTATCACATTGCTACTGAGGATAGCCTTGGCAGAAACTCCAGGCTTCTGCTACTACAAACCTCATAGATAATCTTGGAAATCCTATACCTTTGCACGTGTTGCCATGAAGAATACACTGCTTCTAGGAATTAATTAAAAACAAAACAAAACAATAATGTACATTTAACTCCTTTCTTCACTCACTTTCATCTTCTAAGATAAAGACTAGGTAAACTAATTTTGAACAACAGTTTTTCATGGGGATGGGATCTGAACCTCTAGAAGGAAAAGACCATGTCTTTGGGATCTGGACCCCAAAAAGGAAAAGCCCTAGACTTTCCCACATGGCCAAATGTCTGGAGTTCCCTGAGATTATAATCATATCTACCAGACTTTCATTGTCGCCTATGCCCAATCTCCCAATTCTCTGTTACCCTTAACCTAGCCTAGCCCTCCATTATCTTACCTCTCTATGACCCCCCTCACCCTACTTCCCACCTGTAAGAAAGATTTTAGGGAGCTAGGCTTCCACAGCAGGATAAGAAATTCCAAGATCTTGTGGATAAGTCTCTCAACCAATCAGAAAGTGCTCCAAACTTTTCTGTAAACAACTAGTTCCTTAAGAAAGAGCCCTAGAGGCAAAATCAGTTGCAACCCTTCAGGTTCAAGGAAGGGGCTTTGACTGGGCAAAGGCTTTTCTCCATTGAGCCTGCTTAATAAGCTTATTGAATATTAACTGATACATCCCAAGGGCAGAGATAGCTGCCATTTTTTAACATGGGACCCATGAAGTGGGAAGAGTTAGCAGAACATGGACAAACATGCGATGGGCTGTCCAGGAAGGGTGTAACTCAGATGAACCAGACCAATCGTAGCCCTGATGGGTGGAGTATGGATCTTACTAATGGTTTAAAAATTGGTTCTACCACTGAACCAGCACCCAAGTGCTACTAAAGTGCATTATGCCTGCTTCTCTTGCAAGAAGTGTAATAAGGGCTTTCCTTCACTCACTCACTATAGTAGGTTTTTGTTTCAGATTTTTCTAACACACCCTTAATCCTAACTAGGGTTCATTCTCCCTTGCCCACATGGTCCAGGTCCCTGACTTTCTGTTACCTCACAGTCACTGTAGCTTACTGGCCACTCCCATCCAGATCCTCCTTAGAGCCCTCCTCCAGTCACCCCAGACTACTTGGCCACTTCTAGATCTTACATACAGTCTTTCTGTATGTAAGGCCTATCTGGCTTCCATTAAGGTGCTCAGATTCTTAAGATCTGGCTCACTTGCATTAAAATACAAATGTTTAGATTCCTTAAGGGTCTGGCCAATATCGGGGATTCTTTAAATCTCACCCACTCCCATCGATGTTCTAATAAACCTTGCCTTTGGCTGAAAGAAGGCTTGGGTTGAATTCATTTGGATAGGACCCAAGTGTGATTTTGAGGTCCCAGAACCCCTAAACCTCTAAACCTCAACAATCCCATTAAGAAGAAAACTAGTTGGAATGTCAATTTCATTGTATAAATTATAATCATTCCTGAAAATTGAGGGAAAATATACTTTACTAGAAGTGATATGAATGTAAATATGAGATACCACTCAAAACTTTGTCCAAAGCCTTCTTTCAGTGCTCTACCTTTAGAAAGGCCCTTGCCATTCCCTCTTTTTTTACAGACCCTCAAGAACTGGAATCTATGTTTTATAGAATTTGAAGCCACTGAAAAGAATCTACCCTCCTGCTAACTCTGACAGTGCTATGCTTGACTAATAATATCCACAGAGTATGTGGGAAGGGAAAGGGAAGAGCATACACACACAGGGAATGCATGGAAGGGAAAACTCCCTTGTCTCATTCTTTACAAACTAGGGTGGGCTCAATTCATTCTGCTTATAGATTTCCCCTCTCTTCTCATGACTACTACTTAATCAGCACAGTGTCCTAGATTTGGAGCTGCAAAGGTTTTTAAAAGTCATCTAGTTCAACCCTCAGGGCAGGTAGGTGGTGCAGTGGATAGAGTGCCAGGCCTAAAATCAGGAAGACTCATCTTCCTGAGTTTAAATCTGGCCTCAGACACTTACTAGCCATGTGACCCTGGGCAAGTCACTTAATCCTATTTGCCTTAGTTTTCTCATCTGTAAAATGATCTGGAGAAGGAAATGGCAAACCACTCTACTATTGTTATGAAGAAAACCCCAAATGGAGTGAGAGTTGGACACAACTGAAAAAATGATTGAAAAGTTCAACTCCCTCATGTTACAGATGAGAAAATTTGGGTTCAGAGGTTTTGGTTAACTTGCCCAAAGTTACATAGGTAGCGAGAGCAGAGTAGGATTCAAACTTGAGTCCTCTGACTCCAAATTAAGCTGTCTTTCCTCTGTAATTATTTCCTCCAATTAAGAAAGGATTTGTGTGCCTTGGATAATTTTCAAGAACCAAACTGATACTCTTTGATTCTTTTTTCACTTCTTGTTCCACCCTCCTCTTCCCAATTTTTCTGGCACCTAACCAGGAGACAGTGAATCAATTTTCATCTCTTCTTATTGCCATACTTCCCTGCCTCCTCCCCGCTTCCTCTCCCCCCACAAAAAAAAAAACAAATTTGAAATGACCAAATTTCCAATCAGTCCATAATCTATTGGTCAATATAGCTAGCCAATAAATATTAAGCATCTAGTATGTGCCAGGTCCTGTGCTAAGTGCTGGGAAATAGGAAAAAGAAAACCCCTGTCTTCAAGGAGCTCACAATCTAATGAGGGACAGCACATATTAAGCAGTAGTTGTGTTCAGAGGCCTATATAAGATCTCATGGGAGTAGGATCTGATGATATAGTGAATGTGTGGTTCTTCCTCTTATGGGAATCATGGAGAGGTATGGTCAATGACACTTACCAGACCTAATTTACCCAGAAGCAGAGTTGGTAATGCATAAATGGAATGATTGGATGGATCTAAAAACAATCTCCTCCCCACTAGGGTGGCAGAAATTGGGTTATTTTCTCCTGGAAGACTTTGAAGTTTCAATTAAAATGAAAATATTTCCCTTAGCTATAGCAATAAGTCAATGTCACCCATTAACATCTCATAATTAAGTTAGTTTATCTGACTTGCTCTGTAGCCACTCAGTCAAGAACTCAGGTAAAGTTTAATGGGGAGTGGGTCAAGCAAAGTCACACCTGGATTGTGCCTTTGACAAGAAGCTAGGATGGGCTTCCGTGATGAGGAAACTTCACAATCTTGCCACTGCCAGATAAATTTATCATGTTTCCCAATTAGTTGCTGAACATTCATTAAGCACTCATTATGTGCCAATAGCTCTGCTAAGTGTTTGGGATACAAAGAAAGGCAAAAATAGTCCTTACCTTTATGGACCTTATAGTATAATGGAACAGCCAATACACAAATAACTAGGTACACACAAATTAGGTTTGGAAACAAAATGAGCTGGAGAAGGAAATGGCAAACCGTTCTAGTAACTCTACCAAGAAAATCTCAGAAAGGGTCAGAGCTACTCACAACTGAAAAAAAAAACCCAAAAACAACTGAAAAATGCAACCCTGTCATGTTATATATGAGAAAATGGAGGTGCAGAGGCATCAGGTAACTTGCCTAAAGTCTCATGTTATATGTGAGAAAATTGAGGTCCAGAGGTATCTGATAACTTGCCCAAAGTCAGATAGGTAGTGAAATTGAGAAAGTTTACCTCATCACAGGGGAACTAGGTGGCACAGTGTATAGAGTGCTGGGCCTGGAGTTAGAAAGATTCATCTTTCCGAGTTCAAATCTCGTCTCAGACATTTACTAGCTATGTGACCGGGGGCAAGTCACTTAACCCTGTTTGATTCAGTTTCTTCCTCTGTAAAATGAGTTTGAGAAGAAAATGGCAAACCACTCTAGTATCTATGCCAATAAAACCCCAAATGGAGTCATGAAGAGTAGGACATGACTGAAATGACTGAATAACAATAATGGCTCATCTGATTTGGTATAGATGATGATGGGTTTGAAATGAGATCTCAGGCCTGCTGTGCTATAGTTCATGGGACTCATAACTACAGAGAATTCTTGGATACTTACCAACTAGTCATGCTCCACCCATGTTTCATTGCATTCTGATGATTAAGTCACATAACCTGTCTATGATGTGTCACTGTTGACAAGGTTAGTAAGTCATCATTGCAAATCATTATATTGAAAGGGGACATGTAAATACTCATTTATTTAAATTTATGTGGTTTCTTTCGTTTGTGGAGCTCAGAGCATATTAGCCTCCCAAGAAGAAATGGGCTAGTAGAGAGAACATTAGATTTGGAGGCAGAGGCCCTGGGTTTAAATACTGACTCTAAGAATCCTGACTGGTTACTTACTACCTGTATGACCTTAGGTGAGTCACTTAAACTCTTTGGGACTCAGTTGCTTCACCTGTAAAATAAAATGGTTAGATTGGATGATCTTATAGGTACCTCTGGATCCAGAATCCTTGTATCTAATTTCTTGGACACCCTCACATAGAAATGGAAATTGGCTTTATCATTCTCATTTTCTAGATGGGAAAACTAAGGTAGAGAAATCTAAAACTTCTCTGAATCTTAGTTTCTTTGGTTATAAAATGGAAATAATATCTATTCTGCCTCTATGGATTGCTATGAAGATAAAAGGAAAAATGCTGTTTATGCAGTGAAAAGAGTTCTGGACTGCCAGATTCCTGAAAGCAATTTTTATTGCTGTACACTACGAAATTCAATGACAAAAAGAAAGAGCCCCATATAAATAAAAATATTTAAATATTTTTTCTGGTAGTAACAAAAAACTAGAAACAAAATAGATTCCTATTGATGGAGGGATGGCTAACCAAGCTATGATGCACAAATGTAATGGAAAATTGCTGCATTGTAAGAAGTGATGAAAGTGATGAATACTGAGGAACATGGGAAGATATATATGAACCAATAAAAAAGAAGTAAGTAGAAATAGGAAAACAATTTATGTGACTACAATAATGTAAATAGAAAGAATAAAAATAATTAAAATTGAACTGTGAAATTATAACGACTAAGCTTAGTGCCAAAAAAGAGGAGTTGGAAGACAATTTCATGTACCATTCTTTTCAGAGACAGGGGATTATGGATGTACATATAATACCAGCCTTTTTTGGCATGTTGGTTAAATTTTTTTAAGTTG
Organism: Phascolarctos cinereus; assembly: GCF_003287225.1. Lineage (NCBI taxonomy): Eukaryota > Metazoa > Chordata > Mammalia > Diprotodontia > Phascolarctidae > Phascolarctos > Phascolarctos cinereus. The sequence goes on along the minus strand of NW_027555514.1, from coordinate 121,068,613 downwards.
ATTTTTAAATTTTATTCTATTAAAATTCTCTTTCTTCCCTCCTTCCCTCATCCTCCTCCTCTTCCTTCTTATTCTTTAGTAAGGGATGGCTTCCTGGGAAGGTTAGTGAGGTGGGATAAATTAGAAATGTAGGTGGTGTAAAAAGAAAAGATATCAATAAAAATAAATTTAAAAGAGTTTTGGACTATTTGAAGTCAGAAGAACCAGGTTAAAATTATGGTTTTGCTTCTACGGAGCTGTGTGATCTTGGATGAGCATGAATCCTCCTCTGTTAAATGAGGATGTTAATAATTATACTTCAAAAGGCTGTCAAGAGTGATAATGTATAGAAACCTTATTTAAAGGTAAAACAAATACATCGTATTATGTAAAATGTTTACAAACCTAAAGCACTATATAACTACCAGTTCTATATTTGGGTTAGAGTCTCTATTCTTACAGAATGTTAGAGCTGAAAGGGACCTTTGAGGTAATCTAATGCAATTCCTTTATTTTACAGATGTGGAAACAAGCCCAGAGAAGTGAACTTTCCCTAGGTCACCAAGGTAGGAAACTGCACAGGCAGTACTAAAACCCAGGTTTCCTGTTTCCCAGTCTGGTCTTTTTTTTTTTTACTTATACAAATGTAACATAGCCGAGAAAGCAGTGGATTTGTAGTCAGAAAGACCTGGGTTCAAATTTTGCCTTAGACATTATTGGCTTTGTCACCCTGGCAAGGCACTAAATGACTCGAGACATTAAATGCCTCAATTTCCTCATTTACTAGATGCGGGTAATCACAGCACCTCCCTCGTAGAATTGTTGGGAGTCTCAAATGAAGTCATGTACATAATTACTTGGAAAACCTGTAAGCTTTCTCTAAGTGTCAGCTATTACTATAATCCCATCATGTTGCCTTCTAACTTGTTGTTCTCTAACCACCTCAATATTCTTATATTAAAGTTGTTTAACAATGTCTCATCATGGAATGGTGGTCAAAGGCTATGCTGTGGAAGACAAGTCCTGGCAGACCTTACCAAACCAGAAAGATTTTTAAAAAAATTTTATTAGTTTATTTTCATTTATCAACAATCACTTCCATATGCTTTTGAGTTGAAAATTTTTCTCCCCCCTTCCTCCCCCCCACCCTCCCCAAGATGGGCACACAATCCGATATAGGCTTTACATTTACATTCCTATTAAACATTTTCACATTAGTGAAGTTGTAAGTAAAAATTAAAACCAATAGCAGGAACCATCAGAAAGATGAAACAAAACTCAACAGAAAGTAAAAATTAGTGATAGCAATTCGACTTACATAGTTCTTTCTTTGGATGTGGACAGCATTTTCCATCCCGAGACCTCTGGACATGTCTTAGATCCTTGTAATGCTGAGAAGGGTTCAGTTTAACAATCTGAGTCATTGCATAATGTGGCTGTTATTGTATACAAAGTCCTCTTGGTTCTGCTCACTTCACTCAGCATCAGACCATATAAGTCTTTCCAGGTTTTTCTGAAGTCAGCCTGTTCATCATTTCTTATGGCACAATAGTATTCCATTACATTCATATACCACAACTTGCTCAGCCCTTCCCCAGTTGATGGGCATCCTCTCAATTTCCGATTCTTTGCCACCACAAAAGGAGCTGCTATGAATATTTTTGTACATGTGGGTCCTTTTCCCATTTGTATGATCCCTTTGGGATATAGCCCTAGAAGTGCTATTGCTGGATCAAAGGGCAAACTGGAAAGATTTTCAAATGGTCTAGGTGACAGCTTGTCTATCAATCATAAGCATCAACAGGAAGGCTTGGCACCAGAAGAATGGTCAATAGGCAAAGATTTTTTTTCTTTTTTGGCTTCAGAAACTCATGAAGATAATCATGAAGATAAGTAGTGTTATAGACTTTGAGATGGAAGGGGGTAGGTGTGATATAGCAAAAAATGTTTGCTGAATTTGGAGCTAAAGATCTGCTAATTAATACCCATGTGACCTTGGGCTTCATCTCTTCCCTCTCTGGGTCTTAGTGCTCTCATCTATCTGTAAAATAAGGGGGTTGGATCACATGTACCCTTAAGTCTCTTTCAGCTCCAAATCTATGAACCTGAAGGACTTTAGAGGTCATCTGGTCCAAAGGCTCCTGACCTGGGGTCCATGGATGCCCCAACTGTACCTGGCCTATAGAAGGTGCTTAATAAATGTTTATTGACTGTATAAACTTCAGGGAGTCCATGAACTTGGATAGGAAATAAATTATATCTTTATCACTAACTTATATCAGAGATTCTTAAACTTATGTGTGTCTTGGATCCCTTTGACAGGGTGCTGAAGCCTATGAACCCCTTTTCAGAATCATGTTTTTAATGCACAATATAAAATGATTTGTTTTACAAAGGAAACCAATTACATTGAAATATAATTATAAGTATATGTGTATATATATATATATATATATATATATAGAGAGAGAGAGAGAGAGAGAGAGAGAGACATATATATACACGCACACACATATAGACATATATACATGTACATCCATACACATACGTAAGTTCATTGGTCCTAGGTTAAGGAATACTACAATTTAACTGAAATTTCATATTTACTTCAATTATTTAAAAACATTCTGAGAACAGGTTCATAGACTTCTGGAGATTGCCAAAGAGGGCCGCAACACATAAAAATGGTTAATGAGCTTTGACCTACTTCAACCACCTCATCTTACAGCTGAGGAAAGTGAGGTCTAGTGAGGGTAACTGGTACACGATGACATATATAGCATACATCAGTGCTTGAACTGAGGTCCTCTGTATCTAAAGCTATTATTTTTCTCCTCTGCAGCATCCTTCAGTTAAAGAAGTACCCATCTGAGTTGGTAGAGGGAGAACACATGTGAAATCATGATAATAAAAATGGTTAGCATTTATATAGCACCTACTATGTGCCAGGCACTGTGCTAAGTGCTTTAAAAATATTATCTCATTTTATCTTTATGACATTGGTAGGTAGGTGTTATTATTATCACCATTTTACAGATGAGGAAACTGAGGCAAAAAAAGTTAAGTGACTTGCCTAAGGTCACACAGCTGCTAGGAGTTCGAAGTCATATTTGAAATTCAGGTCTTTCTGACTTCAGGGCTCAGCTGCTTTATCTACTGTTCAACCTAACCACTAGGTTCTTTGTTTTTGTTTTTAAATTTTATTTTGTTTTCAGTTCCAAATTCCCTGCCTTCTATCTTCCTCTCCCCTACCCATTGAAAAGGCAAGAAAAATGAAACCCATTAAAAATATGACAGACATGCAAAACAAATTTCTGCTGATCCTTATATCCCCCACCCTCAAAAGCAAGAAAGAGGAGAAAATATGCTTCAATACACACTGAGTCCTTCAGTTCTCTTTCTGAAGGTGATAACCTTTTCATCATGAGTCCTTTGAAATTGTCATTGCTCATTGTGTTGATCAGTTACTGTCTTTCAAAGTCGATTATCTTTACAATACTGTTGTTATTGTATAAATTATTTTCCTAGTTCTGTTCACTTTGCTTTGCATCAGCTCCTACAAGTCCTACTGTGTTTTTCTGAAACCACTCCCTTCATCATTTCTCATAGTTCAATAACATCTCAACACATTTATCAACCATTTCTTGTTCAGCCATTCTCCAATTGATGGTTACTCCCTCAGTTTCTAACTCTTTCCTAACACACACACACACACACACACACACACACACACACACACACACAGAAACTACTAGAAATGTATATGTGGGTCTTTTTCCCTTTTTTTCTCAAATTACATCAAGGGTGGGAAATCTGGGGCCTCAGGGCCACATGTAGCTTCGAGGCTGCAGGTTTCCTATCCCTGAGATCTATCTTTATTTATGAAAAGAATGTCATATTGATGTGGTATAGGGGTTCAGGGGTGCTGGGACCCCAAAATCACATGTGGGTCCTGCCCAAAGAAATTCGACCCAAGCCTTCTTTCAGCCAAAGACAAGGTTTATTAGAACATCCATCATATTGGATAGACTCTTAAGGAGTCTGAGCATGGGTAAGCAGTGGCTAGATTTTAGGTGGCTAGATTATAAGAATCTAAGCAGTGGGGAGGTGGATCAGTGGAATAGGTTAAATGTGCAAGACACAGTAGTCGATGACTGTAGTAATCTATTATTTGATAAACCCAAAGACCCCAGCTTCTGGGATAAGAACCACTCTTTGAAAAAAACTGCTGGGAAAGCTGGAAAAGAGTATGGCAGAAACTAGGCATAGACCCAAATCTCACACCATATACCAAAATAAAGTCAAAATGGGTCCAGGACTTAGATATAAAGGCTGATACCATAAGTAAACTGGGAGAACAAGGAATAGTTTACCTATCAGATCTATGGAGAACAGAAGAATTTATGATCAAACAGGAGATAGAGAACATTTTGAAAAGCAAAATGGATAATTTTGATTACATTAAATTGAAAAGTTTTTGCACAAACAAAGCCACTGCAACTAAGATTAGAAGGAAGGTAGAAAATTGGGAAAGAATTTTTGCAACCAGTCTGTCTGATAAAGGCCTCATTTCTAAAATATATAGAGAATTAAGACAAATTTATAAGAACACAAGCCATTCCCCAATTGATAAATGGTCAAAGGATATGAACAGACAGTTCTCAGATGAAGAAATTAAAGCCAGCTATAGTCATATGAAAAAATGCTCTAAATTGTTATTGATTAGAGAAATGCAAATCAAAACAACTCTGAGGTGCCACATCATACCTATCAGATTGGCCAACATGACAAAACAGGAAAATGATAAATGTTGGAGAAGATGTGGGAAAATTGGAACACTAATATATTGTTGGTGGAGTTGTGAAATGATCCAACCATTTGGAGAACAATTTGTAGCCCCAAAGGGCTACAAAAACATGCATACCCTTTGATCCAGCAATAGCACTTCTAGGGCTACATCCAAAAGAGATCAAACAAATGGGAAAAGGACCCACATGTACAAAAATATTCATAGCAGCTCTTTTTGTGGTGGCAAAGTATTGGAAATTGAGAGGATGCCCATCAACTGGGGAAGGGCTGAGCAAGTTGTGGTATATGAATGTAATGGAATACTATTGTGCCATAAGAAATGATGAACAGGCTGACTTCAGAAAAACCTGGAAAGACTTATATGGTCTGATGCTGAGTGAAGTGAGCAGAACCAAGAGGACTTTGTATACAATAACAGCCACGTTATGCGATGACTAAGAATGTTAAACTGAACCCTTCTCAGCATTACAAGGATCTAAGACATGTCCAGAGGCCTCGGGATGGAAAATGCTGTCCACATCCGAAGAAATAACTATGAAAGTCGAATTGCTATCACTAATTTTTACCTTCTGTTGAGTTTTGTTTCATCTTTCTGATGGTTCCTCCTATTGGCTTTAATCTTTACTTACAACTTCACTAATGTGAAAATGTTTAATAGGAATGTAAATGTAAAACCTATATCAGACTGTGTGCAGTCGGGGTGGGGTGGGGGGGAGGAAGGGGGAGAAAAATTTTCACTGAAAAGCATATGGAAGTGTTTGTTGATAAATCAAAATAAATTAATAAAATTTAAAAAAAAAGAATCTAAGTAGTGGCTGGATTATAAGAATCCCAGAAGTGGCTAGATTTTAGGAATCTGAGCATCTTAATGGAGACAAGATGGACCTTATATACAGAAAGCCTGCGGGAGGGATCTAGGAGTGGCCAAGTAAACTGGGGTGAACAGAACTCCTGGGACCTAGACCTTGTGGCCAGGGGAGAATGGAGCCTAGCTAGTGAGTGGGATTAAGACCACTTACCCAGATTCCTGCTCTGATACAGTTTGAACCAGATGACCTCTGAAGTTCTGTTTGACAAGAGAAGAATTTAGGGCTACATTCCAGGGGCACAAACAGTAAGGGTGAGGAAGGACGAAAGCTCCTTCAAACACCTCCCCTTGTACAAGGCCTCTTTCTGGAAGCCAAGAAAGGATCAGAGTTGACTTCCCTTGTCGGTGCTCCCTGAGCCAGAGAGATACTAAGCCAGCTGTACTTGCTCAGAACCCCAATTACTGTTGATGAAATTAGCAAACAAACTTTAAATAAAAGACTTTATCCAAAAAAAAAAAGAAAGAAAAGACCGCTTACCCAAATAGCCAAATAAAAACTCAGAGGTTTCTCCACGTAGAAAACAGAAGGTTTTATTCTAGCAAGACTTTGGGTGACCAGAGAAGGGGGCTGGGAAAAGGGTCTAGATAAGAATTCTGATTGGAAGGTCTGAGAGATTGAATAGACAATGGGACTAGATAATGAAGGAACTGAAAGGCATCTGAATGAGATCAAAAAGGTGGTGCTAGGGCTTTCAAAGGGGGATAAGGGGAGTGGATAAGGAACCTAAAATGGGAGCCAGATTCTTTTTAGGGCAAGGGTCAAAGGCACATCTGAGTAAGATTAAAAGGTAGGCTAAGGCTTTCAAAGGGAGATGAGGGGCCGGGTTCTGTAAACAAATGGGAGTCAGATTCCCTTTGGGGCAAGGGGCTAAGATCTTTGCTTGGGCCCCCCATCAAAACTACTTATTCATCACTGCTAAATCACTTAGATTTTTGGTAACAGTTACATCTCTTCATTTATAGAATGGAAATTGAGCCCCATCTATGACAGGACAATTCTGTGACAGAATAGCCAAAGGCTGAAAATAATGGGAGGTATGGGAGGCAACATGGCAGACTCAAGAAAGAGACTGGAGTTGGAATCTGATACTTATTAGCTTTGTGAACCTGGACAAATTACTGAAACCTTTCTGATCCTCAGTTTCCTTGTCTGTGAAAGGGAGATCGCAATACTTCTAATACCTATTTACTAGGTTGTTGTGAGGATTAAAGGGAACATGTAATATGAAGCATTTTACAAACAAAGTGTTATCCACATGTCAGTTAGTATTATGACTATGATGCAGCACGCTTCTGTGGAAAGAATGCTAAACTTGAGTCGTGATAACAGAATTCAAATGCTAGTTTCACTAAGTACTGTTTGGGTTAGGACAAATCTTTGAATCTAGTTTCCTTATTTATAAAATGAAGGGTTTGGTTGTTAGGTCTCTAAGGTTCCTTCTAGCTTTAGAACCTATGACCTGAACATTATTTGGTATAACACCATTTAAAAAAAAATATATATATATATATTTAATAACACCATTTTTTATTCAAAATGCAAAAAAAAGTGTAAACTAACAAATGTTCAACTTAACAAGTGTTTATTCAGTGCTTGCTATGTGCCAACCAGTCAATAAACATTTATTATGTGCCAGGGACTGTGCTTATGCAATAAAGATACAAAGAAAAAATGGAAACATTACTTGTATTCAAGGATACTTATATACATCCTAGATACTATATTTCATGTGAACTCATCTTCCTGAGTGCAGAGCTGGCCTCCAGATACTTCCTAGCTGTGTGACCCTGGGCAAGTCACTTAACCCTGTTTGCCTCAGCTTCCTCATCTATAAAATGGGCTGGAGAAGGAAATGGCAAACCACTCCAGTAACTTTGCCAAGAAAACCCCAGATGGGGTCATGAGGAGTCAGACACGACTGAAGAATGACTGAAAAGCAACAGAAGTCCAACTCTTTCATTTTATGGATGAAGAAAGGTTGTTGTCTGGAATTCCAGCTCTTCAACTCAATACTTGTATGATCTTGGACAAGTTACTTCACCTTTTCTTCATCTGAAAGTCAAGGAGGCTTAATTGGATGGACTCTAAGGTCCCTTCCAGACCTAAATATATGTTTCTTCAAGAGAGGTGGAATTATTTGTATAAGGTCACTTGAATAATCAGTACCAAAGGCAAGACTTGATCCCAGGTCCTTTGATGAAAATGACAAGGCATTACACACTCTGCTACACTGCTTCTTAGGTGATAAACCTGGTGATTGTGTCTATGAATGATAAACTACCCAAGAACTTACAAGTCAGAGTGCTAGTTTAGTATGGCTTTAAGGAGCCTGCCTGGACATGTACAAATGGGAACCCAGACTTCTGTATCTGAGTAAGATGCTTTCAATGTATTCTCTTTTCCAAGTAACCGAATAAACAGTCCCACTTTGTAGTAAAGAAATCAAACTCATACGAAGTGGCGAGCAAGGCAGAATTTTTGTAGAGCCATGAGTTATTGCGCTAAATTTTACCATGGAGATAATAAGTGATATTTATATTGTTTTAAAATTTCCAAAGCATTTATTAATGATAAAATAGCAGAGAGAGAAGGAAGTTTAGCAGGGTCAAGAAGAGAATCCATAAATGTCATTAGCTTTGAATCTTTAAGCAATGACTTACATTTTACATCTTCTTCATTAAATACATGGGCATCTGGCCAAATGCATGATGTAATCTGCTATCTGACATTGTACAATTCTGAATATGAAGTCCTACTCCCGTGCCTCAGTTGTGGCATGGGGGTGACCATGTGTTTTTGAAGTCAGTGACAGAGAAAAAGGCTATGCCCTCTGCCCCTTGGCCTCTCTCTCTCACTGGATTGTTTCTCCCAGAAACTCCATTTGAGAGTGTCCAGGCCAACTATGTCTCCTTCCTCTCCAGGCTGCGCACTAGACTTCTCTCTACCTTGACCCTCTTCCAGGGATTCTTTGGAATCCCCTCTGCTTTTTAGCTTCCTTTTATATATTATCTCATCCTCTTAGAATATAAATTCTTTAAAGTCAGGGACCATTTTTCTATTGTCTTTCCCAGCCCTTAGTCCAATGCCTGGCATAAAATAAGTGCTTAATAAATTCTTGTTGACTAATTGACTGGAACATAAGCTCTGGAAGGTTCTATTATTCATCAAAAGCTTTGAGTACAGTCCCAGCAGCAGACTATGCCTGTTTTCAGAACAGCTGCCTAGTTAAGGATAGAAAGCTTAATAACAATAGGCTGGTTATTTGACAATAAATATTTTGGCCATGGTGACCCAAGAAATAAAAGACAAAGAATATAATGTGATTCCTTTCCATTTTTGTAGTGATGGTGGCAGTTGTCAGTCATTTTGCAGTCATGTTTGAGCCTTTTTGACCCCATTTTGAGGTTTTCCTGGCAAAAATTACTGGACTGCTTTGCTATTTCCTTCTCTAGCTCATTTTTATAAATGAGGAAACTGGGGCAAACAGGGTTAAGTGACTTGCCCTCAGAGTCACACAACTAGTAAGTGTCTGAGGCCAGATTTGAATTTAGGAAGATGAGTCTTCCTGACTGCAGGCCTGTGATGGTGGTAGATGGGAAATATGAAGTTAAGAATGCAGGCTTTAGACCATCTAATGACTGGATGTACTGTTGTATGAACTAAATTATATCAGTTTTGGTGCTCTTAATATAAGTGAAACTTTGAGACAAATGAAATTGTACTTAAATGAAAGAATTGCATCAGTGTACCCCAGGATGATATTCTGAGCCCCTTTCTGGTCCTTTTCTATGACAAACTCTAGCTGATTTCGTTAGCTCCCATGAATTCAATCATCACTTATGGATTATCCCTAATCTAAATATCAAGCCCTCACCTCTCTTTACTATAGTCTTATGTCTTCAACTTTGTTTGCTATACGTTTCCCACTGGATTTCACATGGATACATGAAACTTAACGTATCCAAATAGCTTTCTCTGCTGAGCTACAGTCACTCATCTCCAATAGCTTCTTGACATCTCAAACTGGATGCGCCATAGGCATCTCAGATTCAACAGACCCAAAACAGAACTTGTTATCCTTGTCCTCAAGCACTCCACTTCCAAACTTCCCTATCACTTGTAAGGGCACCACTATCATATTTACCCAAGTCCACAAACTTAGTAGCATCCTCAACTCCTCACTCTCACTCACCCCACAATGCCATCATGATGACGATCATCAAATATATCCAATTCACTGCCGAATCTCATCATTTCACAACTACCTTCACAACATTTCTCATCTATCCCCTTCTGATCACTCATACAGCCACAATGCTAGTTCAGTCTCTTTTACCTCTCACCTGGAGTACCGCAAGAGCTTTCAAACTAGTCTACCTGCCTCACATCTCTCTCCATTATTACCCATAGTCCACTCATCTACCAAGGTGATATCTCTAAAGCAGAGGTCTGACCATATCCTAACTGACTAGGAGGCCTGAGACTCAGTGGGATGATGGAGTCAATGATTTGATTATTTAGATAGAGATGGATGTACATGATATGCATATGATCAATGGTCCTGGCATTCAATTGGATCTTATTTCTAATTATGCATATTTAATCTAAATAAGATAAAGAATATATGTTTAAGATCTTATTATTTTTAACTACATTTAATTTCTCCAATGCCATCTTCTCCTGAGCCTTATAGAATTTCATCCAATTTTCTTAGAGAATATGATCTCTTCTATAACTACTGGAAAAATGTAAATTTCAAACTTTTAATAATGAATTTGCTATTATATTATCTAATTAACTTTCTTGACTCTTTTCATATGTTCCCTTGTGTCATGGCAGCCATGTAGTATATAGTGGAAGGAGTATTAGACCAGGAGACCAAGGTACTAGTTTTTTTTTGTCATTTATTTCCTAACTATGTGACCTTGGGTTAGTCTTGTGACCTCTAAGACTCGGTTTCCTTATATTATAAAATGAAAATTTGAATTAGATAATCTGAGGGCATCAAATGACCATTTAAATTTTAATCAACATGATTAAAAGACTTAATTTATATTTCCTGGTTCAATGTGTTTTCCAGAGTCAATGCTTCTCAGTGATAAAAGGAAATATTTTATAAAATGATGATAGGTAACATCTTTTTTTCTTTCATTTTTTTTTTTGGTGAGACAATCAGGCTTAAGTGACTTGCCAGGGTCATACAGCTAGTAAGGGTCAAGTGTTTGAGGCCAGATTTGAACTCAGGTCCTCCTGACTCCAAGTCCAGAGCTCTATCCACTGTGCCACCTAGGTGCCCCATATAGGTAACATCTTCCAAATCTCTAATTCCATCTTTGCTTAGGTGTTTTAGTTTTGGGTAGCAAGCATTTATATAACACTTTGAAATTTGCAAAGATCTTTATCTATATCTCATTTGATCCTCACACCAACTCTGGGAAGTGGTGCTATTATTATTCCCATTTTGTAGATGAGGAAACTGAGATTTAGTGTGTTAAATGACTTAAGTCCAGAGTCACATAGCTAGTGTTTTTAGCAGGACTTGAACTTCGGTCTACCTGACTTCAAGTACAATATGGTTTGCCATCACCTACAACATTTTTTTTCTTTTCCCAACATATTTTTATTTATTTCATTAAATATTTCTCAATTATATGTACATTTTAAACATTTGTTTTTTTAAATTTCCAGTTCCAAATTCTGTCCTTCCCTCCCTTTTCTACCCCCTCCTTGAGAAAGCAAGCAATTTGATATACATCATACCTGTGAAGTCATGCAAAACATATTTTCCATATTAGCCATCTAGCAAAAGAAAATGCAGACCAAAAACAACAACAACAACAACAAAACAAACAACCAACCAACCAAATAAACCCAAAAACCAACAAGAAAAATAAAGAAAAATAAGCATGCTTTGATCTACATTCAGGTTCCATCAGTTCTTTCTCTGGAGGTGGATAGTATTATTCATCATAAGTCCTTCAGAATTATCTTGGATTGTTGTGTTGATTAGAATAACCAGGTCATTGACAGTTTGTCACTGTATAATATTGCTATTATTGTGTACAGTGTTCTCTTGGTTCTGCTTACTTCACTTTGCATCACTTCATATGTCTTCCTAGGTTTTTCTGAAACCATCCTTATCATCACAATAGTGATGATACATAATAGTATTCTATCACAATCATATATCATAATTTGTTAACCCGTTGATGGGTATCCATCCCCTCAATTTCTAATTCTTTGCCACCACAAAAGAAGCTATAAATATTTTTGTATACATAGGTCTTTTTCCTTTTTTTTGATCTATTTGGGGTACAGACCTGGTAGTGGTATTGTAGGGTCAAAGGATATGCACAATATCTTTGCGCATAGTTCCAAATTGTTCTATAGAATGGTTGGATCAGTTCACAGCTCCACCAACAAACAGTTCATTAGTGTCCCACTTTTCCCACATCCCCTGCAACATTTGTCATTTTCCTCCTCTATCACATTAGCCAATCTGATAGATGTGAGGTGTTAGCTCAGAGTTGTTTTAATGTGCATTTCTTTAATCAGTAGTGATTTAGAGCATTTTTTTCTTTTTTCAGAGCTTTTTTTTTCTCCTTATAACTATAGATGGCTTTGATTTCTTCAAACAACTGCCTGCTTATATTCTTTGACTATTTATCAATTGAAGAATAACTAATATTATTATAAATTTGACTCAGTTCTCTAAACATTTGAGAACGTTTATCACAGAAACTTACTGTAAAAATCCCCCCCCCAGTTTCCTGCTCCCCTTCTAACCTTGGCTGTAGTAGTTTTGTTTGTGAAAAATCTTTCAAATTTAATGTAATCAAAATCATTCATTTTACATCCTACAATATTCTCTATCTCTTGTTTGGTCATAAACTCTTCCCTTATCTGTAAATCTGACAGGCAAAATTTTCCACGTTCTTATAATTTGCTCATAACATTATCCTGTATGTCTTTATGATTTTATCTTGGTATATGGTGTGAGATGTTGTTTATACCTAGTTTCTGCCAAACTGCTTTCCAATTTCCCCTGAAATTTTTGTCAGATAGTGAGCTCTTGTCACAAAGGCTTGGATCAAAGGCTAGATTACTATGGTTATTAACTACTGTGTATTGTGTACCTTATCTATTCCACTGATCTACCATTATATTTCTTAGTTGGTAATACATTGTTTTGATGATTACCACTTTGTAATACAAATTGAGAGCTGGTACTGCTAGGCTACCTTCTTTCACATTTTTTCCTCCATTAATTCCCCTGTTATTCTTGACCTTTAGTGTTCTTTCGGATGAATTTTGTTATTATTTTTTTCTAGCTTTATAATTTTTTTTTTGTAGTTTGATTGGTATGACATTGAATAAGTAAATTAGGTAGAATTGTCATTTTGACTATATTGGCTTAGCCTAGCCATGAACAATCAATATTTCTCCAATTATTTAGATTTGACTTTGTGTGAAAACAAGCTGCACCATTTTAAAGAGATTTCCTGAGGCCTTGTTCCTAAATTTAGAATAAAATGTTTCTATACTTGTTTGTTTTGCATTTCTTTCTTTAATTCTCTTTTATATTTGATAAAGTAAAATGATTTATAAGATGTTCTCTTTACAATTTTTTATCTTGTCCTTTGTACTCTTGTCTGCTTAACTCATTTTCCCCTTATATATTACTTTTAAAATATATCCGCCTTAGTGCTTCTTGCTATTCTGACTTCTTGCCAGTGCCCTGAACTTGTAATTACCTATTCTATTAATTGGCATCATAGAATGATGGAATCAGAACTGGTAGGGACCTGAGGCCATCTAGTCCAATCCTTTCATAAATATGAGTCCTTTTTTAAAAAAATTCCGTATTAGTCATATTATGAAAGAAAAAACAGACCAAAAAGGGGAAAAACCCACAAAAAAATGAGGTGAAAAATATATGCTTCAATCTTACATTCAGACTACATCAGTTATTTCTTGAGAAGCAGATAGCATTTTTCATTCTGAATCCTTTGGAATTGTCTTGAATCATTGTACTGGTGAGAATAGCTAAGTCATTCACAGTTGATCATCATACAATATTGCTGTTACTGTGTACAATGTCTTCCTGATTCTGCTTATTTCAGTTTGCATCAGTTTATGCAAGTTTTTCCAGGTTTTTCTGAAATCAGCCTGCTTGTCATTTGTTATAGCACGACAGTATTCCATTACAATCATATACCACAACTTGTTCAGCCATTCCCAATTTATTGGCATTCCTTTGATTTCTAATTCTTTGCCACCACAAAATGAGCTGCTATAACTATTTTTGTACAAAAGGATCTTTTTCCTTTTTTAAAAAATCTCTTTGGGATATAGACTTAGTAATGGTATTGCTAGATCAAAGGGTACATCCAGTTTGATTGTCCTTTGGGCATAGCTCCAAATTGCTCATTAAGAGTCCTTTGATTATCCCACTCCACTTCAGTCATTCAATATATGCACCTACTATGTGTCAGACATTGTGCTAATTGCTTGGGATACAAAGCGATACAAAGAAAGTCCCTGCTCTCAAGAAGCTCACAGTTGAAGGAGGGAGACAACATGCAAATAAATATATGTGAACAAGGTACATATAGGACAAATTTGAAATAATCAACAGAGGGAAAGCACTAGGATTAAGAGGGATCAGGAAAGACCTCCTGTAGAAGGCAGGACTTTAAATGGGACTTAAAGGGAGCTAGGGAATCCAGGAGGTAGAGATGAGAAGCAGGAGACACTAAGGGAATGGCCAGTGGAAATGCCTGGAATCAAGGGATAAAGTATCTTGTTTGAGGAATAGCGAGGAGGCTAGTGCCATTGGATAACAGTTGGGTGATAAAGTGTAAGAAGACTTGAGAGTTGGGGGTACGGGTGCAGTATATAAAGAGCTTTAAATGCTAGAGCAGTGGTGTCAAACTCAAATAGAAATGAGGGCCACTAAACCAGATATGATGATCCCTGTGGACAACATTAACTTTGAAAAACACAAATTAATATTACCTATTTTAAATCAAATTTTTGTTTATTTTGTTAAATTCCCCAATTATATTTTGATCTGTTTCTGCACATGCAGGGGTATTGCTGTGTTTGACACCTTTGCTTTAAAAGATTTTACACAGGAACGGTGGCTCCTGCTCCTCATCTCCACCTCCTGAATTCTCTAGTTCCCTTTAAGTTCTAATTCAATCCTGCCTTCTACTGGAAGCTTTTCTTGACCCCTCTTGATCCTAGCCCTTTCCTTATGTTAATTATTTCAAATTTACCTATATGTAGCTTGTTTGTATGTTTGATCCTGGAAGTGGTGTTTACTGAGTAGGGAGTGTGTGTGTGTGTGTGTGTGTGTGTGTGTGTGTGTGTGTGTGTGTGTGTGTGTGTGTATGAGAAAGAGAGAGAGAGAGAGAGAGAGAGAGAGAGAGAGAGAGAGAGAGAGAGAGAGAGAGAGACAGAGACAGAGACAGAGACAGCATGAGAGCCAGACTTTTACTTTAGAAATATCACTTTGACAACTGACTGGAAGATGGGCTGGAGTGAGGAGAGACTTGTGGCATTCTGTAGGACTTGTATAACTTCAGGAAGTTAGTTGGGAATCTCATTCTTAGCAGGTTATTGGTGGATGCCTTCAGCTAAGCTGGAGAGAAAGAATTCCTGAATTCCTTAAGGGGAATCCTGCCAGAGGGAAGAGAGAGCCTCATCCTTGATTATCTCTGAACAATGGCCACCTCTTCCCTACCCTTTGGTCAGAGAAAGATCTCTTGACTGGATGATTTGAACTCTTTCATTGGCCTTCAAGTTCTAGTGATAACCCCAGAACAGCAGAGGTTAGTAAATAGACTGGATATGATGAGGAAAGGAAGAATCACAGCTTTATATATATTTTTCTCTTCTGTTGAGTTTTGTTTCCTCTTTCTGATGGTTCCTCCTGTTGGTTTTAATTTTTACTTACAACATCACTAATGTGAAAATATGTTTAATAGGAATGTAAATGTATAGCCTATATCAGATTGTGTGCCTTCTTGGGGTGGTGGAGAGGAAGAGGGAGAAAAATTTTAAACTCAAAAGCATATGGGAGTGATTATTGATAAATCAAAATAAATTAATAAAATAAAAAAAAGAATCAGTCAAATGGCATTTATTAAGCACTTAATATGTGCAAGGCATTGTGCTAACTTCTGGGAATACAGTACAAGCAGAAGGAAATATATTCCGGCCCGCAAGGAGTTCACATTCTAATAGGGGAAGAATATACATAAAAAGGAATTGAAAAGGGGTAGAAGTTGGGATGGTGAAGGTACCTGGCATGGGAGCATGGAAGAGAAAGTCCTGTGGAGATGAGTCAGCAGCGCAGCCTAGAGAGGAATGAACACATGTGTTAGAAATAGGCTTGACACCAAAAATTTAGTATCAAGAAAATTTATTACAGAGAAAGTCCAGAGGATTTAGACATTTCTGGTCTGAGTGCAAGGGCAAGTGTGCTTTTATGCAGTTGAATTTGGCTCAAAACCTCCCAGGCCGGGATTGGTCCATCAATTCCCAGGTTACACCTGTCTTTACATGTTTCCCCTTGATATGCTCAAGTATGTTCCCCTTCCCTTGGTCATACGTTCCATGACTCGTTAATGAGGCTCTAATTTTATTTGGGTATATCAGATAATAGTAATGAAGTTCATTAAGCAGGCACACTAACATTTTTCAGGTGTCCTCAAGGTTGACCCTAACTGGTCTGAGCTGGCTTGACCCTTATGTTGATTTTGGGGTCTTTATGGAACCATCAACTTACTTTTTATTGGCTAAGCCTGAGCCTACCTCCAGTGTACTACTTCCTGGGGCTGTGGTTCTTTAAATCTCTGCATTATTCTACCTGTGGAAATGTAAGCTCTTCTAACTCTAATAATTCCCTCCTCTTCTTCTCAAAAAGAATTATGTTTCCACACTTTTTGTTCCTGTTGTCTTTCCTCAAAGCATTTTAACATTAGTTCGCATTCTTCATCAGAGGAGGAGGAATGATCATTAACTCTCTCAATCATCATCCTACCCCACCTGATCCTGTTACCTGAATTCCCAGCCGGTCCTATTGGGATACTTTTAGTTAGTGCTGTTTCTATTAATTTTTGCACTAGTCCTCTGATACAAGGGATGATGCAGCACCTTACTGCAGTGAAAACTACCACAGCTATGATTAGAGAGGTGATGATGGATGCTGCTATTCCCTTCCATTTGCCAAACCAGGATTCTAACCATCACTTTAATCAGTTATCTATCCCAGAATTCTCTGCCAACTCCTCAGCTAAAGTGGTTAAACCTTGCAATGCCTTAGTGATGGTTCTACCTGGGACTGTGCTGCTGGGCAACATTTCATCAAGGGATTTTGGGGACTTAAAACAATATGAGAGAAGGAAGGGAAGAGTTGACCGACACATTGACAAATTAAAAAGGGGGCAGTCCCCTTATTAAGTACAGATACAGAGACCCAAAAGTAATGATAAATTGTCCATTTAAAGCTTCAGAAGTCTCTTCTCATACCGCTGTCTGACACTCTCGACATCATCCGGTGAAGTCTTCTTGTCTAAGTGCTGTTCAAACAGTGTCCAGCAGACTCTCCTCCTGCAGAGATCCTTCTTCTCGTATCCACTCTCCTACAAGATTGATCTCAACACAATTTTAAATTACCTTGCCAATAACCAGGGCAAATAATGAAAATTAACTCAACCCCTATGTCTTCACCATTACAAGATCAAAATTGGAACTTTGTCCAATTGTCATGTTTCAAGACACTCAAATTAAAAAAAATTAGAACCTAGCCTTACATTCTGCATTACTTCTAGTTTTATACCTTGCATTAGTTCATTATTCATTCCTATTCATATTCCCATCAGGAGGATGAGATTCCACTAAGGAATTAATAACACACTCCAATACATAGTAGTTAATTTAAAACCAGTACATATCAAATAACAAAACAATCCCAACTTCTAGTCATGTACAAATAAATAATCCTTAATTAAAGTAGATGCTTCTTTCAAGGCATTTACAAGATAAGCCATAAGCTATTCCTCTTTTAACATTAATTGTAACAAACTGAGATAACTTTAACATTAACTAAGTAACAGAATAATATCCTTGTTCCACAATCTCCTGGCCTAATTATCCCCTAATGATGGGGTAAGGGTCCAAGTCGACCCCTGCCCCTTGCCCCAGAAAGAATGTGGCTCTCATTTGTCTAAGGGCCCCAGCTCCCCATCTTCCTTTGAAAGCCCTGGCCCCACTTTTTGATCTTATTCAGGTGCCTTTCAAACTTCTCCTCCAGTTCCCTTCATTATCTTTTCCCATTGTCTATTCAATCTCTCAGACATTCCAATCAGAATTCTCTCTAGACCCTTTTCCCAGCCCTTCCTCTGGTCACTCAAAGTTACTTTAGTGAATGTAAGATCCACCCTGACCCCTATATAAAATGCAGACTTTCTCATGCCTGCTCCTCCTTATGGGGTCACCTGGCCTATATGGTTTATCTCCAACAAACTTCCCCCGGCTGAAAGACCTGGGCTGAACTTCTTCAGGAGGGACCCTTGTGCTGTGACCTTAGAGTCCCAGCACCTCCAAACCTCCAGACCTCATCATAACTATTATGAGAAATTAAAGGATCCTGACTTATACAGGAATATACTTAATTCTGAAATTCTAGGCCAAATAACTCAATCTTTTTCATCTTGCTATAATAACCACAGATGGTCCCACATCAATCTATTGCTTAATAGATTCGATATTTATGTTTACAAACTTATAATCATAGGAATTTGCCATGAAAGAACATAACTAAAGTAAGGGAGAAATGCTTCCCTAGATTCATGTCAACTCCAGGCAGAAGTTATATAATGACCAACTGCATTGAGCCAGGTTTAAAGTCTGCCAGGTGTCATAGTGGGGAAATTGAGTCAGGAGAATCCTACCTCAGCCATGCAGAAAAGTCGTTCTCCCAACCCTCCCATGAGAACACCTTCTTGCAGCTCATAGGTGCAGCTCACAAACCTCTTTGCAGGTTGCTGATGCCATGCGTCAGTAGCTCAATCAGTTTGTTGTTAACCATACCTGGATTTAGACTCAAAATAATATTTCATTAACAGATTCCAAGGTCTTAAATAGCAAATTCCCCTCATCAGAGTTTCAGGTGTGACTATAGTTTCACATTAATTAGGGAACATCTCCAAAGTGAGCTCTAAGTAGCTTGCATAACTTCCTACACATGTTATGGTTCCTAATACCATCCTAAGTAAAATCAAATTTCCATTAAGATCATAAGTTGCTACTCTAAATAGATTTGCCTTTCTGTTTCTTAATCTTATCTATCCCTCTCTAACCATCCTTAATCTGAAAGAATGAGACACTTTCAGGACTCAAATCTCATACATATAAGTTTAAATAGTAATTTTAGCTCTTTCTAGGCCATGGAATGAATTCAGATCAAAACAGTAAGATCTTTCCTACTTACAGCTTATATGCTTCAATATTAATCACTAGCCTTAGATCTCTGACACTGCTCCCATTGAGACTGTTTCTTTAAAATCACCCAGTTAAGTCCAATCCAAGTACACAATAAACCCAGGAATGAAACTCTAAGTTCATAGAGGATTTGAACATAAGTAATTGAACAGCCCGAGCCCACCTGCAGTGTACTACTTACTGGAGCTGTTGTTCTTTAAATCTCTGCATTATTCTACCTGTGGAAACGTAAGCCCTTCTAATTCTAACACATGTTTGACTTGGGATTCCTCCTTAAAATGGAGGTTCTGGAAAGAACCAGTCAATCAGAGGGAGAAGATACAGGGGTAGAGGTACTTCTGGCGGGAGAGAGTGCCACATTCAGACTTTGGGGATGTGTGTGTGTGTGATGTTTTGTACAAGTGTTCCTATTATACTACATTAGTAAATACCCATAATTAGAAGCAAATCATCTCTGACTATTTAATATCAACTGATAATCAATGGAAGAAAAACGTTGGTAGGGGTTCAGGAACTCCAGAATTAGCAAAGCCACTCCACTAACCCTTCAGGGCAATCCTTAGATACCTGAGGGGAGATTTAGGAGCTGAATTCCAACCCAGCTTACCAGAGGGAGTGAGTATTGGAACAGTAGCCTCAATGCCTCAGATATATAAGGAATTCACTAGGCGAGGTGAGTCTATTAAGAAATTATTAGTGTAAAAAACAAAAAGCCTCAATATAATATGAAAAATTCTTATGAATAAGCTAGTAATGATAAACTTTTAAGTAATAATTTTGAAGCTAGCATTTATTTTGATCTTTGGATTTTCCCTAACTTCTAATATATTCTGTAATACTTTGCTCTTATTGTGACAAGGTAAATTTATGATGATGAATTTGTTACCTCTTTTGATAAAATAGTGATCATAAAGTTCATTAGTTTAATGTCACATATGGCTTTCATTATATTTATCTTTATATGTCCTCTTGGAACATTAATTTCTTCCTTAATCATATGTCCTATTTTTCTTTCATTTGAGAGGTTTTATAACCCACTAAAAATACTACGTTTTATTTTTTATTGGAACATGAATGTGATGAGGAATGCATGACCCTTGCTGCCCTTTTTCCCAAATGAATTTACGTGCCTATTTCTTGATGGGGGGGAAGTGAGATTCAAATAGACTGGTCAATGAGAAGCTCATTATCTGAAGTACCACTTAAAGCCACTTTAGGAGATAATGAGTTTCTAGTAGACTGGTCAATGAAACTAACTAGGTCCCTTCCCCAGGACAAATGGGCTGAACAATGGAATAACAATGTGCCTAGGTATCTCAAAACTCTGAACTACCCCTGTCCCCTTGCCTAGGTGTCCCTGATTACCTCATTTCCCCAACCATGGCAGGTTTTCTTATATGAATCCCTAGCTTCTCCTGGCTGGGGGCATCTCCCTTTAAGGAGCCTTCTCCCTTAAGGAGCCATCTTCCTTAAGTGGCCATATCCCTTGGGAGGCAACCTCTCTTGGGGGGTTGTCTCTCTTTAAGGAGCTGCTGTCTCCCTTAGGGAGCTGCCTCCCTCAGCCTCCTTAAGCTGGGGTCTCCCTTAAAGCTTGGAGTAGCCTGGTGTGTTATGTTACCCAGATAAATCACTTGATTTGGAGACAGCCTGATCGAATTTTTTCTAGATGACCCCGACACACACATACCTCGCACCCCAAAATTTTGGTGGCCCCTGACCCTCAACAAGTATTTATTGGTATTGAGTTTTCCCATTTATCTTTTGTTCAAAACTGCATAACCTCAAATGTTATTTAATTCTAAAAACAGACTTCTGCCTTCCCTTTTCTCTTCTTGTTGCTGTGAAGTCATATATGATGGATTTCTCTCAAGCTTTATTTAATCTTTTTAAAACATCTGTCATTATACATTTTTTAATTTAAAATTTTTTTAATATCCTAGATACTTTATAGTGAAGTCATATCAACCTTTCCATTTCCATTTTGTATTTCTTGCTAAATCAGATCTCTCAGACATATTCCTATATTCTGGTAGTTTAAATGACAATGCAGTATGAATGTCATTTTGAACACTTTTGATTCTAGCAATATTCCCTCCACTTAATAGAGACATTACTTGGTCCCTGTAGGGTTTTTGCTATGGAAGCAGTGTGGAATAGGGGAAAGAGCATTAGATTGGGTGCAGGGAGACTTGCCTTTTAGTTGTGGCAAGTCATTGCACCTTGCTAGGCTTCAGTATCCTTACTTGTGATGACAACACACACACACACACACACACACACACACACACACAAACTTCTGCTACTAAAAATATTGGTTTCCGAAAATTTATAAACTTTTAAAACCAATTCTTCCTTCATTAGTCTTGCTCTTTTAACTATCCTTTTCTCTACCTCTTTTTTTCCTTCCTATTCTCTTATAGAAGACTGGAGCGTGAGGCTGTAGAAGTCAGTTTTTGGAGAAAATCTCAATTCAATTTCATTTAACTTAACAAATATAAGGGCAAAGACTTTTACTTTTGTCTTTGTATCTTGAGAATGAGGCATAATCTGTGGCATAGGAGGTACTCAATAATTGCTTCTTGTTAGATGTCTAATTTCAACTCAGCCGTCGCTGCTATGGGAAAAAATTGGCATTCTTCTTCACTATCTATCAGCAATCCCAAAGAGTCTGTTCCAAATCTTCACCTTCCACCAGAATCCTGTGTTTTTTCATTATATGAGCACCTTTCTTTGGATATGGTGTCCATCTATCATTCTAAGTTCCTTCATTTCCCCAGTTTTCTATTTTATTCCCTCCACCCAACCCCCAATTTTCAATTTTGCTCTAACCTCTGGAGAAGAAGTCATACCTTTGGCAAGGAAGTGCCAAGATAAACTCTCTTCTTCTGCCCTCCATCTTGTTCCCTACCATTCCCTTTGGGAATTTGTTCCCATAAATCATTGCCCCTCTCCTAGCTTCTGGACCTCCTCATCACTTGACTCTTTCCCTTTGCTTACAAATGTGTTCAGGTGTCCCTCATTCTCAAGCAATCTTCACTAGATTACAACTAGAACTTGAAGGGAACTCAGAGGTCATGTAGTTCAACTCCTTCATTTTGGAGATGAGCATAGTGAGGACCAAAGAAATAAATTACTTACTCAATAAGGGGTAGGGAATGGTATACCAGGAATATTGAGACTGCAATGAGGTGGAGGTGGTATATAAGATAGGGTCACTATCTTAAGATAGTGAAGAAGCTTGAAGAAGCTTGCAAATATAGTAGGGGAGATGACATTGGCACAGATGAGTTGAATACAAAATAGAATATGTTAAATTCATGAAAAAAAGACAATTTTGTAACTCCTGTTTCCCTGTAAATGAAGAACTTTCCAAATGTAAAAATGAAACTTCCAAATGTTAGTTATGATTTATTTTTAATTTTAAAAAAATTTGAACTTAAACTCTGAAAAAGGGACTAGTTCCATATACACAGCACAAGACAAAAAGATTGTATGTATGACTGTGACTCTATTTCATCTTACTCGCTTTAAAAAAAGTATATAATAAATGTCATGTATTATTTTCAAAATTGTCCTTATCTGTGCTTTCTTCTCAATAGCCTTCCGTTTCCTTCTGTGCATTTTTTAAAAAAAATTTCAATTGCTTGCTTTTTTTCCCATCATTATTGCAAATTGTCAATTAAAGACCAAGAAAAAGAAAGAACAAAGAGGAGGAACAAACCCTTGTAATAAATATTAACAAACAAAATGAATCTATACAGTAGTCACATCCAAAAATATATGTCTCTTTCTGTAGCTTGAACGCATTCCCTTTTTATTAGGAGATAGGTAATGTGCTTCACGATGGGTCCTCTGGAAACATGATCAGTTCTTGTGTTTATCATGTGTCATAAGTCTTTCAAAGCTGTTTTTTTTTTCTTTCCAGTGTTGTCCCTGTGCAAATTGTTCTCCTGGTTCTACTCACTTTGATTTGCATTTGAGAACTTGAGCTCTCTTTCATCATCTTTTATAGCACAATAATATTCCATTACATTCATGTAGTATAATTTGTTCAGCCATTTCCCAATTGTCCAAAATGCCCCCTTGGATTCTAATTCTTTTTCACTTTTGATACCCTCTTCAGATTTAGGAAGTTGGTTTTGCTTACATCCCTCCATATTCTTACTTATTTTCTTGTTGGGTATGATATATTTCTCTAGAAAACTGAATGTGTTCAATCCTTTCATATGTTTCAGATAAGAGTGAGGGTCACTTGATGCCCACTTCCCTCACCGTTTTTTCCACATTTGTGTACTTTTCTCATATACCCAAATTATGAGAAATAGCGAGTTCCATCCTGTTCTTTTTCCTTTCTGTGCTAGCGTATTTACTTTTCTTTCTCTTTTTCATCTCAAAGCCATTAGAACAGAGCCCATCTACTGTGGGGTGCTGATTTTCTTATTTTCTTCCCTCAGTATCCATTGAAGACACTGAGTTTCTGAAGGGACACCTGTTTCTTCTCCATCTAATAGAATGTTAACACTGTGTCATCATAAATTCCCTTACAATAGCTCACATACATTTACCTCTCTAGATTTCTCTTGACTTATGTTTTTATTTCAAAGTTCTTACTCAGCTCTGGTATTTTATTTTTTAATATCGGAAGTGCCTGGAAGTCCTCTTTAGAGAGAGATTCATTTGGTTCTCTGTAGGATTACACTCAACTTTGCAGTGTAAGTTATTCTTGGGGTGTAAGCCCATTATCTTTTTTTTTTTAATTATTGTATCTG
This sequence comes from Phascolarctos cinereus, assembly GCF_003287225.1. Taxonomy (NCBI): domain Eukaryota; kingdom Metazoa; phylum Chordata; class Mammalia; order Diprotodontia; family Phascolarctidae; genus Phascolarctos; species Phascolarctos cinereus. The sequence continues at coordinate 121,044,675 of NW_027555514.1, read as the reverse complement.
AAGATCTCTTGTGTGATTCTGATGGTCATTTCCTCAGTACCTGAATTGCTTCTTTATGGATTCTTGCAGTATTTTTTTCTTTTTCTTTTTCATCTAAAGTTAGATTTATTGGTATTTTTTCTTTCGGAGCTCTGGATTTTGACTATGATATTCATGGGACTTTTCCTTTTAGGGTTTCTTTCAGGAGGTGATTGATGGATTCTTCTTTATCTTCACTTTGCTCTCTGGTTCTAATAGATCTGGGCAATTTTCTTTTGATGGATTCTTAAAGTATGGTATCCAAGACTTTTAAAAATCATAATTTTTTTAGAGTATACTGATTCTTAAATTATCTCTCCTTGACCTATTTTCCAGGTTGGTTGTTTTGATATTGAATTTCTTATATTTTCTTCATTTTTTTATCTTTAGATTAGGTTCTAACATTTCTTACTGTCTCATGGAGTCATTGATTTCTCTTTAGTTTACTCCTTTTTTTAAAAATTCAAATTTAGTTTTTTTTAAATAAAAACCTATTTTTCTCCCTTCTACTTCTTTTCCTCCATTTGGAAAAAAAAACCCAGAAAAAAGCTATTACAGTTTTCAAGGAGTCTGTTACTTGGGTAAGGTTTACCACTTTGTCTTCTAAGCTAGTTTTCTTTTTTCCAGTTCTTTTTTCCAGAGCTTTTATTTCAGTTTTTATTTGTGTTATTTCTTCTATTTTTCATGTAGTCTTTGTGAAAATTCTATTATTTGCTTTGAGTCTCTATCTGTCTATAGTTGTTACAAAGAACTTTTTTCCTTTTTTTTTCTGGGGAATCTATAAATCTATAATTTTAAAAAATATCATTTGGGGACTTCTTTGATTTTCTCCACTCTTCAGTTTTAGTCCCTAAAGTGTGGCTTAGGGCCAGGCTCACTCCCTTGTTGCACTTTTTGGGTGGAGTAGTTAGTCCTTTTGGGTCTTACCCTGTGTCCCCTGGGTTCTTGCACTTGCCTCTACATCCCAGGGTTAGGCCTCTCCCCAACCCCTCCAGCCTTCAATTCTTTGAGAATTAGAGTTCTAGATCTCCAGGTCTTTCTGTGGGACGTCAAGATAGAGTGTTTAAGAGACTTAGGGACCTCTGGGCATCTGGGCTGTTCTGAGTGCTGCCATGTTGCACTGATTGCTACTGTCCCAAGACTTCCAAGATCCCAAACCTGGGATCTTCTGACAACTCTGAGGATTTCTGGGAAGGTGCTTATGGGTATGGCATCCTTCAGCCCACATACATGTCTCTGGCTTGTCTCTGGTAACACTGGGAGGTGGCTGGTTTTATTGCCTGTGCTCTCACTGTCTTTGCTAGCAGCCCCTTTTCTACATTCTGATCAATGATCTAGCCATGATTCCAGAAGACCAATGATGTAATGTTGCTACCCACCTTGTGACAGAGAGGTGAAGGATTAAGGGGCTATAGAATTAGATGTATGTAAATATTTTGGATGTAGCCAATGTGGGAATTTGTTTTGCTTGACTATGCATGTTTGTTATTGGTTTTTTTTTTCTGGGAGGGAAAGAGAATGAATGCTTTTAATTGAAAGCAAATTTAATTAAAAAGAGGATGTGGCACAAAGAGAAATCATGGCATCCCTCAACTGAAACAATTGGGGGGTTAATTGGGTTTTTTAAACACATGACTCCAGAAAGTGTGACATTCTGGGGTCTATTTTTTTGGTCCTCATTTGCCATCCTGGAATAAGTCTTATAAGGGCTAGTGTTGTGTAGTAGAAAGAACATTGGACTTAGAGTCTTAGCAGAACTGGGATCAAGTCTCCGCTCTGCCACTCTATGTGTGATATTGAGTAAGTCATTGATTTTCACAAAGCTTTGGTTTCCTTAATTGTGAAATGGAATCAAATTTAACTTTCTTGCCTCAGTTGGTTATTGAAGATCAGGTAAGATGGTACTTGTAAAGTGTCTTATAATCAACCACATGTCAAATAAAGTGCTATGTAATTGTGAACTCATATTCTCATTTAGAGGTCCCCAAAGTCAGCAGCAACACCTTTCTCTTCATCAAGACAAACATTTGCTCCTTATTTGTAACTTACCGGACATTTTTCTGGGTTTCTAAGGGGCAGCTGAAATTATCTTCAATGGCTAGTTATGTTGAAAATCCAGAAGAATCCTGAGGTCAGTCAGATACAGCCAAAAGGCGCACATTAGTGACAAATATTAGTGACTTGAGGACATTGTAGATGGAAGTCATAGTCTGACTCAGTACCAGTACATATTCACTTGTGATAAAGAGAAATCCCATTAGAGAGAGATGGGATGTGGATTATTCTTCAAACTAAAAACATTTTTTTTCTATCTCACTAAAAATCTAGAACTGAAGCTATCTCAGATCTCTAACAAGAATACCTTCATATGACATTGAAAATATTTTATAGGATAAGAAATTGCTTTTTCTGTTTTTAAAAAAGCCACACTTTAGGGACTAAAACTGAAGAGAGGAGAAAATCAAAGAAGTCCCCAAGAAATCAAAAGGGAAGAGACTTTCCCCAAGGCTACACAAGTAAAACTTGAATTTATACTTTATTTTGCTGACTCCAAAGCCAGTTTTCCCTGTTAAAGACCAGTTCCTTTAATCACTTGAGGTTGCCTAAGGTTTGAAGCAATTTACTGCTTACTTTCTAGAAGGGCCATGTCTTTCAGTGTGTCAAAACAAACCACATTTGCTGCTGACTTCATGTCAAGTTAACAAGTCAACAAGCATTTATTAAGTGTTTACTACATTCTAGGCTGTGCTAAGAATTGCTCATATGGACTGTTCCTGTCTGACCTGTAGTAGAGCCTTCCAAGTTCATATTGGTCTTATCAGCCACGGTCAGCCGCCTTGTACCTTACTTCCAACATAAGTGATGTCATTTTGGTCCTCTTGAGAATGATGGATGACAGCCAACTAATGGAGCATTGGGAATATGAAACCAAGCAGAAAGCTAATCCCTGTCCTAAAGGAGCTTATGTTCTAGTTGGGGAAGAGAATAAATAAAAGGAAGCTAAAAGGGTAGGGAGAGGGGCAGCATGGTAGAGAAAGTCTGGAAAGTCAAGAGTGCTGTCTGGAAGATATAGCAGGCCTGGGTCTCCTTAAAGCTCTTTCAGAGCTTCTAGGAAGTTAAAGGGAAAGGTTGCAGGAATAGAGGGTCCTTAATTATAATAACAATAACAACAACAATATCAACAACAGCTACCATTTATATGTGCCTACTCTGTGCTAGGCACTGTGCTAAGTACTTTACAAATATTATCTCATTTGATCTGAAAAGCAACCCTGGGAGGTAGGGAATAGTATTATTCCCATGTTACAATTAAACTGAGGCAAGCAGAACTTAAGTGACTTGCCCACGGTCACAGGCAAATAAGTGTCTGACATTGGATGTGAATTCAAGTCTTCCTGACTCCAGGCCCAGTGCTATTCAATAGATGGCTGGTAAAAGCTTTTTTATAATTTTTTAATTTAATTTTTTTTTAATTAACAATGTGAGAGGGCAGAACTGAGGTCAGAAGTAGAGGATTTTTCTTGGCACCTTCTTGCCAAATTATCACCTCTTCAAGGTATCATCTCTGCTCAGAGTTAGAGCGAAGGAAGAGGAAATACATGAAAATTGTTGGGAGGGATAGTATGGGGAAAGGGGAGATTGAAATACAAAATAGGGACAATGAAGGAACTTAAAATGAGGGCTGGACATCATTTCCTCAGAAAAGTAGGAGAGTAACTTATCTGATGAAAGTCCACAGGATTCTAGTGGAAGGGGGGAAGATTTGGAACTGACTCTGTAGGAATGTTGATAGACAATTAGTGGGGAAAGAATACCGAGGATTTCATATAGCAGTAATGGTCCAGTTGATGTTAGGTAACATCTAACAACAAGAAACAATTATTGAGTACCTACTATGCCATAGAGATTGTATCTCACTCTCAAGACACAAAGACAAAACTAAAATAGCCTTTGCCTTTACATTTGTTGAATTAAATGAAATTGAATAGAGATGTTCTCCAAAAGCTGTCTTCTACAGCCTCATCCCCACTCTTCTGTCAAAGACTGGAGAAAAAGAAGAGCAATATTAATGAAGGAGGAATTGGTTTTTAAAAGTTTGTAAGTTTTAAGAAATAACTACCTTTAGTAATAAAGTGATATAATAATAATGTACAATATAATATATATTATAAGGTACAATATAATAAAAATAAAAAATAATAAATAAAGTTAAAGTAATAAAGTAAAAAAGTAATAAAGAATATACTGAAGCATAGCAACTAGAAGGCAAGTCTGCATCCAGTCCAGTGGTCTTTCCACTATTACACTCTATTTCCACAGGACAGACCCTACAGGGACCAAGTCATGGTATTAAGTTGAGGGAATACTATGTATTACTGGAATCAAAAGAGTTCAAAATGTCAGCCTCATTATACTGTTATTTAGCTTGAACTACCAGAACATGGGAACATGACTTAGAGATTTGGCTTAGCAAAGAATATAAAATGGAAAGGAAGGAATCAGTGTGACTTCAATAAAAAGTAACCAGGATATTGAAAAACTGAAATTTTAAATTTTAAGGAAAAAAATGTAAAGTTGACTGATTTTTTTTTAAAAGGAAACAGCATGGGGCAGCTAGATAGCACAGTGGCTAAAGCACTGACCCTGAAGTCAGGAGGACCTGAGTTGAAATCTGTCCTCAGACCAAACACTTGACACTTGCTAGCTGTGTGACCCTGGGCAAGTCACTTAACCCCAATCGCCTAAAGAAAAAAAAAAGGAAAAAGCAAATAAAGCTTCAGAGAAACCCATCACGAGCTACTTTGAAGCAACAAGGAGAGATAAGGGAAGGCAGGAGCCTTATGTTAGATTTAAGCAATATGAAGACTACTCATTTTGAAAGAAAAGATAACTAGAGAAGACTCCAATTTAAAAAAAAATCAATAAATACTTGTGCTCCAATAAAAAGCAGAACAGTATGGCATTTTTTTAGTGAGATAAAATATCTCATCAAAAAGAAAAATAGAACATGTGATCAAGGAAGAAACATGTTCCATCAAAACAAATAATTAAATGAAGAATAATGGACTATTTTTTTAGCAGGTTATAAAATATATCATATAGTAGAAAAATAGACCATGAGATTAAGGAAGAACTAATATTTTAAGAGGACATATCAAGACAAATATTTTGAAAACCACAGGTAATAATAGTGGCATTAGACTAATGAACTTTATGTTTCATTATTTTATCAAAGAAGGTTAATAAACTGTCATAAAATTACCTGGTCACAAAAGGCATCTGCAACTCTATTATAGAACACATTAGGTAGAACCTCACTATTTAAAAAATTTGTTTTCCTTCAATTATTAGTGACTTGAACATTTTTTTTTTGGTATAGCTATTGATATTGGCTTTCTTTCTTAGAAAACTGACTTCATGTCTCCCTTACCCTGAAAAAATCCCCCCAAAACAAACTACTCTTCACTTGATCCTTCTGTTCTTTGTAGTTAAACTCCTAGGAAATACCATTTACAATAGATGCCTCCACTTTTTCTTTCACTTTCTTATTAACCTCTTACAACCGAGCTTCTGACCTTATCAGTTCACCAAAATTATTCTCTCTGAAATTATCAATGATCTCTTGGTTGCCAAATCCAATGGCTTTTTCTTAACCCTCGTTCTCCTTGACCCCTCTGCAGCCATTGACATTCTTTCTTTCCTGATGCTTTCTTCTTTCTAGGCTTTTGGGGTACCACTCTCTCCTAGTGCTCTTTCTCTATTATAGTAGGAGGCAACAACATCCTTTCACTCCCTCAGGCTCTCAACCTAAATGTCATACTTGACTCCTTATTATCTCCCTTCACCATTTCCAATCTACTGCTGAGGCCCATTTTTTCTTTGCAACGTCTCTCGAATAATCCCCCTTCTTTCCTCTGATACTGCAACTATACCTGGACTATTGCAATAGCCTGCTGGTGGGTCTGCCTATCTCTGGTCTCTTCTCACTCCAATTCATCCTCCCTTTAGTCACCAAAATGATTTTCCTAAAGTGCAGTGCAGCTCTAATCATGTTATCCCATTCCCCACCCTCCACTCAGTAAACTCTAGTGGCTCCCTATTGCCTCCAGGATCAAATAGAAAATACTCTGGCATTCAAAGCCCTTTATAAGCTAGCCCTCTCTAACATTTCCAGTCTTTCTATACCTTACTGCCCAACATATCCTCTTTGATCCAGTGACACTGGCCTCCTTGTTACATGAACAGAACACTCCATCTCTTACCTCTGGGCATTCTCTCTGGCTGTCCCCTATGCCTGGAATGCTCTCCCTTCTCAACTCTGCCTACTAATCTTTCTGGCTTTCTTTAAGTTTCAACTAAAATCCCACCTTCTACATGAAACCTTCACTAACCCCTCCAAACTCTGTTAATTTATTCCATTTAATTATTTCCTCTGTACCCTGTATATAGCTTGCTTTGTATATATTTGTTTGCACATTGTCTCTCCCATTAGATTGTGTGCAGGGAGTGTCTTTTGCCTCTTTTTGTATCCTGGGCACTTTGCATAATGCCTGGCACATAGTAGGTGCTTAATAACTGTTTATTTATTGATTAATGCTTTGTTACTCTATCATTAGATGATGCTGGTCAAAGCTTTTAAGCCTTCTTGTTCTTTTTCCTTACCTATGAAATGAGAGTGGGATTCAGTGATCTCTTATAGAGAAGGGAAGAGAATAAGCATTTATATAGCACCTACGATGTGCCAGGCTCTATGTTAAGTGTTTTTTTTTGTTTTTGTTTTTTTACAAATTTGTCTCATTTAATCCTTATAACAATCTTGTGAGGTAGATGCTTAGGAAGCTGTTTATTTATTAATACTTGGTTTTGTATGCTTTAGCACAAAGGTTTTAACTTGAGGGTTAACTTTTAAAAAATATTTTGATAATTTTATTTCAGCATAATTGATTTCAATTGAAATCCTATATATTTTATTTCATGTATTTAAAACATTATTCTAAGAAGGAGTCCATAGGCTTCACCAGACCACCAATGGGCTACCTAACAACGATTAAGAACTCTTCTAGCAGACTATCCATAATTGAATGGGAGGAAGAGGGCAGATTGAGGATCATTTAGGGAAGTTTATAGTACTTTTAGTTTACAGTGACAAATTAAAAAAAAACTAAATGGAAACATCTTTTCAACTCTGACATTATTCTGGTGATATCTTATGGCTGGGAATTGTGGAATAGTCTCTGAGGAGTCAAAACTTTGGGTCACTCAAAGAACAATGGAGAAACATGTGACAAATGAGTAAATAGTCTGCAGCATTATTAACTATGATTGTCTATGGGCAAGGAGTAGTGGAAAAAATGTCATGTGGGAGATATGCTGGGAAAAATAGGCAGATTTCTCAGTTGTTAACAGGTTGTGTGGGATTCTTGATGGAGGATTTATGGGAGTGTTGAGGTTTAGAAGTTTAGGGGTGCTGGGACCCCAAAATCACGGTCCTGTCTGAATGAATTTGACCTAAGCCTTCTTTCAGCCAAAGGCAAGGTTTATTAAAGATATACCATATTGGCCAGACTCTTAAGGATCTAAGCATACGTATCTAATGCAAGCAGGCCATATTTTAAGAATCTGAGCACCTTAATGGAGGCCAGATGGACTTTATATACAGAAAGACTATGGGAAGGGTCTAGAGAGGATCTTGATGGGAGTGACTGGGAGGCAGAATGGGGTCTAGATGGGATCAAGGGTGGGAAGTGGTAAGGGCCAGACAATAGAGGGCTGTGCTTAATTAAGAGTAACAAAGAAACTAAAAAAAAACCAAAGTAACTAAAGAAAGGCCAGTTGATAAGATTATAGCCTCAGCCAAGAGTTAGACTTCCTTGACCAAGTAAAATTCAAGGAGAGTTAAAGGTGGAGTTTTCTAGGGCCCATAGACAAATGGAACCCAAATTCTTTTTGGGGTAAGGGACAAATGTCTTGGCTTGGGCCCATACCCCATCAGGATGACATGCATGGGATGAGAAGAGTGGATGGGTTATATTCTACATCATTGAATGGAAAGCTGGATCAGATCAGATCACCAGTGCAAGTCTATGCACATATTCCCTAGCTAGTGTTTTCCCAACTTCCCTTAGAAAGCCCAATTTCAGTTTCCTTTTATGTTAAGTATTGAATTGGTAGTTTACACAAGCATTGATTTTAGGGGAAGCATTGGTAGGTAGCATGATGTAATAGAAAGGACATTGGCACTGGAGTTAGAAGTTTTGAATCCCAAACTCTGCTTTTTACTAACCATATTGTGAGAAATAACCTATGTGTGATGACTGCCAGACCTCCAGGCAGAATTAGGGAGGTAGCCTAGCTGTTAGGTGCTGCTGCCCACTGCTTCCCCCGGTTGCAAGCCTTACTGAAGTGACTCCCACTGCTACAGTCACACTCTCACAAGTAAAGACTCCACCCAATAGAGTGAAAAGAGGAGGGCATTTATCACGATTCTTGGGAGAAGCAGGTGCTCTGTTCGCAAAGAACAAGCATACTTTACAGGAGCAAGAACAGACTTTCTATAATGGTGAGTTAGTTCTACTCCTCCCATTGGAAACTGGATAGGTCCAGTCTCTTCCAGGTTACAACTCTTCTTATACATCCCTAACATGTATGTTTCCCCCCCATGAGCCTTATTGAGTAAGCACAGTATTGGGGGGATTGTGACTGAGGCATGACCCCTTGAGCTCAACAGCTGTTTGTCATGTCTCAGCTCTCCTAATTTTTCTTGGTCAAGATGTGTGCAAACATTGTGTTTATCAAACAAGATATGCTTATCTACAATCATGTTCTTCTATCCACCTGCAACTTTACTTTTTCTTAAGATAAGAACATCTGTGGAAGCAAAACAGCTTAGTTTACAAAAATTCCATCTCCTACAATATCATCCTGAGGGCTCATTTTTGGGCCTCCATTTTTTCTTCTGTAATATTTAGGAGTTGTATTAGATGATCTTCAGTGCTCATTTGAGTTCTAAATCCTATGAAATGCAACATTTTAACAAAAGGAAAAAAAACAGATGGATGCTGGAAATGTTGTATTACTAATTATACTTACTAGCTATGTGACCGTGGGGAATCATTCAACATTCTGCCTCAGTTTTCTCATCTGAAAAATGGGGATAACAGTAGCACCCCACTCCCAGAATTTTTGTGAGGATAAAATAATAATTTTGTGAAGTGCTTTTGAAACCTTAAGGCACTACATAAATACGTTGTTGTTATTGTGAAAAATTGAATTTATCTCAGTACCAAGCAGGAGCAAACAAGTTTAACTTTTTTTTTTAGTTTGTAAACATGATACAATCCAGAAAAAAAATATTTTTTCCCTAGCTACTACAGTTCAAAGGTGTCTTTAAAATTTTTTGGAACTATTATTGCTAGGAAGGAAGAGTAGTTTAAATTCTAAGTTTTCTGGTAAAACAGTGTTTTAAAGTTCACCCATATTATATTTGTTAGGCATTGACTTTTCAAAATATTGGTGCTTATCATGCTTAGGCCATTAAAGACAGTACCTGGCTCGGGCTTGTATTACAGCCGGGTTCCTACTTTCATTTGAAATGTCAGTTCAGGTGTTTACTGCATTCCTGTGTTTGTTTGCATACTGTTCCTAATTTCCCCCAGTAAAGTATTGTAACTTGTGTTTGATAGGTCAAAAAATTCAAACACCACCCCCCTTCCCCCATCACATTACAACATCTCTTTAGGATTCAGTCTCTTTTAATTGGTTAGGAAAAGGCTGCCTTTTCTGAACAAACAGGTTAAATACTATTTGCTCAGGGCATTAGACTGAGTGGACAGACTCCTGACCTGTTGGAGCTTAACAGGTGAGTAATTACAATTGATTTTAACCGATTTAAAAGCTTAGAAGGCAGCCTGTATTTTTTCTTCTTTCAAATGCTAGTGTTGGGGGGGGAAAGTCAGTTACCTGTTAGGTGGGTTCTCCAGGAATACCGGACTAGCAATGAAAACCAGGGTCTCTTTCAAGCTATATAACTTGTGGTTTTAAAGAAGAATCTTTTTAACTCCGTGAGTTAAAGACAACTTGACCCTCGTTTCATTGTTGAGTACTGGTGATCAATCGCCTGGAGGAGTGATCAGTGGTTTTTGTGATTTTGTTTTTTAAGCTCCGAGTACCACAGGCATAGTTAAACATTATCTGTGGGAGCCACTTAGGGGGTTGTGGTGGAGTAAGAGAGTACGGAAGAATCGAGAGGGGAGGAAATAGTAATAGCTAGGATTTAAGTTTTATAAAGCATTTTATAAATATCTTGTGTGATTTTCACAACAGTTCTATAAGATAGGTGATATTTTACAGATGAGGAAACTGAGAGGGGTTAAATGACCTTTTCATGATTGTGTAGCTGATAACTGTCTAAGGAAGGATTTGAATGCAGGTCTTCGGAGTTCAAGCCCATCCTTTATCTACTGTGTCACCTGGGTGTTAGAATAGCTAACATGAAAAGGAAAGATAGATCTTGGTGGGAGAAGTGACCATATAGGCCAGTTCTTAGATAATGGAGAATTAGAGAATTTTAGGGTCTTGGAAGAAAATTTCAACAATAGAAATCTTACTTTACTTGTTTGAAGTTTGCTTAAAAACTTTATTGCTAGTTTTGGAGAGGAAGGTTTGGTTATGAAAGGCATGGGGACGAAGGAAATAAGGATTTTTATCCTTTAGGATGTTTAAAGCACCCACATTCAAGTGTGTTCAAAACTTTTTGCTTTGTGATTCATTGCTGAAACTCCTGAAACATCAGAGGTTTGGGCAAGCCATGCTTCTGAGGGCTCTCACATACTCAGTGACAGCCTGTCTCCAAGCCTCCTCCTCACTCACCCCCCCTCCCCCTTCAGTCCCAGCCATTTAGCCTCCAAGGAGGTTTTCTACAAACTGTGACCTGGTAAGAAAGAAACACAGTAAATATGAGGGAGAGGGGGAGTGTCTACTGCTCACTTCAAATTTTGTTTTTTAATTATTTCTCTGCTGGTGAATAGTTTTTGAAATATTTCCTGGGGAAAGTTGAGTTCAGAAGACTCTCTTCGCCATACATGTAAACAAACACTAGTGGGGCTATTTGGTATCTCATAATAATCACGGCTTTGTCAAGCATCAACTTAAAAAATTATTCTGCATTTCTAGAGTGCTGTCCAGAGATATAAGTGAAAAGGCAAAGGGAATGAGTTGAGTTATAGTCCATTTTTTACAAAAATTATTTTAAAAAATCAGAAATCAGAAGCCAATTTATTTTTAAGTATTTTAATGTACCTTGGGTCTTTTGTGATTCCCCTCCCTCTCCCACTCCACTAACTAGAAGTGATCTCTCCCTCTCTAAATTTTCCATGGACAGTATGGTATAGTGGGAGTTAGGAGCTAGGTTTGAATTTAACTCCACCACTGCTTGCTAACTTGTGTGACCTCAATCAAGTCACTTAACTTCTCCGGGACTCCATTTTCTCATCAGTAAAAATAATTGATTAGACTACATGGCCTCTGGGGTCCCTTCCAGCTCTGAATGTAAGATCCTATGAGTCTCTCTCTTAACTTATCACGTACTTCATTGTATCCCAGTTATTTGTATTTTTGTTATAGAAGTTCTTCCTGTTATATGATAAGCTTCTGGAGGTCAGGGACCAGGTTGCCTCTTTTTTTTTAGCTTTGTGTCACCTGGACCAACACTTCTTAGCAGCTTGTTGGATGTTTGAATTGTACTCTGTTGGAATTTCACGGCTTTTCCTTTCCTTTCCTTTTCTTTCGTTTCTAATTTAGGACTATGGCTCTTTGAGAGTATGTTGAAATCTTTAAAAATCACTTTCTAAGTTAATTGGGATTCCATCTAAATTTAGGGTTTGTTTTTCCATTCGGGTTGCAAATTGATTCTGTAGGTAAACTTCCATTACACAAATAACATTGCAAATAAAGGTTCTGAATAACAAAGCGTTCCCTGGCAGATGGTCCAGTAATGGTGCTTTCTTTATTTGTTGAAGATGGATTCTCTGGAATAATAATACCAGTCCCTGTGCATGTCATAACCACTCTACATTTCTTTTTCTGGTTGATGTTACTCTCTTTAAAGAAAGCACCCCACTGTTTACTGTTTAGACTGGAGTCCTATCCCCTCTTTGTGTAGATGGGGAGACTGAAACCTAGGGATTAAGTGATTTGCTTAACATCAAACAGCTAGTTAGTGGGGAGGGGTTGGGCTTTACAGTTTTGGGGGAAGTAAGAGTCAATCTAAGAACCATATACAAACCAAGATATAAAAACTCCCCCCCCCAAATCTCCAGTAATAATAGATGTAAAAAACTAAAGAAATAAGAACCAAGTGTCTGGTGTTTCTCTTATTACTGCTTAAGAATATTCTGTCGATATGCTTTTCTTTTTTCTGTTTTTAACATCACTACCATTTTGTAATGCCTCCAAATCAGGGCAATTAAGCAAAACAAATCAGCACCTTGGCCACCTCTGAAAATATATGCCTCACTCTACCCCTCTTTTCCAGTGCTTCTTTGCAAACATATGGAAGTCATCAAGTACTCACAAGTCGTGATTGGTTACTGCATCTATCAGAATTCTAAATTATTTCCATATTGTTTTCCTTACATTTCCTTTACATTGTTATGGTTCTGTAAATTGTTCTTTCCTCATTCTGCTTATTTCACTTTTTCTTCAGTTCTTACAAATCTTCCTGAGTTTCTCAGAATTCTTCATGTCCATTATTTCTTATGGTGTAGGAGGATTACATTACATTCATGTACCAACATTTGTTTGACCATTCCTCAATTTATGGATGTGTAATTTCCTACCCGTTCTTTGCTGTTACAAAAAGTACTGCTCTGTTTTTTGTAAATATGAGATTTTCCCCTTTATCTTTAGCATACCTGTGACTTATTAGATACAATTTCTAATTGTTTTAGACCAATTCACACCTACACCAACAATGAATCAGAGTGCTTATATTCCTTCAGCCTCTCTAGTATTTATTATTTTAATCTTTTGTTATCTTTGCCAATCTGATGGGAATGAAGTAAAACCTCAGAGTTGTTTTAATTTGCATCTCTCCTATCAATGATTTAGCACATTTTAAATATGTTTTTGAAAATCCTCTTTTGAAAATTGCCTGTTCCTATTCTTTGGCCATTTATCCATTGGGGAATGGCTCACATTCTATATTTTAATAAATTCCTTAAATATCTTGGTTATCATAGATTTGCTGCAAGTTTTATCCTATTAAATGCTTCCTCTATTTCTGGCTGCACTAATTTTGTTAATGTGAAAGCTTTTCAATTTTATATGACCAAAAAGTTGTCAAGTTTTTCATCAATAATTACTTCTTATTATTTTCCATGTACTCTATGGTTTAGTTAAATAAGACATACTCTCTATCTAGTGAGCATGATCTTCACTTGCCTTGTACTGTCCCTCTTCTGTGTCTTTATTCATGCTATTCTTATGCCTAGAATACCCCCCATTTTCCTATTAAATTCCTATCCATCCTTAAAAATCCAACTCATTTGCTACTTCTTGCAAAAGGCCTTCTTCCCTTCCATTAAGGACCTTAAAGCGAATAGAAACATTTGCTTGAAACCTCTCTAATATCTTTATTTCATTTTTTAATTTTTAGGAGGCAATAGGGTTAAATGACTTACCCAGGGTCACACAGCTAGTAAGTATCTGAAACCAGATTTGAATTCAGATCCTCCAGACTCTGGGGCTAGTGCTCTATCCACTGCACCACCTAGCTGCCCCTACTTTTATTTTTATCATTGGATATTATAATTAACCTCATATATAGGGTCCTCTTAGTAGACTACAAGCTCTTTGAGGTCAGGAGTCATAACTTATGGCTGTCCCTTAGCACCTACTACCTAGCATCGAGTTCTGTTCACAGCAGACTTTTTTTTTTCCACAGCAGATAAGAAACATTTGTTCTCCCTCCTATGGAGAGCTAGGGTTTTAACTTAGACAAAATACATTTTAAAATCAATTATAAAACATATGGAGATGCCTTGATGTTGGTTATAATACCTGTTAGGAGTGGCTTTAAGATCTTCTGAAACCTTATTATGTCTTTAGGTAATGCTAATGAAGTGCTAATACTAGAGGGAAGAGGTTAACTAGGTGAGTGGGTCAGTAGAGTTAGTCAACAAACCTTTATTAAGCACCTACTAAGTGCTAGGCATTGTGCTAATGAGCACTTTGAATACAAGAAAAAGCAAAAGACCTTCTATATTTTCAAGGAACTCACATTCTACTGGAGGAGACAGCATGCAAACAACTATGTACAAATAAAGTATAAATTGGATATAATTAATAGAGGCAAAGCACGAGAAATAAGGGGGATTAGGAAAAGCTTCTTATAGAAGGTGTGGTGTTAGCTGGGGCTTGAAGGAACATAGGGGAAGCTAGGAGGTGGAGATGAAGAAGGAGAACATTCCAGGCATGAGAGACAGCCAATAAAAATGCCCAGTCTTGTTTGAAGGACAGAAAGGAATCCATGGTCACTAAATCATAGAGTATGTAGAAAGGAGTAAGGTGTAAGAAGACTGGAAATGTGGGGAGAGGGACAGGTTATGAAAGACTTTGAATACCAGATAGAAGATTTTATATGGGACCTTTGAGGTGATAGGGAATCTCTGGAGTTTATTGAGTGAGTGATATTGTACTTAGGAAGATCATTTTGCTGAGTTAAGTGGAAGATGGACTAGAGTTGGGAGAGACTTAGGCAGGAAGACCAACTTCAATAGTCCAGGCTTGAGGTGATAGGGGCCTGCACTACAGTGGTGGCCATGCCAGAGGACAGAAGGGGGCCCATGTGAGAGATGATATGAAAGTAACAAAACTGGCCTTGGCAGCAGATTGGATATGGGAGGGGTGGGGAAAGGTGAGAATGAGGAGTTGAAGATGACATCGAAGTTTTGAGCCCAGGCTTTGGGAGGATGGTTGTACCTTCAAAAGTAAGAGGGACAATTGGAGGAGAGGAGGGAGCAGGTCTAAGAAAATGAAGTCCTGGCCTGGGTTTTTCAGGACTTTAAATGATCAATCCTATGTGTCGTTGTGCTGCCTTGTCCATTATTGCGAAACTGGCCTTTTTGATGGGGCACTTTGGCACTGGTTTGGTTTGGTTTGGTTGTTTGCCCTTCATTTTCAAAGAGAACCAATGACACCATGGGTGACATATTGACTTGTGGGTTAATTGGACTCAAGTGAAGCAGAATTTAGCATTGTGGGTAGAACAAAGAAATATAAGCATGGCCTCTGCTGCCCTCTACGAACTTACAATTAAACCAGAATTATTATTGTGAAGGGGTTTCCACAGGTGGGGAACATTGCATATAATGTCAGGTTGGGGTTTTTGTGTGTGTGTGTGTGTGTGTGTGTGTGTGTGTGTGTGTGTGTGTGTGTGAATTGGTTTTGCTGATTTCTTTTTTCTTCAAAAAAATTAAAAAAACAGACTTATTTTAAAATCTGAGATGACTCTAGGGAACATGGAGTGAGGTTAGAAGGGGAAATCTAGGTGATATAAAAATAAAGATCAATAAAAATCTATTGAAAGTGAAAATTAAAAAAAACATGAATAGAGAACATTTGAAACAAAAAATAAAAAATGCAAATTAAATACAAATGGAATATGTAAGCTGGAAGGAATTTAAGATATCATCTAGTCCAACATACTCATTTTACAGATGAGGAAACAGACTCAGAGAGTGGAACTGATCTTGGAAGGATACAAAGTAAAGGAGTAATGAGACTCATGGTAGCTATTCAAGGAAAGTTTCCTGGCAGGCTTTAGTTTTGCTATTAATGCTTCTAATTTAGGGAATTGAAATAACAGAATTATAGTCTTTGAAGTTGGAAGGAATTTTAAGGTCCTCTGGCTCCAGCTTCTTATTTTACACATGAAGAAACTGAGACCTAGAAAGCTGAAGTGGTATAGTCAAAGGAAGAGGTCATGGAGATGCTGATCTCCAAATTAAACTCCCAAACTTTCACCACACATTCTAACTTATATAAGTTAGACTAATTTAATTTTTAAAGTTATACCCAATTCCAAATTATGTCTGATATTAATAAGCATCAGTGAGATAAAATGGTTTGCCAGTTTCTTTATTTTTTTTAATTACGAACTTGACCATGGTCTCAAGAAATAGAAATAAACATGAAATTGAGCCCCCAGCTACCACATCTGAAGTATTTCCATTTTGATTTTTTAAAATATCATCATAATTTCTATCTTTTTTTCTGACATCAAAAACATTCTAAGAATGTTTTGATTTTTTTCTCAATATATGTAAAAACAATTTTTAACATTTTCCCTAATTTTTGAGTTCCAAATTCTCTCTGTTCCTCCCTTTTCACCTTCCTTGAGAAGGCAAACACTTTGATACAGATTATAGATGTGTAGTTATGCAAACCATATTTCCATATTAGCCACATTGCAAAAGAAAACAGACAAAACTCCCCCAAGAAAAATAAAGTTAAAAAGTATATTTTGATCTGCACCTGAGATTTTAATAATCAGCATGTATATTGTAATTTGCTATCTTTACATTCTGTTACTTAGAACATCTTTCCAAAGTTCTTTGTTTACTTCATACTTATCATTTTGAAAATTGGGGTCAGTTCCATTGCATTAAAAACAGTTATGAAAACAATTACAAAACAAGAGGCAAAGCACTGTTTTGTAGCACAAATAACATTCTATTAAACTGATAAGCTACAATTTATTGTTATTCTCCCACTATTAGTAATATAAGGTGTTTCCATTTTTTTCTGCTAATACATAAAAAGTGGCTGATTATTAGAGAATTAGAACAGTTTTCTAAATGTTTATTAACACTTGGTAATATAAACATATACATATTTAAAAATACACAAAATAATACAGTATGTAATATACAATAAAAATACAAATACATAAATACATATGTACACATACATACACACATACAGTCCCTTGATCCTGTGTCCATTTGGGACTAGGTATTTCTCTGATTCTTGAAAAACTACATTTCCTTCTTGACTGTAACCAGTGGGTCTTATCTCTTCCTATCGTTCATCAAGCCTTGTGCTAGTCTCCATCTGTTCAACTTTGAATGAAGTGTCAAAGCCTCAAGTAGAGTGGAGCAACTGAGGCCCTGGCCAGGGACACAAATTGAGAGTGGCATTTAAACTCTTTACAGGTAGAAACAACTAAGTTTAGCCCCTAGTTAATAGGAATAATTGGTTAAAACAGGAAGTGATTAGAGGGTAATATTTTAATGAGCTCTTACCTGGACAGTCAGGCCCTGCAGCTTCTTCAGTAGGAGCCTTGTGGTATCCTAGAGCTTGGCCTACCTTACAAGATGTTTGGAGTCTCTGTCTCTCATCATTTGGGTGAGGTTCAAGGTGTCTATTTATTTGTCTTAAAAAGTAAATTTGAGTTTGTCTTTCATGACACTTGCTTGACCCACTTGCCAGTAGTTGAATTATAGCTCTGGATATTATGATTCTGGATTACTTTTACGTATTGAGTTCTGATACATTTTCTTTTTATTAAAATAAATTTTTTTATTAATTTATTTTTAGTTTTTGACAATCACTTCCATATGCTTTTGAGTTTAAGAATTTTCTCCTCCTCCCTCTCTGCCTGTCTCTCCAAGATGGCGTGCAAACTGATACAGCCTCTACATATACATTCCTATTAAACATATTTTCACATTAGTCATGTTTTAAGGAAGAAGTAGAACCAATAGGAGGAACCACAAAAAGAGCAAATAGTATGCTTCGATCTGCATTCAGACTCCATAGCTCTTTCTCAGGATGTGGATAGCATTTTCCATCATGAGACTTTTGGAAATCTTTGTTTTGCTGAGAAGGGCTAAGTCTATTAAAGTTAGTCATTGCACAATGTGGCTGTTACTGTGTACAACATTCTCCTGGTTCTGCTCACTTCACTCAGCCTCAGTCCATAGAAGTCTTTCCAGGTTTTTCTGAAGTCTGCCTGTGCTCATCATTTTTTATACCACAGTAGTATTCCATTACATTCATATACCACAACTTGTTCAGTCATTCCCCAATTGATGGGCATCCCCTCAATTTCCAATTCTTTGCCATCACAGAAAGAACTGTTATAAATATTTTTGTACATGTGGGTCCTTTTCCCATTTTTATGATATTTTTGGGATACAGACTAGAAGTGCTATTGTTGGGTCAAAGGTATGCACATTTTTATAGCCCTTTGGGCATAGTTCTAAATTGCTCTCCAAAATGGTTGGATCAGTTCACAACTCCACCCACAATGCATTAATGTTCCAATTTTCCCATATCTTCTCCAGCATTTAAAATAAATTTTTATTGATATCTTTTGCAGGACATCATCTAAATTTCTCCAACAAACTCTCCCCCAAACTCTGATTTTAGCAAAAAATAAAAAAGATGGAAAAAAAGTAACATAAAACTAACCAACACTTCAAAAGGCAGTTATTTCTTGCATTCCACACTTCATTGTCACTCACCTCTGTAAAGAAGTCAAGGAAGATACCTTGTTATATTTCTTCTTTGAGGCTAACCTTGGTCACTGCAATTTCAGAGTATTCAGTTTTGATTGTTCTTTGCATTTACATTGTGTGTATTGTTTTCCTCATTCTGGTTCTTGTCCTCCCATGCTTCTTTGTATCCATCATTCATAATTTTTTACAGTGATGTAATATTCTAAAATATGTATGTCCATAGCTTCCTTAGCCATTCTCCAATTGATGGGCATTCACTTTGTTTCCAGTTCTTTGCTCCTACAAAAAGTTATGCTGTATGTTCTAGTCCAGTTCTTGAAACAGGATTTTTAATGACTTTAGGAAATGAGATATGTTGTGATATAGTGTTAAAATGTTAGTGTAGACATTTCAGAATAATTTGGTATTGTGACCTTTTCATCCTGTTACAGAACTCTTGTTAGAAAGAGATGGAGTCAGTGCTGCTATAATATGACATATGCATTCTTAAAAATCATTTAGCTATGCAAACTTTCACAGTAAAAACCACATAGCTTATGGGAAAAATGGAATCAAGCCCAGACACTAAAAAAACTTTATCAGTGACACACAAAAAGATATGAACCTAATAAAGATGGTAGCACAGTTTTATACATGTTTAATGGTTAAGGAACACACAAATACTAAAACAAATAGTGGTAACATCTGTGGCCTTGGCCTGGTTCCCCCTGATGGGTTGGCAAAGTCAACAGCTAAGGGTAAGAGGGAGACCTGAGTAGGGCAAAACTGCAGGATGAAACTTGGTGGGGGTTGGGGAAAGTCTGGAATGCATGGCTGGGGACCAGTCCTCTTCTACCTCCACTCATAGCTTCTAATGTACTAGACAATATACAGTAAATAATGGCATTTAATCTTTTTTTTTCTTTTCTTTTTGGTGAGGCAATTGGGTGTAAGTGACTTGCTCAGGCAGTAAGTGTCAAGTGCCTAAGGCTGAATTTGAACTCAGGTTCTCTTGGCTCCAAATTGGCAGTTAACCTTGAAAAACATATGAAGTTTGCTTGTGAAAATGGGCATCAGAAGAGTTGCCACTTGCAAATTCTGTGTTGTACTCAAATTACTCCCCAGAGTATTAATCATTTTGGAACAAAGTCATGTTTTTTTTAAAAAAAAATCACAGAACTCTCTTATTACTTGAATTCTACAAATTCTACTTGAAATATTTGGAGCAGAAAGTAATCTAATGATAAAATCATGAGAGCTCAGATGGAGGGGGAGCAGAGAGGAGTAGCACTGTGCCATAGAAACTTAAAGCCTTATTAATAACTCCTATTTATGCAGAACTTTCCTTCAGTGCCCCTGACAGGGACAAGTGATCTCAGTGTTTTAAACAGGAGAAGGAATTGAAACTGAGAGATATTAAGTGGCTTTTTAAAAGTCATACATATATTTTATACACACAGATACACATACACACAACTCTATTGTGTCTGATGGTGGCCATATTTAGGGTGTAATAGGGGTAAGGGAAGGAAAGAAGGGAAAAAAAAAGAAATTTATATGATAACTTTTTTGCATATTTAAAAGGAATAGCAAGTTATACATAGTATATTTGCAGTTTCATGTGCAATCATCTTGTTTATTATACTTTTATAAAATGCTTGTTTTATCCCGTAAGTTAAAAACAAAATACATTTTTAAAAAAGTCATACATCTAGTAAGTGGCAGAACCTGAAATCTGAACTCAGATCTTCTGCCTATAATACATTGCCTCCCAGAGTGAAAAGGACCTTAAGAGGTTATTTAGTCCAACCTTCCAATGAATTCAAGAATCCTCTTAATATTACCTCTGAAAGACACATGTCTAGCTTTCGCTTGAAAAACTCCAGTGATACAAGTAATTTACACATATATAGTTATTCATATGTCTTCCTTTTTAGAAGCCAGAGGTCATGCATTTACCTTTATTGGTTATCCCCAGAGTTAGTGGTATACAGCAAGCACTACACAAGTTCTTGATGACTAATTGACCTGGCTGCCTATTCTATTTTGGGTCAGTTAGTTTATTTTATTTCTTTTCAAATGGACTTTTATTGATTTCTTTTGCTTTCATATCACCATCATCTCCCAAGATGTCCCTCTCTTCCACCATCCTAAGATTCAGCCCTTATGACTAAGAATCA
Source organism: Phascolarctos cinereus (assembly GCF_003287225.1). NCBI lineage: Eukaryota > Metazoa > Chordata > Mammalia > Diprotodontia > Phascolarctidae > Phascolarctos > Phascolarctos cinereus. Next base: position 121,023,977 of record NW_027555514.1, on the reverse strand, counting down.
AAACAAAAGAGAAAAAAGCAGTTTAGTAGAACTAATCAACTGAACAATAACTTATGAGCAGTGCTCTATGATCATCTCTTAAAAGAAGGGGAAGGAGGTACATTCTGATGTGTCTTCTGGGGGGAGACCAGTTATAGTGTACAGTGAGGCTACTTTAAACCAGTTCGATTTTTTAGCTGGAAAGAAAAAATTCTTAATCAAGCCCTCCACCAACCTTACTAGGCATTCTTCTTCTTGCATGATTTCTGACTGCATTTGGAGTTTGTTCCAAATTTGCATTGGGAACTCATCTGCATTTCTTCTGAAACTATATTGCCCACTTGCTTGAGATGGGCAGCTTGGCTTAGTAATCAACTAGGTTGAAGCTGATGAGCTTTCAAGCTTTCTGTTTAGATGAGTTGACATCTCGCTACTATGTCACCTGGACTGTCCTCAGACAATTAGAGGAAAAGCATTATTTCTGACAGCTGCAGTATCATCATGTCATCCCTGGAAAGGTGGACCTGTTTGGAGGATTTTGCAATAGGACAGGTGCAATACTGTTTTAAAGCCTTCAGAGAATATCCTAATTACTAAATTCTACCCAACTCTTGTTAAAAATAGAAAATAATTGCTATAATTTATAGAGAGAACCCAATATAATATTTATTACCTTTTAAAATTTGTTTACATGTAGCAGATGGTTTTATAGATTTGTATTCAGTAACAGATGGGGATTATGGTTATACAGAGAGGGATATTTTATTTTATTGAACTGCTATGTTCATATTTATACCTCTGTTATAACTTTGTTTTACCATATCCAAAAAGTCTTTGGATTACAGTAAGCCTGGAGCCTACCTTTCTAGGGTTAATATACGTTAATCCATTTCACAGACTCTGAGATTCATTCAAACAAGCCTCTTTGCTGTTCCTCACATAGACTATTCCATCTCTGGTCTCTAGCTTTTTTTTTTTTAAGGCATACACATTTATTAAAAAGGACAGTTTTAAAATTTAAGATTCATACTGAAGAAAGTTAAAACAATTGACAAAGAAATTTACATGTGGGTAACGGGACCCATTGGCACCAGCAGGTGCTAATTGTAAATTGAATTTGTCCAAGCCTGCCATCTTTTTGATATAGTCGGAATTTACTTATATAAAAGTAATAGGAATCCAACTACCATCATATGACTATATCAGGCAATGTGTTTTGCCTGTTGCCAAGAGACAAGATGATTAGCATAATGTGTCTGAGAAACATGACCATCAGTCCTATAAATATGATAATGGTGGAGGTTTTGAGTTAGACTAGTAATTATCTTGTGGTTCTCTCTGGGGCAAGTGACCCCTGAATCACCTAAGTCTTCCATCTAGGGTGAGTTCTTCTTATCAAGGAGGCTGCCCTCCATGCCTGGAATACGTTCCTGCCTGGCCCACAGTTGGTGTCTAATAAATGCTTGTTGATTGACTAATAATGATATTAATTTGTTGTTTTTAAAAATACTGTGCCAGTGATTATGGGGGAGGTTTTTTAAATGTGCTTATTTTGTTTTATTTCTTTCAACAAAAAATGCTTTCTTTGGAAACTGGAGTCTTGTTGGCACTGCATGGTATGATTCAGTCCCTACATCTGTATTCAAGTGATACAATACTTACCCCAGAGCAGGACTAGAGGAACCAGGTGTGTGTGTGTGTGTGTGTGTGTGTGTGTGTGTGTGTGTGTGGTGTGAGTCTCTTGATCTGCTAGAAATCTGAAGCAGTTTCAAAAACCAAATATGATAGTAAGTGTGAGGTACTTTATAAACTTTAAAGTATTTTGTAAATGTAATCTATTATTATCTTCAGGATTTAGAGCTCAGAAAAAGAGTCACAGAATCACAGAATTGAAAGAGTCCTTCGAAGTCATCTAATCTTATTTTGACCGGAGTGACCTATTTTGACCTCCAATGAGTGATTATCAGCTCACTAGGACCTAAAGCAACCCATTCTCCCTTCTGGGTAACACTAGAGAGAAAGGGATTCAGGTTGGCAAGAATTAGGGGAGGTGGCCTGAAAAAATAGCATTGAGTAGATTCTGGGAAGTGAGATTTCTCAGGGTTAGACCTCCTTTCCCAGTGGATTCAGAGTACTGCTCTAGAGTGGCCTAGACCTCAGTTGCTATGTTCTGATGATTGTCCTACTCCAGGGCACTGAAGCCCCACGTGCTGCCTAGCTGTCTGCTCATGAATATAGAAGTTAGTTAATCTACTCAGCCAGTTCCATCAAGTCCGAGACCTCCTGAATTTTATGTATTTCGGAGACTAGTACAGTGCCTTGCACAAAAAAAAAAACAATAAAGAGGAGTGTAAGTGTTATACATTGAACACATTTTTATTTTAAAATATTTTAAAATATTTTATTTTTCTCCAATTTCATGTAAAAACAATTTTAACATTAAAAAAAATTGAGTTCCAAATTTTCTTCCTTCCCCACTTCCCCCCTCATTGAGAAGGTTAGCAATCTAATATGTTATACATGTGTAGTCACATTTTGTATATATGTGTGTGTATGTGTGTGTATATATGTGTGCTCGAGCAATCAAGATTAAGTGATTTTACACAGCTAGTAAGTGTCTGAGACTGGATTTAAACTCAGGTTCACCTTACTCCAGCTGGTCCAAAATTGAATATATGTTTTTTTGTTTTTTATTTTTTATTTTATTTTTTTATTAATTTATTTTTAGTTTTCAACAATCACTTCCTTAAGCTTTTGTGTTTTAGATTTTTCTCCCCCTTCCTCCCCTCTCCCTCTCCAAGACAGTGTGTAATCTGATATAGGCTTTGCTTAAACATTCCTATTAAACATATTTTCACATTAGTCATGTTGTAAGCAAGAATTAGAACCAATAGGAGGAACCACAAGAAAGAGGAAACGAAGCAAAACAGAAGGAAAAAGAAGAGCAAATAGTATGCTTCAATCTGCATTCAAACTCCATAGTTCTTTCTTTGGATGTGGATAGCATTTTCCATCATGAGACTTTTGGAGATGTCTTAGATCCTTGCACTGCTGAAAAGAACCAAGTCTATCAAAGTTAGTCATTGAACAACTTGGCTGTTATTATAAACAACGTTCTCCTGATTCTGCTCACTTCACTCAGCATCAGTCCATACAAGTGTTTCCAAGTTTTTCTGAAGTCTGCTTGCTCATCATTTCTTATAACTTAAATATATTTTTAAGAGTTTTTTTTAATGTATTGATCAGTTATACTGATTTTTCCTCTTTTTACGTTTTTGCCTTTAAGAACACTATTTGTTATATAGAATAACTCTCTGGGAGGGGTCAGGAGAGGGATATTGAGGAAGCTCTGGTAATATTAAAAAAAGCAGTAAAAACTTATTAAAAACAAGACAACACAAATTGTTTCATAAGTGCTTTTCAAAGGGAACTAAATACTTCTCTTAGGTATATAGTACAAATATCATTATCTCCATATTACAGGTAAGGAAGCTAAGAGGGTATTGAGATAGTCACTGACATGTAGATAGGAAGTAGCCATATTACTAGTCAGTATTGGAGTGGAAATTTCCATTCAGGTCCTTTGACTCAAAGATCAATGATCTTTCTATCATACCTTATTGCTTATTTGCATTAGATGAGAAAACAAGCATAACCTTGGCCCTAAGAAGTGTACATAGCCAGGACTAGAGCCCAGGCCGCCTCAGTCTTGGCCTACTTCTTTTTCTACTAGATCTAGTTTGCTCCCCAGCAATGTAAGCAGTATTCTAAGTAGGCCTTCCTTTAACCTTCTTTGTGGTTAGGAGGTTAAGGAGAACCATAGCAAGGAAAATGACAATAGGAGGACTGAGATTGTGGCTAATTTTCCACATTTTAGTATTCAAGTAATATGTCACCATCATTTTCTCGCATGAGTGTCCTTTACTCACTGACCTCGATGGCTTAAAGAAGAAAGTAATGAACTTTATGTTCCCACTTTGCTGCTCATGTGCTTCTGGGTTTACATTAGTTCCTCTAATATATAATCCTTGTAATTTACAGAAAGAAAGTTTCTGGTGCCAAGATGGCAGAGTGAAGAAGGAACCTTCTGAAGCCATCCCAAATTTCCCCTCAAACAACTAGAAAACCTCCTCAGAATTGATCTAGGAGCAGGGAAGCAGCTTACCAGCAGAGCAGGAAAGGTCTGTCTCAACTGGGTTGAGAGGAGAGCAAAGTCCAAGAGCAGCAGAAGCAGCCAGCCTCACAGCAGGGGGCCCACAGCAAGGCTCCATGCCTGGGGCAATCCACCTGTGAGGCCCCACTCCTGCAAACCAGCAGACCCCCCTAGACAAGTGAGTAGTCTGTGCAGGTCAGCAGGGCCCCTCCCCTGGAGCAGGTTAACAGCTAAAACTGATACTCAGGGGGAGCTAATAGGTAGGCCCCACCCTTCAGTACAAGCCAGAAGGGAAGCCTACTCTCTAGAGAAAGCAATCAGCTAAGCCCTGAAGCCCAATGAAAGTCAGCAGTAAGATCCAGAGCACCAGCACAAAAAGCTTGGAACAGTGCAGGACCTGAGCCCAACTCTCACATAAAAACACCAACTCACAAAAAAAAAAAAAGGTGGGGGGTGGGGTGAGCAGAAAAAAAGAGCTTGAAAGTTACTATGGTGATAGGGAGGCTCAAGGCATAAAATTAGAACAGAACAACAGTGTCAGAATGACTACATGTGAAGCCTCCAAGAAAAAATGTAATTTGGTCTCAGGTCCAAAAGGAATTCCTGGAAGAAATTAAAAAGGATTTTAAAAAGCAAATTAGACAAGTAGGAAAAAAAAATTTTGGAAAAAAAACCGGAAGTAATGCAGGAGCATCTTGAAAAAGTCAATAGCATGGGAAAAGACGTACAAAAATTTAGCAAGGAAAATAACTCCCTAAAAAGTAGAATTGGCCAAATGGAAAAGGAAGTACAAAAACTCAATGAAGAAAATAATTATTGTCTTAATGTTATTTATTTTTAGTTTTCAACATTCACTTCCATGATTTGAAGTTTTAAATTTTTTACCCCTCCTTCTCTTCACCCCTCCCCAAGATAGCATAGTAATTTGATATAGGTTCTACTTATACATTCATATTATGCATATTTTCACATTAGTCATGATGTATAGAAGAATTAGAACTAATGATAGGGGGAACCACAAGAAAGAAGAAACAAAACAAAACAACGAAAGAAAAAGAGCAAGTAGCATGTTTCCGTCTGCATTCAGACTCCATGATTCTTTTTCTGGATGTGGATTAAAGAAAATAATTCTTTAGAAATTAGAATTGAACAAGTGGAAACTAATGACTCTATGAAACATCAAGATATGATTAAAATAAAATTAAGGAAGCAAAAAAAAGAAGAAAATGTGAAATTTCTCATTGGAAAAATAGCTAACCCAGAAAATAGAGCCAGGAGAGATTACGTAGGAATTATTGGACTCTCTGAAAGCCATGATAAGAATAAAAAGCCTGGACAATGTCTTTCAAGAAATTATCAAAGCAAAGTGCCCCAATATATTAGAATCAGAGGGCAAAATAGAAATTGAAAGAATCCATGGATCACCACCTAAAAGAGAACCCAAAATGAAAACTCCCAGGAACATCACAGCTAAATCCCAGAGCTCACAGATCAAGGAGAAAGCACTGTAAGCAGCCAAAAGGAAACAATTCAAATATCATGGAGCTACAGTCAGGATTACACAAGAATTGGCAGCTTCCACATTAAAGAACCAGATGGCTTGGAATATGGTATACCAGGAGGCAAAGGAGTTAGGATTACAACCAAGAATCACCTACCCAGCAAAACTGAATATAGTCTTTCAAGGAAAAAAAATGGATATTCAACAAAATAGAGGACTTTCAGGCATTTCTAATAAAAAAACCAGAGATGAATAAAAAATTTGACCTCCAAATATGACACTCAAGGGAAACATAAAAAGGTAAAAAAGAAACAAGAAAGAGAAAACATAAGAAATTCAGTAAGGTTAAGCTGTTTACATTTCTATATGGCAAGATAATATTTGTAACTCTTAACAAGTTTATTACTATAGGAGCAATTAGAAGGAGTATATGTAGACAGAGGGTGTGTATATAAGGTGACTTTGATGGGATGATACCCCAAAAAACAAAATGAAGAGGTGAGAAAGAAAATTGCATTGGAAAAAAGAAGGGGAAGACTGAATGAGGTAAATTACCCTACATAAAAGAGGTATGAAAGAACTATTATAATGGAGGGGAAAAAGGGGGGTGGGGTTGGCGAGCAAAGCTTCAACCTTACTCTCATCAAACTTGGCTCAGAGGGAATAACTCAGTTGGATATAGAAATCTCTCTTACCCCAGCAGGAAGTAAAAAGGGATGGACATAATAGAAGTGGAAATGGGGACTGATAAAAGGGAGGGCATATTGGGAAGGTGATGATCAGAAGTAAAACATTTGTGAAGATGGAATGGGTGGAAGTATGAGGGAAACAGAGGGATAAACAAGTGAAAAATAGCTTGGAGGGAAATATACAGTTACCATAACTATAAATGTGAACGGATGAATTCACCCATAAAATAGAAGCAGATAGCAGGATGGATTAAAAACAGGAATCCTATAATACGTTGTCTACAAGAAATATATTTGAACCAGAGAGATACATACAGGTAAAGGGCTGGAGAAGAATCTATTATCCTTCAGCTGAAGCAATGAAAACAGGGGTAGCAATTATGATCTCAGACAAAGCAAAAGCAAAAATAGATCTAATTAAAAAGAGATAAAGAAGGAAACTATATCTTGCTGAAGTGTACCACAGACAATGAAGCCATATCAATACTAAACATATATGCACCAAATGGTATAGCATCAAACATTTTGAAGGATAAGTTGAATGAGTTACAGGAGGAGATAAATAATAAAATTACACTAGTGGAGGACCTCAACTTTCTTCTTTCAGAACTAGATAAATCTAACCAAAAAATAAACAAGTTAAGGAAGTGAATGAAATTCTGGAAAAATTAGATATGATAGATTTCTGGAGAAAATTGAATGAGAATAGAAAGGAACATACCTTTTCTCAGCAGTACCTGGCGCCTGCACAAAAACTGACCACATCCTTTTCAGATCATAATGCAATAAAAATTACATTCAATAATGACAACGGAGAGATTAAAAATTAATTGGAAATTAAATAATCTAATCCTAAAAAACAAGTGAGCCAAATAACAAATCAGAGAAACAATGATTAATATCATTAAAGAAAATGGCAACAATGAGACAACATAACAAAATTTATGGAATATAGCCAAAGTGGTATTTAGGGGAAAATTTCCATCTCTGATTGCTTATATCAGTAAGATAGAGAAAAAGCAGATGAATGAATTGGGCATGCAACTAAAAAAAATTCAAAAAAGAACAAATTAAAAAACACTGAATTGGAAATCCTGAAAGTCAAAGGAGAGGTTAATAAAATTGAAAGTAAGAAAACCATTGAACTAATAAATAAAACTAGAAGCTGGTTTCATGGACCCCCCCCCCCTCGCCCAATACAATAGATGAACCATTGGTTAATTTAATGAAAAAAAAGGAAAGAAGAAAACCAAATTACTAGTATCAAAAATGAAAAGGGTGAATTTGCCTTCAATGAAGAGGAAATTAAGACAATTGTTAGAAGCTATTTTGCTCAATTATATGCCAACATATTTGACAATCTAAATGAAGTGGGTGAATATATACAAAAATATCCCAGATTAACACAGGAAGAAATAAAATACTTAAATAACCCAATCTTAGAAAAAGAAATTGAAAAAGCCATCAATGAACTTCCTAAGGAAAAATCCCCAGGACCAGATGGATTCACAAACAGTTAATCCCAATATTATATAAACTATTTGGAAAAATAAGCAAAGAGGTCCTACCAAATTCCTTTTATGATACAAATATGATGCTGATACCCAAACCAGGAAGAGCCAAAACAGTGAAAGCAAATTATAGGCTATTTCCCTAATGAATATTGATGCAAAAATTTTACATTAAATATTATCAAAGAGATTACAACAATATATCACAAGGATCATACACTATGGCCAAGTGGAATTTAGACTGGGAATGCAGGGCTAGTTAAATATTGGGGAAACTATCAGCATAATTGACCATATCAATAACAAAACTAACAGAAATCGTAAGATTATCTCAACAGATGCAGGAAAAGCCTTGGACAAAATACAGCACCCATTCCTATTAAAAACACTAGAGGGCATATGAATAAATGGAGTTCATTTAAAAATGATAAGTAATATTTATCTAAAACCATCAGCAAACATTATCTGTAATGGGATAAGCTAGAAGACTTCCCAGTACAATCAGGGGTTGATTGCCCTTTATCACCTCTATTATTTAATATTGTACTAGAAATGTTAGCTCTAGTAATAATAGGAAAAAAAGAAAGCAAAGGAATTAGAATAGGCAATGAAGAAACAAAACAATCACTCTTGGAAGATGATATGGCGGTATACTTAGAAAATCCTAGAGAATCAATTAAAAAAGCACTCAAAATTATCAACAACTTTAGCAAAGTTGCAGGATACAAAATAAACCCACATAAATCTATGTATTACCAACTAAGTCCAGCAGTAAGAGATAGAAAGAGAAATTCCATTTAAAATAGCTGTAGGCAATATAAAATACTTAGGCTTCTACCTGCCAAGACAAACCCAGGAACTATATGTACACAACTCTAAAACACTTTTCACACAGATAAAGGCAGAGTTAAACAATTGGAAAAATATTAATTGCTCAAGGGCAGGCTGAACCAATATAACAAAAATGACAATTCTACCTAAATTAATCTATTCAGTGCCATACCAATCAAACCATCAAAAAATTATAGAGATAGAAAGGATAATAAAACTCATCTGGAAGCACAAAAACTCAAATATATCAAGGGAATCAATGAAAAAAAAGCAAAAGAAGTTTATCTAGCTGTACTAGATCTCAAACTGTAATATAAAGCAGTAATCATCAAAACAATCTAGTACTGACTATGAAATAGAGTGGTGATTCAGTGGAATAGATTAGGTACAAATTACATTATAACAAATAATAATCTAGTATATGATAAACCCAAAGATCCAGGCTTTTGGAACAAAAACTCATTATTTGACAAAAACTGCTGGGAAAGCTAGAAAACAGTATGCAGAAATGAAGCATAGAGCAACACGTCATACTGTATACCAAGATAAGGTCAAAATGGGTATATGATTTATACATCAAGGGTCATACTATAAGCAAATTAAGAGCATGGAATAGTTTATTGTCAGATTTATGGATAAGGGAAAAGTTTAGGACCGGAGGAGATAGAGAGCATTACAAAATGTAAAATACATAATTTTGATTATATAAAATTAAAAAGTTTTTGCAGTAACAAAATGAATGCAACCAAAATTAAAAGGAAAGCAGAAAACTGGGAAAAACTTTTGTTTGCAACAAGTATCTCTGATAAAGGCCTCATTTATCAAATATATAGAGAAGACACAAATCTTTGGAGGGTGGTATCTGTCTGGAGTTGTTAATAAAGGCAGTTGACTATATGAGTCCTCTGAAAGCTTCCCCAGCACATAGATATCAGCTGCAGACCCCTTTCAGCATAGGTTCAATTTGATCATGTGCTCTGGAGCTATTTCTACAGTGACTCATTAGGTTTATGTTTGAATTTTTCATGCAAATACCCCATCTGCTAGGTGGAGAAGGCCTATCCACCCCCTGTTCTGTCAGGGCAGGCAATCACATTCCTCCTGAGAGCAGTAATGAGATAATTGTGGTTTTTATTTTTATAACCAACTGGTGGGTGTTCCCAAGTCTCTGCATTACTTCTATTCTCATTTTCCTGTTTCATGGCTCTGATGTCAGCAGGAACCATATCCAGTCTCTGGACTGGAGATCATTAGTGGGGTTCCTGGGTGTGGTCAGTCACTCTCTACCCCCATCAGGAGAGATCCCAACACTTGTGTGGCCACCAGCTCCATCAGCTGCCTCTATATTTCCTTTGCATGGCCCTGAAAAGCTGAGAGCTGTTTGGTTGCTGAATATAATGAACCAGTTTACTTTCAGCTTTATTATGGTGTAAGTCCATCTTCTGCAAGGCAGATGTATTTGTCAACTCTATTTTACCCTACTGGGAAGTCTTCTGCACCCACTGAATTAGTTATTCTGTGTGAGCAGGAGCCTCCTCCCTGCTCCATGGAGAGGTCTCCCCATATGTAATTAGCTAGTCATAAAATAAGCATTTATTAGATGCGTATTCTGTACTAAATGCTGGGGATGCAAAGAAAGACAAAAGACGGTGCTTAAGGAGCTCACAGTAATGAAGGAAAGGCCATGCAAACAACTATGTACAAACTGTATATATATGTATATATGTGTGTATACATGTATATCAGAGATAATCAATAGAGGGAAAGGGACTGGCATTAAGGGGGATCAGGAAAAGGCAGGGAGACCAACCAAGTTGAGTACTATTTTATTGCTTTTAAAGGAATAATTAATCTTTGCTGTAGGAAAATGATAGGGGTGGGATAGGACTTATCCTATCACACCAGGACAGCTGAGGACTGAACTTGGTTGAAATAGACTAGGTCAAAGTTAGGAATTTCTGCTTTTGGAGAGAACAGTAGAAAGCATACCTTCAGTTGAGGTACCGACAGGATACTGTGCTGTGGTTGAGAGCCACACCCTGTGACATTAGCGCAAAGTTACTGCTAGAGAGCCTGGGGGATTACAGGGAAATAAGATTGTCAACATCCTCTGAATTCTGAGCCCCAGCCTCTCTGCCCAATTGCTATAGGCTTTGGTATGGGGTGAAGGCAACATGTAGAGGGGAGAAAGCACAGGGCCTGGCACAAGGTAAGCCCTTAAGGAATGCTTATTGACTTGACAAAAGGAATAGCCAGAAGGATCATTGAATAAGCTTTTAAAATCTCTTCATTAGTAAAAATGACACTATCATGAGAGGAAAAAACTCTTCTAACTAGAATTATATAATCCTGGACTTTGGATATGAGCAACCTAATTTTATCTAATAATTGTATTTTTCTGCTGGAAACTAAGGCAATTTCAATGAGCTTCTTCTAAGAAACCATTGCAAAAACCAACTACAGAAAGACAGAGATCTAATTCTTTGTTCCCAGAGTCAAGGCATTTCAATTTATCATAATGTCTCCATAATCCTAGACCAATCAACATTACTACAATTTAAAGTCAGTGGCTTTTTGACCACCAGAAGGGTAACTTTACTTAAATTTATGAATGAATAGAGAAAAGAAGAACATTTATCATTCCCTTCATTGTTAAGCTAGGCCAGAGCCTAACTCTTTAACCAGAACCTTGAAGCTGTAAAATTATTTTTTAATGTTTAGCGTAAGAGTGTGCATTGCTATAGGATTTAAGGGAATAAAGTTACTCAAAGCCATTAAATCTCTTTTGGTAGAATATTTGGATGTTGTAAGAGGATTTCTGTGTCTTGTGACTTATTTCATCTCTTAGTCAAGGTGAAAGAATTCTAGAAAAGATTACTTTTGGTTTGTTTTCCTGTTCCTTTAAGTACAACCCAAAATGTCAAATTTATCTGAGTACTAGCCTCACTAAGTTGGGAGGGTTTAATGCTTAAGCTGGGCTCTATGGGGTAATTAAATTTTTTTGGTAGAAAGTTTGTAAACTTTCTCAGGAATTGAGTACTTTTACGACCTTGATGAAATTACAAAGCATGCAGAAGAGTTGAGTTTTTAAGGAAACCAGGGACTGCAAGAGAGGGAGGTGAATTGAGAGGAACAAAGACAGCTAACTTCTGATTGATTTTCATCTTTGGGTGTATTTATCAAACTCTTACTAAGTGCTAGGTGGACAGCTGGGTGGTGCAATGGATAGAGCACTGGGCTTGGACTCAGGAAGACTTCTCTTCATGAGTTTGAATCTGGCCTCAGATACTAGCTGTGTGACCTTGGGCAAGTCATTTAAACTTATTTGCCTCAGTTTTCTCATCTGTAAAATGACCTGGAGAAGGAAATGGCAAACTACTCTAGCATCTTCTCCAAGAAAACCCCCAAAAGGGATCACAGAGAGTTGGACATGGCTGAACAAGTGTCAGGCACTGTGCTAACTATTTTGGCTTGGAAAGTTGTAGGGATAATGAGTGTTGAAGGAAGCTGCATATTGCTTTTTGGCTAATATAAATCCCTATTTCCCGATGTTCCTTTTCAAAGAGAATTCATGGGGTACTGTGAAGACTTTATTTGTTTATGGACTCCCCGTATATCTTCTTTGCCTTTGGCAAAGTAGTATAAAGGAAAGAGAACTGGGAGTAGGGAGTAGCTGGATTCAGGTCCCACCTTTGTCACTAACTGCCTCTTCAGAGGTTAAGTATTTAATTTCTTTGGGCCTCAATTTCCTTATCTGTAAAATCAGATTTTTTATTTTTGAAAATAAAGGGATTATAGATTTAGCGCTTGAAGGCCACTTAGTCTAATTATGAAGTAGGATTTGAATGGTCTACAAAGTTTCCTTCTAACACTAAATGTGATCCTATGAAAGAATGGCTGTCATCTACCTGATATGTATTTGTTAACATGATTACTTTTATGGGAGATATAGAGACTCTGTTATCCACTTTTATGGAAGATATATATAAAAGCTATATCTGGAGATTTACTAGAGTCAGTTGTGGATGGGAACAATTAGCCAAAGGGAATGTAGTACTTAGGTGACAAAGTGGACGGTGTGCTGGAACTTAAGACAGGAAGATCCAAATTCAAATCCTACCTCACACTAGTTGTGTGACCTTGGGCAAGTCTTATGACCTCTCCAAGCCCTTAGTTTCTTCACCTAAAATGAGGATAAGAATGCCATCTACCTTACAGGATTGTTGGGAAGATAAAGTGGGCTTTTATATGTAAATTATATATGTAAACTCACAAATCTTCAAGCATTATATAAATGTTAGCTATTATTGGGATCCATGTGAGCAGAGAGCCCTGGGCCACAAATTATATCTTGGTGGCTTGTCAGGAATACTTTCCTTCCTTGGAGGTAATGCTTGCTTCCTCCCTTTCCCCATTTATCTTTTTAATTGGCTATTAGTCATTTGTTTGACTTTTATTGGTTTTTTTCTTTCCCTTTGTGTTTTGTAGTTTAGAGTGAGGCTTGCAAGTGCCAAGGTAAATTGTAAACAGTCCACAAACCTGGATAAACTTTTGTTTATTTAAACAAACCTTTGTTAAACTTTGTTTGTGGAAGTGGTGTGAATATGTATTTGGATACCTACTCAAATAGATGCTTTTTTTGTGAGCATTGAAGAACTCAGCCTCGGTAACCTCAGGCACTGGGAAAGATGATGAAAGAATGAACTAACTGTTGGAGCTTTCTCATGTTTTCAGAGAGCTGTCTAGAATTAGGGATATGGATCAAATGCCCCAAACACACTACCCCTTCTCTGCCTTTTCATTTTTTTGAGACATTAATTATTTAAGAGGTTAGGAGGTAGAGCACAAAGAGTATGATCACGGTAGTTTTCAAATTATCCGTTTGAGTTCAGGTTTATTTTTCCAAGGAGAGCAAGCACTTGAATTCCAGTGGGCTGCTCTACCCACTGAAAAGCAATTTCTATTGTCTTAACTAGGTGCCAATAAGCATGTTCACCCTGTTTATAGGGAAGGTGCTTTTCTTACCCCAGACAATGAATAGATCTTGTAAACCTGTCTAGTTGTTTAGAGGAGTTCCCATAGCTAACTTCTTTTCTTGAAGACTCATTTAGTGTTTAGTAGTTTGTCAGGCAACTTGGGGAAAGAGAAAAATACAAAGGAAGGAGATGGAGGCTCTCTTTGCAAGGATTTTACATCCTTATCTAGTATGTAGGACAAAATCCATACATATAACTGAAAATAAGAATTAATAGTAATACTGGGTAAGGTTTTGTTTCTTCCACCTTCTAGTATCTAAGAGAGGTCTTGTTCTTGAGTCTGAGGGACTAGTTAACAAAGCATTCATTCACTAATGCTGGAATATGGCTAATGATGTTTTTCTTTTGATAATGTGTGAAGTAACATGCAAAAAATGTTCCTGAAGTAAGAAGCTGAACATCAGAGCACAGTGTAAACATCATACCAACCCACCACTTCTAGTGGTTGGCATTGACCTTTCCATTCTCTTACCTTTTAGGTTTTGTTCAAAATATCAGCTAACCCAAAGGGAATAGGAACACGTGAACTCGGTGGTGATTCTGCAATGGGAATGCAAAAAATTACCCAGATTTTCATTGGGAGTTATGTGATCTGCAGCAAAACATACTACCTAGTGATTACAATCCTTTTGCTTCCTTACTATCGGGTACTGACCTTCCGAGCACCCCCTGTTGTCCCAAACCTTCCTTTTATCATGGGTTGGAATGCTCCCACTGAAATCTGTGCTGAGAAGTTTAAGTTACCATTGGATCTAAGCCTCTTTTCCTTTGTTGGAAGCACTCTAAAGACAGTTACAAATCAGAATATCACTATGTTTTACCGGGACAGGCTTGGCTACTATCCTTATATAGATGAAAAAACAGGTAATGCTTTGAATGAGGGGATCCCCCAGTTGGCTTCTTTAAAGAAGCATCTAGATAAAGCAAAGGAAGACATTGTCTACTACATTCCAGCAGAAGATACATTTGGTTTGGTGATTATTGACTGGGAAAACTGGAGGCCTGATTGGGTAAGGAACTGGAAACCAAAAAATATTTACCAGATCCTGTCTGTTGAGCTGATTCGTCAACTGAATATCATATTAAATGTCACCGAGGCCTCGCAGGCTGCCAAAAAAGATTTTGAAAAGGCAGCAAGGACTTTTATGCAAGAGACTTTAAGATTGGGAAAGTCCCTTCGGCCAAATCGCTTATGGGGATATTACCTTTTCCCTGATTGTTATAACTATAACTACGAAAGCCCCAATTACAATGGAAGTTGCTTTGATGTAGAAAAAAAAAGGAACGATGATCTATATTGGTTGTGGAAAGAGAGCACTGCGCTTTTCCCATCTATCTATATATCCAAGAAGCTAAAGTATTCTTGTAAGACTCGATTCTTTGTGCGTAATCGTATTAAGGAAGCCATTCGTATTTCTCAAGTAATGCGTTTCAAGAAACCTCTTCCGATTTTTGTATATGCACGTCCAGTTTTTACTGATGCTACATCTCAATATCTTTCTGAGGTGAGTAAACCATGATAAGGTCTGCCAGACTGGTGGTGATAGTGCTTAAAATCTATTTTAGAAGACAGCTAAACTCAGCATTTGAAATGAACCTTAGAGAAAAAAGTTTAGGAAGTTTTAGACTTTGCAGATGCGTGCAGGTTTTTTTAGTGGTATTATTTGGCAGGGAGGGAAAAACGTATGTTTTAAAAGTTTTATTTAATGTCATCAGAGAGATCTTTGTAACTTTATTAAATAAGCAGTTATGGAAAAATATGCCAGCACATATGCATGTATGAATATACAGGGCAGGCCTCCAATGAATGAAAGTAATTGTATAGTAAAATATATGAAGTATGAGTTTGCAAAAACTTTTTTTTTTCAAAAACTGATAAACGCAAAATTATTGAAAAAGATTATTATCAGTAATGATTATAACAAAATCACAGTTTGCTCATGACAGTCCTATGATCTTTTTGGTGGAAGTGGCAGAAAATGCTACATTTATTTAACAAATATTTATTAAATACCTACTAAGTGCAAGGTGATATTGATTAGTGGAAACAGTGATGGACAGGACCTGAGTTTGAATCCCAACTCTCCTACTTTACTATGTAGATGACCAGGGCTAAGTCACTAATCTCTCTGAGCCACATTTCTTCATCTATAAAATGAAAGTATTGGATTAAAAGACCAGAATGGTCATGTTCATATCAAAATCCAGTATCCTATGGTCTAATGAAAAACAATTATCATCCTCAAGAAGCTTACATTCTATCTATGGATACAACAGATAATACAAAGAGTACTTAATATAATTATGATGTCAATATACTTAGGTCTATTTCTGCTGTTCTATGTACAATATTTTTGTTTTACTCAACTTATCCCAATATTAATGTTTTCAGGATGACCTTGTAAATACTATTGGAGAGTCTGTTGCCTTGGGTGTCTCTGGAATAATAATGTGGGGAAGCCTCAATTTAACACAAAGCAAGGTAAACTGAGTTGGTGAAAAATATTCTCAAGAGTGGTTAATCATTATTGTGAAGGGCATACAACAACTCTTTGAATATAAGTTAAGTTCTTTATGTCAGAGATTCTTAACCTGGTGTCATTACATTGAAATTTTTTTTGATAACTATTTTAGTATAATTGATTTTCCCTGTACTCCTATGTATTTTATTTTATGCATTTAAAAGCCTTACTCTGAGCAGGAGTCTATAGTGTTCATTAGATGGCCAAAGGAGTCCATAACACAAAAAAGTTGTAAGAAAAGTAAAACATTTTTCTTTTTTCTCCCATTAAACGTATTCTCACATTAGTCATGTTGTAAAGAAGAATTTGAAACAATAGGAAGAACCACAACAAAGAGGAAACAAAACAAAACAGAAGAGAGAAAAAAAGAGCAAATAGTATGCTTCGCTCTGCATTCAAACTCCATAGTTTTTTTTTATTAATTTATTTTGATTTATCAACAATCACTTTGATAAGCTTTTGAATTTTAGATTTTTCTCCCCCTCCCTCCCTCTCCCTCTCCAAGACAGCATGCAATCTGATATAGGCTTTGCATATAAATTCCTATTAAACATATTTTCACATTAGTCATGTTGTAAGGAAGAATTAGAACCAATAGGAGGAACCACAAGAAAGAGAAAAAACAAAACAGAAGAAAAAAATAGCAAATAGTAGGCTTCGATCTGCATTCAAACTCCATAGTTCTTTCTTTGGATGTGGATAGCATTTTCCATCATGAGACCTTTGGAGATGTCTTAGATCCCTTCATTGCTGAGAAGGGCTAAGTCTTTCAATGTTAGTCATCGCACAACTTGGCTGTTATTGTGTACAACATTCTCCTGGTTCTGCTGACTTCACTCAGCATCAGTTCATACAAGTCTTTCCAGGTTTTTCTGAAGTCTGCTTGCTCATCATTTTTTATAGCACAATAGTATTCCATTACATTCATATACTACAACTTGTTCAGCCATTTCCCAGTTGATGGGCATCTTCTCAATTTCCAATTCTTGGCCACCACAAAAAGAGCTGCAATAAATATTTTTGTACATGTGGGTCCTTTTCCCATTTTTACGATCTCTTTCGGATATAGCCCTAGAAGTGCTATTGCTGGGTCAAAGGGTATGCACATTTTTATAGCTCTTTGGGCATGGTTTCAAAATACTCTCCAAGATGGTTGGATCATTTCACAACTCCACCAACAATGCATTAGTCAAACTCCACAGTTCTTTCTTTGGATGTGGATAGCATTTTCCATCATGAGACCTTTGGAGATGTCTTAGATCCTTGCATTGCTGAGAATAGCTAAGTTTATCAAAGTTAGTCATTGCACAATGTGGCTGTTACTCTGTACAACATTCTCCTGGGTCTGCTGACTTCACTCAGCATCAGTCCATACAAGTCTTTCCAGGTTTCTCTGAAGTCTGCTTGCTCATCATTTCTTATAGCACAATAGTATTCCATTACATTCATATACCACAACTTGTTCATCCATCCCCCAATTGATGAGCATCCTCTCAATTTCCAATTCTTTGGCACCACAAAAAGAGCTGCTATAAATATTTTTGCACATGTGAGTCCTTTTTCCATTTGTATGATCTCTTTGGGTTACAGCCCTAGAAGTGCTATTGCTAGGTCAAAGGCTATGCACATTTTCATAGTCCTTTGGGCATTAAAACATTTTTCAAGGAGCTATTTTGCATACTTACAAAATGATTGAGGAGAATTTTTATCCTAAGAATTAAAGTTGCAACTCTTTTGTAGGATATTTTCTACTTTTCCTCAATAGTATAAGTTCTATATATCTCTGATTTCAAAGTATCAGAAGACCTCTCCCAAATATCATTTGCTCTCATTGTGCCTGTACTTTTATCTTTCACCAGATCACCTCTTCTGTTTTCTTTTTCCCATCTCTTCCAAGACCTTTATTCTATAATCCTGTCATTTGAAAGTACTAGAGTTATATTGTAGCTGCATGTAAATGTTAATGTGTGAAGGAACTCATTTAAGCTCCAGTGATAGTCTAGGAAATGCGTGCCTCAGTGATAAGGACAAAGTGATATGCATGCAGCTAGAAAAGAGGTAGGTGAAATATTTATTTTTCCTCGTTGATCATGAGACCAAAAGGAATAGTAGGGCTATAGAAGCACTTGTTACCATATAGATGCTCTGCAGGGAATTAGATGTTCCAGATATGATGTGCTTGGTATCCAAGCATTCAACCAATCAATCAACTAGCAAACTAACACTCGCCAAGCTCCTACTAATGAACCACAAACTGTGAAGAGTGAGTAGACTGGATCTGCTTGGTTCCCAAAGGAAGATCTAGGGTTGGGTAGAACTTGCAGACAGATGGCTTTAGGTTTGTTTCAAGGAGATACTAACAATTAGAGGTGTTTAAAAATTTATTGTGCTGCCTTGGAAAGTAGTGGCTTTCTGCCTGCTGGAATTATTTCAACAGAAGCTAGATGAACACTTGTCAGTGATGTTGGGGAGTAGATTTTTGCTCAGTTATGAGTTGGACTCCATGACCTCTGAGGTGCTGTCAATCTCTGATATTCTGTGTTTTTGTAAAATTCAGTAATTTTGTGGCTAAACTCTTAACATCTCTCCTTTTAAAAATATAATTTATTTTTATTTCCAACTTAAATATTAAAATGAGCATTTCCATATACATAGTAGAATAGAAAAGTAGGATTGTACATAAAAGGAGCTGTTTTCTTTATATTTACAAAATATAATATATAAAACATAGGTTTCAAACTTACAAAGCTGTTCTATTTGTCTGATTCCTTCTGATCTTCCTTTGTTCTCTTCTGTGCATTTTTTAAAAAAAGGTAGCTTAATCATATTTTCTTCTTTAAATCCTTCGATTGTAATTAGAAGCAATTAACCAACACATTTTATTGAATACCTACTATATACAGCACTGAGCTTAAGTGTTGTGATGGACAGAGAAAAATAGAATATAATTCGTATCCTTTAGGAAATTGAATTCCAGTAGAGGGAAAAGATGTGAAAAATTAGATAACAAGGCAAAAAAAACCTCCCACGTCAATACAATATACAATATCAGAAAGCTTAGAACAGGAAATGCTAATAAGCTTCTAAGATATCCCAGTGGGCAAATATAATCAGGCAAGAAAAGATATGACTTTGAACTGTGCCTTAAAAGATTGAGTAGGACCTAAATAGGTAAAGAGAACAGTATGGGAGTTTCGGACAGAGTAGAGGTGTAACAAAATGTTTGGAGGTGAAAAATGCATGAAGTGTCTTAGAGATAGCAAGACCAGTTGAATTAGAAGGGAGACTTTAGGAAGGTCATTAGGTGATTGACTAACAAAGGCCTTTGTAACAGGAAGGATACTTTTGGGAATTAACCGTTGGTATGCCAGAAACCTCTATAGTCTCTCTTCAGGCATGCCTCACCATTAATAGTGAGTAGGAAAGTACTGTACTGGTATAGAGAAGACTGACAATTTGCCAAGAGCTGGGCTCTTACTGCTTTCGTGAGCATCCTACCTCATCCAATTTCTCCAATGGAAGCCAAAGTAGAGGGAGAGTTATTTCCACTGACTAGAGCAATCTGAGAAGAAAGGAAGTTGAAGGCTAGATTTAAAGTGAGTATTTTAGGAGGTCTCTTGGTCTCCTTTTCCCTTTTGCTATATTGTGACAGCCAGATCATAGACTAATAGATGTAGAGCTAGAGGGATTTGAGAAGTTTTCTACTTTAACTACTTCATTTTAGTTGAGGAACAGTTGAGGAACTGAGGCCCAGAGAGGTTCGGTCACTTGCCTGAGGTCACACAGCTGATGAATATAAGAAATGGGATTCAGACTCAGGTCTTATGACTCAAAGTTCAGCAATATGCCCTCTCGTATGTCTACTATTGGAACAGGATGGCTTGGTAATTCATCAGAGGCTGTTGATTATGTGGAGAAAAGGCTTCTGTCACTCATACTATATCAATAAGTTTGAGGTGCAGCTATGTTTCCAATTTTTAGATAAATCACTTGGACTGTCATTCATATTCTACCATCTAGAACTATGTACCTTTCTCACGTAAACTGTACTCATTGACCTGATTTGTTTACCATCTAGAGAGCTGTCTTGTCCTTCCAAAGCTGCTTAAATATGTTTGAAAAATTTCATGGAAATTCTTTACTTATAGCATTTCACTGAGACATTTGCAGAAATTAGATTTAGGCTTCAGCTTGGCTAATGGTTCAGAGACTCAGGCAATTGCACAAAAAATGCCCATTTGATTCTATTAGGAATAACTCAATAAACTTGCTTGTAAGAATCAGTCAGTCAATAAATACTTGTTAAGTTTCTACTATGTGCTAGGCACTGTGCTAAGTTCTAGGGATATAAACATAAATAAAAAGATGGTACCTGCTCTCCAGGAGCTTACAATCTAATGGGACTAGACAATAGACAAAAGGAAGTGATGACGTGGAAGTTAGGAGGGGGAAGGGAAGAAGGTACCCAGAATGAGGGCAGGATGGAAAAGTCCAAAGGAGTCCGAAAGCACTGGTAGCTAGTGGGAAATGGGGAGAAGACTGTCTGGGCCTTCTCCTTACATGGAGGTGTTAGAATGCATGGTTCTACTCTACAAGTCAAAGGATTTAATCAGAGAGGAAGAGGCACTGATGAATTTTGCAACATAATGAGATTTCCCATTGATGGGGTTCCTGGGGCAAGAAGGTATGATTGAGAAGTTCAAATATAGCTGGGGGGAAATGGGGTAAAATTGTTTCAAGCATTTTCTATTTCTTGCTGTACCCTCTTCTTTTCTTTCTTTTTTTTTTGGGGGGGCAAGCACTTGCCCAAGGCCACATAGCTAGTAAGTGTTATGTGTCTGAGGCCAGATTTGAACTCAGGTCCTGAATCCAGGGCCGGTGCTCTATCCACTGTGCCACCTAGCTGCTCTCTCTTCTTTTCTTGCAAAGCAAAAAATTTTCAGTTTTCTGATACTGCTTTAAAAGTTTTTTTTTGATCTCTAACCAAAGTATTCCTGAAATTAATTACCCTATCACATTTTGACTTTTTCGATCCTATTTTTTTTCTTCACAGAAAACATGCACAGTCTTAGAAGATTACGTGACAACTACACTGAACCCTTACATTGTCAATGTCACCCTTGCAGCCAAAATGTGCAGCCAGGTCCTTTGCCAGGAGCAAGGAGTTTGCATTAGAAAACACTGGAATTCTAGTGACTACCTTCATCTGAACCCAAAGAGATTCATCATTCAGACTCGGAAGGACAGAAGACATGTGATTTATGGAAAGCCCAACCTTCAGGATCTACAGGAATTTTCAGAGAAGTTTTATTGCAACTGTTACACAGGCTCCAATTGTGAAACCAAAGTCACTGCACAAAATGTTCGCGACGTCAGGGTATGCATTTCAGAAGATATTTGTATTGAAGCCTGTTTAGATTCAAAACCGAACGACCATATAGCCAGGCCCCCAAAGTGGAGACGAGTTATTGTTGCCCCTCAGAACTTTCTTCCCCTGGACCCTACTGGCATAGAAGATCAACTGATTTCTACCATAGCGTTTGATGGATATAGCATCGGCAGTGGTGATAGTTCAAACAATGGCAGTGATAGCATACAGACTAGTCTTATCGAATATGTTTTTAGAATGAACTATTTAGCTGAAGGCACCCATGCAGACACTGAAAATCATATGCCTAATTCTTCCTTTCAACCTGGTTTATATCAACCAAAATCTGAAAACAATTTGATAAATACGATTTACTCAAGGTCTTCTTCAGTGTTTATGAACTTGTATACTTATAAGTTTTTTATTTTTCTAACTGTAGAATTGTTTTTGTCAACTTTTGTCTTTATGGGCATGTAATGCATGCCAACAGTTTTTCTGAAGTGTGAATCAATCTCCATGATAGCTTTATCATAGCCATAAGCATATATTTTTTTAAATGGCAATTATTTGTCTGGGGGAAGCTATGTGGCACAGTGGATAGAGCACCGGCCCTGAAGTCAGGAGGACCTGAGTTCAAATCCGGCCTCAGACCAAACACTTGACACTTACTAGCTGCGTGACCCTGGGCTAGTCACTTAACCTCAGTTGCCTAAAAAAAATCGTTAGTTTGGGGCAGTTAGGTGGCACAGTGGATAGAGTCCTGGCCTTGGAGTCAGGAGGACCTGAGTTCAAATATGGCCTCAGACACATAACACTTACTAGCTGTGTGACCCTGGGCAAGTCACTTAACCCTATTGCCTAGCCAAAAACAAACAAACAAACAAACCAAAAAAGAAAAAACAAACCATAAATAATTTGTTCAAGTGCTGTTTTGTAAGACTGTTTATGGCTGAAGAAAAAGCCTTGCCTTGAGAACCCTAACATATCATTTTATCTCAACAATTGGACTATAGTACATATAAATTCTTTATTTACAGAGAAAATATTTTGAATTTCAAAGTTGAATTTTTTTTTCTGATACATACTTTAACCTTATTAAGAGAACTAATTTTGTTTTTAAAATCACTGCTATGCTCCAACAAGAACTTTAGAATGTAAGTCTCTGGAGGTTCCACTTCTGCAAGATGTGACCCACAAATGAGAAGAACCTTGTTCCTAATTCAAATAGAGGAGTTGATAGCTTATGGGTGCCTGAGCAAGTGCCAATAGCCTTTGATGATCTCATTTTTTTTCCTTTTGGTACTCATGTGAAAATTAAAATGTGAATAAAACCAGGTTACTTCACATTGTTGTTTTTTAACTAAATTATAATTTGTAATAACGTATTTTTAAAAATATTACCCATCATGGATGTCATGTGTTCAATTATGTTCACTAAGCGGAGCATTTCTAAGAGTACTTCAGTTTCCTGCCACAGAGATCCTCTATACATTTGTGCTTTTCTTATTTCCTCTTCATACATATATTTTTTCATCGAGGTCTTTCTGAATGAAGATAACTTTTTAAGATAGTCCTTTAAAATTATTCCAGGAATTTGGTGTATGCACACAACTTCAATATTTATAAAGATGGCCTTTCTCTGTTTATCCCATTTTTTACTTCCTCCATTCTCCTACTCAGTCCTCTCTGTACTTAAACAACATTCTTGACTCAGCTCATGTCTCACCATGACAGGTGGCACCATATTCCTAGAACCTTTCACTTACTCTGTCTTTTGTTTATAAATCACTTGCATTTCCCAGTGTATCCCTCCTTCTGTCTTCCTGAAGGCTGTCCCTTATAATAAAGAATAAAAAGGGGGAAAAATTCTTAATCAATGTATCTAGTCTGGCATTATATGCAATGTTTCACACTCATAATACTCTGCAAATGAGGAAGAGAAGTATTTTCTCACATGTTTTTTTTTGAGGGCCAATCTTGGTCATCATAATTTTACAGCATTCAATTCCAATTATTTTATTGTTCTTTCCATTTACATTGTTATAATTATTATTTAAATTGTTTTCCTGGTTCTGCTTCCTTAAATTTGCATCTGTTAATATCTTTCAATGCTTCTATATTTATCATATTCATAATTTTTTAAAAACATAGTCATGTCCTTATTCCTCCAAGTATATGCCTGGTAGTAGAATATCAAGGTCAAAAGATATGGACATTTTATAGCTAGCATTTATTTAGAGCTTTAAGATTTGCAAAACACACACACACACACACACACACACACACACACACACACACGCTTATTTGTTCCTCTCAACCACCCTCTGAGGTAGGTGGGTGCTATTTTCATCTCCATTGTAGAGATGAGGAAACTGACACACATAGAAGTTAAGTGACTTATTCAGGATCAAACAGCTGTTATTTGAAGAAGAATTTGAACTTAGATCTTCCTGACTCTATGTCCTAAAATCTATCCACTGCATCACCTAACTGCCTCAATTGGGCAAGGGAATTTTGGAATGGAATTGAAAAAGGAAATTACAGGCCACAGGTTAAAAAATATGCATAATTTTGATAGCAGAGGGGTTAATAATACAGTCTTGTGATTGCTATTTGACAGTAGAAAATAATGCTCTATTTAGGGAGAAAGGATATATATATCTCATATCATATATAACATATACATATGCATATACATATACTCTATATGTTATACATAATATATAAATATGTAACTTGGACCAAATATTTAAGACCTTTTGTTATTTCAGGGGTAACTAAGTGAGGCATTAGATAGAGCTCCAGGCCTGGAGTCAGGAAGACCCATCTTCATGAGTTCAAATTTAGCTTCAGACACTTACTAGCTGTATGACCCTGGGCAAGTCACTTAACCCTGCTTGCCTCAGTTTCCTCACCTGTAAAATGAGCTAGAGAAGGAAATGGCAAACCGCTGCAGTATCTCTGTGAAGAAAACCCCAAATGGGGTCACAAAAAGTTAGATATGACTGAAACAACTGAACACAACAAAAGTTATTTCAAAGAGATAGCACTGGAAAGACATTTTCTAATTTCCAACTCAGTTGACAGTGAGGAATGGATTTTTTCTCTTTGCCTGCAGAGTGATTCCATCTCCCCCTGTGACTTTATTTGTTATTGATAATTTTTGACATTTTTGCTTGTCTTTCTTTCTTTGGCCATGTAAGACCAATGTAGTTCTTGCTTCTGTAATGATGGAAATGCAGAGATGAAGTTACTCTTCTTATATTTTTATTTTTGATAGTAGTTAGCTCCTTACTATGAATTGCCACATTAATGATTTGTGGTCTTATGGTATACCCATAGCTAAAATGAATAATATTTCCATTTTTAACTGTACCTTCAAGGTTCATTGGATCTCTCAAAGAAGCATCCATCAATGGAGAACTGGTTATTTTTTTTTTTAATCATGTCCTTTATGAATCAATGAGCCTAATGTGGTAGCTTTTTTTTTTTTCTACTTTGAACATTAATCCTCAACCTTATTTTCTTAACCTCAGCACTGAAAGGATGATACAGCATTTGAGACTTTAGTAGGTTTCCTGTCAGGATTCCTTAACTTAAGAGAAGAGGCATTTGTGTGCCAAGGCTCATATTTTCAATTTTACTTATAAAGATTCTATGGTTTGTATCATGACTCTTGGGAGCGTATTGTAACCCTTGACTACATGACAGTGCCATTGCATTGAAACTGGAATTTGGTTCTGAATGTATTAGAATTTGAAACTGGGATTCATTGTGTTCTCAGTTTCAAATTCTTATACATTCATGTATTTCTCTTCTCTGCTGTCTACATTTTAAAAAAGGGAAAAGATATGGAGAACAAGAGGCTATTTGCTTTCCCTACTATTTCCACCAATGCCTCTTACTTGGATGGACTGGAAGGACTCTGTGATGAGGATGCTCTTGGCATCCACTCCCCTCTTGTAAGCATTCAGATTTCTAATTGGCAGCTCTTCATGTTCTGGCCCATAAATATAGCTGCCTTATTCTTTATTCTCTTCCCTTACATCTCTAACAGTACTCCTAGAATTATTATACCAACACCTCCTCCAAAAAATGATGATGATATTATTATTCTAACTTTGCATCCAAAATACACTGTTTCAGGTTCTGGGTCACTATGACTATAGTCACCATGAAAGAGCCCACAGGTGGGAAGGGTTGCATTTTCTGTTGGTGAGAGAGTAATTTGTCTAATGATACAGGTTAGAGTCCAATTTTTTTTTTTTACATCTGATTGACATCTGGGTTTAGCTTCAGAGATGGAGCTACAAAAGTAACTAGAAAATGGTTCAAATTGTAATTTTACATGTTGGCTAGGATCAACATTAATTTGAAAAGGGAAAGCTCAAGCTCCCCCAACTATCGTCAAGTTACAAGTTAGATGGACCTATTCAGGGTACAACATACAGCAGGTGAAAAATACCAAATCTGAGATTAAGTCTTAAGAAAAAATAAAAGTCTCTCTTTAGCATGTGGGACACAACCAACTTCTATTATTGCTTTGTTTTTTTAAAAAAAGTGTTTTAGTCACATGGAGCTGGTTGTTCCATTATTCACTAAGTCTTTCTCCTATTGTGCAGATCTGAAGACTTGGAATATTTTTTAGGTAAAGCTTTTGTAAGAGGTATCATCCATTCAATTTTCTGATGAAAGAGTCTCACTTAAAGTTTTTTATTCATTTGCTAATTTTTTTGGGGGGGGACAAGGCAATTTGGGGTTTTTAATTTGAATCTATCTAGCTTTTAAATTAAAATTTTGTAGGAATGAGATAATAGGTGAGATTTATTCATAGTTCTTTACTGGAAAGGAGACAGTGATGCTTTTAATTTGACTCAGAAGCAATCCTTGAAAATTACAAGTTCTAGCATTATTTTACTTATCACACAATTGTATTTTTCTACATGATCATTAGATTTAGCATTGGCAACATTATCAAGACTGTGGAGGGCATCAAACCCAACCCCTCTTTTTAAAGATAAGGAAACTGAGAAGCGAAATTACCTGTCCAGAGTCACATGGCTAGTGTCTGAGGGAGGATTTGAACATAGGTCTTCCTGACTCCAAGTTCAGCACTTTATTCACTGTTCCATCCTTGTCAGGGTATGTCACTCATCCTAATTAGGAGTTACGCATTTTATAAATGAAACTCAGGATTATGTACAGGAAATCTGTGCTCGTGGGGACAAGATATAGTTATGAGAGGCATTTATAGACACAAAAAATAAGTATTGTCTCATGGACCCTTGAGTAGTCTGGTAAAGCCTATAGACTCCTCATGATGTTTTTAAATGTATAAAATAAATTAGATTACAAAGGAAACCATTTATATTGAAGTGCTTCCTTAGATAGTCAGCTAGCATTTATTAACCACTTACTATGAGCCAAGTACTGTACTAAACTCTAGACAGGAAAATTTTTAACACGTGAATTAGGAGCTAGTCTAGTAATCACAGGAATTTTAAAGTAGTAATAAGCATAAACCCTTACCTGTAATAACTGTAGCGTGATGGGAAAATGCTTGATTTCTATTTGCAAAACAAACAAACAAACAAACATAGGTTCTGCTAATAATATTACTATGGTTGGGTGAATACCTTCCCAATTTTAGTTAGGAATTAGTCAAAATAAAGGTGTATTTTTTTCCCATCCAATATCTATCCATAGACGTACAAGGAGTTAGGACTCAAGTTAATAACCCTGAACTAAGGAGTCAAGTGATTATCTAGATGGTGTAATGGACGGAATTCTGTGTCTGGAGTCAGAATGATTCATCTTCATGAATTCAGACCTGGCTTCAGAAATTTAGTAGCTGGGTGACCCTGAGCGAGTTACTTAACCCTGTTTGCCTCAGTTCCTCATCTGTAAAATGAACTGGAGGAGGAAATGGCAAACCACTCCAGTATCTTTGCCAAGAAGACCCCAAATGGGGTCACAAAGAGTTGGACACAACTGAAAAATGACTAAACAAGGGGTTAAATGGGGGTGGGTACCTGGCAGTTCCTGGGGCTCAGGTTTCCTTAAACGGAGCAGTAGAGTTAGCCCTATGATAAAAACCTATCTGTATATTTCATTTGCTTTTTGTTTTTCCCTCCACTTAATAGTATTTTATTTTTTCCAATTACATGTAAAGATAGTTTTCAACATTCACTTTTATGAGATTCTGAGTTCCAAATTTTTCTCCCTCCCCTACTCCCCTTCTCCCTTCCCAAGACAGTAACAATCTAATACAGGTTATATACGTACAGTCATGTTAATCATATTTCCACATTAGTCATGTTGTGAAAGAAGAATCAGAAAAGAAAAAAAAACACAAGAAAGAAAAAACAAAAGTGAAAATAGTGTGCCTCGATTTGCATTCAGACTCTATAGTTTTTTTCTCTGGATATGGATAGAATTTTCCTTCCTGAGTCTTTTAGAATTGTCTTGGATCATTGTATTGCTGAGAAGAGCTAAGTCTATCATAGTTAATCACTGCGCAACGTGGCTGTTACTGTGTACAATGTTCTCCTGGTTCTGCTCACTTCACTCGGTATCAGCTTGTGTAAGTCTTTTCAGATTTTTCTGAAATATGCCTGCTCATCATTTTTTTATAGAACAATACATTCACATACCACAACTTGTTCAGCCATTCCCCGATTGATGGGCACCTCCTCAATTTCCAATTCTTTGTCACCACAAAAAGAGCTGCTACAAATATTTTTGTACACGTGGGTCCTTTCCCCTCTTTTGTTATCTCTTTGGGATACAGTCCTAGAAGTGCTATTGCTGGGTCAAAGGTTATGCACAGTTTTATAGCTCTTTGGGCATAGCTCCAAAGTGTTCTCCAGCAGTATATTTTATTTGTAAAAATTATTAGAACTTTTTGTTTTTATATCATTGCCATTTTGTCCCCCCTACTCTCTCATATCAACCTTTGATTTTATTCTCGACTCCACCTTGAGTGAATGTCAATATTCCTGGGAGCACATCCTGAACCAGTCCAGTATCTACTAGTTCATAAAAACCACAAAGACCTCAATCATGTTGCAGAAAACAAATCACATTCAACTCCGTAACAACCCAGCTTTCTGCAGACAATTAGAACCACATGTAAGAATCATGATGTGAAAAACATGGATTAGTTAAACAGCTGCTCATTTCTAGACAAAATGAAGAGACCGTCACCTGAGGTTTCTTTCCAAAAAAAAAAAGCAAACTGAAACAAATGTGTGCCTCAGACCATTGACACTTGATAAGTTCAAGGCTGTGTGCCATTCTCAAGATCACCTTGGGTTGTGGTTTGTATGAACTGGTGGATGCCAGGACTTGTGTGCATCATGATTAAAGAGATGTGTATGAGCTGGAAGCCCAGGCAGCTTGCTTATAGAGGCTGGTAGCCAGGGCCTTTAACAGGGTTCCCAGACAGCCATACCCATTCTCTGATCCAGAGATCAAGGGTCCTGCCTCAGAGTTGGATGGAAGAGACCCAGGACAGGAAGGCCATAGATAACTGTGGTGTTTACTATCTGAGACGGGTAGATGAATGGAACAGGACAGCCTGAACTTTCAGAGGAAACTCTGCTTTTTAGAGGTTGCCATAAACCTCCCCCAAGAAGAGGTATTATTGAAGGCCTACAGAGTCATTATGCTGACTGTAAAACCTGGGCAGTCTACCAGTGCCACGTTAGGAAATTGAATCACTTCAATTTGAATTGTTTTAGGAAGATTCTGAATGTCACCTGGCAAGATAAGGCACTGGATACTGAGGTTTTTTCTTGAGTTGAACTGCCAAGCATTCAAATTCTACTGCAGAGAGTGCAACTCCAATGGACTGGTTATGTTGTTTGAATGCCAAATGTATGTTTTCCTAAAAGACTATTTTACAGAGAACTCACAGAAGGCAAACACTCTCACGGAGCTCAGAAGTGATACAAGGATTCTCTCAAGGTCTTTCTCAAGAACTTTGGAATCAATTGTAAGACATGGGAGACGCTGACAAAGGATCGCCCAGCATTGCATACCCATGTCAAAGAAGGTGCTGTGCTCTATGAACAAAGTAGAATTGTAGCAATTCAAAAGAAACATGAGATGTGCAAATTTAGAGACATCTACAATCCAAACCTACGGACTATTTGTGCCCGACCTGAGCCTTCTGAGCTCCTATTAGTCTGATCAACCATAGTCAGACACGTACCTTGACCCCAACACAGAGATGTTATTTTGGTCCTCTTCAAGTAGAAAGGAAAACAACCACCCAATCAACCACATGTCTTACCAGAGCTAGTGTTTGAACCTAGGTCTTCTGATCCCAAGTTCAGTGCTGTTTCAGTTTAATTTTTTTCAATTAATAAGTGTTTCTTTTCTTTCCCTCCTACCTTCCTCTAAATTAAAAAAAATGCAAAACACTTGTAACAAATATGCATAGTCAAACACACATTCCTACATTAAAAAAAAAGTGTTTTGCAGCTTTTCCTATCATACCACATTGTTTGTGGAAAGGGGTGAAACGATTTTAGATTTAATATAGATAACTAATAATTTAATTTTTTGAGACCAAAAGTCATACTGAAAAATTTTTCTATCTGGTCATGGACAAAGGTCCAGAGGCAAAAGAATTCTGTGTTTAGTATTTGTAGTGTATATGTGTGCATGAGGATTTTTTTTTAAAGGGAAAGGAGGATTCCCTGAATCATCTCCTACTATACAGTATAATGCATTTCAATTAGAATAGATAAAAGAAAATGTGTTCTTTTTCCAATGGTGGGCTAGGGCACTGCACATACTCTTTCCTAATGGTCCCCTCTGCTCTGAGCTCTGGTTTGCTATCTGGACCAGCTTGATTTCCAGTGAGGGCAGGGAGTGGGGAGTGAGTATTCCTTAACTGAGCTTTGGAAGAAGAAAAGGTGGAGATGAGCAGGGACTACATTCTTGCATGAAGGTTGGCCTGAACAAGGGCAAGAAATGGATTGTGGAATGGGGGAACAGCTATTGGCCCAGTTTGGCTAGAATGTAGAATTTGTGAAAGGGGCTTAATTTGAAATAAGGCTCGAAAGTACTGAGGGTCAATTGAGGAGGGGTTTAAATGATAGATAGAGGAATTTGTATTTCATCTTAGACCCAGGTTTTTGGTCAAGGGAAAGATATGATCAGACTTGCGCCTTAGGAAGATTGATTTGTTTGAAGATTGGATTGGTGAAACCGGGAGCAGAGAATACAGTTAGGAAACTGTTACAGTGAGCTAGGAGAGAGGTACTGAGGGCCTGAACTAGCTAGAGTGAGAAGAAAGAAGGGGACAGATGTGAGAGATATATTAATAAGACTTGTCAACCAATAGGATATGGTGGGGTGAGGGAGAGGAAAGAGTCGGGGATGATTCCAAGACTGTGAACCTGGGTGATTTGGGAGGACAGTGGTGCCCTCAACAGAAACAGGAAATTTTGAAGGACAGATGACTTTAGGAAAAAAGGTAATCAGTTCTGCATTTGGACATGTTGATTCTGATGTGCCTGTAGCAGGTCTAGGAGTCAGGTGCTGATGTAGGACTAGTATTAGGGAAGAGCAGGCTGGATTTTGGGAGCATGTATTTGGGAATCATCTGTAGATGATTTCCATTAGAAATGATACTTGGGCTCTGGGATAGCAGATGAGATCATTGGAGAAAGGTGTAGATAGAGAGACGAGAAGAGTGCTTGTTATATAGCCCTGAGGGAAATCCATGCTAAGTGGTGTGTATATTGTTTTCTTAGGAATAAAATGATAAAGTGGGGGACAGGGAAAGGCCACTGGATATGGCTCGGGTAGGCCGTTTGAGGGTGCTCTCATTTGAAAGCTCCTTAGATCTTATGAACAAGATGCTAAACTTTTTGTCCAGCAGGGGGCAGTGGGATAGCACCATCCTAACCAGTGCATTCAACACAGTGCTTCTAGTTAGTGATGGCTTAACAATGCAGCTTCTCTTCCCCCTCGTGGCTTTGTGCTTGGAAAGAGAAGTGATAACTAGTCACACGCCAGCACATAATGTCATCACAGGAAAATTACATGGCTTATTTTACAGATTAGAAAATGTCTAAGCATCTGGAATTACAATTTGTAGAGGAAAAAGACATATATAAATAATCTTGGTTTGATTGCTTTAGAAATGCTGGGTGTTGGGATATTTATTCCGAGTTTGTTTTCGCTTACTTGGAATGAGTGGTTTAAATTAGGTTTTGTTTTTGCAAGCACAAATTGCTTTTGGGAGGGGAGTGGGACAGGAGGATTTCTTTCTCCCTCCCCTCCTGACTCCCCTACTCATACTTAATAGGTTAAAGTGTTCATGGAATTTTCCTGACACAGGGAACTCCTTGTGCATTTTCCTGGAATAATAAAGAATTTGTTTTAAAATGTGACATAAAACCTTCGAGGTTCATTTAAAAGCTTAAGTTATCTATGCATATTATTTATAAATTTAGGGCTTTTGGTAGTAATGAAAAATAAAAATAAAATTAAAAAAAAAGCAAACACTGAACCACAAACGTTAGCTGTACCTAGCACTAAACTATGAGAATTAGAATCCAACTGTTCAGTTAGGTAGCCTGTTGTCCTTTAGAAGGACACTAATTTGAGGGGGGGAAGTATTAATTAGAGGCTGCACTCAAAACTCACCTCTTCTAGGAACCCTGTCGTGATTGCATCTACCCCACTTGTTTGCTCCTTTGCTCCATGTCCCCAACCTCAGAATTCATACCTTATGTCATTTTTGTCCAAAGTCATTTTGCATGCATATATTGCTCTGTAATCACCGGAGAGGGGAGACAGTGAAAACTGAAAGAACTATTGTTGTTCAGTCATGCCTAACTCACTGTGACCCAATTTGAGGTTTTCCTGTCAAAGATACTGGAGTGCTTTGCCCATTTCCTTCTCCAGCTCATTTTACTGATGAAGAAACTGAGGCAAACAGGGTTAAGTGACTTGCCCAGGGTCACAAGTGTCTGAGGCCAGATTTGAACTTAGGAAGATGAGTTTGCTTGACTCCAGACCTGGCGCTGTAACCACTGTACCACATAGCTGCCCACTAGGCTGCTATAATAGTCTGGGAGAAATGTGATGATGGCTTGAACATGAGGCCTTGGGTAAGTAAGTTCATCTCTCTAGACTTCATTTTCAGCATCTGCAAAATAAAAAGCCAAACTAGGTGTTAAAAATTTATGATTCCAAATTCTTCTGGAATTTCAATTCTGTGTATTTTGTCTATGCAGCTACATTGAAAACACCTTATCAGAATGGTTACTAGGGTGGAATTTGTGTGGCTTTGCCCCAGAGTTCTAAAATATAAATGGCTGCTTCCTGGAAGCATTTTCCCTGTGTAACTCATATTTAGCATCAGGGACAGCCACTGCTGGCCTAAACTATGTCTATAGTGGGATATGTGCCATAAGATAGCATCATCATTGGCATCCTTCCTCCTTTGCTCAGCTTTGTCCTTTGTGGACTGAGTGTGCTTTTTTCTGCAGGTGGCAACACTTTCAGCAATGGAGAAACCCAGCGTGTGCTTTGTCTTCCTTTTCCCCTCCCTTTACCCCTGGTTAGTGTCCCTGTCCCAGGGCTTATCTCTCATGAGAATTTGCTTGTTAGGGCGCTACTTCTCATGGACAATTTCTGTTATTTCTTGCCTAGCTCTTTCTCCCGTCTAATGCATTGACTATTTTACTTTTTGTGTACCTAATATTGGACTCTGCCTATAGTAGGTGCTCACTATAAACTTGTTACTCAGTAACAGAGTGTTTGATGGATCTCAACACCACAGTTACTAGGGGGAAAGGCTTACTATTTGACAAGAACTTCTGGGAAACTTGGTTTAGACCAATACCTCACACAATATACCAAAATGAACTCCAAATGTATTGATGACTTAGATGTAGAAATGTACACCATAAACAAATTACAGGAGCTAGGAAGAAATGACTTTTCAGCTGTAGAGATGGAGGAAGAGTTCATTACTAAACAAATGATAGGGAGGATCACACAGCATGAAATGGATGATTTTGATTATGTAAAATTAAAAATGTTTTGCACAAACAAGTCTTATGCATTGAAAATTAGAAGGGAAATAGGTATCTAGGGGAAAAATGTTTGTAACAAGTTTCTCTTGTTGGAGCCATTTCGGTTGTGTCCATCTCTTCATGGCCACTTTTGGGGTTTTCTTGGCGAAGGTATTGAAGTGGCTGCTGTTTCGTTTTCCAGCTCATTTTACAGATGAAGAAACTGACACAGAGTTAAATGACTTGCTCAGGGTCACACAGCTATTAAGTGTCTGAAGCCAGATTTGAACTCATGAAGATGAGTCTTCCTAATTCCAAACACAGTGCACTATTTACCTAGCTGCCCTTTATCTAGTATTTATGTACTATAATTGCATAAATCTGAAGGTACTCATGATTTCCATTCCCTTTAGAGATATACATGACAGAGAGGAGCTGCACAGGTAAATATTGCAGCCCTCTTGTAGGGAAGCTGCCCTATTTTGCAGAATAAGTGGAGCAGCCACATGAATCTTGAGCCCCCTTAGAAATCAGTAACCTACCTGGACTGTAAACTTGATATCCATATAACATTAGTCCATCCACTTTCTTATTTTTAACCTATCAGAATTGACTTGTCTTTTTATGAAAGTTTGTCTTAAAAAGTTTGAGCACAGCCTGAGTTTGGGTCCAGGCCTGTGCAATGTATATGCCTTATATGTAATAATAAACTCCTGTGGCTACATTTTTTTTCTAAGCCCGTCTGAATTCCTTAGGGTAAGCCCCAAATGAAAAATTTTCTTTCATCTTTCAACATCTTATTTTTAAAATATATAAAGAATGAATTCAGATTTGAAAAACTAAAACCCATTCCCCAATTGATATGTGGTAAAAGGCAGTTTTCAAAGGAAAAAATCCAAACTATCAAAATCCATATGAAAAAACTCCAAATCACTACTATTTAGAG
Organism: Phascolarctos cinereus; assembly: GCF_003287225.1. Lineage (NCBI taxonomy): Eukaryota > Metazoa > Chordata > Mammalia > Diprotodontia > Phascolarctidae > Phascolarctos > Phascolarctos cinereus. Next base: position 120,989,400 of record NW_027555514.1, on the reverse strand, counting down.
AGAGAAACATTATAGCAAGTCTGGAGTTCTACGCTATGCCCATAAGACTGGCAACGATGGCAAAAGAGGAAAATGACAAATGGTGGAGGGGAAATAGGAAGGCAGATAAACTAGAGCTGTAAATCAGCCTGGCCATTTTGGAAGGTAATTTATTACTATGCCTGGAAAGAACCCAAAATTTATTTTGACCCAGATCTATCACTAGCATGTCTATGCCTCAAAGAAATAAAATAAAAAGAAAAAGGATCCATATGCATAAAAACATTTATAGCAGTTCCTTTTGTGTTCGTCAAAAACTGGAAACTGAGGGGCTATCCTTCTATTAGGGAATGACTAAATAAATTATGGTATATGAATATAATGAAATATGATTGTGCCACAAAAAATAATGAAATGGACAATTTCAGAGGCAATTGGGGAGACCTTTATGACGTGATAAAGAACAAAGTAAGCAGAAATTGAGAACAATTTATATCATGAAAAGAACATCATAGAGAAAGACAAATTTGAAAGACTTTAGAACTCTGATTAACACAAGAATAATTTATGAGTTCACTACTCATCTCCTCATAGAGATGTAATAAACTTAAAATATATATATGTATATATATGTATATATATATATATATATAATATATATTTTTGACCACAGTTAATGAGGGAATTTGTTTTGCCATATTTGTAAATATATATTGAGAGATTTTTTAAAAATTGCTTATTGGTAGGCAATGGGAGGGATAGAGTAATAAAAAATTGATGCTTAAAAATTAAGAAAAGAAAAGATGAGTCAAATTTGGTGTAATTGGGTTTTGTTGAACCAACAATAAAGCTGAGAATCTGCTGGGAAATGATTATAATAGGTGATATTTATATTCATGAACTGCTTTATGTCTCCCAAAAGGATCAAGTGCACATATACATTTATACATATATTAAGCTCAAGATAGAAACTTCTTATATGTATGTGTATTTACACATACAGAAACATGCATGTATATATATGCATATAGATGTAATGTTAAACGTATAGATTTGATTCTTGTGAGGGATATACACATATTCACATATACACATACCATTCACATATTATTATACCCATCTCAAATGAGTTAACTTTGGCACAGAAAAATCAATTGACTTCTTGAAGGTCACATGACAAGTAAGTACCAGGTCAGGATTAGAACCCAGATCTTCTCATGGCAAATGGAGGGTTCTTTTACACTGCCTCTAACAACCCACTGCTGTTTGGGATTGACCAAAACCATGGGGAATTAAGAAAGTGATCTTAATCTTAACATCCTTACTTGATGCTACATCTCAGTGGCACCAGTGCCAATCGTTGACTGTCTAGGGGAATACTGCCAGACCACAATCAATGAGGCAGACTACTTAAACTTTAGGAGTTGGACCTAAGATATTTCATCTACAATCAATAGATGTTTATACTATTGAATTTTCTTTCCCTGTCGTTTTTCTGCTTTAAATCTCTCCCCTCTGCCCATCCAGAGCTCAAAATTATAGAAAATGTTAATTTTAGTAACATTGTGCCATTCGGATTATGCTTATAGAAGCAAAATTTTAAAAAAATGATCAGGAGTAATTATGCTAACCAATAGGATGAGGCACATGTGAGATTGTGGTCCAGCAGGGTTCAGTTTAAGGTTTGATGCTGCTTTTTATTCTGCTACCATTCCATCAATTTCAAGGGTAAATTTGACTTTATAATGGAGTGAGTACATGTTAGCCTATTGAGTCAACATCTCATAGTGGCTAGAGTGCTTAGGCTTGAAGTCAGAAACACCTAGGTTCAAATCCCGCCTCCGACACTTACCAACTTTGTGAGCCTTACCCAAGTGACTTTCTATGTATTTCAGGCAGCTATCTTGTGATCTACCTATTAATTCATGAATGTGTTTTGATTTGTGGATTTCCCTTCATTGAGAATTCTCCACACTGGAAAAGATCATAGATCCTTCACCTATTCATATAAAGCTTAGCCATAGTCCATGTGGATTTCTTTTAGATTAAAATCATAAAATGACTGCATTGTATCTTCAGAATATTGACCAGCTCCCTATCAATGCTAATATGATTCTTCAGCTTAAGATAGCTAATGTAACATGGATAACATTATGGTTGTCATCTTCTATTTCACCTAGTCTCATTCTTATTGTTCAATAATTAGTTTGTGTGAGTCTATGCAATTCAATTTAATTAATTTATTAAGCACTTAACTGTATTCTAGGCACCTAAGGTAACAAAAAAGATATAGTTCGTGCCCTCAAGTAGTTTGTATTCTATACATTCTTCTAGCACTCAAAATGCAGCCATATTGAGATGGAATGCTTGATTTTCTTTCAACAGAAAATTCAAATGACGTCTTTAAATCTGAAATATTCCACAGAGATTTTTTTTTTTTTACTTTGAACTTCAATGCATCCCTGGTCTATATGATTTGGATATTTCTTACCTTGATGCAGATTGCATCACTGTCTTTGGGCATGGCCTCTGGTAAACCTGCAAGGGATGTGCCCAAAGAGCTGGTTACCAACAAGTTCTTTTAATATTAGGTGAATAATAAAAATAATAACGATAGCTAGCATTTATCTAGTGCTTTAAAGTTTGCAAAATAACTTTGACAAATGTTAACTCATTTGATCCTCACAGTAATGGTAAGAAGTGGGTGCAATTATTATAACTATTTTTATAGATAAGGAAGTTAAGCAACTTCCTTTGGGGTCACACAACTTGTAAGTGTCTGAGGTAGGTTTTGAATTCAGGTCTTTGAGACTCCAAGTTTTTCACCATCTAGCTGCTCTTCCTTATGCTCCTTACTGGACTACCTGTGGAACACATAAGCTGTCCATGGATTATCCGTTGCTCTCCCCTGGCTTGTTTTTTCTTCAGACTTACAGTTCTCTGGTGTCTTCCATTATGCCCCTAAATCTGTGCAACTCCTCGTTTGTAATGTGTGTTTTTGTACTTTTAAAAATCTTTTTATCAAAACAGTCAAGTCTTTCAGAGGGACTATTGAAATACACTTTAGTCTAACTCGGAAGCAGGACAATGCCTCTAACTGTAAATTTCCTGGCAAAGCATATTGAACACTAAAAGTAAAATAGTGTTAATTATTCTATTATTCTTACATTTAAAATTAAAGTTGACAACACTGATTTCCATTCTATTCAATTTGATACAACTTTATTCCAAAGATTCAGTGAATAGCTTTCAGTGTATATATGACTTTGGACAGGAAAAAAATTACTTCTTCATTTTCACTAACCAGTATGTGAAATTTAGTATTTCCTTCAATTATTTAAAAACATTATTCTAAGATGTGGTCCTCAGTTTTTCCAAAACTGCCAAAGATATCCATGATGTATGAAATGTTAAGAACCCTTGCTTTATGAGTACAAGGTACAGGACAGGCAGACTCAGCCTTTAGGGAGGTTACAGTCTAGTAGGAGTATGAGCAATTCACCCAATTAACTCTAACTTAGAATGTGATGAAGCACACAGATGAGATCAGAGTATTCTGAAAGATCAAAAGCTACCTTAACGAAGTTTAAAAAAAAAGTTTAGTGTTTCTAAAAATAAGAAGACAGAGTCTTACATGAGTAATGGTGTTTACGAAAGACAAATGCAACCACGCTGACAAGTAACGGCACTTCCCATTGGGGTGATTATTGCTGAACCTCAGAACCCTTCCCAGGCTCTAATGAGTCTTCACCAATCCCCTGTGAAGTGGGACTTTTTCATCTCATGCCAAGCAGGAGGTAGAGAGCATTTGCCCGATGTGTTTAAGGCCAGAGAGGAACCAGGGCAGATGGAAACAGGAGCTGACCCAGATGCAGAATCGTTTCTCATAAGTTTAAGCACATACAGGCAAGGATATGAGCAGAGATGCTCATGAAGTTTTTGAAAAGCATTTCCAGGAAAATAATATTACAATACCGGGAAAGAGAGTGCTGAGGTTGTAGCTTGCTCCCTAGGGCAGATGGTAAGTATGGGACAGAAAAAGCATGACAAAGGGAGAGGTAAGTAATGGAGACTAGAAGCAGGAGTGATAGGAAGACAGGCAGTGAGGAAAGTAATTCAATAATGAAGGAAGGCTCAGACAGTAGATTGGTGGGGATTAGAGTCAAGATTTTCCTGGGATAGAACTGGTCCAGAAAAAGTGGCTTCACCATTTTGGTGTTTCACTATTTTGGTGTTTCACTATTAATGCCAGAAAACAGCTATGATTTCAGACCTTCTCCAAGTACTAGAGTAAATATTTACAGTATAATTTTATAGCAAAGCTACTCATTGAGATGAGTGTTTTTATAGCCTGTTTTCTTTCTTTTAACTTCCTCTGTTAAGCATACTTTATCACATGGCAAGGGGAAGGCGTTCCTTCACATAGGGGAAACTGCTTTACACTGGCACCAAGTTGATTATCTGCTTGGGGTATAATGTCTGGGTAAGCCATCAGATGGCAGTCCAAGCCCTGAGGTATCAGCTTGAGTAACTGTGCAGGCAAGGGAGGATCTAGCAGTCCTCCAACTTTGAATGCCTATACCTTTGCTCTTATGGTGCTACCCTGGCCTAAACTAGGGTATGATTTAATCCCATCATATTTTAAAAGTAAATTGGCTCATATTGGCCCCTTGGTATAGGTAAGGCTTAACTTAAGCCAGTTCCTTGGTAGTTTAGGTTCAACACTAGAATGAAATAAAACATTTATAGAACATCTTAATGTTAACCAAAAAATATTTATTTTGCCATTGCAGGGAAAAAATATTTAGCAAGGATACTGAATGAATCAGGTGTAGCTCCCTTGACTCTATATTATCCAAAGTAGTCCACTATCAGGGAGGAACTGGAGTTCTTTGTGCCTTTTTGTATTTGAGAGGCAAGATCAAAGGCTAGATACTTTAGTCCCCTGAGCCAATTAAGCATCAAGGATGGTTTCAATAACTTTTAGAGAGAAGAACTAACCTAGCTAATTCTGGTGGGAGGCCCGGTAATTATTCTACCTACCACTTCTCCATTCTCAGGGAATCATAATCTTATTCCTAACTTCAGCATGACTGAAAGAATTGCTCATTCACATCTAGATTAAACTCCTTTTACTGAATTGAAATAAAAAATGAAATGCACTGATTGGGACTTGAGTAATCCACGGACACTTGGGGTGCACCCTCCACTTACTCAGGAAGAAAATGAAACCCTCTCATGGGAGGTGTAAGGCAATGGCTAAATTATTGAATTTTTTAAAAAATACAACTCCCACATAAGTATATCCATCTCAAAAACAAGACTAAAACAGATAATTTATACCAACAACTAGTAGGTAGGTGATCAGAAGAAGACTGGGCAGCTGCTGCCTTCTCTGGCCTCAGAGACTGCAGAAGCTCCCTAAGGTCAGGCATTAAGTGCTATTGATTCACCATCCCCTCTGGTTCCAGTCCACCAAATCCTCCTCTCAGGCCTCCCATCTCTCCCAGGCTACATCAGCATTGAGTTGTTATAGAGATTTAAAGCTTAGGTGGACTACCAGATGCCAATGTGTTTTCTCTGTCACCTTTGGGAGCCAATATAACAGTAGAAAAGTACTGAACTTGGAGTCAGAAGACCTGTATTCAAATCTTGGCTCTGACCTTTCCTTCTTGTGTGACCTTGGGCAAGGTATTTAACATCTCTAGGTCTCAGCTGCTTTACAATTGTAAAATGAGGGGTTTGGACTACAAACATCTTTGCAGATGAGGAAATTATATTTTTGTTATGGTTTTGTTGTGTATTTAAGATTTTTTTTTGTGTTACTAAACTACAATAAATTTTTTTAAAAAGAGATTTTTCTTGCTAACTTTTTTTTACATCATCTAGATTTCCTCCCGTATTCCTCCCCATCCTCTCTCCCAGAACCATCCCTTATAACAAAGATTTAAGAAAAAAAAGATAAAGAGGAAGAGGAGAAAACCATTCAGTAAAGCCAATCAATATATTGCAAGAAATCTGACATCATATTCAATATTCTAACCCATGGACTCTTCACCTTGACAAAGGAGTGCATGCTTATTTGTTATGATTTGGCAAAACTGATTTTTTATTGTTTTGCTATTGTTCTTTTCTTTTTACATTGTAGTCACTGTATATATTCTTTTTTTCTCATTCTTTTTGGTGAGGCAATTGGGGTTAAGTGACTTGCCCAAGGTCACACAGCTAGTAAGTGTCAAATGTCTGAGGCCAGATTTGAACTCAGGTCCTCCTGACTCCAAGGCCAGAGCTCTATCCATTGCACCACCTAGCTGGCCCATGGATACTTTTTTTTTTCTTTCCAGGCAATTGGGGTTAAGTGACTTGCTTAGGGTCACACTGGTAGTAAGTGTCAAGTGTCTGGTCTGAGACCAGAATTGAACTCAGATCCTCCTGACTCCAGGGTTTGTGCTCTATCCACTGTGCCACCTAGCTGCCCCCACTGTATATATTCTTTTTATATATTCTTTTCCTGGCTCTGCTTACTTTACTTTGCATCAGTTCATGTATTTTCCTACATCTCTGTATTCAACATGTTCATTGTTTCTTACAGTCCAGTAATACTCTATAATTGGGAATTCAATAATTTATTTTGTTTTTATTTTATGTTTAAGATGCAATAAAATTTTAATGAAGTCTTAATTTTATTTGACTAAAATATGATCTAATAGATCATTTTATGAAAATTTGGGGACTGATTTTTTTTTGAAGCAAAGAGCATTGCTATATAAAATTTAGAAGCTATTGTACTAAAGGTTGAACCTTCCCTCCTCTCTCAGTCTCTTCTGCAATCTGCCCCTTACTGTCCTAAGATAGGTACCTTCCAAGGACATATTGGTTGGAGGAACCAGAAACATTTTGGTTTCAGTGGCAAAGTGTGTGGGGGTGTACTCTCTTAGTTTACCCCATCAGCTCTCAATTACTGCATTGTCCCTCAAAGGAATATCTATTATGTAACAACTTCATCAGGTTGTCACCTGAGGGCCTACTGTTAGGCAATATTTTAGTGTCATCTCCTAAGATCACTGATATTTGGAAGGAAGTGACAATTATTGCTCAGTGACCTAGTGTTGAGGTTTAAACCCAGTAGAACCAGGCAACTAGGTGGCTCAGTGGATGGAGAACTGGGCCTAGAGTCAGGAACACCTGAGTTCCAAACTGGCTTCAGACACTTACTAGCTGTGTGATGATGCTGGGCAAGTCACTTAATCTCTATTTACCTTAATCCTTAGGAAATGGCAAACCACTACAATATTCTTTGTTAAGAAAACCTCATGGACAGTATCAGTGAGCTACGGTCCGGCGGTCAAGAAGAATTGGACACAACTGAAAGAGTAAACAGCAATGGCCAATGAAACCTTCTTATCTGTAAAAACCACACAGAGAACTATACAACTCTTTAGACTGCATGCCATGAAGGGTCTGAATGAAAGAGACTACCTTAATTAGGCTCATTGAAGCTTTTGTTCCAAATGAGCTGGTGAAGCCAGAAGGTTGTCTTACAGGTCACTGATTCACAATGTCTTTTCCAGGACTTCCTCTTGTTGCTAGTAACATGAGCTTATCCCCATTCAGTGGAAGTGCTTTTTACCATACCACATTGTGGTTCTTGGTTTCCTTGTGCTCCCATGATCCAAATCCAGGCCTTTCATGTGTTAATCACAGCTAGTATGTGTGAGATGGAAGACCTGAAACCAGATCTTCTTGACTCCAATGCCACCCCCACTATCCACCGTTTTGTGGTGTCTCGAAGACATCACTGATATCATTACTAAATAATACCATATTGGCTTGGAAGAATCAACATATCCCCCTATACGCTTACCTTTCTTTTCCTTTTTTCACTTATCTACCTTTAAATTCATCAAATGAGAGAATTATATCTCAAAATGAGCCAATTAACATGTGAGGGAGTATAGAAATAGATTGTTTGTCAACTCTGAGGAGGTCTTTTTTTTCTTATAGGCACCTCCCAATTAAGGTTCCAAGTTAATTTCTGCTTTTATTACTATTAGTCATTCTATATGAATCATCTGTACCTTTATAAATCTTTGTGCCCACAATGCTATTAGTAGGGGAAAAACATTGAATAATTTATGTTTGGAGAGACTGCCTAACATTAGTGGAGGATATTGGTGGACTGGAAATCAGAAGACCTAGGAATCCATCCCTGATTATTATTATGGACAAAACAACTTAGCCTTCTTGACAGGATTATATTGACAGAATTGTAACCAATTTTCTCCTTAAGTTTTTTCCTTAAATTTGATCATGATATTGTCCAGATCAGGGATCTATTCAATCGGATTCTTACACAATGAATAAATTGCTTGGACCAAAGGAATCAGCCTGAGGGTCCATGGGCTAAGTGCATGGTCAGCTAGGTCAGCTAGGAGTAAATTCCCTTAATCCCTTCCTCCTAGCTAGAATTGATTTCCTCCTCCTCCATTTGCAAGTAGGGTTTTGTTTGGATTTCCCTCATGCTTACCAAATTCTGTTGTGTATTATAGACATTTACATACAATAGCTTATCCCTCCCTTAGCTTATAAGTTTTTTTTTTGAGAGAAGAGATTGAGTCACATTTCATATTTGTATTCCCAACCCCCTAGGATAATGCCTTACACAAAGTAGGTACTTAATAAATTAAGTCTGTTGAAGAGAATTACAGATATATCAGGTAGATAAATATTCCTTTGTTAAAGGATTAGACTAGACTTGATGATTTGTCAAATTCTTTCTCTTTCTCACCCCCATGGGCTGAAATCAGTTATCTGCCTTTCAAAACTTCTATAGGTTTCCCTCTTATAGTCCTGAAGGCCCCTTAGCTTTTTGAACCTGTGATAATTTTGATTTGGTTAATATGCTTTCCTTCTCCTCTTGCCTAGGGTAGCCTAGAAGCACTGCCTTTTGGACTTTTTAAGCAAACTCCAATATGGTAAGAGATGTACATGCTGTGTGGGATGGGGTTGGGGTGTAGAGGAAAGGAGGAGAAATAGGAGAAAAGGGTTTAAGGAATCTAAAATATTCCTTATTTTCCATCAGGCATAGTGCTTGGCAATCATTTTAAGTTTCCTCCTTTTTAGTCAGGGCAGCTCACAGATGGAAATTTTTTTTTTAGATGAAAACAATAACCATGAGGAATATCACTGTAGAAAGCCTTAATTTTTGAAAGGCAGAGCAATATTTTGGCTAACAAGTAAATATAAAAGCAAAATCACCATATCACACATAGTACAGAAAAAAATGTAATTGTCTGTCAATATAAGGATTAACAAAAGTCCCTTAATAAAAGTTGCCTCTAACAAGATCAGGGTATGAATAGATGTCAAAATCTATCAGAAAACTGTATCATTGTCTTACTTAAATGATTCATCTAAAGTGTGACATTATTTTTGGTTCAAATCCAGTTTTATAATTTTATTGGCTCATGAGCAATCCCACAATCCTTTGCATTCATTTGTCTGGTTTCAGTCATGTTGCCAAAATGGAGCAGAAGCCTCAGGGAAATGTTCCTTCCTTTTGCATCTATTACTTTTGCTTTTTTTTTTTCCTGAATGCTGACGTCTTTAGTGAAAGGCTCCTTTAAAGAATATGTGTTCCTGCAGTTGAACCGCTGCCCCCTGGAATGCCAGTTATGATGTTTTTTCTAGGCAGTTATTCATTTTCCTAGGGTCAGATTTTCCCATGAAATTTATGCAACAACACAAATGTAGCATTGTTTAAAACACTGGGGCTGTATTTGGGAAATAGAAAGGGAGGCTTATGATAGAACTGCTTCTCCTAGGTATAATAGATACTTGCAGAAAAACCGATCTGTCCTCAGCTTGAGGAAATTTGAGGCTTTCCCCAAAGGAAGAGAAGAAATATGGTATGGTAGACAGTGTACACCAGTAGTCATGAGACCTGTGTTCTAATTCCAACAAAAGATACTTTTCACTAGTGAATTCTATTCCTTGATACTAGAACAGGTTTTTTTTTTTTAACATGGGTTGATCTGTGGATAGATTTCAAGGAGCTAGTGACTTGGGTGGGGGAAAAATCTTTATTTTCACTGATCTATAACTAAAAATTAGGATTTCCTTCAATTATGATTAAAAACCATTATTCTGAGGTGTCTATGTAAATAACCAGCCTACCTAAGGGACCCACAAAACAAGAGAGGTTAAGAAACCTTGTGCTAGAGAGACTTAACAAGTTATCTAACTTCTTTTTTTTTTTTACATGTGTTTTTAAAACTTTGAGTTCCAAATTTTCTCTCTTCCTCCCTCCCCACCCACCCTCATTGAAAAGGCAAGCAACTCAATATAGGTTGTACATGTGCAGTTATGCAAAACACTTCCTTACTAGACATGTTGTGAAAAACTAACTCTATTTCCCTTAATCCTATCCTGCCCTCCCACTTATTCTATTCTTTCTTTTGACCCTGTCCCTCCTCAGAAGTATTTGCTTCTGATTACCCTCTTTCCCAATCTGCCCTCCTCTCTATCACTCCCCTGCTCTCTTGTCCCCTTCTCCCCCTATTTCCCTGTAGGGTAAGACAGATTTCCATACCCAACTGAATGTGTATGTTATTCTCTCCTTAAGCCAAATCCTATGAGAATAAGATTCCCTCATTCCCTCTCACCTTCCCCTGTTTCCCCTCCACTGTGAGAGACTTTTCTGCTTTTTTTTTGTGAGATAATTTACCCCATTCTACCTCTCCCTTTCTTCTCTGAGTATCATCCACTCTCATCCCTTAATTTTATTCTCCAGATATGACCCCTTAATCTTCAACTCACCCTGTGCCCTCTATCTATCTATCTATCTATCTATCTATCTATCTATCTATCTATCTATCTATCTATCTATCAATATATACATACATATATTTTTTCCTTCAACTACCCTAATACTGACAAAGTTCTCATGAGTTACAAATATCATCTTTCCATGCAGGAATGTAAACAGTTCAATCTTAATAAGTCTCTTATGATTTCTCTTTCCTGTTTACCTCTTCATGTTCCACTGGAGTCCTGTATTTGAAAGTCAAATTTTCTGTTTAGCTCTGGTCTTTTCATCAGGAATGCTTGAAAGTCCTCTATTTCACTGAATGACCATTTTTTCCCCTGAAGGATTATACTCAGTTTTGCTGGGTAGGTGATTCTTGGTTGTAATCCTATCTCCTTTGCCCTGGAATATTATATTCCATGCCCTGTGGTCCTTTAATGTAGAAGCTGCTAAATCTTGTGTTATCCTGATTGTGTTTCCACAGTACTTGAATTGTTTCCTTCTGGCAGCTTGTAATATTTTCTCCTTGACCTGCGAACTCTGGAATTTGGCTACAATATTCCTAGGAGTTTTCCTTTGGGGATCTCTTTCAGGAGGAGATCTGTGGATTCTTTCAATTTCTATTTTGCCCTCTGGTTCTAAATATCAGGGCAGTTTTCCTTGATAATTTCTTGAAAGATGATGTCTAGGCTCTTTTTTTGATCATGGCTTTCAGATAGTCCAATAATTTTTAAATTCTCTCTCCTGGATCTATTTTCCAGGTCAGTTGTTTTTCCAATGAGATATTTCACATTGTTTTCTAATTTTTCATTCTTTTGGATTTGTTTTACAGTGTCTTGATTTCTCATAAAGTCACTGTCTTCCAATTGCTCTATTCTAATTTTTAAGGGAGAATTTTCTTCAGTAATCTTTTGGACTTCCTTTTCCATTTGGCCAATTTTTCTTTTTAGGGCATTTTTCTCCTCATTGGCTTTTTGGACCTCTTTTGCCATTTGGGTTAGGCTGTTTTTTAAGGTGTTATTTTCTTCAGTATTTTTTTGGGCCTCCTTTAGCAAGCTGTTGACTTGTTTTTCATGATTTTCTTGCATCACTCTCATTTCTCTTCCCAGTTTTTCCTCTACTTCCCTTACTTGCTTCTCAAAATCCCTTTTGAGCTCTTCCAAGGCCTGGGACTGATTCATATTTTTCTTGGAGGCTTTGGATGTAGGAGCTTTGACTTTGTTGTCTTCTTCTGGTTGTATATTTTGATCTTCTTTTCACCAAAGTAAGAATATAGTCTGACTCTTTTTGTGCTGCTTGCTCATGATCCCAGCCAATTACTTGAGTTTTAAACTCTTTGTTAAGGTAAGAGTCTGCTTCCAATGTGGAGAGTGCTGTCCAAAGCTTCAGGGGTTTGTGTAGCTGTTTTCAGAGACACTTGTAGGGACCTGTAAATTTTCAGTTCTTCCGAGGTGGTATGATAAGGGGCGAGGTGTTTACTGTGACCACAAGTATTCCTTTCTGTCCCGTAACTGTGAGGAAAGGTTCCTCTCCACAGCCACTCCAAGCTCCACCGCACCAGCGCTCCTCTTCACCCCAGCACTGCTGCCCAGAACTGTGACCCAGATCCACACACGGGCAAAGCAAGAGATTCTTGCCTCAGCACTGGCAAAGAGATCCCTGCAGTCCCTCTCTGATCAGCCACTGGATTCCCCCTCAGTCTGTGGGCTGGAAGCTCGGGAAGCAGCTGCCCCCCCCCCCCCGCAGGGCCATGCTCTTGGGGAATGGAGCTGAAACCCCGCCTTCCTTTCTCAGGCACCGAGAGAAACAGACTTTTCCCACTGACCTTCTAAGTTGTCTTTGGCATTGGTGGATTGAGGAGTCTGGAAACCTCCACAGCTGCCTGTGATTTAGTCCTCTGAGGCCTGCTCCAGGTTTGCTGTGGCCTGCGCGCCCACCCTGCGCTGCGCTGCACACCTTTCTGATCAATCATCTAGGTTGTCTTGGGCTGGAAATTTGTTTCACTCTGTCTTTTTGTGGGTTCTGCTGCTTCAGAATTTGTTTAGAGCCATTTGCTGTGAGTATTTGGAGGGGTTTGGGGGAGAGCTCAAGCAAGTCACTGCTTTCACTCCCTATCTAACTTCTTAAGGTCTTAGTTTCTTTAGTTTTCAAATGAAGGGTAAAAGTAATAACTCATACTTTATCACAAAGTGATTTCCTGATAAAGTCCTGTGAAGTTGATCTTGTAGGTACTATTACTATTTAATTGTATTTGTAGCTATATTTGTTCTCTTGAGATTTATTCTATGTATACTCTCTCCACACTTGTTGTCTTCTTCCTTAGAGTAGGGATTATTCATTGCATTTATATTTCCAGTATCTAGCATAGTGCCTCTTACACAGTAAATTAATTTTACATATAAGGAAACTGAGTTCTGAAAGGGTAAATCTCTGTAAGGGTATACAAGTATATTTGTTCTTGAGCTACCCAAATTATCCAGATAACCAGGAAAGGCTGTGTGAGGACTGATACAGAGTGGCTTGACATACCAACAATCCTTTGTGGTGACTGAGAGTAAACCCAGCTGGATGTGCAGAAAATCAGCAACTCTGAAGCTGGTTAAGCTCACACTAGCTTTGAAGCAGATCCCGAGCCATTTGGTAATTAATGGACCTTCAAGAGATATCCCTATTTTCAGAGACTCCCTTAACTGTAGTGATGGGGCTGTCAGACACATCGTATTTTATTGTTTTTGAAGACATCCCCTTATCTTATTGTTTGCGCTCAAGCCTTGAACTGCCAGGTCTGCTTATCACCAGGAATGTCTTCTGATTTGTGTATCAAAGGGCCACAGCTCTATAGATAGCCTCTATATCCATTACTGAGGTTAGCTACTCAGCATTAGGTTGGTTGCTCCCATGCACATGATTTATTTCCCTGCTTAATAAAAAATGCTCTTTAATTTCACAGGCATCCTCTTCATATAGTTTTCCTCCCTTTAGGGAGAGGGGGGATTTAGATCTCAAGAACTGGCCCTCATGTTCTCCAGGTATCTTCCGCCTTTGGGTGTAAGAGAGATCCAAATTCCCTAAAGAGAGCATATGCCTTGGTTTACAAGGCAAACCTCAGCCTCCCCATGTCAAATCCAACGCTGTTTCCACAGTACCCACTAACATAGTCTCTATGGTCCCTTCTAGCTCTGAAATTTTATTATTTTTATGATTTCTGAGGTTATATGACTTCCCTATGGACCCTTCTATTTTCTTTCCTCCCTTCTCTATTATAGCTAAAATATTACAGATTTCATTGGCATACAAAAATTATAGAGTCATAGATGTAGCTCCTAAATGGTCCCCCATCAGGAGTATTTTGTCCTCTCTTCATCAGACTTTCCTTCCCAACCTTACCTGTAACCAAGAAAATGGATATACAAGATAAGTAGGTGAGAGGCACAGTTTATAGCCACAGAAGAGAGTCAAGTTAACTACCCTGTAGGAAGTTCAACATTACCAACAGATCCACCAGTCACCTAGAGGGGAAAAATGATGCAGAATTTTTTGAGGACTTATCACTTGTCTTTGATTTAGTGCTTAGCACAGTGCCTGGCAAATAGTGATTATTGTTTGAGCAATTGGTTGATTGCTTAAAGTGCCTTCTCTATGCCTGCATCAAATGAAATAACATACATAAAGCTCTTTGTAAATCTTAAAATTCCAGATGAATACTAATTATTGTTAATATTCTGTTGACTCTAGATCTGCTATTACAAAAATCATGTAGTCCATGATATAGCTGACATAGGACTCTACCATTATTCTTGTTTTTCTTCTTTATAAGAAAGATCACACTTAGGGCACTTTATTGTTGTAATGGCAATGTGCAAGATAGGACAAGGATTCTCAGAGCCTTAAGCTCCTTTTTAATAGTAATAGCATATATTCCTAGGTAGCATAGTGGGTAAAAGCAGTGGACTGAGAGTTAGAAAAGCCTGAGTTCCAATCCAGCCTCAGATCTTTTCTAGTTGTGTGATCCTGGGCAAGTCACTTAACTATTCATATTCAATTTTGTCATCTGTAAAATGGGGAAAATAGCATTTTTACTTCTACATCTAGGTGTTGTTGTGGGAACAAATAACTTAACATGTATTAAACACTGCAAACCTTTAATAACCACATAAATTATTAGTATGATCACTATTAGTTTTTAGTGCTATTAGCACCCACCCCATTAGGAAATTGTGAAAAACAAATGAGAAAATACACATAAAGTACTCATACGTAGAAAAACTATATGATTGCCAGTCAGTATTGTTGTTATAATAATACCACTATACTTCTATGGGAAGAGAGGAGTGCTCGCTGAATGTTCCAATTTCCCAAAAGTTAAGTCTTTCACAAAAAATCCTTTTGTATAAAATGGAGAAATGTGGGCTTGATCATAGTACCCTAAGGTGGAACCAGAGATGGTTGAACATACAGAGAATTGATTAATAGTGATATCAGCCTGGACAGGATCCTTTAATGACATACTACAGAGCTCTGTTCTTGGTCCTATTCCACTCAAAGTTTATCAATAACTTGGAAAGAGTATTAGACATAAAGTCAGAGGACCAATCTGTGATTTCTAGTCATTTTAGGAATCAGATTATATATTTTTCGAAGACAAGTGTGATACAGTGGGAAGAGTGTTCAATTTGAAGTGGAAGAACTGGAGTTGAAATACCAGCTCTGCCACTTATTAACTGTGACCTTGGGAAAGTAACTTAATTCCACTAGGTTTGGTTTCTTCATTTATAAAATGAAGAGGTTGGGTGGTGTAGTGGATAGAGCACCAACCCTGGAGTCAGGAGGACCTGAGCTCCAATCCGGCCTCAGACACATAGCTGTGTGACTCTGGGCAAGCCACCTTAACCCCAATTGCCCCTCCAAAAAACAACAACAAACCAAAGAGGTTGTATTAGACAATCTCTCAGCTTCCTTTTTTAGTTCAAAATCTATGATTTTATGAAGAATCAGAGTCACAGAATTTAGGAGTTGGAAGGGACATCAGGGACCATTTAATTCAACTCACAATTGAACAGAATCCGTGTTATCACATAATTAACAAATGGCCATTCAGATTCTGTATGAAGACTTCCAAAGATAATTCCTCAATCTCCCTCCCCCCACCCCCGCAACCTTTCTAGAAAGTCTATTTCACATGCAGGTACCTCTAATTATTGGGATTCCCCCCCCCCCATGTTAAGCCTAAATGACCTCATTGGAATTACTCAGAAGTTCTGTCAGAGCTTAATACTCTCCGGGGCCAAACAGAACATGTCTATTCCTGCCTCCAAGAAGAGAGTTGGCATGCACATCAGATTTATGAATGACATGAGACTAGGGCAGTAGACAATGTAATGGATAACAGAACAATGCTCTAAAAAGAACCAATAGAACTTGCACTAGAATGTAAACTCCTTAATGAATGAATTGAAAAAAGTATTAATTAAGCACTGACCCTGCTTAAAGTAAGACTCAGTACTTAGTGTAAGTCTAAGCACTGAGGATACAGAGAAAAGTAAGACAGTCCCTTGCTCTCAAGGAGCCACACATTCTAATGGGGGGGTGTGTGTGTGTGTGAAGGCAATAATATGGAAGGTTTCTGATGGAAAAGTCCTCATTCTATTTTCTGATGGAAAATGATCTTTGGGATGCAGCAGCAAAGCAGATGTTAGTGGTTCTTCTTTAATATCATTTTTGCTGATAAAACCACATCACTTTCTGATGAACCATTTGACAGGGCTGGGGACTTTGGTGGTAAGAACTTTCTTTTCTGCGTCTTCAGTATCTGTGACCATAGTACCTGCAGGAGCAGTTACCAGGCTGCATCTCCAGGCATTGCTTCCCAGGGTGACAGTTGCAGGCCTTGGACTGGAAATATTGCTTTTCTAAGGCCCTTGGGTTCAGGGTCCTGGGCTGTCTCCAGAAGGGTCTGAAGGGAGATGGTGGTCAAGGTAGTGGGTGGTGGTTTGATTTACCTGGCACATGCTACCTCCTGTCTGTCCTTCAGGATGCCTTGCTGCTTCATCCAGGTTGGCTTGCCTGCCCTGTCTGTGGCAGTTGGTTTCTTCCCCCCCAGGAACTATTTCTTTAGATGATAGCTGTGAGGGCTAGGCTGAAAGTAGAACTAATGGTCTGAAGGGTGCTACCACTCCCAAGGCTTCTGTGTTGATCTGCTTGTTGGTAGCAGTTGGTTAAGTAATAATTACTACTGATGGTAAAAAGGCAGGCCCTTTCTCTACAATGACTTCTCTCTGCAGTGATGGCTATAAGAGCTGGTCAGGAAGCAAGTCTGGTGGTTTGGGAAGCAGTGCTATTCCCAAGGCTCTTGGGTTCAGGGTCCTGAGCTAGGAAGAAGACAGGCGATGCAGTGGATAGAACACTGGGCCTAGAGTCAAAAAGTCCTGACTTTAAATCCAGGCTTAGAAACTAACTAACCAAAGGGATTCTTCACTCTCAAGGGGATTATAGCTATATTTTAGAGAGTCCATGAACACATAAGTGAAAAAAATTACATCTATTTTTATTCACCTCTAACTGGAATTTAGCATTTCCTTCAGTTATGAATGTAGGGAACAAATCACAGTATGTGTTTTAGGTTTCATTTGAATGCTAAAGAAGTCCACAAAATAAAAAAAAAAGTTTAAATAGCCTCTTGGTCCACAATGATTCTTCCTTTCATTTCAGAGTCCATCAGGGTGACCTTGGATAAGTCATTTAACCTCCATCTGCCTCAGTTTCCTCAACTGTAAAATGAGGATAATACTAATGTCTACTTCCCAGGGCTGTTGTGAGGATCAAATGAGATAATATATCTGTAAAATGCTCATCAGAGTGCCTGGCACATAGTAGGTGCTATATTAGATTAGGTGGCTGTTATTATTAACAATACTAATGACAACAATAATCATAAACATATATCTCATATGTATTTCTAATAGTCTTGTTAACTTGAGATCTTTGAACATGATGGTACATTTTGGCAGATTGTGCTCCAATAAGCAACAGGTCCTTTTATGACCATCTCTCCTTGAAAACAAAGACCTGCTTTAATGACTTATTATGGTATAGAAATAACCATGGTCTCTCAAAGGCAAAGTCAGAGGAATCCAAACTCCAGAAAGTTTTCCCAAGATGGAGCAACTTCAAGAATGGATCTGCAATGGACTGTGTGCCTTTCATCTAAGAGCCAGTATAAAGTCCCAGAAACTTGTCGGTAGAAAGTTGACCTCCAGGTTAAGAACTCTTTTTTTGTGCCACAACTTATGAAAGCTACAGTTAAATTTAGGGGAGGCTATGATTAACCTCGATGAATGGGGGTGTCCTCACCAACAAAATTACAGGTTTTTTTTAAGAATTAAAATGGGTACTTCTTACCTTGGGAGATATTTTAACTCAGAAATATCTGTCATTCTACTAGATAACCTAGTCTTGGTGGGGTGAACTTTAGCTCTAAGAAAATATTAAGAACTTATTCACATGAAGAAAGTATACATATAAGAAGGAGATGGGGAGAACTTGGGTGAGATGTATGGTTATTGTTTTCCAGGACATTTTCTTATGTGACTTTCTGAGTCACATGCTATAAGGAGCAGCATGCTACAGTGACTAGAACACTGGCTTTGAATTCAGGGAGGGTGGGTTCAAATCCTGTTTCTGAAAGTTAATTGTGTGACCTTGGGCAAGCTTTATTGATGCTTATCTTTAATTCTCCCTTCATTTATCTTATTTCTGCTCTTACAGATACTAGCTCTTCCTTTATATTCTTTATTCTTATTCTAAACTGTTCTGTTCTTTGGCATGCCCATTCTCTGTTCTAGTGGTCTAGTTGTGTTTTAAAATTTTTTAAAAGTATTTCTTTCTGGAGATTTGTCCTCATTTTCTTTTCATTATAGTCAAAAGAGACTCTTTCCATTGGGGTATCTCTCTCTGTCTCTCTCTCTCTCTCTCTCTCTCCTTTAGTCTTCTTATTAGTTTTCCAATTTGAACTCTCCCACTCCCAATTTCTTCCCATCTTTTTGTTGTTGTGGTTGTTATGATTATTTTTTAATATGGTGCATTTGTTGTTTTGAGATGGGGCAGGGAAGTTAGACTTAGTCATGATCACTCAGTGCCATATTTCGGAAAGTCTAAATTGTTTGTTGAATTCATATCAGCAATTTGATAGAGCTGCCTAAAAAGGTAATGTGATCATAACACAACATTAATAGGAACATTAATTGAAATAGAGTATTGAGATTATAGGAAGTATTAATCCCACTGCAGCCTGCATTAATCAGACTAAGTGTTTCCTTTCTACTTGGATCATAGATCAACTGGCCTCAGAGGCCATCTGTTCCAATTATCTCATTACAAATGAGGCAACTGAGTCCCAGAGAATGACTTGCAAAAAGTGATACATGTAGTAAGTGGGTAGTGCTGGGATTTGGACTCATATCCTTTGACTTCACATTCAGCCTATTTCCAGTGTACTATATACTCTCTCAAGTATTATGTTTGCTTCTAGGAACCACACTTCCAGAGCACATTGATAAACTGGAGGGTATTCAGAGGAGAATACCTCTTTGGGCAGCTAGGTGGCACAATGGATAGAGCACCAGACCTGGGCCCAAGAAGACTCATTTTCCTGAGTTCAAATCCAGCCTCAAACATTTATTAACTATGTGATTCTGGGCAAATCGCTTAACCCTGTTCGTCTCAGTTTCCTCATTTGTAAAATGAACTGGAGAAGGAAATGGCAAATCACTCCAATATCTCTGCCAAGAAAATCTCAAATGAGGTCACAAAGAGTCAGGCGTGATTGAAAACAACAGCAAATTTAGAAGAGAGCAAGGAGGATGAGGAAAGCTTTAGAATACCATTCAAGGAGCAGTTGAAGTAATTCAGGATGTTTAGCCTGGAAAAGAAAATGCCTAGTGTGTACGTGATAGTGATCTTCAAATGTGAGATCTGCAATCTTTTCATCATGTTGCCTTTCTACATTTGAATGGCTTTCATATTGAGAAAAGAATAGACATTCTGTATTGCCCTAGAGATCAGAATTAGAACCACAGGAGTCGCAGGGTGGTAAATTTCAGCTGAAATCTACTTTCCAACAAAAGAATGGACTGTCTGATGAGGTAATGAATTCCCTGTCCTGGAAGTATTCAAATAAAGCCTTAATAACCACCTTTTAATACTGTTGCAGAAGGGATTCTTGCACTGAATAGGAGATTGGACTAGGTCACCTTTCAATTAGAAGAAGCTATCATTCTATGTAAGCTTTGCTATTCAAAGCTTGTTACTCCTATGATAAACTCCTTTTGGATGAAAGAGTCCAAAGACAGTACATAAAAGTCCAAAGACAGTCCATGAATAGACTACTGGGCTTCTAAAACTTTCCCATCAGTTAGAGGCTATATCAAGTCAGTGAATGCCTTAGAATACAGAACACTATATTGGAATAAGATGGTTTTCTGCTAAATTCTTTTTCTTTAGTGTCTTTTTCTTTTTTATTATTAACTTAATAATCAGCACATAAACATTCCAAAATAGGAAGAATAAAAAAGATGATTATATATTAAACTGTGATCTTTTGTTTCATCCAGTGTTTAAGAGTATGTATTAAATTTAACAATTCAGTAACCCTAGTTGCCCTAATTGTTGCTATCCCATTCTGAACTGTATTTTCTTTTGAATATTTTGAAGAAATATTTTTCCCTCTCTTTTTTTCCTAGTAGAATGTAAACTCCATAAAGGCAAGGATCGTTTCATTTTTATAAATTGTATTTCTAGCACAGTTCCTGGCACATAGTAGCTGTTTAATAAATGCTTGTTAAAAAAAGTAAATCATGGGCAGCTAGGTGGCTCAGTGCATAAAGCACCAGCCCTGGATTCAGGAATTTGTGGTTTTCTAAGTCAATGTGGCCACAGGGATCTGTTTCTATTTGTGGTTGATACTCCAGATCTAGATGACAAATAATTTCAAGTAAAGGTATTCAATGAAATGTAAGAAACATAGCAATAGAACACCGCCCCACCCCCCCCAAGTTAGCATAGTTAAATGAATGAATGAAAGAGCCATACACATGGGGGAATAACATCCCTCTGACTCAATCTTGTCACTAATAACTTCTGGTGAGATTGTTGTTGTTGTTTCTTCATTTTGAAGAGGACCAAAGACATCATAGGGTGATGTCTTGACTTTTGGGTGAATTGGATTTTTTTTTTTATTAGTGAGGAAATTGGGGTTAAGTGACTCGCCCAGAGTCACACAACTCATAAGTGTTATGTGTCTGAGGCCAAATTTGAACTCAGGCCCTCCTGACTCCAGGGCCATTGCTCTATCCACTGTGCCACCTAGCTGGCCTGTGGGTGAATTTGATTTAAGTGAGAGAGAATTATGCAAAGTCATCAGCCTTACTCTCTTTTCCAGAGTCATCAAAGTCCAGTGGCAAAACAAAAGTCAATATGATTGGTGATTGGCAGCATAGTAAATAGAGCACGAGGCCTAGAATCTGGAAGACTTGAGTTCAAATCTGCCTGTAGATACTCACTAGCTGTGTGATCCTGGGCAATTGACTTGATCTCTGTTTACCTCAGTTTCTTCAAATGTAAAATAGAGATAATAATGGTAATAATAACCTTGCAGGGTTGTGAGGATCAAATAAGATAGTACTTGAAAAGCACTTAGCAAAGTGGCTGGTGCATAATATATACTATATAAATGGTCATTCCCTCCTTCCCTCTAGCTTTCCCCTCTTCTTCTGGATCTACTCCCTACTGGTCTCCTGTGGAATGTAGTCTCTCTCAAGTATATGGACCTAATATGCAGTCTCTGCTGCATGCTACTTTCTCTTGGCTTCATGTAGTTACTGCTTGATGGTGCTCCACTGGTCTCATGGTTGTTATTGGATATTTTTAGGTATAGCTCCCTTGGGTGAGAGGTGGTAGAATTTCTCTGTTAAGAGGAAGAATGGGTTTTTCTATCTCTATTTTTATTTTTGCTATCTCTACTTTAGAGCCCAGAGGCCAAAAATTCATCAATTTCAAGAGAAGCAGGTCCTTCAAATACCCAGTATCAGACTGGGAAAACCTCGTTATTCTCTTCCCGTCAGTTTCAGAGCTTTGCCTATGATCAGCTTTTCCTTTACGAAATAAAAATCTTGTCTCTCCGGGCAAAGTACTCTAGGACGCAGCTCAGTCAAGCCCGCTAAGTAGTGACTGGAGACATTGTTTTTTTAATCAAAACTTCCTGCTCATTAAGTGAGGTACCCTATTATAGTTAGAAATTCCTTGTAAGTCCTTCTTGATGTATGATCACTGATTGTAAAGCCCAGGTATGCTTATAGCACTCCTTTGCTCAAGTGACTCCCTGTTGTCTCTAGCAACAAATAATAAACTCATCTATTTGGCATTTTCTAAGCCTTTCACAATCTAGCTGCAGTTCACCTTTCCAGACTTTACACACTCTGCAATGATTGGCACATAGTACTTTATAATGTATATGGGTTCATTGATTGTGAAATTATACTCCTTCAGACTCATTTTAGGGACTTCCTTTTCAACAAGCCACCGGGGGCATCAGGATCTGAGGTCCTTTGTTTTTCTCAACCTAGAGATCCTTTTGCTGTTGTTGTTTTCCATGCAAATGAACAGGAAGGGTCTAGGTTAAAGCTACAAAGTCTTTAGACTGAACCACTTGCAAGGGAAGAAGCTCTGCCTCAATTCTTTGCTTCAAATTCCTGCCTTTATTATGTATGTATGACATGCAGCAAGCACGTCCAGGCTTTGAGCTAGGCCTAACATCAAAAGGCTGGTTTCAAACATTTTCTGGGGAGGTGAGCATAACAAGGAAACAGCAACAATGGATTAAGATTTCAGAAAGCCTTCCACATTAGCATCAGCCAGTGTATGTCAGAGGCAGAACTTGTACCAAGGTCTTCTTGGCTCTGAGGACAGCCCTTTCTTCACTGCATCACACAGCGTCTTTAAAACTCTGAGAATCCATGATTTTTAAAAAAAAATTTGATTTGTATTTTCTGTTTCTTACATTGTCATAGTTATCCCAAATATTCTTCCCCTCCCAGAGAGCCATCCCATATGATATTATTATTAGTGATTCAGTACAATTTTTTTAGAAAGGAAAAAAAGTCAGTACAGCTGATTAATACATTAGAAAAAGTCTGAAAACATGCACAATGTGTAACACCTATGGACCTCCCAATTCCATGAAAGGGTAGGTTGGGGGTGTCCTCTCCTCTGTCTTCCTTCAAATTCTGCTTGATCTTTATAATTTTGTTACATTTACTTTTGATTCTTTGGTGTGTAGTTATTCTTTACATTTATATTGTTGTAGTTACTATGTATTTTGTTTTTGGCTCTGTTCATATAGATCTTTCCATGCTTCTCTGTATTAATCACATGCATGGTTTCTCATAGCATTGTAACATTTCATTACATTCACGTATCACAATTTGTTTAGCCAATATCTAATTGATGGGTATCTACTTTGTTTCCAATTCTTAGCTATCACAAAAAGGGTTGGATAAATATTTTGGGGTATATGGGAACTTTTTGCTTAGCAATGGCTTCTTTGAGGGTAAAAGATCAGGAATTGAGTCTCTGATTCAAAGGGGATGGACATTTTAGTCACTTTATTTGTATGATTCCAAATTGCTTTTCTAAGAGGTTGTATTATTTCATAGTTCCATCAACAATGTATTGTGTGCCTAACTTTCCACAACCCCTCCCGCATTGACTGTTGCCATTTTGGGGGTCAATGCAAGGTATGGTTTTCATGTCTCTTATTTAGTACATTTTTTCATGTGGTTATGAATAAGGCATAGCAGTTTTTTTGAGAACTGTTTGCTCATATCCTTTGACTTTTGACCCCAATTTATTTATTTGGGAATGGCTATTAGTCTCATATATATACATATATACATATATACATTATATTACACACATATGTATGTATTACATGAATATATATAAATGTATATGTATGTAACACACACATGCATATATGTGTACATATATATATATATATATATATATATATATATATATTACATATCTTGGATATCAAACCTTTATCAGAGAAATTTGATATTAAGATTTTTTCCCCCATTCAATTCTAGATGCATTAATGTCTATACAGAAGCTTTTCAGTTTCAAATAACTTATAATTATAATTATAATAAGGTATTTGTTTTATCTTATCTTCCCTATGCCTATTTTCCTTACTATTAAAATGAAGTGATTAGATTAGCTAACTTCTAAATCCCTCATAGAAAGGCATTCTTAACATTGGGTTAATGGAGTTGGCTTGTTAGAAATATTTTAATAACTGTATTTAGATACATTTGGTTTCTTTTTTAATTCTATGTATTTTATTTTATTCCTTTAAAAATATTATTCTGAGAAGAATATCCTACCTCATACTCTTAGGTTTCCTTGACTAAACTTCTGTAATAGTCTCCTCACAGGTCACTCTTCCTGTTCCTAATTTAACCTTTCTCCAACACCTCTTTTATAACACTACCTAAATTGTCTTCCTCTTATTGTCTTATTCCCAGCCTACTTTTCCAGACTCACTTCATAATACTTCCTTTCACATACTGTACTTTTCAATCAGACTAGAATCTCCTACCCACCTCTATAATATCCCATATGATCTATTTCTCTTCTAGCTTTTAAATAGTATGGTCTTTAATATTAAGGTCATATATCAATCTGGGATGTATTGTGAAATATGCTGTGAAGTGTATTTCTAAGCTCAATTTCTGCCAGACTGCTTTCCACTTTTCCCAGCAGTTTTATTCAAATGGGGAGTTTAAAAATATAATTTATATTTTCTACTTTATCACACACTTTATAAGTCCCATTATTTCTGACTCTCTCTTATTTAGTCTGTTCCATTGATCTATCTCTCTATTAAACAATTCTGGATGGATTTGATGACTGCCACCTTATAATATAGTTCTTTTCATCATTTCCATTCATATGCCAGATCTTTTATTTTTCCAAATGAATTTTGTTATTACTTTATTAAGTTCTGTAAAATATCACCTTGGTAATTTGACTATGCAGGTAGGTGGCACAGAGGATAGAGTTCTAGACCTGAAGTCAAGGACTCATTTTTCCTGAGTTCAAATCTGTCCTCAGACACTTATTAGCTGTGTAACCCTGGGTAAGTCACTTTATCCTGTTTGCCTCAGGTCCTTATCTATAAAATGAGCTGAAGAAGCTGGAGAAAACCACTCTAGTATCTCTGCCAAGCAAGCCCCATATGGGTCATGAAGAGTCAGGCATGACTGAAATGAATGAACAACAACATGATTTGATTGATATAGCATTAAAAGTGTGAATTAATTTTGGTAATATTGTTACTTTTATTATATTGGCATGGCCTAGCCATGACCACTGGATATTCCTCCAGCTATTTAAATTCTTCTTTATTTATTTAAGGAACACTTTGTAATTGAATCTATACCAGTCTTGTGTGCTTTGGGAGGTTAATCCAAGTCTATGATTTTCAACTGGTATTGTGGGTGGTAAAGGAATGTTTCTTTGAGATGACACTTCAATTGAGCTTTGAAGGAAAGGAAAGAATTCCAATAGATGAACAGGGATTATCTTTTGCCTTTCTTTGTATCCCAAATGCATAGTGCCTGGAAGATAGTAGGTGCATAATAAATGTTTATTGACTGAATACATTCCAGAAATGGGGGACAGAATGAGCAAGTGCACAGAACAGGATATGGGAAGGAGAGTAGTCTCTCTGGTTGAAAAGTACAGTATGTGAAAGCAGTATTATGAAGTAAGTCTGGAAAAGTAGGTTGGGAATAAGATGATAAGAGGAAAATAACTTAGGCAGTGTTTGAAAGAGATGTTGGAGACCGGTTAGATTGGAAATTGGAAGACCTGTGAGCAGGCTATTACAGAAGTTCAGTCAAGGAAAGCTAAGAATATTTATAATGGGAGTCAGGAGAAGAGAGATCATAGAAGCATAGATCTGTAGCAGGGATTCTTAAGTTTTTCTTATCATGAACCTCTTTGGCAGTCTGGTTAAGGCTATAGTTCTCTTCTCAGAATAATATTTTTCAAGGCATAAGTAAAATACATAGGGTTAAAAAGGAAACTGAATGTATTCAAACACAGTAATTAAAATATTTCTAACAAAGCAAGATCATTAACCCAAGGTTAAGAATACATTGATCTAGAGCTATGAGGGATTTAGAAGCCAGCTAAGCTAATCTCTTCATTTTACCAATAAAAGAAACAGACATAGGGAGGATAAACTAAATCAAATCATTAACAAACCATTATTAAGTACTGCGTTAAATGTTATAGATACAAATTGTTGCAAAAAGACAGAAAATTCCAGCCCTCAAGGAGCTTACGTTCAAACGAGGGAAGACAATACTTAAAGGGAGCTTTAAGGTAGGGCATGGTGGTGAAGTCTAAAAGATGAAGGATGTCTGGTCTCAACCCTTCCTTGAAATGAAGATTCTAGGAGGAATTATTCAGTGGAAGAAGAGGGCACAGGGTCAGAGAGAAAAGGCAGCTGAGTCATGATGGTAGAATACAGAGAATGGTGTGTTTTAAAAAAATAAAATAAAAATATAATTGGTAAGTGTCAGACATGGAAATTTGAACCCAGGTCCTCCAGCTCCAGTGTTGGTATTCTTTTCACTATGCTTCCTAATGAGTGATAGGATCTGGACCTGAATGTTCCCATACATTTCAGTAACCTGGACCCTGAATTTTCCCACACATTTCAGCAGCCCAGATCGCTGGCATCTCACCTGAGGCATTTGGCCCATCCTAGCACACCTAGATACTTAGTAGTCCTTTCACTGTGACTCTCCAACCCACCCCAGACCCAGACTGGAAGTAAAGGTATAGTGGAATGCAGATCATGCAAGTTAATTCATCCAAGCTTCAGGCAGTTTCAGTTTTGTCACCTATCCTGACTCAAGAGATTGATTACCTTCTGCAGATACAGGATACTTATACCATTTTAACCTTTGGAATGGTTTGAATAGAAAAACATTCATGAAGAAGCCTTTTTATCTTTGATCTTAACAAATGGAACTGATCCAAATGTAACTCCTTGAACTTACATGGGCCCTCCCTTATTATCGTTGGATGAACCAAGCTTGATTCACGAGCTAGGATCTGTCACAAATTTGTCAAACAGGCTTTTAAGAAGCACAGAGAATAATATAATCATGTGGGGGTTTTTAGAGAAAGAATATGTAAATAACCATTGAACTAAGATAGATGCCTCCTATGTGTCTCTTGGAA
Organism: Phascolarctos cinereus; assembly: GCF_003287225.1. NCBI lineage: Eukaryota > Metazoa > Chordata > Mammalia > Diprotodontia > Phascolarctidae > Phascolarctos > Phascolarctos cinereus. The sequence goes on along the minus strand of NW_027555514.1, from coordinate 120,962,300 downwards.
AGAACATTTCAAACTTCCTCTTGACATAGCTCTTCTCTTCAAGTAGAGCCTCTGGCATGAAAATTCCTTGGTAAAGGTGAAAGTGACCTTAGAATGCATCTAGTCCAATCCCTTCATTGTGCAGAAGAGGGAACTGAAGGCCAGACAGGGAAGTATAGGGTACTTGGCAAATGTCCAAGGTCATATAACTAGATAGTAGCAGAGCTGGGCAACACTGTATGCCATACCTCAAGACCTTTCTTAACACTTCATGTAACTCAGGAAAAAGAAATGAAGTGACAGGAGATAAAAATTTTTTGACTGGCAACATGGAGCACTGGAAAGACACCTGGATCTAAACTATGACACTAGCTCCCTGACGTTGTGATGATTGACAAATGACTTCACCTCTATGGATGTCAGTTTCTTCATCTGCAAAATGAGGCTAATATTTAAAATAATTCACCTTTAATGCTATGCTAATGGGAGTAGTATTACTCAACCAACAATTATTTAACAAATACTTGTTAAAATACTAACTTAATTATTAATAGTAATTAACAAAATTTAATAAGTACTCGTTTAAATGTCTACTGTATGTTAGCCATGGGGAATACAAAGGCAAAAGGGAAACAGTCCCTGCCTTCCAGGAACTTACACTTTATAAAGAGAAATACCCTGCATATGTAACAGAATTGTTTCTGGGCTAAGGAAATCTGGAGTGCTTGCCCTCTTCTTCTAAAGAACCTTCTAGCTCTGAATCCATGTTTCCAGGCTGGGTTCAATCCTTGGCAATCTCAACAGAGAGGAATCAGGTTCTTTTCTTTGAACTCACAGGCTTTTTGTGCCTCATTCCCTACTCTTTATCCTTAGGATAATAATTTAGATTTAGTTCATTTCTAGGTTCTCTCCAAACAGAAGTGTAGAAATGTATTTGATATGCAATGTAGATAAGGTATAGGACAGCTATTTATTTCTTTCATGTAAAAGAAATGCTTAAAAAACCAAAGACTCACAAGCATGAACTGGTAAAGACTTAAACATGAAATAGTAGCTTATAATTCCTATTTTACACTTCTGGAAGGTTGACACTTAAAACAATGCAGGGATTCTTTTTTTTTTTTTTGTGAGGCAATTGGGTTTAAGTGACTTGCCCAGAGTCACACAGCTAGTGAGTATTACGTGTCTGAGACTCCACTGTGCCACTTAGCTGCCCTCCAGGGATTCTTAATCTTTTGTGTGCCATGGACCCCTTTGGCAGTCTTGTGAAAGCTATAAAATGTATAGGATTACAAAGGAAAAAAAATTGAAAACAAAGAAGTATTTTTTTTCTCATCCAAGTTCACATACTCCCTGAAATCTACTCATAGGTACCGTGGATGTTCTGATGACAACCATGTTTTTGGTCTGTGGGCTAGTGAGATTTTTAAAAAAATATTTTGCCTTCACCCTGGCTTTGTACTGGTACTCTCATGATGGTGTCCTTTGGTCAGATCTGATGAAGAGGAGTTCACCTGATTTTGCTCAGTACATCTTCATATATGTATATGCAAAACTACATTTATTATATTTATTTCAAAATATATAAAAGGTAATGTTGGTGGGGGGAGTTAGGTAACAGCTGGGAGAATGAAGAAAGGCATTATATAGGAGGTGGCATTTGAGTTAATCTTTGAAAAAAAACCCCTAAGGATTAAAAGAGGCAGAAGTGAAGAGAGTGCATTCTAGGCATGGAAGGATAGGCCGTGCAAAGGCACACATTGATGGATAATGGAAGCTCAAGTGTACAGAATAGCAAGGATCTTTTATTATACAACCCCCCCCCCAAAAAAAAAACCCAAAACAACAACCTACCTAGCAAAAGGCTTTATGTATAATGTCTGGAAAGGCAGGTTGTAACAACAACCTGAAGGGCTTAACATACCAAACAGAGGAGTCTATATTTCATACTAGAGGTGAAAGAGATTTGCTGAATTTATTGAACAGGGGGGTTAACACAGTAAAACCTGTACCTTACAAGGGACTGTTATGATCATCAGAGCTGAATAGAATTTGCAGTAGTGCTGCTTCCATCTCTGCCTGAACTCCAAGGCTAGTAGAGACCAAAAATGAGACACTAGGAGGAGAAAGCAATTTGAAAAAAAAATTCTAAGCCTTAGAAAAATACAAAGATTGTGATAGCATCAAAATAGAGGCCCATCACCACTTCCCCTGTTGACTATGTCAAGTCTAGGTATGAAATTCATTTGTTCTTTTCACAATCCAATCAAAGCTACATTTTTTCTCCACCACAAGCTAAGCCACAAACGCAGGTTCTATTAAAGCACATGCCCATTAGAAAAGCTTGAGTCTCTGGGAACTTGTTATTTCTGGAAGCAAAAACACAATACATTACACAGGATTTTAATTGGCCCCTATTCAAAATCTTTACTTTTGGGTCATAGAGTTTGCATGATGCTGGGTAGTCCTAGGATTCAGAAATAACAGAGGTGCTGACTGGCAGCTTCTCATTTCCCTGGCCTAAGGGTGGAAGCTTGTTGTACTTTTGAACAGATTTTACAAAGCCAAACACACCGTCAGCTCTTTCCTAATGAAAATGATGCTAAGCAGGATATGTCTAGGATGGAGGGAGACATGAGCTATAGTTGGAAAGGCTAAATTTTAACCTGAGATGGGTCAATGAGTCACTATGCAATCCTGTGAAAGGATAAAGTCTTCATTTGCTCGTTTGGAAAATCCAGAATGAATCCCTCTGTAAAATATTCAGGCAGATTCATATCATGTGATTTGCTTACAGTGGAGCTTCATGTGCAGACAGAATACCAGTCTTGTGTTATTCACAATTATTATTGATGATTTCATAATTGTTATTAAGATATGGCATGTGTGAAGCAGTCAATGGAGAAAAAGAAATTTAATGAATAAAAATGAGCAATTTACCAGTTTCCTTTTTTTTTTTTGAGGAAGGCTCCTTTAGCCAACTGTTTCTAATTAATTCGCCAATCAGTTACTACTGGTTCTTTTGATGATAACAATTACCAAGAAGCTTTCTCAGGATCACAGGATTCAGGGCTGGAAAGGACCCTAGAAGACATCTAGTTGTAACTCTTTTTACAGATGATGAAATTGAGGCCCAGAAGTTTGTGACTTGCCCAGATAAGTCTGCTAGTCAGTAGCACAGCTAAGATTTAGGTTATCTGATTCCAGATTCAGGGAATTTGCCCCTGCATCACAATTGCTGAAATAGTTTTTGAACACTGCAACCAAACAATGTTCCATAAAATTACAACATCTTTTCCCTCCCTTAATAGTATTTTATTTTTTCCAATTTCATGTAAAGGCAGTTTTCAATATCTTTTTTTGTAAAACTTTGAGCTCCAAATTCTTCTCCCTTCCCCCTCACCAAGATCTGATATAGGCTATACATGTACAATCATATTAAACATATTTCCACATTAGTCATGTTGTGAAAGAAGAATCAGAAGAAAAGAGAAAAACCACAAGAAAGAAAAAACAACAACAAAAAAAGAGAAAATAGTATGCTTCGATGTGCATTCAGACTCCATATTTCTTTCTCTGGATGTAGATAGCATTTTCCATCATGACTCTTGCAAATTGTCTTAGATAGTTTTATTGTTAAGAAAAGCTAAGTCTATCAAAGTTGATCATCATACAATGTTGCTGTTACTGTGTACAATGTTCTGGTTCTGCTTGCGTAGCATCCGTTAATGTAAGTCTTTCCAGCTTTTTCTGAAATCCTCCTGCTCATCATTTCTGATAGCACAATAGTATTCCATTATATTCATATACCAGAACTTGTTTAGCCATTCCCCAATTGATGGGCATTCCCTCAATTTCCAGTTCTTTGCCACCACAAAAAGAGCTGCTATAAATATTTTTGTACATGTAGGTCCTTTTCCATTTTTTATGATGACTTAGGGATACAGATCTAGTAGTGGTATTGCTGGATCAAAAGGTTCACACAGTTTTATAGTTCTTTGGTTGTAGTTTCAAATTGCTCTCCAGAATGATTAGATCAGTTCACGCTACACCAACAATGCCTTAGTGTTCCAATTCTCCCACATTTTCTCCAACATTTACTATTTTCCTTTTCTACCATATTAGCCAGTGTGATAGGTGGTACCTCAGAGTTGTTTTAATGTACATTTCTCTAATCAAAAGTGATTTAGAGCATTTTCCCCCATACGATTATAGATAGTTTTAATTTCTTCCTCTGAAAACTACCTGCTCATATCCTTTGACCATTTATCAATTGGGAAATGACTTGTACTCTTATAAATTTGACTTAGTTCTCTATGTATTTGAGAAATGAGGCATTTATCAGAAACACTGGGTATAAAAATTGTTTTCCAGCTTTCTGCTTTCCTTCTAATCTTGGTTGCATTGGTTTTGTTTGTGTAAGACCTTTTAAATTTAATGTAATAAAAATTATCCATTTTGTATTTCATAATGTTCTTAATCTCTTGTTTGGCCATAAATTCTTCCCTTCTCCATAGATCTGACAGGTAAACTATTCCTTGCTCTCCTATTTGCTTATGGTATCACCCCTTATGTCTAAATCATGTACCCATTTTGACCTTATTTTGGTATATATATATAGGGTGTGAGATGTTGGTTTATGTCTAGTTTCTGCCATTCTATTTTCCAGTTTTCCCATCAGTTTTTGTCAAATAGTGAGTTCTTATCTCAGAAGCTGGAATCTTCGGGTTTATCAAGCAGTAGATTATTATAGTCATTTATGACTCTGTCTTGTCTACCTAACATATTCCACTGATCTACCACTCTATTTCTTAGCCAGTACCAAATAGTTTTGATGACTGCCACTTTATAATATAGTTTTAGATCTGGTATAGGTAGGCTATCTTCCTTTGCATTTTTTTTTTCATTAATTCCTTTGATGTTCTTGGCCTTCCAGATGAATTTTGTTATTATTTTTTCTACCTCTATAAAATAATTTTTTGGTAGTTTGATTGGTATTCCACTGAATAAGTAAACAAATTTAGGTAAAATTGTCATTTTTATTATATTAGTTTAGCCTACCCATGAGCAATTGATATTTTTTCCAGTTGTTTAGATCTGACTTTATTTGTGTGAAAAGTGTTTTGTAATTGTATTCATATGGTTCCTGGCTTTGTCTTGGCAGGTAGATGCCTAAATATTTTACAATATTTATAGTTATTTTAAATGGAATTTTTCTTTCTAACCCTTGCTGCTGGGCTTTGTTGGTAATATATACAAAAACTGATGATTTATGTGGGTTTATTTTATATCTTACAACTCTGCTAAAGTTGTTAATTGTTTCAAGCAGCTTTTTAGTTGACTCTCTAGGACTCTCTAAGTATACCAGCATATCTTCTGCCAAGAGTGACAGTTTTGTTTCCTCATTGCCTATTCTAATTCCTTCAATTTCCTTTTCTTCTATTATTGCTAATGCTAACATTTCTAGTACGCTATTGAATAATAGTGGTGATAATGGGCATCCTTGTTTCACCTCTGATATTATTGGGAATGCTTCTGTCTTATCCCCATTACATCTAATGTTTGCTGGAGGTTTTAGATAGATACTGTTTATCATTTTAAAGAAAACTCCATTTATTCTCATGCTCTCTAGTGTTTTTAATAAGAATGGGTGCTATATTTTGTCAAAAGCTTTTTCTGCATCTATTGAGATAATCATTTGATTTCTGTTAGTTTTATTATTGATATGGTCAATTATGCTGATAGTTTTACTTATATTGAACCAACCCTTCAATCTTCTTATAAATCCCACCTGGTCATAGTGTATTAACTTGGCAATAAATTGCTATAATCTCTTTTTAATATTTTATTAAAAATTTTTGCATCAATATCAACTAGGGAGATTGGTCTATATTTTTCTTTCTTTTTTGGCTCTTCCTGGTTTAGGTATCAGCATCATATTTGTGTCATAAAAGGAATTTGGTAGGACTCCTTCTTTGCCTATTTTTCCAAACAGTTTATATAGTATTGGAATTAATTGTTCTTTAAATCTTTGGCAGAATTCACTATTTGGCCCTAGAGGTTTTGTCTTAGGGAGTTCATTGATGACTTGTTCAATTTCTTTTTCTAAAGTGGAGTTATTTAAATATTTTATTTCCTGTTAATCTGGACAATTTATATCTTCATAAATATCCATTCATTTCACTTAGATTGTCACATTTATTGGCATACAGTTGGTCAAAATAGCTCCTAATGATTGCTTTAATACCTTCCTCATTGGAGGTATCCATTTAATATTTGATGCTGGTAATTTGGTTTTCTTCTTAGTTCAATAGTTTTCTTAATTTCAATTTTATTAATCTCTCCTTTGGTTTTCAGAATTTATTTGGTATTTAATTGGGGATATTAAATTTGTTCTTTTTCTAGCTTTTTTTTTTAGTTGCATGCCCAATTCACTGATCTCCTCTTTCTCATTTTATTCATGCAAGCATTTAGAGATATAAAATTTCTCCTAAGAACTGCTTTGGCTGCATCCCATAAGTTTTGTTATGTTGTCTCATTATTTTCATTCTCTTTGATGACATTATTGATTATTTTTGTGATTTGTTGTTTGATCCACTCATTTTTTTTGGTGAGGCTGTTGGGGTTAAGTGATTTGCCCAGAGTCACATAGCTAGTGAGTGTTATGTGTCTGAGGCCAGACTTAAGCTCGGGTCCTACTGACTCCAAGGCTGGGGCTTGATCCACTGCACCACCTAGCTGCCCCTTGACCCTCTCATTCTTTAGGATTATATCATTTAGCTTCCAGTTAGTTTTTAGCCCATGGCCCTTTATTACATGTTATTTTTATTGCATCATGACTTGAAAAAAGATGCATTTAATAGTTCTGCCTTTTTGCATTTGATTGCAAGCTTTTTATGCCCTAATACATGGTTAATTTTTGTGTAGGTGCCATGTACTTCTGAGAAAAATGTATATTCCTTTCTATCCCTATTCAATTTTCTCCAGAGGTCTATCATATGTAATTTTCCAAAAATTTTATTTACCTCCTTAACTCCTTTCTTGTTTATTTTGTGGTTAGATTTATGTAGTTCTGAGAGAGGGAGGCTGAGGTCCCCCATTAGCATAGTTTTGCTGTCTATTTCTTCTTATAACTCACTTAAGATGCTATACCACTTGGTGCATATATGTTTAGCATTGATGTAACTTCATTGCCTATGGTAACTTTAGCAAAATGTAGTTTTCTTCCTTATCTCTTTTAGTTAGATATATTTTTGCTTTTCCTTTGTCTGAGATCAGGATTGTTACTCTCTCTTTTTTTTTTTTACTTCAGCTGAAGCATAATATATTCTGCTCTAGCATATTACCTTTACACTGTATGTATCTTTCTGCTTTAAATGTGTTTCTTGGAAACAACATACTGTAGGATTCTGGTTTTTAATCCACTCTGCTGTCTAGTTCCATTTTATGGGACAGTTCATCCCATTCATATTCACAGTTATGATTACTAACTGTGTATTTTTCTCCATCCTATTTTGCCCCCTGTTTTTACTTTTCTCTTCTCTTTCATCCTGTCCCTCTTCACCAGAGTTTTGCTTCTCACCACCAATCTCAATCCACTCTCCCTTCTATCTCTTTTTCTCCCTTTCTTCTCCTACTTCTTCCCTCCCTTCTATCCATATCCTTCCCTCTTCTTTCCCCCTTCCCCTCTTACTTCCCTATAGAGTAAGATAATTGTCTATACACAATTGAGTGTGTATATTATTCCTTCTTTGACCCAAATCTAATGAAAGTAAGGTTCAAACAATGCTCACCTCTTCCTTTCTTTCCCTCTACTGTAATAGGTGTTTTGCCCTATCTTGCCTCTCCCTTTCATCTTGTATCAGTACAATCCTTTTTTCACCCCTTTATTTTTTTATATCATTACATCAAAGTCAACTTTTACCCACACCCTCTGTTTATGTATACTCCTTCTAACTGCCCTAATAGAGACACAGTTCTCAGGAGGAGTTGTAAGTATCATCTTCCTGTGTGGGGAAAACTGTTTAAATCTTATTGAATAACATATTTTTTTCTTTCTTATTTACCTTTTTATGCTTTTCTTGAGTCTTGTATTTGAATTAAATTTTCTGTTCAGTTCTGGTCTTTTCATCAGGAAAGTTTGAAAGTCCCATATTTTATTGAATGTCCATATTTTCCCCTGAAAAATTATGCTTGATTTTGCTGGATAGTTGATTCTTGGTTGTAATTCAAGACCTTTTACCTTCTGGAATATCATATTCCAAGCCCTCTGATCCTTTAATGTGGAAACTTCTAAGTCCTGTGAATTCCTGACTGTGGCTCCTTGTTATTTGAATGGTTGCTTTCTGGCTGCTTGTAGTATTTTCTCCTTGACCTAAAAATTCTAGAATTCCTTGGAATTTTCATTTTGGGACCTGTTTCAGGAAGTGATTTATCAGTAGATTCTTTCAGTGACTATTTAATCCTCTAGTTCTAGGATATCAGGGCAGTTTTCCTTTATGATTTCTTGAAAGATGCTGTCCAGGCTCTTTTTTTAATCATAGCCATCAGGTTGTCCAATAATTCTTAAATTATCTCTCCTGGACCTATTTTTCATGTCAGTTCTTTTTCCAGTGAGGTATCTTATATTTTTTTCTATTTTTCATTCTTTTGATTTTGTTTGATTTTTGATGTCTCATAGAGTTGTTAGCTTCCAATTGCCCAATTCTAATTTTTAAGGAATTATTTTCTTCAGTTAGCTTTTGTACCTCCTTTTCCATTTGGCCAATTTTACTTTTAAAAGAGTTGTTTTCTTCAGTCAATTTTTGTGCTTCTTTTTCTAAGCTGTTGACTTTTTTTTTCATAATTCTCTTTCATCACTCTCATTTCTTTTCCCAATTTTTCTTCTACCACTCTTACTTGATTTTAAAGATCCATTTTGAGCTCTTCCAAGAGGACTTTTTGGGCTTGAGACCAATTCATATTCCCCTTTGAGGCTTCACATATAGGCATTTCAACATTGTCCTTTTCTGAGTTTGTGTTTTGATCTTCCCTGTTGCCACCATAGCTTTCTATGGTCAGGGCTTTCTTCTGTTTCTTACTCACTTTTCAGCCTATTTCATAACTTTTAAAGTTGAGCTCTGCTCCTAGGGCACATGGGGCACTATCCCAAGCTTCTTATATTGGGGGCCAGGGGCCTGGTCACTGGCTTTCCATGATAGAGCCTCAGGTGCTTGTGGCTTTCCCACTGTGCTGGGGGTGGCCTGGCCTAGTTGTGCTTGTTGTGCTGTGGGGGCTCGGTTGATAATCTGTGCCGTGGCTAAGAGCTTCCTTGTGGCTTGTCTGGACACCATCTGTGCTGGGCTGCGTCCACTTTTCCCCAAGTGAGATAGACCTTTCCTAGAGTCCTTCTAATTTATCTTAAGTTGGAAAATTGTTTTACTCTGTCTTTTTGTGAGTTTTGTTACTCCAGAATCTATTTAGAGGCTTAATTTAACACTGTTTTTGAGGGAAACTGGGGAGAGCTCAGGCAACTTCCTGGCTTCTCTCTGCCATCTTGGCTCTGCTACTTTTCCCGCCACCCCCGAATTACAACATCTGAGAGCTTGAAGGACCTTTGGAATGATGATTTAGCCCAATCCAATCCAATTCAATCTAACCAGAATTTCTATTCCTGAGAGCAGGGACTGTTTTCTTTTTGCCTCCTCAACACCTAGTATAGCCTGGGTTCCTGACAGGTGCTTAATAAATGCTTGTCCATTGACTGATTGATTACAAGGCACTATGCTAGATGCTGAGGATATAAAGACAAAAAAAACCCAGTTTCTACCTTCTCAGGATTCTATTCTATTGGGGGAGGGGCATAACATGTAAACCTCTTATCATATCTGTCTCTCTCATTTCTGTCTCTCTCTATCTCTGGCTCCCTCTCTTTGTGTCTCTCTGTCTCCCTATTTTTCTATTTGAGGATAGATAGATAGAGAACACTAACAAATGGGTGGACCAAGAAAGACTCTTCGTAGGAAGTGGCACATGAGTGAAAGCTTAGATGAAAGCAGAATTCTAAGATATAGTGGTGAGAAAAGAGTGCTTTTCCAGGTATGAGAGGGACAACCTGTGCAAAGACATGAGTAATAGATGAAATGCCTTATTTGAGGACCAGCAAATAAGCCAGTTTAGATGGAACACCGAGTGTGTTAAAGGATGAAATGTGAAATGATTTTGGAAAGGTAGGCTGGAGTCTGATTGTGAAGGGCTTAAAAATGACAAGAAGAGGTTGAATTTAGTCCTAGAGAAACACAAAGTCATTGATGATACTTGAGCAATGGAATGACATTGTCAGAGTTTTGCTTTAGGAAGATTTATTTATTTCAACAACTTTGTGCAAGACAGCTTGGGGAGGAGGGATTGTAAAATGGGACTCCAATTAAGAGGCTGTTGTAATAATTTAGATGAAATCTGATGAGGACATGAATTAGAATGTTCTCCAGATATCACCCCTTCATCTTCAATTCACCCTGTGTCTTCTATCTATCTATCTATCTATCTATCTATCTATCTATCTATCCATCCAGTATCTTTGCCAAAAAAACCCCAAGTGGGGTCAGGAAGGGTCAGACATGACTGAAATGACTGAATGCCAAAAAGTGGTTAATTGGTCAAATTTGCATGTATCACACCATCTTTGTTAGTGAATGGTTAAATCTTAGAGTACCATTGTGTTTCGAACAAGGCTTGTTGATATTAAGCTTTATTATGATTACTCTAAGAAGTTTATCTAAGCATGCCAATTTTATAGACTTACAGTAATTATTTGCTTTCCCATCTACGTATGACTAACTTTGTAGCACTGTTGACTTGATAAACAATGGTTCTCAGAAAACAAGCTCATGAAACAATAGCCAACATTTAAAAAAAAATTCCAATCAGCAAAAATAAACTAAACATCTATCACATTCAAGACATTCTGCTAAGGCACCAGGGACACATGGATGGAATAGAAGAGTTTCTCCCCTCAAGGAACTTACAGTTGAACAGTAGGGATGTAGCACATCTGATGCAAGCTAATGAGTACAATAGGGATAACAGAGAGATCCAGGAAAAAAAGTTGGAATCTAATCCTATTCTTAAAATGCGTAACTTTTCAGTTCAGCTGGAACATAGTATAGTGTGAAAAGGAGTAGTTTGCTGTAAGATTGAAAAGGCAGGAGAGAGCCAGATTGTGAAGGGCATGAAATAGCAAGCTACAAAGTCTAGATTTTATTGTATCAGCAAGAAGAAATGGATGAAAGGTTTTTGAGCAAAGGAGTAATGTCTTCCAGTGTTTGGAAGCTGAATATGGCAGCTATGTGAAGAGTGATTTAGAGAAGAGAACCTCAAACTGGAGAGATCATTGAAAAGGCTATTATGGTAGGTCAGGGAAGAGGTGATGAAGGTCTGAACTACTACTGTTCACTGTGTGAGATGGATAAAAATGATTTCCTTTGTTAGAGGTTAAAGATCAAGATCTTCTTTTTGGGTGGAGATGGTGGAGCCCTCATTAAAGCCAGTGGCAAAAAGGATCAAGAATAGAAAATTAAGTGTGAAGATCAAAGCTTTTGCTTTTTGTTTTGCTTTGCACAAAGACATGGAAACTGCCTCTCAGTGCAGGAAATTCCCAGGATGCATGGCAATATGTAAGGAGAAGGCTTTAAGCTATCATATTCAAGGTCTTTAGTAAACTGTCTCTTTGAATGTGATGTGAGGATTTTTTTCTGTTATTGAGGAGAGAAATAAGATTAGAAAGCAAGGTTCTATGTAATTTGTAAATGGAAAGCAAAATGAATGTTCAGTCAATATTCTTTCCACCCAAGGTCTCTTTAAATAGTGAACTCCTTCAGTTCTTTTATAATGTTAGCAATGAGCAAAAACTCAGTTTATTCACAACTTTTCAGGAATGCATCTGTTGTGTAGGCAAACCTGCAAGGACAACTGCACATGCCAAGTTTCCAAAGAAAAATAATTTACTCACAGTGAAAGTACACTGAAATAAAAAAAAAGTTACTGTTCTCAAGATGATCCCTATGTGCATTAAAATGTAAGTCTTCAAGTACTGGAGTTTTCCAGGGTCATGGGCATTTCCTGGGGCCCTGATGAAGACATTCCTTCATATTGACTGCTTCCTGTTATTCTTGAGGCAGGTTCAATGAAGTCTAACACAGTTAACATCGTCAATGACGAATGCAGTTAACATTGAACAGCTGTCATGGCCTCTATGGAAATAAGGTGGTAGTTTAAGATTAATCCCAGAACATGTACTATAATAGCAGGTCATTCTTTTGTTCCCCAACTCAGACTGATTGCTGATTTTAAGATGGAGAAATGTGAAAAATATCTGGATAATTCCTTTTGAATCATGATGGAACTCTTTGAGATGGCCATGGCAACATTAGAACTTGGAATTAACTTTTTGTTGTTGTCAGTTGTGTCCAAGTCTTCATGACCCTATTTGGGGTTTTCTTGGCTAAGATACTGGAGTGGTTTGCCATTTCTTTCTTCAGCTCATTTTATAGATGAGGAAACTGAGGCAAACAGAGTTAAGTGACTTGCCTAAGGTCACACAGCTTGTAAATGTCTGAGGCCAGATGCAAACTCATGAAAATGAATCTTCCTGATTCTAAGCCTTCTGCTCTATCCACTGCACCATCTACCCAGAAAGAGCCTTGGATAGTTGTTTTTTCCTTTGCTGCTTAGGCAGTCATTGAGGAGTAGGCATTCTGATATAGGGCTGTATGCTCTGGGACTAAGAGACTCCTTGGTGCTCTAGCTCCTGCTCTGCTTTGGACAAGTCACTTAATATTTCTCTTTGGGTCCTAGTTTGGTGTCTGAGGTCCCTTCAATTTCCATAGATCCACTTCTTACAGATTTAATTTAGCACCTTTGATTGCTGATAAGATAGATAAGAGTTGCTCCCCCTATGCTTACTATACTATTTGAGGATATGTGATTTCAGTGATGTTAGTATTTCTTCTGTTGTCACTGACCTCTCTGTCAGTGCCTCAGTAGACAACATTTACTGTTTGCTGTGGGGCATAAAATGCAACAGGAAGCTAGGTGGCATTGTGTTGGAGCCAGGAAGATTCCTGTGAATCTTGCCTCACACACTCACTTGTGTTACACAGGGCAATTCACTTGCTCTCTGCAAGTCCTTAATTTCCTTACCTGTAAAATAGGAATGATAGTAACAACTATCTCAAATGGTTTTGGAGAGAATCAAATGAGATCATACATATAAAGTGCTTTGTAATCCTTACAGCTTTCTATAAATATTAGCTATCATCATCATCATCATCATCATCTGTTTGAGTTAACTCCTAAGAGTGGACTGGTTCATATGAGCCTACAGCCCTAGACCAAAGATTGCATCTTTGTGGTTTGTCAGGAATACTACCCTTATTTGAGGTAAAGTTTGTTTTCCTCCCCTTCCTTTTCTCTTTTTTTTAAATTGACTATTATTATTTGTTTTGCTTTTATTAATTTTTTCTTTATAATTCTGTTTTGGGCCTTGAGATGATCTTTGTAAGTACCAGGGCAACATAAAAATAGGTGATGCTGTGAGTAGAGTGTTGAACTTGGAGTCAGGAAGACCTGAGTTTGAATCCTCCCTTAGACACTCTCTGGGCAAGTCATTTAAACTCTCTCAGCCTCAGCTTCTTTATCTATAAAATAGGGGTAACAAGAGCACTTACCTCATAGTATTTTTGTGAGGGTCAAATGAAACAACATAGGTAGCATGTATACAAATATGAGCTATCGTTATTATCACTCTGTGGTTTGCCTTCTGCTGATGAGCCCCTCTTACTTTAGCCAAGCTGCCCTGTGTTACTAGGACACAGCCTGTTACAGAGACCCTACTTGTAGCCTCTCCAATCTGTCAGGATTTGCCTGAGCTTGTGCATTTTTGGCACAGGAACTCTAGAGATCCCTGAATCTTTTCCACATCCTGATGAGACATCTGAATAGGATTTCAGTACATTTGTTAATAAACCAGTCAAAGTTCATATGAAAATGAGTGGATAGACTTAGTATGTTGTTTGGTAGAGTGAAATCCCCTTGAAGGCAGGGTCTATTCAGCTTAAGGTCTTTGTAAGAGAGATGGTGCAACATGGTGGAGAGAGCTAGCCTCAAAGTCAGGAAGACTAGGGTTGAAGACCTTTTTAGACACATGGTGTTTGTGTGATACTGGTCAAGCTGCCTTTCAGTGCTTACCCTCTTGGTGCTCTAGGCAACTCTAAGTTGCAGAGAAAGAACAAACCTGCATAGGTCCAGAGAATTTCCTTACCTGGGAATTTCCAATACTAATGAAATCACAGATCTAGTCCCCATTCTTAGCATAGCATTGGACACATAGTAGACACTTAATAAATGCTTATTAGATTGGAATGGTTTGCTATTGACTCTCCCTGCTTTACTCAATAGGCTGTAAACTCCTTGACAGTAGAAGTGGTTTCATTTTTTTGTATTTATATCTCTACCTCCTAACATAGTGCCTTGTACATAGTAGGTGCTTAATAAAGGTATGCTGAATAGTTGACTCAGTTTTTACATATGAGATAGCTGTTTTCTCAGAGGGTATTCTATTCTTGTATACTTTTGTTTAATATAATACTTTTGTTTAAAACAGAATTCAAGAAAATTCCATAGCTTAATATGGCCTGCATTCCCTCTTTAAAAATAAAAACCTGGATTTAGACATTTATTCCTTTGCATTTCTCTTACTTAAAATAGTAAACTGGGTTTATTATTCTAAAATTCTTTCTTAAGCTTTCTCATAGCTATGTATGTATATGTATATTTTGGGGTCTTGTGATTTTATCATTATGGAGGAAATCTCACTGTGGAAACTTTCTTCACTGTTGCAAATCAACAATTCAGATCAATAGGGAAGTAGATAGATAGACAGATGGATGGATACATAGATGGATGAATAAAGTATTCATTAAGTACTTACTATATGCCAGGTACTGTGCTAAGAGCTGGAAATGCAAATGCAAGTAGGCAAGATAGTAGCTGCCTTCAAAGAACTTACATTCTAATAGGGAAATACAACACAGAAAGGGGAATAGGGAGGCTGACAAAGGTGAGTAAGTGGAGGACTTACTCCTCTGCTGGTATGGTGTGGAGATGACTAGGAATCAGCATGGAGTCTTGGTTCCAGACAATGTAAGGCAAAAATTCACTGATCAGAATGCAGAATCCAAGGTTCAGGTGAAGGACAGAAGAGAGGATGGCTGAAGACCATTCAGACAACATGGTGTAAAGATGCCCAGGAAGTAAATCGTTGTTCAGTTTTTTTTCCAGTTGTGTCCAACTCTTTGTGACCCATTTGGAGTTTTCTTGACAAAGATACAGAAGTGGTTTGCCATTTCCTTCTCCAGCTCATTTTATAGATGAGGAAACTGAGGCAAAACAGGGTTAAGTGACTCACCCAGGGTCACAAAACTAGTAAGTATCTGAGGCCAGATTTGAACTCTATCTTCCTGACTCCAGGCCACTGCACAACCTAGCTGCCCCCTTTAGCTTAGTAGGCCCTCCTTAATCATATCCCAACCTGCCGTTTCAACCTCATTTCCACTAATCCCTAGTAAAGGCCCTCTCAGCCTGATTCTTATCACACATGGTATTTCCACCACATCAACCCTCCCTCTTCAACGTTTCTCTGTCCTGGAATAGACTCTTCTGTATGTAAATACTAGCCATCCTTTTAAAGTCCAGTTCAAGTCTCATATCCTTTTTCTTTTTTTAATATAAATTTATTTATTTTTAGTTTTCAACATTTACTTCCACAAAATTTTGAATTCCAAATTTTCACCTCATCTTGCCCCTTACCCCACCCCAAGATGGCATGCATACTGAATACCCCTTCCCTTAGTCTTCCCTCCTTTCTATCTGTCCCTCCCCCCCCTTCTCTTATTCCCTTCCCTTTCTATTTTCCTGTAGGGCAGGATAGATTTCTGTACCTTATTTCCTGTATTTCTTATTTCCCAGTTGCACGTGGAAACATTTTTTTTAAAAACATGTGTTTTCAAAACTTTGGGTTCCAAATTTTCTCCCTTCCTCCCACCCCACCCACCCTCATTGAAAAGGCAAGCAAGTCAATACAGGCCATACATGTGCAGTTATGTGAAATACTTCCATAGTAGATGTGTTGTGAAAAACTAACTCTATTTCTCTTAATCCTATCCTGCCCCCTCCATTTATTCTATTCTTTCTTTTGACCCTGTTCCTCCTCAGAAGTACTTCCTCCTGATTACCCCTTTCCCAATCTGCCCTTCTCTCTATCATCTCCCTGCTCTCTTGTCCCCTTCCTCCCCTATTTTCCTGTAGGGTAAGACAGATTTCCATACCCACTTGAGTGCGTATGTTATTCCCTCCTTAAGCCAAATCCTATGAGAATAAGATTTCCTCATTTACTCTCACCTTCCCTTGTTTCCCCTCCACTGTAAGAACTTTTTCTTCTTTGTTTTTTGTGAGATAATGTACCCCATTCTACCTCTCCCTTTCTCCTTCTCCTAGTATAATCCTCTCTCACCCCTTAATTTTATTCTCCAGACATCACCCCTTCATCTTCAATTCACCCTGTGTCCTCTATCTATCTATCTATCTATCTATCTATCTATCTATCTATCTATCTATCTATCTATCTAATTTCCCCCCTTCCACTACCCTAATACTGACAAAAGTCTCATGAGTTATAAATATCATCTTTACATGCAAGAATGTAAACAGTTCAGCCTTAATAAGTCTCTTACGATTTCTCTTTCCTGTTTACCTCTTCATGTTCCACTTGAATCTTGTATTTGAAAGTCAAATGTTCTATTCAGCTCTGGTCTTTTCATCAAGAATGCTTGAAAGTCCTCTATTTCACTGAATGACCACCTTTTCCCCTGAAGGATTATACTCAGTTTTGCTGGGTAGGTGATTCTTGGTTGTAATCCTATCTCCTTTGCCCTCTGGAATATTATATTCCATGCCCTGTGGTCCCTTAATGTAGAAGCTGCTAAATTTTGTGTTATCCTGATTGTGTTTCCACCATACTTGAATTGTTTCTTTCTGGCTGCTTACAAAATTTTCTCCTTGACCTGGGAACTCTGGAATTTGGCTACAATATTCCTAGGAGTTTTCCTTTGGGGATATCTTTCAGGGGGAGATCTGTGGATTCTTTCAATTTCTATTTTGCTCTCTGGTTCTAAAATATCAGGGCAGTTTTCCTTGATAATTTCTTGAAAGATGATGTCTAGACTCTTTTTTTGATCATGGCTTTCAGATAGTCCAATAATTTTTAAATTCTCTCTCCTGGATCTATTTTCCAGGTCAGTTGTTTTTCCAATGAGATATTTCACACTGTTTTCTAATTTTTCATTCTTTTGGATTTGTTCTACTGTGTCTTGACTTCTCATAAAGTCACTGTCTTCCAATTGCTCTATTCTAATTTTTAAGGAAGTATTTTCTTCAGTAATCTTTTGGACCTCCTTTTCCATTTGGCCAATTTTTCTTTTTAGGGCATTTTTCTCCTCATTGGCTTTTTGGACCTCTTTTGCCATTTGGGTTAGGGTATTTTTTAAGGTGTTTTTTTTTCAGTATTTTTTTGGGTCTCCTTTAGCAAGCTGTTGACTTGTTTTTCATGATTTTCTTGGATCACCTTCCCAGTTTTTCTTCTACTTCTCTTACTTGCTTCTCAAAATCCCTTTTGAGCTCTTCCAAGGCCTGGAATGGATTCATATTTTTCTTGGAGGCTTTGGATGTGGGGAGCTTTGACTTTGTTGTCTTCTGGTTGTATGTTTTGATCTTCTTTGTCACCAAAGTAAGATAATAGTCTGACACTTTTTGGGAGGTTTGCTCATGATCCCAGCCAACTACTTGAGTTTTAAACTCTTTGTTAAGGTAAAAGTCTGCTTCCAATGTGGAGAATGTACTGTCCCAAGCTTTGGAGGTTTGTATAGCTGTTTTCAGAGATACTTGTAGGGACCTGTAAATTTTCAGTTCTTCCAAGGTGGTATGATAAGGGTCGAGGTGTTTACTCTTTTCCTGGCCTGTGGTTTGGTCTTTGAGTGACCATCCACAAGCAGACTTTTCTCTCTTGAACCTTGGACCTTGAACCTTGGAAAGGAGAGTATCCTTTCCACCGCCACTACAAGTTCCACCGCACCAGTGCTCCTCCTCACCCCAGGACTGCCACCCAGAACTGTGACCCAGATCTAAGCACGGGCAAAACAAGAGATTCCTGCCTCAGCACCAGCAAAGAGATCCCTGCAGTCCCCCGCGTCTGATCAGCCACTTGATTCCCCCTCAGTCTGTGGGCCAGAAGCTCAGAATGCAGCCACCGCCCCAGGGCCCGTGCTCTGTGCTCTGTGCTCTGGAGCTGGTTCTGACCTAGTTCCTCTCTCAGCACCACAGAAACAGAATTTTCCCACTGACCTTCTAAATTGTCTTTGGCGTTGGTGGATTGAGGAGTCAGGAAACCTCCACAGCTGCCTGTGATTCATTCCTCTGAGGCCTGTGCGCCCATGCCAAACTGTGCTCCTCTCCCTGCCTGGTGAGATATGCCTTTCTTATCAACCATCCAGGCTGTCTTGGGCTGGAAATTTGTTTTATTCTGTCTTTTTGTGGGTTCTGCTGCTTTAGAATTTGTTTAGAGACATTTTTTATGGGTATTTGGAGGGGTTTGGCGGAAAGCTCAAGCAAGTCACTGCTTTCACATTGCCATCTTGGCTCCATCCTGTCTCATATCCTTTTTGAAGATGTCCCTGACCATCCCAGCTCTCAGTAGATAGAACACAGAACTTATTGGGAAGACCAGAGTGAATCCTGCCTCAGATTTTGACTAGTTGTGTGCACCTTGGGCATGCCATTTAAAATCTCTTAACCTCAGTTTCTTTGTCTGTAAGATGGGGATAATGAGATCTCCTGCCTTACAGAGTTGTGAGGATAAAATGAGTTAACATGTGTAAAGCACTTTGCCATCCTTAAAGTGCTATATAAATGCTGGTTGTTGTTGAAATAATTGAAATATCTACTCCTTAGAATTACTAGAAATTATTGTGCTGGACAGTCATTTGAATTCATACCCTACCTTGAGTTGTTAGGTATATCTTTATATGTGTATGTTTTTATAAGGCAACTTCCTAGGACTTGAGTGCTAAGCATTTGTGGGTGGTTTGTCCTTCATTCTCAAAAAGAATGACATCAGGGAGATGATGCCATGACTTGCAAGTAAATTGGATTTAAGTGAAGGAGAGCTGTGCAAAATCACCAGCCTCACTTTCTCCTCTGGAGCCATCTGGGTCCAGTGGCCAGATATAGATCAGGATGACTGGAGATGGCCCAGTGTATGTACTAAATCATAGATGGATTGCAGATCCTAGATTGTTGGAAGGGGTTCTCACACCAGGAGTTCCCCTTGATGAGGTAATCACAGATTCTTTCCATATTCCTATATGACAAGTTGTGGGTTATTTGCCAAACTAAATCATTAGAAGTTTCCATAGCAGGAATCTCCTGAATAGGGTCATTTTTCATCTCTGTATCTTCAATGTCTAGCATAGTACTTTGCACTTAGTAGGCACTATTTTGAAGTATCTTCAGGGCTTTTGAGTTTCTTTTCCATGAGAAGTGATACCGCATTTTATTTTTTTAATTTTTTATTATTATTATTTTCTTTTAGTGAGGCAATTGGGTTTAAGTGACTTGCCCAAAGTCACACAGCTAGTACGTGTCAAGTGTTTGGTCTGAGGCCAGATTTGAACTCAGGTCCTCCTGACTTCAGGGCCGGTGCTCTATCCACTGGATACTGTATTTTAGTAATACGTGAATATGTGAAAAATATGTAATGTCATTGGCACAGGGAATTCTGAGGTAGTTCTTTCCATAGTTGATTTAATTGCACTCTGTCTTCTCTAAAACATCATACCTCAATGCTAAGTTGGAAATCATTCATCCTCAGAAGTTTGGCCATCAGGTGATGATTTTTTGGAAGGTTCTCAACTCCTTATCATCTACTAGCCAAACTTCTTGTGATGAATGCATTTCCACTTATTTCAGATGGCCACTGATCAGAAGGATACTCTTTTAACAGGTCACTATAAAAATAGTTTCCATTTTGGTGGAACTTACCATAATCTGTGGTCTGCATCTATAGCCTCAATAATGTATGGTTACCTCCAGACCATAATGAGTCACTGGAAAGAAGGCTTTAGAAGAATCTTACCTATAAATAGCAACCACATCAGTCTTGCAAAATGATTCCTTCTTCACTGCACATTAGGAAAAATACTTGGATGTCGTAGCATTTTCCACAACTAGAGCTTTTTATTTGCACACTGAGCAAAGGAAGCAGCTACACAGGTGGGCTTCCCAGGTGGTAAGCAATGGAGTAGCTTCAAATACAAGGGTATAAATGTCTGCATTGGTTCTCACAACATGTCTCACTGCTTTGACCAGAGAAAGATCACAATAATTTTCTTCAAGGGAATATGAGCTATTTCAGCTTCCCAGGTGCTTTTTAGAGTATATTTTTTGGCACTAGGAGATGGATATTTCCAGAGTTAATGAAGAATTAGGGTGATGGAGAAAATGGACAAATATATACACAGCAACAAAAACAACAATAAGTCATATGACTGATTTAGACAACAGCATTACTTTGACACTGGGCCATGGTTTAGTAGGGCTCTTGGGCCAGAATAGATGATCATTTAACACATCAATCAATCAATCAAAAAATATTATTCATCTATTATGTGCCAGATATTATAGCACTGGGGATTTGAAGAGACAAGTGAGATAGTCCTTGTACCACAGGATCATGAGCTTCCTACCCATTCAAGGCTGGTCACCTATCTTATAATTTAGAGTATGCTGGAACAATGAAGCTTTTGTCTCAACCTTAGCCAATCTCTGGGGTGTACAGGGTTTTAAGGGAGGACTAGCACCTCTGGTGTGAGGGCTTACTGAGCTAATTTCAGGGCTGCTCATCTACATTTGACATCCAACCAATTACCCAGCTCTCATCTGGGCTCTAAGAAGCTGTAATATTCACAATGGTCACACCCTGGTAAAACCTTCTAGGCAGATGGGCTAAAGTAGGTTGAGGGTAACCAACAAACCTCAAACCCATCAGGGAGTTAGGGGGATGTCTACCCCAAGCAGAATGGGTGGATAAGAACAGTTTGTTCCAATGGCCACTAAGGTGATTGTGGTATACTTAGAGTGTGGTCAGACATTGAAGATGCCAAAGTAATCCACTGCATCATGCTTATCACCAGTCATCCTGACTTTTGTCTTGCCACTGGACTTTGATGACTCTGGAAGAGAAAGTAAGGCTGATAACTTTGTGCAACTCTGCTTCACTTATCAAGACATTACCTCATAATATCATCTATCTTCTTTGAAAATGAAGGAAAACAACAGCAACAGCAACCTCTAAGCCCTGTAGAAAGAAAAACCTGATTAAAACGCAGAAAATGCACCCATGTTGGGTTGGGGTCAGCCACCTCTGTGCTTATGAAAAAAACCACAGAAATAACTTATTCACCTTGTAGAGTGCCTAGCACCCAACCCCATAAATGTGCTACAATTTCTTTCTAGTTCCCTGATGTGTCTGGCGTGGACTCTGCCATTGGCTTTTGCCTTTATGCCATGACTCCCTAAACTCTGACTTTGACTAGTTTAGACCATGCCTTTGGCACTCCACTGTCCCGTAGAGACTTTCTAGCCTTGAATTCTGTTCAGTGTATTGTAACTGTAATTCATTGATGTTGTTTTAGGCACTGGGGATACAAGGACAAAAATAATCTTTAATATATAAAAGGTCTTTTTCTTCATTTTTTAAACTAACCTGTTTACATATGAAAGGGGAGGAGAGAATACTATATATATATGTACATATGTATATATGTAAAAAATAATTTCTAGAGTGAGGAAACCAGCAATTGAGGAGACATATGACATGAAATTAGAAGAAAGTTAAGGATTGTATGAGGTGGAGGTAAAGGAGGAGTACATTCTAGAAATGAAACGTTCATTTCAAGATGATCTAAGCCTGTTTCCTGCCTCCTTTCTCTAGGTGGTACTGGGGCCAGGTGGAGTGAACTCACAAGCTATCACACCTGCAGGCACATACAACTTTAGCCCCATTTCCTACAGGGCTGATACTGCATTAGTGATTAGATCATAAACCAAAGGATGATTATAAATTGTGGGTTGCCTCTAACTCATCACTCCAAATGCTTCTCTGCTTAAATGACTCAATTAGATGCTAGGAAAGCTCTATATAACCTCTCTAGCCAGTTCATAAAGTATTTCATCCCTTTCCTCATGCTTATCCATACGGATAAAATTAGACAGTTTTGATCTGAAGTTCTCGTCCTGGGGTTGCCTTCACTTGGGCTTCCCTATTCAAAAAATAAATCATTGTGTTCTGGGATGCATAGTGAAGTAGTGAGAAGAGCCCTGAGGCTGGAGTCAGGAGAGACCTGGAAGTTTCAAATCCTTCTAGAATCTCATCTCCTTTTCCATAAAATGGGGATAATAGTACCTGAAATACCTGTTTCATGGAGGTGTGAGGCAGCTGTTATAAGTTCCTGTGGAAATTTTTAAATGTTATAGAACAATTCATTATTATTCTGAACTGAGTAGGCCTCGTTATAGACTCCCTTATTAGTACATTTAGGGAGAGAAATATTGTCCATACACCTGAGGCAGTCCATGGAATGAGACAGCTAACCTGCTCCACTTTCATCAGAGGCTTAACACTGCTGTAAAAGGCAGACTTATCCATCTAGGTGGCACAGTGGACAGAGTGCCAGGCCTGGAGTCAGGAAGACCTGAATTCAAATCTGGCCTCAGAGACTTACTAGCTCTGTGACCCTGGCTAAGTCATTTAATATCTGTTTGCCTCAGTTCCTTCATCTATAAAATGGGGATAATAGTACTTACCTCCCAAGGTTGTTGTAAGGATCAAGCAAGATAATCATTGTAAAGTGCTTCTTGCAGGTCTGGTCCATAGTAAGTGCTATGTAAACGTTAGCTATTATTATAATTATTAGTTGCATTTCTGAAATAAAAGATTTTCTAGAGCAATGTGTCATGATGCAGGACTTCTTAAACTTTTTCCACTCATGACCCCTTTTATAGCAATGTTTGTTGGCGTTGCATGGCCTGAGGGCATGTACAGTACAAAGTGTGCATGCTGTGTGTTCAGAACCAAGGTTTCAGTAAAGTTGCATGATGCAATATGGACAAACACTGCCAGAAACACTTCAGATTCATTACATGTTTGATTTTTAATTAAACTTTGGTCATGGTATGTTCAGAAACCTTTTACTGTTGCCACATTTTTTGCAACCCCATATGGGGTTGTGACCCACAGTTTAAGAAGCGCTGTCATGCCTAACTCAAAAGATACACAGAGAGGTCTTGCCAGAGAAAGTCTTCATCTAATCGGTCAACACGGAGACCTCTGCGTCTGGGACTCTGGGACTAATGGAAATAGAAAAACTGGATGTACTCTTCACAGACTGAGACACTACTTCCATTCCCAGGGCCTATTCTAACTGTATGCAGCTGGGACACTACATCCATTCTTGACCTGTGCATCCCACAAGAGCCACAGATATGTCTTTACCCAAACTCACGAGGTGTGTATGTAGCAAGGTGGAGGAGGGGGTAACTGATCTTTTTGCTATTCCTCACACATACCACTTTATCTTCCATAGCTTTCCCAGCCGTATGCTTGGAATGTTCTCCCTTCTCACCTATGCCTTGCACAATTTCTTATTTCCTTCCAGTCTCAGCTTAGCACCATCTTCTACACAAAAATTTTCCTAATTTTCTCAAACTATACTCCCCCCATTTTGTTTTCATTTTGAATTTTCTTATTTTGTACTTGTTGCCTTCCCCAATAAGCCTTGAGATTGGGGACTATTTCATTGTTGTCTTTTATCCTGAGAAATGAGTTCAATGCTTGTCATACAATAGGTGCTTAATAAATGCTTGTTGCTTTCTTTCTTTCTTTCTTTCTTTCTTTCTTTCTTTCTTTCTTTCTTTCTTTCTTTCTTTCTCTTTCTCTCTCTCTCTCTCTCTTTCTTTCCTTCCTTCCTTCCTTCCTTCCTTCCTTCCTTCCTTCCTTCCTTCCTTCCTTCCTTCCTTCCTTCCTTCTTTCTTTCTTTCTTTCTTTCTTTCTTTCTTTCTTTCTTTCTTGGTGAGTCAATTGGGGTTAAGTGACTTGCCCAGGGTCATACAGCTAGTAAGTAGTTGCTTGCTTTCTTGATCATGAAATCCTTAGTTTTGAGTCTACCTCATGCTTCCTAGAGAAAAGACAGGATATGGGGTAGAGGCTATGGTTAACAGTAGGGCCTGAACAAATTTTATAGATATTAAATTTTTGCAGTTTAGGGGTGCCCTCACACATATCAGGGATTCCCTTATGATAATTGGGGGAATTGGTTTGGATCTCCTGACTACTGTAGCCCACTCACAGGGAAATGTGTCATGTTCTTACAGGGCCTCCCTCAGCATCTCCCTTAAACATCTCCAACTAGAGATCATGTCACTGTAATATTCAGTATCTTCTATCCTCTGTCATTACTTTTTCTCATTCACCTCCAGCACTGGACATAATAAATGTGTGCAGACCACTGATCATAGGCCAGAGGGCACCAGTTAGAGGGATGACCGAAGTGCTCATGAGAGCAGGCACAGAGCATCTCTGGGCTTAGATCAATCCATACACCCATGAACTCTCGAGTGGTTACCCAGTGAGCTCTAATTACCTCTTCAGTAGATGTCAAGGCTTCCTTCTCTCAGAGTATGAGCCACTCAAAGGACATTTTAATTAATATTGTAATTCTAATGCAGCTACATCAACATCAATTCAAAAGGTGAGAAGGAAGCACATATATGCAAAACAGTTGTTGACAATCACAAATTAGGTTGATTTCCAAGGTCATCTGAAGCAGAAATCAGATTTTATGCTCTACAAGAAAATAATACATTTTGGACCTTTGAACAACAAAATATTATTATATCAAAAATATTCTCAAAAGAGGCATCACATCAATTTTGCTGAATTTTGTGGCAAATTGTACACAAAAGAAAATGAGTAAAAAATATTTTTCTGTAGATAATAGGAGTGGGGACTGAATCTATGATTTCAATGGTTTAGCCAACTATCTGGTAAAGAAATGCTTTCTACCAGTGCAGGTTGGGACATTCTCTGCAGCTTAAAGTTAAATGAGTCACTGGAGGCACAGAGATTTTAAGTGACTTGCCCAGGGTCACATAGCCAATATGTTTCAGAGGCAGGGCTTAATATTTTTAAGGCCAGTTCTCCATACACTATGCTTGTCTACCTCTCATAATGCCTATAACTAATGGAAACTAATGATAATAACAATGACAGCAACAACATTTATATAGTACTTTAAGGCTTGAAAGGTGCTTTATGTATGTTAACTCATTTTACCTTCACAACCACCACAAGAGGTAGATGTCATTATTATCCCCAATTTACAGCTGAGGAAACTGGACACAGAAAGGTTAAATGATTTGTCTATAGTCACAAAGATAGCAAGTATTTGAGGCAGGATTCAAATTTAGATCTTCCTGACCCTACATCCCACACTTTATCTACTGTATCAGCTGCGATTGTATATTGTAAGTTATTCGACAAGCTTTTATTAAGCACTCACTGTGTGCCAGGGACTGTGTTCAGCATCAGAGATACAAAGAAAGAGAGAAATAATGCTTGCTCTTGAAGTTCACAGCCCAATGTGGAGGCAACACACAAAAATATGTATAAAAAGATATATAGTACAAATTGGAGAGAGTAAGGGCAGTACAACAGTGATGTGCTGGTAAATGTTAATAACTTATTCTCTGGAAAAAAGGCCCAATCACTCCCTTTTAACTTTGATCTGCATTATTATAAGCTTCTTTATCACTTTTTAACATCTAGACCGGGGGTGGGGAACCTGTGGCCTTGAAGCCACATGTGGCCCTCTACGTCCTCAAGTGAGGTCCTTTACCTGAATCCAAACTTCACAGAACAAATTCCCTTAAGAAAAGGATTTGTTCTGTAAAATTTGGACTCAGTCAAAAGGCTGCACCCAAGGACCTAGAAGACCACATGTGGCCTTGAGGCCACAGGTTTCCCACCCCTGGAGACAATCAACAAAACAATAAACAAAGAACTGATCTGTAGTATTTCCTGATTTCTAGGGTGTAAATGCTCCAACTGAAATTTAACATTTGCCTCTCTGTATAAGTTGTCATCAGTAGACTCCAGTGGGAAGGATGGGAAAGGATTCTTACAGAAGATTTTAGTTGAGGCTTGAAGGAAGCCAAGAAATTCCAGACATGGAGGACAGGCAATGAAATGACCAACTTGGGAAATGGAGTTCCTTGTGGGAGAAACATCAAAGAGGGCAGTGTCATTATATAGTAGAGAATATGAAGTGATAGATATAAGGTATAATTCTAATGTAACAAAACTCTATTGCTAGTACCCCCTCTTTCAAACTGTCAAGTATTTAATGACCATGGATATTTATACTTATTCTGATTCTTTATTATTATTATCTATTCTTCTTTTAAATTTATGTTTATTCTTATGTGTCATTTCAGTGATGTCCAACTCTTCATGATCCCATTTGGTGTTTTCTTGGCAAAGATACTGGAGTGGTTTGCCATATCCTTTTCCAGCTCATTTTATGGATGAAGAAACTAAGTCAAACAAGGTTAAGTGACTTACCCAGGGTCACATAGCTAGTAAGTGCCTGAGGCTGAATTTGAACTCAAGAAGAGAAATCCTCCTGATTTCAGGCCCAGCATTCTACTCACTGTGCCACCTACCTGCTCTGTTCTTATGAATACATTTATTGTCTTCATATTTATCTTATCTATACTTATATGTTACCTTTTTAATCTCTCCTGATAGATTTTAAGTTCTTTTCACGTAGGGGTTGTTCCACTTATTTTTGTAACCTTGGCACCTGGCAAATAGGAAGGGCTTAATAAACACTTGTTGATTGATTGATATATTTTCAGACATGGTTTCTGAAACTAGGCCCATTACTTACAGTCATACTTGCTTTGTAATTTCTCATCATGCTTAACAAAAATTTGTAGCAGATAAAAGAAACTAAAGGCTAAGGAAACAGAGTAGACTAGTTCACTATAATTAAGAATTTAATATAATTCAATTCACTTCAGTTTTAGTCAGTGAAAACTTATTAAGTGCCTACCATTCGATAAGGCACTGTGCTGAGCTCCTTAGGTCAGAAAGTTAGCTAGCAATTTTGACTCTACTCTCAAGGAGTTTACAATCTAATAGAATGCAATGACTTGCTTCTGTATTGCAATGGATCTGTGTTCTCTGTGTAGGCCCTTTTTCCAACAGTGTGAATCACAACCATATTTTACCTTATCTTGTGAGATTCCTCCTGTAAATCCTCCATAGGGGAGCCATCCAATGTTCTGGAGACATTCCTCCAGGATTTTTTATATTCCTTGCAATATCAATGCAGCCCTCAAGCTGTTCAGCTATTATTATCATCTGCTCTTGCTACATGGCAGGTGCTTTTTCTTTTCTTATATCTTTTCTTGATTTCATATTTTTTGCCTCTTCTTGGTGCACATCATTATCACTAATGTGTTGAAACTGAGGTGCTCATCACCCATGTCTACATTGTCTCCTGGGACACCTGAAACTTTGATTTTCTTGAGATCATAGTGCTTCATGACTCACAATGTCATAGCATCTCCAGAAGAAAATACATATCCTAAGCAAACCCATGTAGTTAGATATATTTTTGGGGTCAGGTAGCAGTTTGGGATCATTGAAAGTGCCGCATAATTTTTTAAGTGTAGTCTAGCCTTCTTTTATCCTTCTATTAATCTTGAACCACATTCTCCAATGTATTTTTTTTTTTGCTATTCTCTCATACATCCTCATTCAAATTGAAGTCACCTGAAATGGAAATAATTATGATACAGAGGATAATGATCTTGCCAAGGGGAGGTCTAGGCAAAATACTATGATAAATATGACAGATAGAGGGTAATACAGGAAAGTCTTCACAGAGAATGTAGCAACTGAGTTAAGCCTTTAATGAAAGAAAGAGCTTGAAAAGATGGAAAGGACATGGGGATTCTCTTCTAATTATGAGGACTTTGTAAAGAAGGCACAATAGAGATAAAGATAAGAATGTGGGAGATAGAGTGAGGAATACATTAGATAAGGTTAGAATCATAGGTTTGAATGAGATTCAAGAAGGCCTGGAATGCTAGAAT
Source organism: Phascolarctos cinereus (assembly GCF_003287225.1). Lineage (NCBI taxonomy): Eukaryota > Metazoa > Chordata > Mammalia > Diprotodontia > Phascolarctidae > Phascolarctos > Phascolarctos cinereus. The sequence continues at coordinate 120,934,013 of NW_027555514.1, read as the reverse complement.
CATGAGTTTATACTGTATTTGGTAGGCACTGGAAGGCACTGAAAGCATTTTTAGTAGAGATGCAACATTATCAGAGAGGTCGAATTATTTAGGCAGGTGTATAAAAGATAAATTGGAAGGAGAGGAAAGCCTGGAAGGGGAAAGATGGTTATCACAGCTGAGGCAATGAAAAAATGAGGTTTGTCACTATGACAGGGATGTTGTGGACATAGAATCAATAAGAATTTTGTAATTAATTTGACTTACAGAGTGAGGGAGAGAAAAGAGGTGAAGATGACTGAGGTGTAAGTTTGGGTGATTAGGAAGATGATGTGGAGATGAACAAATTGAGGAGTGAGGAGGAAGAACTGGTCCTGCAGGGGAGATCATAAATTCAATTTGGAATACATTGGGTATGATGTGCTAGGGGCACATCTAGGTGGAGTCATCCAGCAGGCAATTAGAACTATTAACACCCTAGAGTTCAGGGGAAAGATTGGAATTAGAAGTATAGATCAGAAATCATTTGTACAAATATGGTAATTAGATTCATCAGACTGAATGAGACGACTAAGAGAAAATTGAGAGACAAAAGAGCACCTAGGACAGAACATTTGAGTGCATCATGTTTAAAATTGAGAGTGAAAAAAAGTCAGAATAGGAGTGGGTAAAGACGTAAGAGACCTTTAATGATATAGAATCAAAGGGAATCAAGGGAGGAGACAATATGAAGCAAGCAATAGTCCATTGTGTCAAATGATTCAAAGGGGCCATAAGGATGAGGCCAAAGAAGAGGCAATTGTGTTTAATGATAAGGAGATCATTAATGAAAAAGCTGTTCTAGTAGAGTGATGGAAATAAGAATTCACTCATTAAAAAAACAAAACAAATCAGATTGACTGCTGCGGAAAGTCCGTTCACAAGTTTTCTCAATTAGAGATTTTTTTTCTTGAGATACATATACTTACTGCCTTTTGGTAAAAGAGGAAGGCAGTACCTAGTTTCTTGTTATTACCAACCTCAGTTGCCTCTTGTATAAAATAAAGAACAAAACAGCACTTTGAATGAATTCTTCCCAGTTGTGGTATCATACATGAATTTTTTAGGCTAATCTCGTACATGTTTTCTGTGAATGCAAACTAATGGGCAAAAATTTACTTAGGAGTTTATGTTAAACAATGACCCTGGAACTAAGGCAAATGTAAATTATATATATGTATGTATATGTTAATATATATTATATTATATGTATGTATATGGGAGTCTGGTTCAACATATAATATTGAAGATATATAATACTTAGGACTTTTAAAAGCTCCAGATTTCCTCACTGACCATACTCATTCCATTGGCATAGATGAAAGCCATTCTATGCTTTAGTAGATACTCTCCATGAATTGCAGTGATCCTCCCACCCGCATTGTGTAGTGGCCTACCATCTAATATCTTGTCACCTAGCTAGGCTTGTATTTAGATGATAAATATTTTGTAGTTACTTTTTGGGTCAGTACCAAAAGCCTTTCCAGAATGGGAGGATCTGCCTCAGCTTGCCTTCTGCTGATACAGCTTTCTAGAACCTAGAGTTACCTCCATTCTCCATTTAGCATTCCAGTAAGGCTTCCATGGTGTCTCACATAGGATGACAAGAGCATAGATGTTGAATTGGAAGGGACTTTACAAGAATCTAGGTCAACCCACTCGTTTTGAAGAAGAGGAAACTGAGACCTAGTGGGTAATTTACTTGTTGAAAGTCACACAGGTGGTGATGATCAAGGATAGGATTTGCCCCTACCTATGTCTTCTGATTCCAGAGATAGTGCTCTTTCTGCTCATTGACCCTGACTGCTGTGTAACTTAGAGAGTTGCCCAAGGCACTGAGAGATTGAATGATTTGTTCTTCTTTACAGCTAGTATGCATCAGAGTAAGGGCTTGAAATCAGGTCTTCCTGGCTTCAAGGTCAGCCTCCTTCCCATTAGGATAGGATTTCAATTCTCACAGGATGATAGATCTTGAACTATAAGTAGAAAAAAATGAAAGACAAAGGAATGTGATTGCCTAGTATGGGCTATGAAGCAACTTCTCTTCTGGGAAAACTTACATCAGCTCTGTACAACAAGATAGTTCCAGTGATAATATATAGCTATGAGTCACGGAAAACCACAGTCTTTATAAGTACTAAAATTGAGGGTCAGTCAAAGGGCAATGACTAGGTGTATGGTGGGTTTGAGTAAACTGAAAAACATTACAGAAAACTATGTAACATATATCATCAGAAATGTATGACTGGAAAAGCAGATGGAATAGAAATATAGAAGAACAAAGGGGCAACCAATAGACATCCCACATTGTGCCATTGATATTCTCGAAATGTCATGGGATTTAGAGGAAGGTTCCCAGCATGTTTGGTGGATTCCCTGTGTAAGATTTCTGAGATGATACAGACAAGAGTTAGACAGGATGAATAGACATGGATGGATTGCTATCTGTCTTCAGAGGGACTGCCCATATCAATAAGACTTCAGGCTCATTAAAGTATTAGTGTAAAGATTTGTTTATTGGTTTTGATTTTATAATGAATTTTTAAAAGGAAATGAAATGAAAAATTTAAGTTTATACATTGCCTCTAAACTTCATGGTTAATGGATCTGTTCATTCTCTTCACTTGTAAGAATTAAAGTCACATTATGATTAACTAGATAAGAATTCAGAGATAATTAATGTAGAAAGAGGAAATCAGCTTAGTTATTATTTTGAATATCAAGAGGAGTAATCCTCATTGAGGAAACTCATTCACTAAATATGCAGTAATTGACTACAATGGAAAATCACAAAATCTTGATGGGCAAATCCCACTATGAGGTACTTCAGAGAAGAAATCTTGGGAAGTTTAGTTTTGGGGAGAGGAAGGGAGGGAAAGAGAGGCAAACATACAAGCAGAGAATATATTATGCAATTGTAGGCCTCTCTAGAACATAATCATGCCATTGTGTCATATGAATGACACACCATCATTTGTTACTATCATGTTGTTTTTGGACCGTGTTCACAAAATACACACAAGAAGTTTAAAAGTATTTATGTACCTAAACCCAGAGGAGTGTATGACTTTTCATTTGTCCAACAGAATCTTGATTACTTAGAAACTTCACTAGTATCTGATACTAATAGCCACTCTCAAAAAACAGGACAAATTCAACCCTAAAACTACCAATAAGTTTTCGTTTACTCATCTGCATAGTAAGAGGTTTATTCTACATGATCTTTGAGGTCCCCTCCTACTCAAATGGTCTAAGTTATTTTTTCTTCCTGCTTTTCTCTCCTGTCTATTTCTCCACTAAAAAGAGAAAAGAGAATTATGTAGAGTGATGGAAAGAAAGAAATGATGAACCATCTATTGTTTACTTATTGGATATTGGTTCCACTTTAGCTACCTCACTACCCAGCTCCAAACAGAGCTGAAACTAGAATTTTTGCATGTGGGGAAAATCATGGTGATGTGGACAGAGTAGCTTTACCTAGGGTATGGTCTCCGTATTCAGGGAGGAAGCATATCCTGGGATACCACAAAACATCTAAGCTACTGAAGGGAAGGAAAACTTCCCTGGGATAAGGCTATCTCTATTGCTGTTATGATGAAATAGGGTAGGCTCCACATCTACTCCACATAGACTTGGCTAGTTTTTCCCTAAAAGGCATTTATAACATACTTGAGACTTAATTGCAGGGGACTAAGCCTTAAACTGTTGACACGGTTTCTAGGTGATATAAATAGAACAGCCCAGTACATAAAGTGGAGTCAGGGCTTCTTCAGGTTTGACACATGCTATCATAGCAAATGCAAAGGCAAAGGGCAGATTTGTCCAACTGAGCCACTGATACATTCTTTTTGAACATCATTTCACATCATTAAGTAAACCTCCTTTTACTAAAAGTTAGATGGTCTGTGATTGTATCATTTTCTTCCAGTCCCACTTTTAACCACTGAGTCAGCCTTGGCCTAGATTACAGGAGTGGGGAACCTGTGGCCTTGGGGCCAAGTTTGGAGTCAGTCAAAAGGCTGCATTGGAGGATCTAGAGGACCACATGTAGCCTCGAGGCTACAGTTTCCCCACCCCTGGCCTAAAACATGGACCCAGAAAAAGGAAGAAGTATATGTTAGGAAGTATTTTTGGTGCCCTCTAAATCCTCCTCCTTAAAACAAAACCCTGACCACTCTGCCCTACTTACTTCTACCTGTGCCCCATGGAGTTAGAGCAATGAAAGGCACCTCTATTTGTCCTTTTCTTAAAGTTTTCCAAGGGAAAGACTGCATAATTTATTGGAGGCTAGATATAGAGCTAGGCGAACCTTCAGAGTCCGTCTCATCTCATCCTATCATTTTTCAGATGAGGAAACTGATTCTAGAGTTTTAATGCATATTAAGTGGATTAATAATAAGATATATATGGATATTAGATATTAAGATGTATAAAATCAGTGGCTCACCTAAAGCCTCACTTGAGACATTAGGCAGACTACTTATGGTCACATGAGTGGTAGATAACAGAGCTGGAATTTGAAAGGAGGTCTTCTGACCCCAAAGCCATTTTTGATTTGATGGTACTACATTTTATTTCTATCTTAGGGAATAATTAGACTCATGAGAAAAGAGGAAAACATTTGGAGATTCAGAGGAAAATTTTTCAGTTTTCAGATGAAGTTGGTGCTAGTTAAGAAAAGGGAGATGGGAAAAAAGATATGACAAAGGTTAAGAAAAGGAGAGAAAGGGTTGATGTGCTGTTATTAAAGATTCTTGGGGCAAAGGATAGAAAACAAGTGAAATCACTTCATTTCAGTTTTCAATATTGTTACGCTCAATTTACAGGTTTATGCTCAATTCACATTTTTTATGTATAATATATATATATATATCATATTACCAAATTTTAAAAATTTTGCTCTATTTTGATTCTATTCTGTTTTCTATTTCAGTGATCTCTAAAGTTTTTGATTGTATAGTCCTATTATTAATTTTTTTTTGAGCATGCACTCTGAATATATTTATGTTTTCTTAGCTAATGGAATTTATTGAGTAAGGAGTGACATGTTCAGACCTGTGCTTTAGGGAAATAATTTTGACACAGCTTTGAAGTAGAGAAAAGACTTGAGGCAGGAAGATCAATTAGGAGGTTATTGCAAAAGTCCAGGCAAGAGATGATAAGAGATGAACTAGGATGGAGACTTTGTGAACAGAGAGGAGACAGATACCAAAGACGTGGAAGCAGAACCAAGATTTGGCAACTGATTGGATATACGAACGGGAGTGCGTGTGAAGTAAAGTAAAGGGTAGAAAATAACACTGAAGTTCGGAGAGCCTAAGTGACTGGTGGATGGGGGTGTCCTCAGCAATAACAGGGAATTTCTGAAAATGGGTGGGCTTAAGGGAAAAAGATGTCATTATAGCTTTGATCCAGGTCACAATCTATCCAAGCCAGCTCATCCTATGTTACTTCCTCTGTCCCACCATATTGAATTGGTGGCAAAAGAAAATGAAAAGGTGAATAGGTGGTGAAATGAAAATGACTATATTTCTCATTGATCACTGTGCGCAAGCCCAGAGCCTGTCCTTCCTGGAGCACCTATCTCTGGGAGCCTGTCTTTGGGGGCAGGCATTTCTGGAAGAGAGTAGAGGCAGAATTTTCCCAGTGACACTTGCACAACTATCACAGTAGCTGCTCTTAGAGGCCAATAGCAATGTGTAGAAGGGTTGAGGATGGGAGCTTGTACCACACAAAACAAAGCAGAGTGGGAGAGTTTGGGGATATAATGGAAGATGTGATCACAATGAAGACAAGTTCCACGGTTGGTTATTACAGCAAGTGTAGGATGGGATCCTGTTCCTACCACCTGAATGGTTGATGCACATCCCTTGGGATCAGATCACAAACCCTCTGGAGGTCCTGGCCCTCCCTTTGAGACTAATGCTCTGACTATACAATATTGTTGTATCATGTACAATTCATATTAGTAGAATAATTGTGCCTAAGTTTTATAATTCCCCCCCCAACATTATGAACGTACAAAATTAAAGAATCTCAAAGTTAAAAGGTACTCACTTCATAGTTCATGTAGTCCAATATGTAGCTGAACAAGATTCCCTGATACAAAATCTCCTCCAGGTGAGTATCCTGTCTCTTCTTGAAGACTAATGATGGAGAACTCACTTATGTTAGAGGCAGTCCATTTCACTTTCAGTCAACTCTGTTGGTTAAGAAATTTTGCTTTATTTTGGGAGGAAAGCAATTTGATTAAAGGATTAAAGTAATTAATGCTGAAATTATGGGTAAAGATAGAGTTAACTCTTCTAGGAGGTATATTGATTTTAAAAGAATGTGCACTTTGAAAGAAAGGTGTGAATAACAGATAGGCTTAACTCTTTTAGGAAATATATGCATTGAAAAAATTAGCCTCAGTGAGTCATTATCTGGTACAATGTTTGGAATAGAGAGGTTTTAAAAGTTTGAGCTTAGGGATGGGGCTCCAGCATTCTGTTTCTCCCTCCTGGATTCCATCTTCAATACTACCCTTACTTCTCAAGCACAGAGATCAACAGAGTGTTACTCCATTTCTGAAAAGTTGATGACCTTTGATCTTCATTTACTAGCATTAGCACATTTGACACATTCAGACTTATTCCAAGCTGTGCTGCTCTGTTGATGGACCAATTAATGGGTCTGACTGAATATATCATTTGGAACAATTCTCAGAACCACTCTAATGAGAATATACTCCATAATTTGGTCATTTAATTTCTCTCTTTAATGAACTTGTCGTGCAAGGTTTTTAAAATAATTTTATTGATAACCACTCTTCTGTATCACCTACATTTCCTAATTATCTCTTCACCTCTCAGAGTACAATCCTTTACAACAAAGAATAAAAAAGGGGAGAAAAGCCCAGTTTAACAAAACCAACTAACACATGAAAAAAAAATGTGTGACATTATATGCAGTGTTACAAACCTATAGATATACCTCTGTAAAAAAAAAAAGAGGGAGAGTTTAGGAATGGACTTTAAAAAAATGACAAGGTAAAGAAGATAAAATTTCCTTTCACTTTCCTTCCCTCTTATGTTTACCTTTTTAAAGTTCTTAAATGAGAAGGATAAAATGTTATCAACATCACCATAATGTATTGATGCCACCAATGGTACTGGGTAACTGCTAACTATCACTAATCAAAGATTAGTTATTAGTTAGATAATATTAATCTAAACATAGGAAATAAAACCAACTTCTAGGTTGTGAATCACCATGGTTATAATAACAGAAGTGCAGTATAGAATGCATAGGCTTTTCCTTTTTAATTAGCATACCTAACATAAGGAAGGGCAGCTAGATGGTGCAATGGATAGAATGCTGGACTTGGAGTCAGGAAGACTGATCTTCTTGAGTTCTAATCTGGCCTTAGACACTTACTAGCTATGTGACCCTGGGCAAGTCACTTAACCCTGTTTGCTCTAGTTCCTCATCTGTAAAATAAGTTAGAGAAGGAAATGGCAAACCCCTTCAGTATCTCTGACAAGAAAGCCCCAAATGGGGTCACAGAGAGTTGGACCTAGCTGAAAAATAACTTAACAACAACAACAACAACAACAACAACAAAGAGGTCTAAAATGAGGGAAGTGATAGTTCCTTTACCAGGGGTAGGGAACCTGCAGCTTTGAAGCCACATATGGACCTCTAGGTCCTCAAGTGTGGCCCTTTGACTGAATCCAAACTTCACAGAACAAATGCCCTTGCTAAAAGGATTTGTTCTGTAAAATTTGGACTCAGTGCAAAGGCAACACCCAAGCATCTAGAAGGCCACATGTGGCCTTGAGGCTGCAGGTTCCCTACTCCTGCAAGTCTAAACTCTATTCTGATGAGAACACATTTAGTGTATATGTATGTATGTATGTGTGTATTTATGTACATATGTATATATACACACGCATATGTATGTGTATATCCCACTGATTTCTGGGTACCACATTTTATAAAGGTGGAATGTGTCTAGAGGGAGACAACCAGGTCGGGGAGGGAATTTGAAACCATGCTGTACAAACATTGGTTGAAATAACTGCTGATGTTTAACCTGGAACATAGAAGATCAATAAAGATAATGAGAGTTGACTTCAAATATCTGAAGGTTTTTCATGTAGAATAGGGAGTAGATTTGTTTGGTTCTAGAAAGCAAATGGGTTCAACTGGTATAAATTATAGGTAGGCAAAGATAATAAAAAAAAGAAAATGGCAATTGTTGGAGAGACTATGGAAGGGCAGGTAAACTAAGGCATTGTTAATAGAACTGCGAAATGGTCCAACCAATGGAAATAAATTTGGAACTATGCCAATAAGTCACCAAATGGTATATACTGCTCAACTTGGTGATACCAATGCTAGGAGTAAACCACAAAGAGATTAAAGACAGAGGAAAAATATCTGTGTAGGTACAAAGATATTTACAGCAATATTTTTTTTTGTAGCAAAGAATTGTGAACAAAGCAGGTACCCATGAGTTGGGTAGAAGTTCACAACAATGCATACATTTTCAGACATGGCCAATGTATGAATTGATTTTATTGGACTAAACTTACTTATTAAAAGGGAGGGTTAAAATTTGGATGGTTGTTAGAGTTTGGGTGTCAGAGTAGATGGGTAGTGATAATGACACAAAAAAAAAGTAAAGAAAGAAAGAAACATCAGTGACTTATTGGCATAGTTCCAAATTTATTTCCATTGGTTGGACCATTTTGCAGTGCTATTAACAATGCCTTAGTTTACCTGCCCTTCCATAGTCTCTCCAACAATTGCCATTTTCTTTTTTTTTATTATCTTTGCCTACCTATAATTCATACCAGTTGAACCCATTTGCTTTCTAGAACCAAACAAATCTACTCCCTATTCTACATGAAAAACCTTCAGATATTTGAAGTCAACTCTCATTATCTTTATTGATCTTCTATGTTCCAGGTTAAACATCAGCAGTTATTTCAACCAATGTTTGTACGGCATGGTTTCAAATTCCCTCCCCCACCTGGTTGTCTCCCTCTAGACACATTCCACCTTCTCTCAGAAGAGAGAAGGAAGTTCAGAAGGGGACACAGACAAGCAGGACGTTTCACTTAAAAACAAACAATGCAATAGAAGGTCATAACTTCATATATAAATCTTTTTTGTTTCTTTGTATATTAAAGACTTCATATTTGCTGAAATTTATCAAGTCCATAATAAAAAAGAAAATTAAAAAAACTTCCAAAGAGGAAGATATTATTTAGTATAAGGAAAAACTTCTGAACAATGAGTGAGCTTTCTGAAAACTGAATGGGCTTACTATAGGAAAATGAAGTTATTGTCATCGGATATCTCAAGCAGAATCTGGGTGACTGCTTGCTGTTGAAGATGTCCATGATTCAAAATAGGCCTGGGCTAGATAGCCTCTCCTTTCCCTTTCCAGCCCAAAGCTGGATTGAATTCTTTGGCATAAATTCAAGTTCTTTTATGAACGAGTTTCCTCAAGAATTTCTTAGTAACTAAAAGTAATGTAGTTAAATTCAGTGGTCCTTTGGAATAACAGACTTGTTTTAATCACTACCTTTCAACATCTCTAAATATTTTCTTTACTTAGAAGACTTGTTGAGATGGAGTGAACAGCCGTTCGTTAGCATTGTTACAAGTCCATTCCCCTAAAGAAGCGTCATTTGTGGTCATGACTTGACTCTTTGATGAATTAACATATATCACATCCTTTTAATTGCTTCACGTGTTTGCATTTGGCCTTGACAGATCATTTTCTATGAGGTTATTTTCTATTTAATGCTGTAGCTTCTTTATATAAATGTGTGAAAACATAAGTGGACCCAGGGGTTTAGTTATAGATGTGTATCTTTTGTGTGCTGCTTTTTTGTGCATTTTACTTGGAAGGAAAATGACATAGAATTAAGTTTACAAACAGTGAGTATAGCCACCTCAAAATCCATCATTTGCTATTGCCTCATAAGTCACCAGAATTAGTGTGCAGCTTCTAAAGTGATAAAATTGATTTTTTGATTTTTTTTTTAGAAATCTTTCAGCCGTTCAAGATAGAAAGATATGTTGTCATGCTAGTTCATGCAATGAAAAGCATAGCATACGTAAGCATATTTTGAAGTTATTTATAGATTGTTAAGAAATGTATTAGAATTAGATACTTCTCAAAATGGTCCTGTAATCTTGATCGAACTGTGGTTACTCACTACATCTGTTCTTTGATAATAGAGCGAAAATTGACATCCTGCTACAGAACAATATCATAAAGTCTCATATCTTAAAGCCTCTTCCACGACATCATGCAAATGGCTGCAAGCAGAGATGAATAAGGCCGTGTCAGCTACCATAAAGTGTTGGAGACACAGTGTCTGAGATAAAAAAAATTTCCAGAGCTTTAGCCTCTGGAGTATTTGAATATACAAGCTCTTTAAAAAATTGAAAAAAGGAAGTAAAAGCACTTGAGTAGGAAAATTTAGAGCTAGGTGCTTTAAAGCATTTCTGAATGGAGTTAGGGGATATTTGGAAGGACAAAGTTAACAGGGAATTGTTCTTATCTCTAAAAGAAAATTCAATTCTTTCCTAATCCCTTGTCTTCTAGCATATCTTGACTTTTCTGTTTCCATCCAAGAGGTTGGCGCCTCTCTTGTAAGTATGATCTCAGATGCCTGATAGGATCATGACTCTATAGCTGGAACAGACCTCAGAGGTCACTTAGTCCAAAACCCTTTCATTTTACAGATGAGGAAACTAATGAGAAAGATTAAGCCTGAAAGTCATACACGTGGTAAGTATCATGTATAGGATTTGACCATGGATCTCTTGACTCCAAAACCAGTTCTCTTTCCATTGCCGCACAGTGTTCCCTGAACGTGAAGAATATTTCAGAATTTAGGTCTTGCACACTATAAAACTTGTGGTTGAGCAGCCGTAAATCTGGTTTGCCGTCAGCCCTAGTATGCATAGGCCTTTATTAGAAAACACTTACTTTTCTGCTTGCTCATGCTACAAGTCCCAGTCATTGTGAATTCTTCTAGCTCATAATATTGCAAAACCTTATATTTTGAGGAACTAGAGTCTGACTGAATATCTTTTTGGATGCTGGGTAGCTGTGGTTTCTTGTTTCCTTTAAGATAACTTTAAATACACTTCTGGAACAAAATGAGGTTCTCTGGAGAACTGGGCATGAGCTCACTTTAACTCTTCTCCTACCCTGAAGTTATAGCTTGATCTAAATAATTGGAAAAATATTAATTGTTTATGGATAGGTTGAGCCAATTTAATAAAAATGACATTACTACCAAAATTAATACCAGAGGATTATTTGTAGAGCTAGAAAAAATAACAAAATTCTTTGAGATAGCTTTAAATCCTTTTCTGAGATAACACATAACTACTGGAATTCACCATCATCTCTCTCCTTCTCCCCTTTACTTTCCATCACTTCTTTATGTATGATCTTCCACTTGAACTTAAGGTCCTTGAGGATAAGCAAGGTTGTTTTGCTTGCTAATATTTGTAACCCTAGCACTTATCAAAGGCCTGGAAAATAAGAAGTAGTTAATAAATGCTCTACCTACCTATCTATGCTGAGTTGGTGAGATTTTCTTGCCTGTCCCTCTTCATCAAATTACTTTCCTTTCTATACTCTGATCTCCCTCATTTCATGAGAGGCAACATGGTATAGTGGATAGGACCCTGGACCTGGAGTCAGGAAGACTGTTTCAGACATTTATTATATGTGCGACCTTGGGTAGGCCATCTAACCTCTTGGTGCCTCTGTTTCCTCATGTATAAAATAAGGGATTTGGTGGTCTCTAAATTCTCTTCCTGGTCTAAATCTATAATCTTTGTTCAATGCAAAGTGCCTACTTTGTATAAAGCACTAGAATAACCACTGGCCATACAAGGGGAAAAATGAAAAATTCTTTGCCCTAGAAGATCTTACATTCTACCAGGGGGATATAACATGCATACAAGGAAATAAATACAAAGCAGTTTTAAGAGGGAGAGAGTGCTAATAACTGGAGGAGGAAGGGGTCAAGAAAGCCTCTAGCTCTTGTATAGGAAACCATTTAATATGACCCATAATTGGTATCTCCTTTTAGTGAAACAGGCTAAAATTGCTATGCTGAGGGGCCTTTTCCTTGGCTGAAATACAGCTTTGGCTCTTTGTCTACTACACTTCTATTACTGTTGCCATAGTCAATTAGACTGAACTCTTTCTGGAGGCGTCACAGTCTTTTTTTTTTTTATCCTAATCTTGGTGAGGTTCTCTGAGGTCAGCTGATCTGCTTCAAGAAATGAGGTGCTGTTAGAGAGATAATTTAGCTTGTAAGTGGTAGACTAGAGGTATAAAAATGTGCTTTTTTAAACAAAGGGGGAAAATAGTAACTAGAAATTTTCACTGCATTGAAAAGAAATTGCATTTTCCAGGGAAAATAGAAATTAGGCTATGTATTAATTTCTGAAAGTCTTCATACATTGTTGAAAGATGTGATTAATAACCATAACTTTCACATTGTACTTAAAATACTTTACATGTAGCATCTCACTAAAATCTTTTAATAACCCTATAAGATAGGTACTATGGGTTTTCTTATTTCAATTTTATAGATGAAAAAGTTGAGAATCAGAGAGATTATATGACTTGATCATGACCATAAAATTATAAAGTGTTAGGAGCAAGATTCAAGCCCAGGTTTCCCACCATCCTAGTGATATACTATGTTATAGTATATGTCAATAAATACTGAATGTAAGCAGCCAAATATGTTATAATTTGTAGCTCATTTTATCCACATGAAGTCTCAGTATTAAAAGTGAAAATAAAACTGCCATGAAGTGAAAATGTGAAAGGGCAAAGCTGAAAGTTAAATGCTTTTCTATAGCCAGTTCTACCTCAGAAATTGGCTGGCTGATAACATTAGAACATTTTTGTATAAAACCAATAAAGAATCTCCATCAGAAATGGAAAGCAGTCCTGTGCCTGAAGGCCATTACTTTTAGTAGTGGGCAGTTCCCTGATCCTAAATAAAACTGGATTAAGACCAATTTTAGTGAATAAATGGCCATGAGGAAAACTACCACTTTTTTTTTGGCTCCCCTAGCACTGAGGCTAAGAAGAGAGAAAGTTGGCAGTAGAAGTACCTCTTACCAGGGCAGGATGTTAAGGAAGAGAGACAAAGGAACCTCCATTCACTATTTTATCATTGATTGAGCATGTCTCTTTATTAAGTCACTGTTATGTTCAAGGGACTTTTGAAGGGAAGATACAAAGGTGAATGAAATATAGCCCTTACCATCAAGAAACTGATAGTCTAGTATAGGTAGTGGCTCATACACAATGCGAGATAGAATATAAATGTCTAAGAGAGGTAAAAATGAGGTGCTGTAAGAGGTAGGAGGGGGAGGTTCCTTCTGGTTGGGGAAACAAGGAAAGCTTCATATAGGAGGTGGTATTTGAGCCTAAAGGATGAGTGAGATTTCAACAGGCACAAGGCGAGTGCATTCCAGTCATAGCAAAAGGCTTAAATGAGGAATGGAGGTGCAAAAACATTGGATCTTTATTGCTATATGATCATCTTTTCTTATGTCTCCTATATGCTCTCATACTCCCCACAGTGGCTGCTTCAAATTTTTTCTTTTCTTAAGTCTACAGTTCTGACCCCAAATACCCCAAAGTCCTTTTTCTCAGCACTCTATGACTGTATTTCAGCAGACACTTAGGCTAACAACTCTGTCCAAGTCAAACTTGGATTGCCAAAGTCAATGGCCTTTTCTCAGTCCTTATCCTCTTTGAAATTCCTGCAGCATTTTGTACCATTGACATCCCCGCTTTCTGGATGTTCGCTCCTACCTTGGTGTCTGTGATATATGCTATCTTTTATCCTTCTCCCTTCTTGATTTGTTCTTATTTATTATTATCTTACATATTGTGATTATTTATATTAATATATTTATAAATATTAACTTTGTGTATTTTATTTACATAATCTATATAATATATAAATTATTTATAATGATATGTTGTGTTCATTATATAATTAAGTGTGTGTTTATATAGTTTATATTTATAAACATTAATGTTTATGTTTATTTATGGTATTTATTTATTATTATTATTTATTGCTCTCTCCTTTGATTATTTATCATTCTTCTTCTGTTCATAAGTATAGGTGTCCCCTATGTCTGTCTTCAGCACTTTTTTCCCCCTCTGCATTCTCTCCCTTGGTGAGTCCATTTACTGCTGTGGCTTTAATTATTTATTACCTTTATTTACACAAATCTATATAGTCAGTCTTTTCCCCTCCTCCTCTGAATTTCAGTCCTCTAGGAATTATCTGCTAAACATCTCCATCTGGATGTCTTATAGGCAGCTCAGATTTGATATATCAGTTCCCTCACTTTAAACTTACTATTTCTGTTGATGGCACCACTCTCTTCCTACACACTCAGGTCAAAAACACTGGAATTATCCTTGATTCTTCCTTTTACTTTATTCCTCACATTTAACCAGTTGCCAAGACCTATAAATTCTGTGTGTCTCTTTCCCCTTTTTATGATTCTATCCTTGAGTTCAAACTCTCATGACCTTTCATCTAGATTATTGTTAATGGCTTCCTTACTGGTCTCTGTGATTCTGAGTCTCTATTATCTCTAATTTGTTCTGTATACAGCTGCCAAAGTAATTTCCCAAATCACAGAACTGCCCATGTCCCTCCCCCAAAAACCTCCAGTGACTCCCTATTCTTAAGGTTAAATGTAGAGTCTTTAGCTTGACATTTAAGATGGTCCACAATATGGCTCCTACTTGTCTTTGTGCCTTTATTACTCATTACTTCTTACTTCACATATTCTAAGCAAAACCAGGCATCTAGTTATTCAGTTGATATTACAATCTTTTTGCCTCCAACCATCCATGTAGGATAGCTACCATTCCTGGAACGAATTCTTTTCTCATCTCTGTCTTTCAGGATACAGTATCTTCCTTTAAGTGTCTATTCAAGTGGCATCTCCTTTGGGAATTTTTCCTTACTACCTTCAGCTGAAAGTATCTTCTTTGCCCTCAGATTTTTCTAAGGCACTGTGTCTGGGTCTCTCCTTTGCTTCCATCACACCTTACCTTATATTATACATATCTGTATACCTAACATGTATATTCCCTGTAACTCCTTGAGGGCCAGCTCAGACTTTAAAAAACTCCCAGCATAGCTATAAAACTGTGCACACCCTTTGAACCAGCAATACCACTACTAGGCCTATATCCCAAAGAGATTAAAAAAAAAAAAGAAGAGGGGGCAGCTAGGTGGTGCAGTGGATAGAGCACCAGCCCTGGAGTCAGGAGGACCTGAGTTCAAATTTGGCCTCAGACACATGACATTCACTAGCTGTGTGACCCTGGGGCAAGTCACTTAACCCCATTGCCTAGCCAAAAACCAAAAAAGAAGGAGAGGAAGAACCTACTCCTACAAAAATATTTATAGCAGCTCTTTTTGTGGTATCAAAGAATTGGAAATTGAGGGGATGTCCACCAATTGGGTAATGGCTGAACAAGTTGTGGTATGTGATTGTAATGGAATACTGTTGTGGTATAAGAAATAATGAGTTGGATGTTTTCAGAAAAACCTGGAAAGACTTACACAAACTGATACAAAGTGAAGTGAGAAGAACCAGAACATTGTACACAGTAACAGCAATATTATATAATGATCAACTGTGAATGATTTAGCTATTCTCAGCAACACAATGATCCAAAAAAATTACAAAAGACTTATGATGAAAAATGCTAACTACCTCCAGAGAAAGAACTGATGGAATCTGAATGCAGACTGAAGCACGCTTTTTTCACTTTATTTTTATGTATTTTTTTGGTCTGTGTTTTCCTTCATAACATTACTAACATAGAAATATAATTTGTATGATTGCACAGATATAACCTACATCAAATTGCTTACCTTCTCAGGTTCAGGGAAAAGGAGGGAGGGAGGAATTTGGAACTCAAAATTTAAAAAAAAAGAATGTTAAAAATTATTTTTACATGTAATTGGGAAAAAATAAAACATTCAAAAAATTCCCAGCATAGTGCCACATGTATTTTGCAGAATGGCAAGAAGACTATTTTGGCTAAAGATATAGGTTGAAGGTTTGAAAGTTAGGCTAAAGACTGTGGACTTCATTTTGCAGGCAATGAGAAGGTTTTGAAGGTTTCTGAGGGTGTTATTAATTTTTTTCCTTGTTTGATGTCCCCAGTAAAGGAATCTGTACTTTAATACTACACATAAACAGAGCAATATGCACGCATGTACTATATGTTGCTATACACTATAGTATGTACATATATGTATATATATGTGCACATATTCATGTACATATTTATATACAGCATGTATACTCTAACTCAACGTATAGTAGAAGCATCAGCATGGACTAGGGCCTGGCCTTTTAATCAGGAAGATGTAGGTTCAGGCCTTGCCTCTAACACATACTGGCTGAGTGACCAGGGAGAGTCATAGAACCTTTCAGTGGCCCAAGCAACTCTGTAAGAATCCAAGTTACAGAGGAGTTGCTGCTGATTTGCATTAGTGCAGGAAGTTTCCATACCAGGGAGCTTCCAGCACTGGTGAAATGCCAGTTCTGAAAACAAAATAAAGCTCACAAAAAGCAACTCAATTGAATACATAATGCATTGTATATGTCAGTGCTGTAATGCATGAGATATATAAAATTAATTTAAAGCCCAGTGTATTTTTATGTTACTGCCTTTTAATACAGGCAAAAATAGTTTTTAAAAAAATGCTTTCAGACATTACACTGTGGTGGCTTGTTTGTCATTCCAAGTTAAGATAATTTCCTTTCCATTGTTATCGATTTCATATATACATTACTGAAAAAAGGAAATGAAGCCAATTGTTTATTTGAACTTCTTTCTCCTGTCCCCTGAAGCAGAACAAGGCAGATACTGCTTATCATTTCCAAAATAGTTAAGAATACATTATCAAAATGCCAGCCTTGTTCATTTAGTTATGTTCCTACATAGCAAGATGCTTCCTAAGCTGTATTCACTAAGTGAATGTTTGTGTATGGGAACTGTTAAATGTTGACATAAAATATTAGAAGCTGAATTAACCACATTATTGCCAATCTTAGTAAAGCTAGCTCATATGTTATATATGAGTTTTGTGCCTACACATATTACTATTACTGACATTTCATGGTGACATGATTTCTAAGAGTCAGTTGTTCAGTGGTTTTAGTCACGTTTGATTCTTTGTGACCTCATTTGGGGTTGTCTTGGCAAAGACACTGGAATAGTTTGCCATTTTCTTCTCCAGCTTATTTTACAGATGAGGAAACTGAGCAAAGGGTTAAGTGACTTGCCCAGGGTCACACAGCCAGTACATATCTGAGGCCAGACTGTAACTCAGGGCCCAGCACTCTATTCACTGTGCCACCTAGCTTCTTATGAGAGTCGGTAATCACACCCAAATGTGCATATTACCTCTGAGGTCACTTTTGATTCTGAATTTCTAATCCTAAAATCCTCAGATCTAAAAGACTTTTAAGAAATGTTAGATTTAAATTGAATTTGAAAGGGATTGAGTGCTGTCACTTTATATGTAAATGTTCTGATGTCCATACTATCAGCTAAGAATAAGATATTCATCATTGCCTCTTTCTCCTCCAAACTTTACCCAGCCTACTGAATTTAAACAAATATTAATTAAAAATGCATGCACATATACTGTTTTAATATGTTGGATTTTTCACCAGTGCTATTTATTCTGAGTTTTGAAAGAGGCTACCAGTGCCAAAAATTGATCAATTATTGAACCTACTTTCTGGTAACAATACGTCTCTTTCTTTGACTAGCCTGGTCTTTGGATAGTAGATACAGTCACCAGTTGGTGCATGCTTGAAATCTTTGTAGCTTAGTAGAATCATCTCAAGCTTGTGTCATGCTGACATAACCTTTGGGAAAGTTGGGTTACCTCTGGGAACGTGTTAGTAAATGGTTAACAATTGGCTATCCCCAACCAATAAAAAAAGTATACAAGGTACAATTTTTAGTTTAATCTGCGTTATTACCATTTTATCCATCATTTTATTGAGTCTAGACAAACAATAAATTAAGCCCTGATTTGTAGCTTTGCCAGTTTCCAACATATGAATGCTCATACTGAAAATAAAACAATACAGTAAGAGATAGCTCCAGTATACCTCTGGCACTTATCTCCATGCCAAACTAAGGCACTGGGGTAGCATTTTCTCAAATGATTTCTATTAGGCTTTTAGGTGACAGTTTGGTGTAGTATAAAGAATGCTAGAGAAGAAGTAAAAAAAAAAACCAAACAAACCTGAGTTTGATTTTTACCTTAACCACTTATTTGGTGTGTGAATGCAGTTAAATTATTTAACCTCTCAGAGTCTCATTTTCTCATCTTCAAAATGAGGGTGGGGCAGGTAGATGGTGCAATGGATGGAGCACTGGCTCTGAAGTCAGGAAGAACTGAGTTCAAATGTGGCCTCAGATCAAACACTTGACTCTTACTAGCTGTGTGACTGTGGGCAAGTCACTTAACCCCAATTGCCTAAAAAAAAAATGAGGATAATAATGGCTGTACTAAATACCTCATGGTGCTGTAAGGAAATCCCTTTGAAGACCTTAATGTTTTATACGAATGTGAGTTATTATCTTGGATTCTTGGGCTAATATTAAAGCCTTTTCCAATCCCCCATCATCTTAGTAACTTTCTTCTGTTGATTATTTCCAGTTTGTCCTGATCCTATAGTTGTTTGCATGTTGTCTTCCCCCTTAGACTGTGAGCTCCTTGAGAGAAGGCACTGTGTTTTGTCTTTGTACCCTCAGTACTTAGCACAGTGTCTGGTATGTAGCAGACACTTAATGCTTATTAGCTGATCAACACAAAGCTTTCTGACTTAGGACAGTGAAGTACAATGCAAAGAGTTTAGACCACCACATGGGCACCATTGAGAGACAGAAGATCTGGGTTTTAGCCTCAACTGCATCATTCACTTGACTTTTGACCTGTGGCAAGTTGTTTTTACTTAGATACACTTCAGTTTTTTCATTTATAAAATGAAGAGGTTGGACTTCATGATCTCTAATATCCTTCCTAGAACCCACATTCCCTAGCTCTGTGCAACTGTACCAGGGCATATCACTCAAATACAGAGCCTCAGAATTTGGGAAAATAGAATTAGTACATATTGCTGATCTCAGTTCCAGATTCAATTTCTTTCTACCTATCAATTTATTTAATGAGGAGAATGTTGTAAACAGCTTTTGCTGTAACACAGACAATTTATGACCACTGGTAACAGGAGATAAAGATAATATGGATAATTGAAATTCACAAGGAATTGAAAATATTTTCCATCGCTGTATTTCCTATATCCCTTAATACTACTGCTACAAACAAGTAATAGATTTGTCTGGTTTATCACTTCCTTTCTCGAGCTTTCCTTTGGGTATGGGTAGGTAGGGAAGAGCAGTGAAATGGCATTCAAGCATAAATTTGAACATATTCAAAGATAAATAGCACTGGGGCAAGGAGCCTTGCATAACCCACAATTCTGATAAGCACTTCTTGAATAAGAGCAGCCTCCATATAGATCTGGTTAAAATGATCACTGCTAGTGAATTATTATTTTTTGGATCATAGAGCTGAAAGAGTCTAGCCCCTTCTATTTTGCAGATGAAGAAGTAGAAACCTGGAGAGGTTAAGTGACTAAACCTTAAATTTTGGCACTTAGTAAGTGACAGATTTGGGATTTGAATCCAGGACTTCTGACTCCCAATAACAATAAAATAACACTGTATTCACAGATGCTTTGTGGATAGTTGGATACTCTAGCTGATATTTTAACTGGGAGGTCTAATGATTAGGCTCTACGAACTGCAGCACTTTTCTACATAACAATAATAGTAGCTGGCATTTATATAGCCCTTTGAAAAACACTTTTAACAAATATTATCTCATGCGATCCTCACAACCACCCTGGGAGGTAAATGCTATTATTAGCCCCATCTTACAGATAAGGAAACTGAGGTGTAAAGAAGATGATTGACTTTATGAATAAGCTAAGATGCTTATGTCATTCAGTCATGAAAGAAGGCTAGTGGTGAAATTGGCATACATTTGTAACACTTGTCCCTAGATACAGAAGCAAGTGGTGATTTCAGGAGCAGTTCCTTGGATGTTTAGTGATCACAGATGCTTCCTCATATAAAGTTTTGTTGAAAGGTCTTTCTCATTCCAGGTCTGGCACTCTAGCCCCCGTGTCATTTAGCTGTCTATATTAAAACCCAGGTCTTTTGCCCACAGTAATGACTATTGGTGGCTAGGATTTACTAGTTTGCTTTCATGCATTTTACCTGTAGGTCAGTTCATTTCAAGTAAACAAATATTAACCAAGCACCTACATGCAAGGTACTGGGGGGTAGAAAGACAAAAATGAGCTATGTGCGTCTTACTGGGTTTAAACAAATGTGGCAAATTTTACTTTATCCATTGATTCAATGTATTATAGAGGGTGGATGAGGAAAACTCAAGAAAAGTCAAAGAATTTATATGTAAACAAGTATGCTTACATAAAGCAATATTCATATTAAAAAGTACTTTCAGATTTTCCTGTCTCTGTAATGATCATTGAGATGGTTTTGATTAGTCTTATGTGGTCTGTATTAAACTCTAGTCTATTCCCCTCCCCCCCATTTAACAACCCCCAGAAAGGTAATTTTTAATTAAACAAGTTTTCTTGGTTTATATACAATTTCCCCCCCTTTACTTTATTTAATTTAGGGCAGTTACGATGAGTCACAAAAATCCATCACTGATTTCTTCTAAGCATTGATGCATCAGGCCTAACCTATGTACCCTAGAGGTCCCAGATGAAATGATATACTTTCAAAGATGTTATAAAGCGGGAATAGGCCATCTGATAGATTTGTGTCTAATAACAGTATAAGTCTTTGTGACTTTGGGCAATTCACTTAACCTCTCCTGGGGTCCAGAATCTTCATCTGTAAAATAAAGGAGTTGGAATAGATAATCTCTCTGGTCCTTTCCAATTTTGAATCCAACGATTTTATGATAAGTACTTTATTCTTCCAGATATTTGTTTCTCTTTAGGATCACAGTATCACGGATTTGAGCTTGACCTAGAAACAGGGCCTTAGAATAAGAGTACTTTTGAAGGAGATTCTCACTGCTGGAGGTATGCATTTTGTTTTATAATTTGTTTTAAAAAAAGAAAAATCAAGCATAGATAAAATAAGATTTTATCAACTTTAATACACGTGGTGTTTAAGGCTAACCAACACTGGAAAGCAGTCTTTTCCAAGATGGAGATCAATATCTTAACATAGTGTCAACTGTCTGAGCTGCTGGGAAAGACCTCTTATTTAGATACTATTCTTAGGATTATTCCCACATTCATCAGCTTCCTTCCTTCCACTTAAATGCTAGACAGAGGCACTTTGAGAGTTACAAGCTGCAATTTCAGGTGTTCAGGTCAGTGAATTTCAGCAGGCATTGGTGGCATGAAAAGTAGCAGCCTGGATTAATATGTAAAGGAAAATTAGAAAACTTCACTAAATCTTTTGAAAGTTATTGGTCTTTCATGGAAGCACTTCCCATTTACGAAAGGTTAGTAGCCCTCACTGATGCACCCACAGGTAAGTGTAAACCACAGCTTTCAGTCTTTAAGGTAGGAAGGTTTGTGTGTGTGTGTGTGTGTGTGTGTGTGTGTGTGTGTGTTTGTAGCAAAAGTTTTAAAAGAAGAGTTAAATACTTTGAGTTAGAACTCATCTCCAAAGTGCCATATTTCAAGGTACTATATTACGCATAGGTTCAAAACACCCAGAAAACCAAAATTGTAAATAAAACATGTTCGAAGTGACTTTAGTAAAATGTATAAAAAGTAAAAGATTAAAAAACACCTCCCCCCCCCTTTTTAAACTTCCTTTAAAAAACGTCCCGGGACTTCAGTTGTTATTTCCTGCTTCATTTAGTTGGTATGTATTGTACACGCCACAACACATTGGACAGCAGGTCCTGGTAGAAGCTAAGAAATATCCAACCCGGCAAATACATAAGGGTGATAAGTCCCATGAAATTCAATGGGTAGTGAGAGTAGTCCCACGAACAACCCCCACACATGCGGAGTCCCAGTCCCCAAGACAATTCCCATGTGTAGATGAAGAGAACATAGATGGGAATCCTCTTACAGGTCCCCCAGCCTCGGCTGTAGTGCAGGTAGAAGTATAGCTTTTCCACCACAAAGCTGCAGCTGCCGTACATAAAAAAAGACCAGAGCGAAGTGTGACCGTTAATGGCCCCGTCCTCCTGTTCCAGAAGGTTAAAGAAGAAAGTGAAAAAGATCTCATCTAGGAAACCGTGCATCCCGAAGAAGAGAAAGCGGAGAAGGTCAGGGAGCCCTTGGCTGGGCGCTCCCCCGAACACCCCTGCGCCCCGGGGTCGCGGCCGCCCGGTGCTGGGCGCCGCAGCTGTCCGAGAGCCGGACAGCGGAGGGGGGCTGCGCCACTGTGGCTGGGGCTGCGGCTGCGGGCGGCGGTATCGCAAGCGCAGGAACCTCTTGAGAAACACTTGGGAGTAATAGACTGCCAGCAAGTACTGGAGAGCTAGATCCAGCGCTCCCGGCGCCGCTTCGCCCAACTGCCGCCCCCCGTGGCTTATCAACAGTAGCGCCTTGCCCACCAAGGTCTGCAGCCCCAAGTGGGCCGAGGGGTACAAGAGGAAATTAAAGGCGAAGGTGCTGGGACAGCGGCGCCGCTGCAGGTAGACCTTCTCCAGGGCGAACTGGGTGAGCGAGTGCAGCAGACAGTGATAGGGAGTGGAGAAGCCCAGCATCTTCAGGTCGGGGCTGTGGAGGAAACCCCGAGCCGAGGAAATGAGCACGTCCAAGGTGATGCCGTGCATCCCGTAGAAATAGAGTCGCATCCAGGCTGGAAGTGTCGAGTCTTCGGCCCCGGGAGCCCCTGGGGCTTCAGCAGTGGACAGCGCCCCCGGGCAAGCTGCAGTAGCTGGGGCCCCGGACCTAGCTTTCCCGGCAGCTACCGACTTGCTGCCGGTGACTCCCTTGGGGCTCCAGGCCGGTGCCGGGGGTGTCCCGAGCCACTGGGGAGAGCCGACTGCATCCCTGTCGCCGTGGTCATCAGTTCCGAAGCATCGCCTGGCCCGGAGCTTCTCTCGCCATCGGGCGGGTGGAGACGTTGGGCCGAGATATGTAGCTCCGGACCGGGTCCTGGCCGCTGCCTGCAGGGGTTAAGGTAGAAGCCTCCATCTCCTCTCTCTGCGGAGCCTCCTCTTGCTTCTCCTCCGTGCTGCTGGTGCGGCGGGAGCGGCCGCATCTCCGGGGCTTGCAGTTGGCTCCTCCCGGCGGGGCTTCGCGCTGCCTGCTGCCTAGAAGCACTCCTCCTTCCCTCTGCTCCTCTTTCCAACCCCCCCGGGGGTGGAATTGACTCTGGGTTGCAGTCTACCCTTCCCCTCTCCAGTCCAAGCAGCAGGGTCAGTCAGCGCAAGGACCAAGAAGCAGACTCAGGGCAAGGTCTCCTCTCCCCGGGGCTCACAGTGCGAGGCCTAATGTCTCCGGCTGGTCGGCTGAGGGAGCTCGGCCCGAGCTAATCAGAAGGCGGCGCGCAGGCTGCAGGGAGAAATACAGAGAATTTCACAAACCCTTCAGCTTCAACCCCGCAACCGCAGCCACGCTCCCTCAACTGACACTGGGAGCGTAATGTGAGCTGCTACACACTCCCCTGCTCTCTCTAAGCCTTCTTCACATCCCTTCCTTTTCAGCCCTTTTACCCCCTCCGCCAGCCTCATCCTTCCCTCTAGGTTCACATTCCCTCTGACCCGCCCCCAATCCCCCCCCCCCCCCCCTTCAGCTTCTGAGGCTGAGTCTGTTTGCTAAGAGCTCTGGCATCTGGCTTCCTTCTCTTGCTTGCCCCTTCCTTCTTAGTGTCCGAGCTCTCCCCTCTTTCTCCTCCCCTACCTCAGGCAGACCCAGGCAGACCCAAAGCAGAGTGTTGAGGCACAGGTGATGCTTGGGGCATATGCTTGAGACTTCCTAACAGGTGTATATGGCAGGGTATTTCCTGGAATGGGGGAAATGGGGCCAGGGCCTGGTTGGCAGAGATGAATGGCTGAGTGCCATAGACCAAAGCTTTGGGCTGGAGACCAAACTACAGTACTGTATTTTTAATGTACCTTCTGAAGGCCAGCTCTGTCCTAAATATTTATCCTAGCAAATGAGCCACCAGTCCTGTCCTACTAAGAAGGCATAGAGAATAGCACCCCCTTTCCATATCCCATAATTTCTGATAACATTTCTCAAAGTTGTTAATTCACATTCTTGGCATATCAATTTGTCCTGGAACAACTCTCTGATGAGGGGGTGGTGGTGGAACCCTTTCTGTTGCTCTCTTTTTTTCTTCTTCTATTATTTTGTGCCAATTTCCTATGGCCATAAAGAGGGTAGGGAAAATAGTCTTAGGTTAATCTTCCTCTTTTTTTTTTTCTGAACCAAGTCTCTTTATTTAACTCAAGAAACTCAGGCCCAGAGAATTTGTGGCTTGTCCAAGGTCACCCAGTTCCTAAGCTGTGTAGATGGAGCAGCCTGGGAATCAACACAGGCTCTAGTCTAGCTCTGTCATGCATTAGCTTGGTGAACTGGGACAAGTCTTGTAAGCTCCTTAGGTTTCTTCACACATGGATTTTTGAACTGGGAGGTATGGGACTTTAGCTCCTTACTCTTTCTAAACCTAAGACAGCTTTAGATTTTGAAAAATTCCCCCCCCCCCCGCGCCCCAATTTACAGAGTTACCCTAAGTTGCAGTGGGAGCTGAGAGCCACTAGATGGATTTTTATTTTCCCAAGGAAGAACCTAGGTCAAGTTATGAATCATAGAGATTACTGTGAGAGAGAGAGAGACCTCCAAGACTTAAAATCAGTCTGTTATGTATAAGATCAGTTTCTTTTTTTTCTTTCACCTTTAGATTTTGGATCTCGAACTTGGATAATTTTGATCTTTTCCCTAGTTGGTCAATGAAGGGGGAAAAGAAAAGTAGAAGAAGTTGTCATGAGATTTTTGCCCTCTCAGAGTGAATTGTATAGTATCCCTCCCCACCTGGGCATTCCTTCCTGAGTGCCTGTGTCCACACATATAGCTGTTACCCTAGTTTCAGAACTGGAGAAAAAGGGTGGAAGTGCAATAAATAGTGACAGTGATTTATTTGGAGGTGCATGTGGGCTAAAGGAAGGGAAAAAACCAAACATTTATTGCCTTCTATGCCCAAGGTGCCTATGATGTTCAAGGCCAATTTACAAGTTTTATCTCACTCGATCTTCACAACAACCCTGTGAGGCAGGTGTTATCATCTCCATTTTATAGATGAGGAAACTGAGGCAAGGCAGAGGCTTGTGACTCACCAAATGTCATAAGGTAGTACTTGGCCAAGGCAGGATTCAAACTGAGGTCTTCCTGACTCTAGCCCCAGCACTGTATCCAATGGTGGGCATTTAAACTTATTACCTAAAGTCTCCTGCCTCTTCTTATGACATATAGTGAACATACTATAAATGCTTGTTAATTGATTGTCTCTGCTCCACTGACTTCTTCAAACTAGAATCACAGAATTTTGGGACTAGGAAGACCTTGGGAATCCTAATCCAATCTCTTCATTTTACACATAAAGAAACAAATACCCAAAGAAGTCACACTGCTAGTTCATGGCAAAGTATGGGTTTCCTGATTCCTAGTCTAGTGCTTCAGTTCCACAATTTAGGTAGCTGTGTAACCATGGACAAGCCATTGCTACCCTGGGCCTCAGTTTTCATATTTATGAAAAAGGGGCTTGATTAGATTTTTTTTACAGCTTGAAATCTTTTTCTAAGCCATCCTGATTCTTAAGTGTTTAGCTAGAGAATAGTGTCTTTTACTGAGTTGTACCTCTAATTTTTTTTTTTTGTTGTGAGGCAATTGGGGTTAGGTGACATGCCCAGAGTCACACAGCTAGGAAGTGTTATGTGTCTGAGGCTGGATTTGAACTCAGGTCCTCCTGACTCCAAGGCCAGAGCTCTATCCACTGTACCATCTAGCTGCCCCCATTTGTACCTCTAATTCTAACCACAGTCTCAGGATCAGCTATTAATCTCTAGGCAGCTATTTGAATAGGAGGATGTCTTGGTAGTTTGGGTCTGGAGAAATCATATTCTTAGAAGTACCTTCTTCCAGGCCATTCATTCTTCCTTCCCTTACTCTCTTTCCTTCCCTTTCTCCTTGTAGTTGAATTTCCTTGAAATTTGACAGTAAAAAGATGAGAAAAATATTGTTACTATGTTGTCAATATTTATGTGATACAAAAGTAGTTTTAAAAATCAGTTTACTTACTTGAGAAATTATTATTATTATTATTATTTTTAAAAATTGTTATTCTCTGAAATCCTCTAAGACTCAACTATCTAATAATGCTCTCAAAGTTGTAAAGCAGGTACTTGTTTGCACTGGTAGATTGTCATCATTGGGAATTTACTACCACCAGTGAAATCATAGATCTAACTCTTCCAACCCCTTTGCCCTATCAAAAATGGTTAAAATACCCCTGTCCGGCCTATTGACAGTCACTGGTGTATACATATGACATTCAGATGTCAAGGGCAAAAGCTTCCTGTTAGTACACACATCAGAATAGCTGCATTGTACAGAGAGGCCCAGTTGTCAAAATACCTGAAACACATAACAATGAAAAAAGTTGATCATCATCATAAAAAAACAAAACCAAAAACCATTTATTGAACACAGCCATGTGCCAGCTGCCACTAATTTCCTGTACCGATGCCTCTGCTTGAGAGGTTTATGACCCTGGATTTTTGAAGGCTGGGCCAACAGAAAGAAACCTTTGGCAGGTCCTACGAAGGTGGGAAGGCTTTGGGTAGGATCCAGGACATGGACTGTTCATCCATTGTCTGGAGATCATCTTAGTGAAGCTTGGAAGACTCCAGGATAGTAAATTTTTCTACCACAGAAACTCTTCTGCAATTTTTTTCCCTGTAAGAATCATTCTGTGGCAACTTCTTTCGTTTTCTTTGCTGTAGCTGTTTTTATTGCATTATTGGACATCTTTGTTGTTGACTTAGGATGGTAAGGGGTAGCCTAGGTTAACTCTTAACTTCCCATCATCCTTCCATGCCAGTCTCCATGATGTTCCTGCCTTAGCAACTCTTAAAAGCTGTCTGCTAAATTGTAGAAAGGTTAAGATCACTGGTAGTGGAGGAATTAGGAATTAAGTGACTAGCTCAATGTCGCACAGGTAGAAAATGGCAGAGCTGAAATCTGAAATCAGTCCATGAATCCAAGTTCAGTGGGGAAAATTGAAGACTCTTGGCACAGCTGTGTTTGAATTCTGCCTGTGCTACTTTACTGTATGAGCTTGAGTAAATAACATAATCTTTCTAGGACTTATTTTCCTCTGGAAATTGAAGGAGTTTGATTAAATGACCTCTAAGATCTCTTTTCAGTTCTAGGCCCCACTTTCCCAAAGAAATGTGGACAAACTGTTTAGGTAATTCAAACATTAAGCTTCCTAGCAGATATATAATACAGTGTTAGATCAAACCTTTTCAGGAATTGTTTCTCCAGTAGTCAAATTAAGTTTCTATGTACAACAGGTACTGATTGCCAATCTCTTTAACTTCAGTAAAGAAAACAAACAAGCAAACAAACAAACAAACAAACAAAAAAAGATTCACATGACACAGGTTTTGAAAGTACAAAATTGCTATTTTAACATAGAAAAGCTTTTTCTCATAATATCATAAATGTGGTCAGTTAGATGTCCACATATTAAATTACAAGCTTATATTTTAGGGCTTGTTTGTAGCCACAACTTCATTGGCAGGGGAGTTCCCTTACCGATGCAGATTATAACTTCTTCAAACTTAGTAGATAGTATTGATGAGTTTTGACAAAAAAAGAGGAAAGAAGGAAAAAAAGATAACAAAAAGGACAAGAAGAAGAACAAGAAAGAATCCCTTGATCAAAGTTCTGTTAATAAGCACAGTCATGCAATGAGAATGGCTTGGGTGTCCTGGCACATGCTCTATACACAACTATGCTAATAAGCCTTTCTGCATGACTCACATACAGCTTCTCTTTAACGATGTAGCCTTGGAGCCTTTCTAGCTTGGTAGGTTCTGCCAGAGCCTGTCCTCTGTTGACGTAGGTTTTACTCACCTTGTTGACTTCCAGGCTGTGGTGAAACATTGGCAGAGTAGGTTAGTGAAGTGATCTGAGTGACAAAGTAGAGTGATCTGCATTTTGTGATAAGGCACCAGAGTAGGACAGATTAGATTTTTTTTCCTCAAATGTCAACTCAAACCAGAAGTACTTCAGTCTTCTGTTCATTCGTTTTTCAAAATGTTGCCAGAACAGGTCAAAGGAAGCCATGAGCATTCTAATTCTATAATCAGTGAACTGTTTAGCATAGTATGTCAATCCTATTAAAATGTTCTCATTTCCTGGTCTGTTTTTTTTCAGAATACCTGATTGTTATACATCTTGATTAGAATGAGATATAATGGATGTTCATTTTCTTAAATAGGAGCAACATTTAAAGAAACACATAAACAGTTCAAAACACAAAACTTAACTATTCCTTGTTGATGTGTTATTTTTGTCAATTTCCTTTCAGTTCTTCTCCCTTCAGTCACATAACACGTTGTCTCACATTCTTCCTATGCCTCATTTCTCTCTCTCTCTCTCTCTCTCTCTCTCTCTCTCTCTCTCTCTCTCTCTCTCTCCTCCCCTCCCTCCTTTAATCAATATCTCTCACAATCTTGAGAAAAGTACTTCCCAACCTTTATTTATCTGCCTTAATGCTCTCTTGATCCTTCCTTGTCAAAATGAATTTTTTTCCATTACTTATGCCTCCTCCCCAAATTTCCAAAGAGGTTTACCACACTTTTAAAGCTTATGTCATTTCTAAAAAAATGGTTTGAATCATTCTTCAAATGGCTCAGAAATCTGCTCTATCCTTCCTCTCTATACTCCCTCTGTGATTTTGCAGAGCTCTTTCCTTCTCTTCTTTCTGTCTTTTTCTGCACTCTTGGGGAATTAAAGGACACTGTGATAATATTGGTTCCAAAAGTTCTCTTTACTTGTCTCCTTGTGGTTGTACTTTTTCCTGCCCTTTCCTGGGTTAGCTCCATGACTTCTAGGCCCCTTCAGTGTTAGAGTCTTGGGAGACATGATGAAAAGGGGAATGAACAAGCAAGGAAATATTTCCTATTGCCTATGTCCTACCATTGTGCAGACAGCTGAAGAGGAAGCAAGTGATGGCCATTTTTTTTAAGGGGCAGTATTTAGGAGTGTTGGAAAGCAGCCAAAACACTAGTGATCTGAAGGTTGCCTGAGTGCTATGAATGCAGCAGTATGGAAGGAGAGCTGGCAGTTTCAGTGAGTACATTCTGGAGTGAGTAGGAAAAGTGTTGAGAGAGTGGTTGTGGTAAGTGATTTTCAGACAAAGGAGGCCTAGTGTGAGGTGGAGAGCCAAAGTAGCTGAGAGACTTTGACAGCCATGGGGTACTGAGCTCAGCAGTGTATTTTGGGATTTGACATGAGTGCAAGAGAGAGAGAGACACACACACACACACACACACACACACACACACAGAGAAAGACACAGAGAAAGAGATGGACAGAGAGACAGAGAGAGAAATGGAGAGAGAGAGATAGAGAGAGAGAAACAGAGAGAGACAGAGAGAGAGAGAGAGAAAGGGAGAGAGAGAGAGAGAGAAAGGGAGAATGAGAGAGGGAGAGACACACAAAGAGACAGAGAGACAGACAGAGAGAGAGACAGAGAGAGAAAGGGAAAGAGAGGAGAGAGAAGAGAGAGAGACAGAGAGAAAGGGAGAAATAGAGAGAGAAGGAGAGAGGGAGAGAGCCTGAGAGTGAGGATGAGACTGAGAGCTTGAACAGCTGTGGTGTGTCTTGGGAGGATCCAAAGAGAAAGAAGTAGAGTGGGGTGAGAGGTGGTGAGTCCCTGGAGAATTTAGGACCTGGTTGCTGGTTGCTATCCCTTTTCACTCCCAGTCACTCATTCAACAAGAATTTAAGTTCCTACTTTGTGTCACGTAATGTATTAGGTGCTAAGAACACGGAGACATAAATGAAATAATTTATATCTTCAAGGAACTGTTTCTCAGGGGAAACAACACGTATGCAGAGCATACATAGTCCATGAAAGACCCTAAGGTCAGATTTTATCTAATTGAATTTTTCTGGATCTGGGGCTGCTGAGTTCACCTCTGAATTGATATTTCAGAAGCATGGTACTCAGAGTGAATGGCACCTTTGGTGCTGGCACAGTGCAGAAAATGCTGGATTTGGAGTGAGAGGACCTGTCTTGGGTTCCCGCTTCTGCCGCCTGTGTGACCTGCCTCATTTTCCTCATCTATAAAATAAGAAGGTGGGACTACACGAGATCTAGAGATCCCTTCAGCTCTGAATCTATGATCCTATACACCTACCACTGCCATGTTCCGTCACTAGTACTCACTAGGCTTCCTAATATTTATCAGACTCTGTTCTCTCAGATACCAGGAGGTTTAGGGATAAAACCACCTCCTTGGAATATGCCTAGAAACTGTTCAAAATATTAGCTCATTGCTCTGGACTTCTAAGAGGCAGGGTGTCTATTGTAGTACTTTATTAAAGAAATAATGAGAGTTGCTTTTCAATCAAGCTGCTTTCTCTGTAGTTTGATTCAAGATAGATTTTTGCTGTGAGCCTGAGAGTTTTGGAAGCTACTATCCTTCTGTTATTTTCAAGACTGTGAGCTCCTTGAAAGCAGAGACTGTTTTTTTGTCTTTCTTTGTATTACTAGCACTTAGCAAGTTATCTAGCTAGCACATACTAGGTCCTTAAGAAATGCTTATTTACTGTCAATAAATGAAGGAGCCAACAGCCTTGACTTTTAGTAGCGTAATATGAAGCAGGAAATCTATCTGCTTTTGATTTTGGAGGTTGGGTTACCATCACCATACTGGGCTGTGCTATATAAGGGTAGTTGATTTGGAGAGGTAGAAAGTAGCAGCTGTTGCTAATAGTTCTGATGAGGGAATCAGTTTCTGTCCCACCCTGAGAAGGACATACATAAATAAGTAAAAGCAGGAAGATCCCAGACTTCTGGGCTGGTTTTCATAAATTGGCTCATGGTCTGTGCCTACAAAGCTGATGGGTTGGGAGAGAACTTGGTGTGACTCTGGGATGCCTAGTAACCTGTATGGTTTTCCTAGACTGTCTGTATTTGTCTTTCCTTACATTATGTTTTCCTGAGAAAAGTTTTGAGCATTGGGCTGAGGCCAGAGGCACAGAGAAGGGAGGAGGATACAAGCATTTATATAGTGACTACTATATTCTAGGCACTGTGCTAACACTACCAATGGGAAGGGTAATAAGAACACTGCATCAAAAGGTCAATGACAACCATGCCTTTGAAAACATCACCTTTTGAGTCTTTCACTACTCTCTCACTTGTGTCCATAACAGTGTTAGAAGAACACACTAGTTAGTATTTTTGAGACCAGGAGAAGGCATTTGATTCATGGGAAATCTAGGAAATATTTTTGGAAAGGGTACATTTTATATAGCTTACTATCTAGTGGGTGAGAGGCACCTTTGGTGTAGAGATAAAATGTTGGGTCTGGAATTAGAAGGGTATTAAAACTCCACATCTAATTCTAACTGTGTAAACCTGGAATCTCCCTAGCATTTATCCACTAAGTCACAGACTTTGCTGTCTAGTAGAGAGAGAGAGAGAGAGAGAGAGAGAGAGAGAGAGAGAGAGAGAGAGAGAGAGAGAGTTCCCATTCTGGGAGCTCTCCATCCGAAAAATAACATATCCTTCACTTATTGGCTTATTTGCATATCTTGTGTGTGCATCACTGACCAACTATTCCCACTCTAACCCCTTGCTTCTTGAACCTACCTAATAAGTCTTAATTAGTCATATCTTCATTGCTTTGCTCTGATCTTCCCTTATTGTTTCATGAATAAAAAGAAATATAAGAATGTGTAAATAGATAGGTATTTCCTGGGAGAATGTAGGAGATGAGGGCAGTGGAAGAGTTGGCATATTTGCATTATGCTAGCTATGCCTAGGGAAAGGGTAGGGGAATTTGGAGTCTGGTTGTTGAAGGAGGTATATAGGAGAAGGTTCAGAAAATGATGAATGATGCATGTTTGGGGAAAGAGGCGTAGTAAAGGGAGGATAGGGAATGTGTGGCGGGCAACTTGGCAAGGTTGGTTTTAGTGAGCAGTATACAAAACTAACCACTGATAGGCAGCTAGATGGCATAATGGAATGCTGGGCTTGAAGACAGGAAGATGTGAGTTCAAATGTGTTCTCAGACACTAGCTATGTAACTCTGGGCAAGTCTGTTTGCCTCAGAGTTTCCTCAACAGTAAGATGAGGATAATAGCAGCACCTACCTCCCAGGGTTTTTGTGAGGATCAAATGAATAGGATTTGTAAAGCACTTAGGATGGTGCCTGGCCCATAGTAGATGCTATATAAATACTTATTCCTTTCTGTTTCCCTCCCTTCCCACTACAGCTACCTCCAGTTTTTCTGTGGCAATAACTTCTGTTTATGTTTCTCTTTGCCCTGAGCTGGGAGAGCTGAAAGTGAATTGGGCTACTAAGTGGCATTCCTTAAATGCCTTGGCTGGCCATATTTAAGGCTGCTCAGACAGAACCTTTGTGGCAACGGTCTAGGGACATTAAAGGACATTTCCAAGATCACACAGTTAGCGGCGGAGCCAGGAACTGGTGCTGTATGACATCAAGTGCTGTATTCTGTCTGAGTTATTTACAAAGCCAAACATCCTGATTAATCTAATGAGTTCATAAAATGGAAATCAGGTCTGATGAGGTTTGGTGCTCCCAATTATGTCTTAACTTCCTTGAGGAAGGCCTTGAAGCTGAGTTAATGTAAACAAGAACATGATGGTTCACTTTGTTAACACTCAGTGATTGTGTCTCAACAATCTACCAGGCTAGAGCTACTGCCCAAATTAAGTGTCAACAGCCAAAGCCAATAGTCTTTTCTCATTTCTCAGTCTCTTTGACATTTCTGAAGCCCTCAAAATAGTTAATCACTCTGCTGGATACTTACTTTTTTCCTCCTTTGACTTAATGACATAGCTGTCATCTGGTTCTTCTCCTTTTCTCTGTTGGTTTGTTCATCTTCCTGCTGATTCCTAAATGTAGGATTTTCTTCTCTTTTTTCTTTACACTCCCTTCATTATTTCATATCAGCTTTATGCGCATGATTACCAAATCTATATGTCCATCCACAATCTCTGCCCTGAATTCCAGTCTCAGATTTGTAACTTTCTGGTAAGCATCTCCACCAAGAGGTCCTGCCAGCATCTTAAACTTGACATATTTAAGGCTGACATCAATTTCTTATTAAAATCTGCCCTTCTAGATTCTCTCTCTCTCTTGTTCTCTCTCTCTCTCTCTCTCTCTCTCTCTCTCTCTCTCTCTCTCTCTCTCTCTTCTCTCTCTCTCTCTCATCCCTCTATTTACTTACTGTTGTGCACAACTAATTCAGCTCACCACTAGAGCCAGGATCCTAACTTTGAAGGGATAAGGCCAGCTTAACCT
This sequence comes from Phascolarctos cinereus, assembly GCF_003287225.1. Classification (NCBI taxonomy): domain Eukaryota; kingdom Metazoa; phylum Chordata; class Mammalia; order Diprotodontia; family Phascolarctidae; genus Phascolarctos; species Phascolarctos cinereus. The sequence goes on along the minus strand of NW_027555514.1, from coordinate 120,900,276 downwards.
TCTATCTCGAATGCGCATTGATGAGGCGGGAGACAAGATGGAAGCAACTCCGTTTATTTTTAGCAAAGCACTTACTTATATAGTAAAATAACAGGAACTCTTTCTCAAGTTACAATGACGTATAGCTCATGCTGTGCTCAAGGACAGTGCATGCACCTCCTGTGCACTTATCTGACTCCAGTCCCAGAATAGACTGCTAATGACCACACAATAACTAGAGGAGTTAAAGATTGTTACAGATCCATACAATGGAACACCGAACCAGGAGACCTTTGCTCAAAGATCAGCACCTGAGAGGGGCCTTCACCCATCAGTGAGACCTCTTGAACAGCCTGTGGCCCTCTACATCCTTATAGATCCCTAACAACTTACTTATTTTTAAAATGGCACCATCTGTTACTATCCTGTGAATTCAGGAATAGGTACACCTAAGGTAATTAGGAAGGGCTTAGGAATTAGGAAGAGGTGTTGTTAAGGATGTAGCCATTGTGACATGGAGTCCTTAGTCCAGCTATTTACTGTGTCTTGTACTTTGTGACTTCCATCGGTTTTCAGTGTTGCTCAGTGCACAGGAATCTTCTCACAACACAGGGGAAGCCACCCAAGGTAATCAGACTTTGTGAGCTTTGTGAGCTTCACTTCTTTATCTTGGACAGACCTCACCTGGCTCTCTCTTGACAACAGTTCTACAGAATGAGCTTCGGGTTGAAAGTACTAGCCCAGAAGCTTGACCTCACTTGCTTTATATAGGTTGATGGGGAGAGGGACTGGTGTCCTTCACAGAACTGAGAGTTGGAACAGTCCTCAGCATTCATTTCGTCCAACCTTGCCAATGTTATTGGCAAAAACTCCAGCCTTTGTTTTCACAGCTCTACTGTCCTAGTTTCTTGATTGTGGTAATAGTATCTCCCCTTCAAGATCAGTTCTCCCCCTTTCCTTTGTCTAGTCTGTGAGGAGACATGATTTGACCTACTTACGTGTACTTGGGGGAAATTGGTTCACACCAGCAAGGGCATGGGTATTTTCCCTCTGTTCACTGGCATTCCATGTGGTTGCCAAGGTCTTTACAACTGTCAGTTATAGGTCAAGAACTCTCTTACGAGTTTCTTCTTGTCCTCTTAAAGGGCTGCTTAGTACTAATAGCTGCTCTAATTATTCCCTCTGTTCCTTTTTTTTTTAAAATAATCTATTTATTTTTAGTTTTCAACATTCACTTCCACAAGCCTCTGTTCCTTTTCTTACAAGGTGATGGGGTCCTGACAGGAGGAGCAGATTTCTGGGCTTTAAGCCTTCCTTTATTCCCATGCCTTACCTGCCTGAGAAACCTAACTTCCAAAGCCTTATTTTCTCATGTTTATAAACAAGTTCCCAGGAATAGACCTCCTTGTGGTAAAACAGGTTGAATCTTTATCTTGGTGAACTTGTTTAGTTCCAAATGTTTTTTGGGAGAGTCCCCCTTTCCTTGGGTACTACATGGTCTCCTTGTGTTGCCAATGCAAATTGGGGGTAATCTTCTTTACCACTTGCTCGTTAAGGCCTTTCTTTGCATGTGGTCTAGAGGAGCAACCCCACGCTTGTCCCCAGGGTGGTTAGGTGCCTGAATTCTTCCTTTCCAGAGTGAAACATGGCTCTACCCCATGCTATTTTCATCCGTTTGTCCTGGGAGACTTGAAGCTTCAATGTCTATGATGTGAACCAGGTTCAGGGAAGATCACAGGTCATGGATACAGAGTTGGAAGCAAACTTGGAGATCATCTAATCCCCTTCTTAAAAGGATTTGTTTTGTGAAGTTTCAGTCAAAGGGCCACACTTGAGGACCTAGAGGGCCACATGTGGCCTTGAGGTTGCAGGTTCCCTGGCCCTGATCTAATATAACCCTTTAATTTTGCAGAGTGGGAACTGAGTCATAGGAAGTTGTGACTTGCCCAGGATCATACAGGTAGTAAGCATTAGAAGTGGAATTTGACTCCAGAGCAATCACTACTTCCATTGTACTGTTTATTGACCTTGACTTTGATCAAGGCAGAAATTTTGCCATATGCCCATCTTTGAGGCTTCCAGGGTAGAGCCCATTGTTGACTAGACCTGTAGTTATTTTACCTGAATGACCTGGCCCTGTGAAATGGCGTTCTGCCACAGCAGACCTGGAGAGCAGGTTTCTCTTCCCCTGTAACTCCTCTCCCAGCTTGAACTTTTCTTGGGATGGCACTTCCTACTGCTTTCCTGAGTTTTGAGGCCCTCCAGAACCTATCAAGACTTATGTCCATGCAGTGTGCCTTGGCTCCTGGACCCTAATAAAAATATACCTTAATTGTAATTAAGAAAGAAGCTGTATGATATTGATTTTATCCCATCATCAGTGGATCTTCTTCACTCAGTTGTTTGCTTCTTGCCCCTCTGGACCCTTCACCTTGTAGACATCAGTCCTTAGCAGCCTCAATAAGGCTATACCTTGTAAGACTAAGGTCTGTGGGTGGTATCTCCTTATTCATTCTTAAGGCTTCCTTGCCTTCCTAAAGGCCCCGTCTTACAGTCTCCAGGGGGGTCCGATTGGCATTGTGGGTCGAGCTTTTAAGGATCCTATGCAGGAAGCAGAGTAAACCCAGACTAGCTATCCCTCGAGAAGCCTTAATCTCTGACTGATCCACACTTTCCTGTACTTGGGATTCTGTGTTCATCCCAAAGGTTCAGCATATGCTTTCTCATCCCAAGTCCACATCACTTTCTAGGTAGTCATTTAGTTTCATTGTCATATCAACAATGTCAACTATTTCCAGGAAGGGGATACCCTTCCAAATGGTCTTTTAAGGTCTTATTTATGCCAATATGAAATATTTCTATTAGTACCACCTCTTTCTGGCACTGGATGGCACTCAGAACTAATTGATACAGGCCAACAATCACCTCCTTTGCCTTTCATCATAATCCCAAAATAGGCTCTTAGCAGCAGAGGATTTAGAGTTGGAGGTGCTATTTAGATCAATGCCATTATTTTAAAGATTGAGGAACCAGAGAGGTGAAGAAACTTGTTCAGGGTCACAACAAGAACAAAGCGAAATCTTGAACTTAGGCCTTCTGATTTAATACCCAGTATTCTTCCTGCCGTATCACACTATGTTTTCTAGTGGTCACATCTGATTTGTTTTGGGGATATACCAAGTATCACGAACTTTGCAAATCCTGAAGTTCTATATTAAGTGCTAGCTACTTATTATTAGTAGTAATTATAGTAATAACTCGTCCTAGAAGTGCTGATATCTCTCAAACAAAGGTGCTTCTACTCCACCAGAGAAAATGCCATATCTAGAATGCATCCCTTACCATTGCCAGGGCTCTTGAGAAGGTCCATGGTTAGGTCTTAAAGGTCTACTCCTGCAAACCTAGGAAGGCTGTTGTCTACTCTAGCTGTCCCTGGAGCTTGGGGGGGGGTGGGGGAAGAATAGTAGTTAGGCAGCAATTTTACCATCACGAGGAAGGTGTGTTTTATAGAATTGCTACTGTCACTGAGGTGGCATGCTATTACTGTACCACAAGCTAATCACACCATTTCTTGTAGTTCACTCAACCCCACATATGATTGCCACATCAAGCCCTCTGTGATTATAGGAAGAGGGGGATTTTCCTTTATATGTCCTTATTACTTTATTCCTTCCACTTCTGAATGCCAGGCCCATGATCTCTGGCTCAGCCACACCCAAGGGCATTAGGGAAAGGTCCTGAAGGTGTTGCCAAAGGCATAGTTCCACTGACTTTGCCACACTCTGTCATTCCTGCCTAAGCCATTATAGTGCACAGCTGTGAACCTCTAGTAGTTTATACTACTTACTGCCCATTGCAGGAGACTCCTCGGTGACACACAATATAGGAAAATGAAAGTACAACCACGCAGGGAAAAACACCCATGTAAGCAGACTGCTTGGAGGTGAATTGCTGGGGCCCACAGGTCTCACCTCCACTCTGGAATTCTCTTTTATGACAACATAGTCAGTAAGCTCTGGAGTGTATGGGCCAGGATTTCTAGCCCGGTCCTGAGTTAGTCTACTTTGTATAGGCTGAATACAAGGAATGCTATATGGGGAGAGAAGCTGGTGCCCTTGTCAGGGTTACTTGCAATACCTACTGCTTATTTGTCCATAGGTCAATAGCATTGTCTTCCTGATTGTGGCACAAATTGCCTACTCACTTAATTTAGAAACTTTGGAGTTTGGATTCTTGGATTCTTCTTCCCTACCTTACATCCAATTAGTTGTCAAGCCTTGTCACTTCTACCACCAAAATATCCTTTGAACCTGTGTCCTCTGCTCAAGTCATACAGCCTTTACCTCTATTCAGACCTTTATCCCCTCTGTTCTAAACTACTAGAATAGATTTTTTTTTTTTACTAGTGAGCCTGTCTCCATTTTTTTCTCCTCTTCAATCTTTCCCTCATATAACTGCCCAAATGATTGTCCTAATGTATGGTCTTACTGCGTCACTTTCATGCTAAAAACCTCCAGTGGTTCCCTATTGCCTACATCATAGAATACAAATTTCTTAGGTTGGCATTTAAAGCCTTCTACAATTTGTCTCCAACCTATTCTTTCAGACTTATTTACCTTTACTCTCTGTTCACACTACTTTTTGCTCATCATTCATGTTTCAGCCAAAATAAATGGTATTCTCCAACTTTTGGGCCTATGTAGGAATTGGTCCACATCTGGAATGCAATTCCTTCTTATCTTTGCCTGTTAAGAAATACACACACACACACACACACACACACACATGTATATATACACAAACATGCAATACATATATGTATATATGCATATTTGTATATATAAATATATGCACACACATACATTATACACACACACACACACATATGTGTGTGTGTGTGTGTGTGTGTGTGTGTGTGTAGCTAGATAGATATTTTCCCCCTAGTCAATGCTTTCTCAGGTATTATCTTTTCTATGAAATCTTTCTTGACTAGCCACTTCCCTTCCTTCCCCTTGCCCACATCATTTGAAAGGGGCTTATCCCTCCTCAGATTTTCCAAGGGTACTTTGCCCCTATTACTATCTAGCTTTATCATACTTATTCCTGTCCACATCTATTCATCCTATTAGATCATGGCTTTTTATGTCTCTGTATCCCTAGGGTTTAGCACATATGTTAGGGACTGGATAAATGTTTGTTCACTTGAATTGAATTCAGGTAGAGGTGCTGATGGGGTTATCATTGTCATAAAGAAATCTCTTTCCTACTGCGAACAGTTGCAAGATCACATTCTCAGTCCTTTTCTGTCCTGAGGAGTATGCTGGTAAATGTTTAACAACCAGCTTTTGCATATGTGGGGAAATGTATGTAGGACACACTTTAACTTCAATCTTCATTATTAATAATTTCTTCATCACTTTCTAAAGTCTAGAAATCAACAAAAGACATCAACCCCTGATCTGTAGCATGGGCAAGATTTCAGAGGTATAAATGCTGACATTGAAAATTTAATTATCTGCTCCAGCCAGTTAGAGATGGCTCCAGCACATCCCTGGGCTTGTCTGAAAGTTGAGCAGTTTAAGAGGTAAGAGCATTGCTAAGATAATAATGCTACATTTTATTGCATTTACTACAGTGCTTTTCAAAGCTTTTTCCCCCCACAACTATTGTCTACTTTTATCTTTAATGAATCCTGTCAGGAAGGTATTCAGGGCCTTATTATCCCCATTTTATAGATAAGATCAGAAATAGAGGTTAAGTGATTCTCACAAGGCCACATACCTCACTGTACTGTAGTAGAATTAGATTTGGAATGCTTGATGTCTTAATAGGTTTTCACCTAGGCTAGAACCAAAGGACTTTAAAAAAGTTGAAACCTATGGTAGAAATGCTAGCTGTTCTAATCTAATTGGGGGGCTGGGGGAGACCACAAATCAACAAATATGTACAAACAAGCTACATACAGGATAAATAGGGAATAATTAACAGAAGGAGGGGACTAAAATTAAGCGGGATTAGGAAAGACTTACTGTAGAAGGTTGGGACTTGAAGGAAGCCAGGGAAACCAGGAAGAGGAAGTAAGGAGGAGGAAGAGCATTCCAGATATGGAAAATGCCCAGAGTCAAGAGAGGTGGAAAGTCTTATCTGTGGTACAATCAGGAAGCCAGTGTCATTGGTTTAAAGTGTATGGGGTGGTGGTGGTGGTGGTGGTGGTGGTACAAAGTAAAAGAAGATCAGAAAGCTGTGGAGAAGGGCTAGGTTATGGATGGTTTTGGACACCAAAGAGAGGATTTTGTATTTAATCACTAGAGTATATGTGTGACATGGTCAGACCAGCACTTGCAGAAAATCACTTTGACAGGTTGCATTTGAACTGTTGCTCTGGCTTCCTAAGTGTCCCTCTCTTCTCTTCCCCTTCCCTTTCCAATCTATCCTATATGTTACTGCCAGATTAGTCCTGCTAAGGTACAGCTCTGATTAGAAAGAGGCATTATAAAAAGGAGAATGAATGAATGAGAAAAGAAAGCATTTATTAAGCACTTACTATGTGCTGGGCATTGTGCTATGCAAATATAAATACAAGTAAGTAAGACGATCTCCATCCTCAAAGAATTTATGTTACTAAATTTTATTTTTATTCTAAACTTAACCACCAAATAAATTATACATTTCCATGTTACAGTTGACCAAGAGAAAAAGAGGATTGTGAGTGAAACTGTGAATCTTTATTATGCAAAGCTTAATTCCACATGTAATTTTCAAAGCTGTCCTACTTGTTATTCTGACCTTACTTCTGTTTTCTTCCATGCATTAAAAAATGCTCCAATGACTCTATTTGCTTTCTTATTTTTGGATTACCCTATCCATTTCTCCTTTCCCATCTTCCCCCAAAATATAAGAGAAAAACAAAACAAAACAAAACTCTTGTGACAAACATGCATACATTCCCACGTTGGCCAAATAAAAAAAGCACATCTTATTTTCTCTTATTCATTGTAAATCACCTCTTTATGAGGAGAAGCATGATAGCAAGCTTCATCATTGATTCTCTGGAATTGTGGTCAGTCTTGTCTTGATCAGAGTTCTTAAGTCATTTGTCCTTGCAATACAATCGTTATTCAAAGTTGCAGGATATAGAATAAACCCACATAAATCATTGACATTTCTATAGATTACTAACAAAGTTCAGCAGCAAGAGATAGAAGGAGAAATTCTATTTAAGATAACTGTAGACAACATAAAATGTTTGGGATTTGACCTGCCAAGACAAGCTCAGGAATTAGATGAACACAATTACAAAATGCTTTTCACACAAATAAAGTCAGATCCAAATAATTGAAAAAAATATTAGTTGCTCATGGGTAGGCTGAGCTAATATAATAAGAATGACAATTCTATCCCAATTAATTTACTGATTCAGTGTCATACCAATAAAACTACCATAATTATTTTATAGAGCTAGAAAAAATAACAAAATTCATCTGGAAGAACAGAAGATCAGGAATATCAAGGGAACTAATTAAAAAAAATGCAGATGAGGTGGTCTAGCTGTACCAGATCTAAAACTATATTATAAAGCACTAATCACTACAATTATCTGGTACTGGCTAAGAAAGAGTGGTAGATCAGTGGAATAGGTTAGATACACAAGGCACAGTAGTCAATCACTATGGTAATCTATTGTTTGATAAATCCAAAGACTCCAGCTTCTGGGATAAGAACTCACTATTTGACAAAAACTACCGGGAAATGTGGAAAAGAGTATGACAGAAACTAGGCATACACAACATCTTACACAATACAGTTGTTGTTGTATTAATTGTTCTCTGACAAGTGTATCAGTTCAAAAAAATCTTCCCAGATATCTCTGAAATTTTTCTTTCCAACATTCCTTAAGGCATAATAATACTCTGTGAGCTTACATTTTAGTGAGGGAAAACAATCCATAAAAAGGAGGCAACATTGGAAAGGTTGTGGTTTGGTTCCCTGGTTCTAGATAAGGTAAGGTAAAGCCCCAGAGCCCAGGGTCTCAGGGGTGGATCAGGAAGTTCTATGGGAGGAGGAGGAGGATGATCAGAGTGCACGTAGCATTGTTCAGAAATGACTGGGAATGGCACTGTTGGATAAGATACAAACAGGTGTCTTCAAAGAAAATCAAAGCAATTTCAAGAGGAGAACCCTGCTGACAAGTGCATGTGTGTGTGGGTGTGTTATAAGGTGAGGCTTGAGTGTTGCAAGGAGCTAGGCAGTATAAGAACCTCAGTCTCCAACATTCTAGACAAATAGTTCTTCAGCTTGCAGACTTCCACTGGTAAGAGAGAATCTACTATTTCTTAGGCCATTCCATTTGAGGAGAGCTCTAATTGGTAAGAATTTTTTCTTGCAATCAAGTCTAAATTTGACTCTATAACTTCCAGTTATCACTCCCGATTGGGCCCTCTGTGGCCAGCAAGAACAACTCTGACCCCTTTCTCAGATGAAGCCTTTTGGATCCTTGAAGATACCTGTCATACTTCCTTTCCCCCTTCCTTAGTTCTCCAGTCTCCAGGCTAAACATTTCCAGTCCTTCGAACCAGTCGTTATAGATGTTCTCTAGTCCCCTTATGCTTTCGCTTTCCCTTGGGTGAATGCAGGTGAGTCACTTTTTGAAGCTCAGTTTTCCCATCTGTGAAATGGGGGGGATTGGACTTGATGCCCACTAAGGTCCCTTTCAACTATGTATGTCCTTCATTCCTCCCACTGACACTATTCTCTATCCTCTCAGCCTGAAATATTGGGAAGGTGAGCCAAGGTTCATGGATAGAGTGCTACATTGAAAGCCAGAAGCCATCAATCCTGGTTTTTCTTAGAGCAAATTGCTAATGTTGCCATAGTTAGCATTTGAGAGAGTGAATTTTATAGCTTTCTATGGCCCCATATTTCACTCCTAATCCTTGCCAGCCCTCAGAAGGAGAGAGATGAGAGGATGCGGACTGATGAGTTCAAACCCAACATCCTTGCTGGAAAAGGAACTCAAAACATCCAGCTTACTATGTCACCTTTGTATGCAAATGCATTAGAGTGGGAATACTAATGCCTCAATTTAGAGATGGAAAAAGCTTCATAGGCCATGTAGTCCAACCCTCTCATTTTACAAATGAGGAAACTTCTGAAGTCTGGGGAGATTAGGTGATTTGCCCAAGCAACAGAAGCACAATTAGAACCCAAGTCCTCCAACTGCAAAGCCAGCACTTTTTCCACTTCTTTGTTCTACAAGGATGCAAAAAGCCCACTGACGCTTCTGCTGGATCTAGATGTATATACGCTATCCAGTTGGATATTTTGTTTATTTTCAAGGGTTACGCTCAATCATAGGAGGAGGAGCAATCGTCAGCAATCACCTACTCTGCTCACTCATCCACAGATGACAATGTTGTTGTTCATCCTTTGTTCTGGAAGAGGACCAATGACATCACAAGGCTGATGCCTTGACTTGTTCATGAATTGGATTCAAGAGAGGCAAGTGAACTCATAGTCTGGTTTAAAATGGGTAAGCTGTCCCCCAGTGGTTAGGACTCTTTATACCACTGTAAGAAATGAGGCAGCTAGGCTTGCTAGAGCACTGGGCCTGGAGTCAGGAAGACCAGAGTTTGAATTTGGCCTGTTTCCCTGTTTCTTTTTTGCATGTAGATTGTAGTCTTTTATCTTGTGATGCGCTGACATTTTCTCTCTGCTTCAGTGCATATCACAATAACCTGCTACCGTTCCTTCTGCAACTTTTAAAAAATCTATTAGAAGTATGTCATTTGCATACTCTGGAGTTACCTTTTCTCTGGGCTGATCATTCTAGTTCTATTATCCTTTTTTTCTAGGGCCTGTCCTCCAACCCTTTCCATTCTCCCTGTTGTCCTTCAATGAACAGGTTCTAGGTCCTTTCATTCTGTTTCCTAAGTGCTGTCCCTGGCTGACCATTTGCCAGCAGACAGGGCCTGGGAATGAATTTCTAAATGTACTTCTCTTGCACAAGGCCAGGACTGAAGCATTACCCCGCCCACTCTGCTCTGGGAGATTGAAATGCTTTTTGAGTAGAGAGGCCCTTTTGGGCTTTCAAGCATAAAGCCATCTTTGTGCTACTTTTGAAAGATCATGTGGATAATTAGAAAACAAAGGATTTTACAATTACAATTTGTTCTTTACCTCTTGTTAGATTTTGTATTCTGTTAGCTGCAATCTATACTGAAATCTATCTAAGTATAAGAAGGGGACACAAGATGGGACATAGGAAAGGAATTCACTAGGTTTTAGGGGTATAGACAGAGGAGCACAGAGGAGGAGTGATACTGAGGGAGAATCCATCAGGAGTGCTGTGTCTTGGAGGTGGAAACAGCTGTCTCTGCAAAAAGCTTGTTTGGGAGAGAAGAATAGAAACCTTTCTGATGTATCCGCAGGAGAAGCATTATGGCAGTATAAATAGGTTGCTAGGCTTGGAATCATGGAGGCCTGAGTTCAAATCCCATTCCTGAAGCAAAATATATATGTTATCTTGGGATACTCATTTTACCTCAAGCCTCAGGAAATTCTCTTAGATTTATTTATCAAATTTTATACATGGGTAGTTGGCTATCTGCACCAAGGAATGAAGAATGAAGAATGTAGGAGTGATGCTTGGAAAAAGTATCTAGGGGTAGAGAGATTCGCCATCATGGTAGGGATAAACAAATGAGCTTAAAAGGATTAAGGCATAAAAAGACAGAATGATAAAAGATTATGATCAGATAATTGAATTTTGGAGTTCTTGAACACAGAAGTATAAGAGTTGTAAGTGACAGAAAATCAAGAGTATGACCATCTCTGTATACAGCTGAGGAAAAGTAGGCCATGGGAATTGAGTAGACTGAGAAATTGAGAAGTTAGGGTGTTTAAGGGAATATCAACATGTATTAAAGTTCCTTAGTATAAGAGCAGTTCTTGGGTAGAGAAGGAAACTGGGAGCCAGGTCCTGGAGTCATTGAGAAAAGAGAGGCAATATCTTGGGGGTTGGTAAATTACAGCCACCAGGATCTGGTTTGGTTGTTGAAGTCAGCTAGAATGAACCTCAAGGAGAGGTTGCTGAGTGACGGTGTTTGAAGGAGAATCTGGAAGTAGCAATGAATGGTAAGGAGCATTCTGACTCCTCTTCTAGGACCAGTGAGTCAGAGGTAAGATAGAAGGTATAACTGTTTCTAGAAAATTTGGTCAGGGATTCAGTGTTCTTTCAGGGAAAGCGATCTCAGCGAATAACAAAGGATGAAAAGGACAGGAGAGGAAGAGGTCTAAAATAAAAGTGATTCTGTTAATTATAGAGTGGGACTTCCAGAGGGCATAGTGGAAGAGGGGGGCAGAGGTGGAGTCTGACATTGCTGGGGTATGTATCATTGAGGTGGATGGGAGTGAAGAAAGAAATGGAGAGCTGAGCTCAGGGAGAGAAAGAATTATTCCTTGGTAGTTGGGATTTTGGTATCACTGGGTTTGGGGTGGGGAGTAAAAAGGGTGGGAGCATGCTAATCCTTAGTGTTTAGGCAGTATCAGTGGAATGGGGGAGGCCCATTGAGGAAGACAGATAATTAGATGGCTGAAGTTTTCCTTTCCAGGACCAAAGGCAGTGTCCGTAGTACCTCTAGAAGCCCAGGTACAAGAACTGAGTGTGTTTTGTCCTTAGCATCTCAAGAAACCTGGCCAGGAGATTAGAGATATTGTAATATTCCAACCTTGTATCCTGTGGGGTCAGGAAGCCCAGCCTCCCCTCAGAGCAAGCACTAGTAGGATCACTTGGTGTTCAGAAATGTATTAATTTTCAAGCTCAAAAGAGATATATAATCAGTGTGAATTTCCAAGGAGAAAGGGGTTGGTATAGAGAAAGAATAATCTTATATTTTGAATATAGAAGGGGTCCAGGAAGGGAACTTATCCACGGCAAAAAGGAGTAATGGAATAGACGGGATGCTCACTGAGTATTAGGAGGTAGATCAATATACTAGCATGTAATCTCATTAATGTAAGTATTCCTTCCAGTAATGTGGATCAAATCCTATCCTCACCCCCTCATCTTCAGTGACTCTTGTCCAAGTCCTCCCGTAAATCCTTTAGACGGGAGTTCTTAATGCTGTAAGAACTAAGACATCAAGGAAATTCATAGAATTGGGTAAAAGGTTGGAAGGAAGTGTGCCATCAGAGAAAGTTATAGAATTCAAAGTTGGAAGAGAACTTAGAAGTCCAGCGCAAACCCCTCATTTTGTATGAGGAAACTAAAGCCTGGCAAAAGGAAGTAACTTATTTAAAGTCCCAACTAATAAATGACAGAGCTGGGACCAGGACCCATTTTTCCTGACTCTGAGTTCAGTGCTCTTTCTCAATGTGATCTTGGCTGCTTGCCTTGTGGGGTGAATCACAGAGCTAAAATTTAACATGATTTATTTTCATCATTTTCATTCTCATTTACAGGGATTCTTAACCTGGGGTACATGAGTTTAAAATGTTTTTGATAACCATTTCAACAGAATTGATTTCCTTTGTAGTCCTGTATATTTCATTTTGTGCATTTGAAAACATTACTTTAACAGAAAGGGTTCATAGGCTTCACCAGACTGACAAAGAAGTCAATGTCACAAAAATGGTTAAGTACTTCTGCTCGATGGCAAGATTCACTTTCTATATTTTTGTTGACATAGTTGACATATTTGAACAGATATATTTTAAACATGTAAATATTTTTAGGCACTGAACTCATATATATATATGTATATATATATATATATATTCATATATATATATGTATATATATATATATACATATATATATTCTATTCATGTACACATTAATCTTGGAGAAATGTGATCATAAGGTAATATCAGATGAAGCACAGGAGTTGTTCACTGATTACCTTCTCATTCTTGCCACAGGCTCAGTGCTTTACAGTTATCTATCTGCCTAATGACATTTAAAAAAAATTGTTTCTCTTGCATAGTTCTTCTTTGATGGTATGTTGCTGCTATGTGGCACAAGTGGGTAGAGTACTGGGTCTAGAGTTAAGAAGACCTGAGTTCAAATCCAACCTCATGCACTTACTAGCTGTGTAACCCTGGGCAAATCACTTAACCCTATTTGCCTCCGTTTTCTCATCTGTAAAATATGCTGGAGAAGGAAATGGCAAACCGCTCCGGTATCATTGCCTAGAAAACCACAAATGGGTTCATGAAGAGTCAGACAGGACTCAACAACAACAATGTGTGGCAGTCTACTCAATCTCACCTCTACATTGCTTTTTTTGGGTGACCTTCACCTTTAATTCTTCAGAGACTCAAGTATTCCATGACTTATAGCCATATAGTACCACTGGAATAATGTTGGTATTAGAAACAGAAAGTTATGTCTTTTGAGCTATCCAAAACAATGTCTTGGGAGGATATCAGAAGCTGGAAAACATCTTGAATTTTATTGTTATTTTTTAAAAGGTGACAAGGAGAATATTAATAACTACTAAATCATATGATTACTTTTCCATTGCTACAAAAATTTTCTGAAAATAGTTTATATATGCTTTGAGGGCAATCTTGATATAAGTACACAACAAATGACTTTTTAAAAATAAAATTCTATTGGTGTTTTTTGTTTTTGCATTATCTATATTTCCTACCATATCCCCCAGCCACCCATTATCATAAAGAATAATAAAAGGTGGAAAGAAAAAGTGAGTTATGCAAAATTAGCCAACATATTAAAAAAATCTGTCTCACATTCTGTGCAGGGTTTCACACTCCTAGTTGAACATCTTTGCAAAGAAGGAGAGGAGGTGTATTTTTATACATCTTCTTTGGGGCCCAGCTTGGCCAGTATAATTTTTCAGTATTCAGTTTTGGTTGTTTTATTGCTTCTGTTTATATTTTTGTAGTCATAGTACACATTGTTTTCCTGGTTTTGTTTAGTTCACTTTACATAAATCTATATAAATCTTTCCATGTCTCTTTGCAGCAACATATTCAGTGTTTCTTACAGCATAGTAATGTTCCATTATATTAATGAACCATAATCTGTTTAGCCATTCTTCAATTGATGGGCATCTACTTTACTTCCAGTTTTTTCTGACCACAAAAGTGTCACTATAAATATTTTGGTGTGTATAGAGACTTCTTTTTTTGTCATTGACCCCTTTGGAGTATAAGTCTTACAGTGTCTGGGTCACATGGTATGGACATTTTGGCAAGCTACTTTATACAATGCATTCATATACCCATGTTTTCACAACCACTACCACACTGACTATTCTCATGGTTTGTCGTCTGTGCCAATTTGCTGGATATGAGGTCAAATCTCAGAGTTATTTTGATTTGCATGTCTCTTATTAGTAATTTGGAACATTCTTTAATATGGTTCTTAATAATGTGTAACTCTTGAGAATTGCTCAGGTTAGAGATTTTTGAAAGAGTTATTTGTAGTAGACCACATCTTTATAGTCATACCATTGACAGGATAATTGGCATCATCTAAGAGTTCTCATTATAGATTATCAAGGAAGAAATAGGGGAGGAGTGTATTTATTCTCTGGTGGATGGCCAGTGTGAAGGTACAGAGATGGGAGATTAAGTATTGTGTTTGAAGAACAGAGAGAAAGTTAATTTGACTGGATTGTAGACCACGAGACAGGGAGTAATATCCTATAAGGCTGGAAAAATAGTTTAGGGCTAGGATGTGTAGGACTTTAGAAAACAAAAGAGTTTATATTTTGTCTTAACCAATGTCAGTGTTACAAAAATATTTAAGTATGTCTGCTCTATGGGGAGTCTAGATTTTAACAGGAATAGGCATAGGTAATAGGAAGTCACTGGACTTGGTTGAATAGGGAAGTCGCATGGTTAGATCTGTACTTTGGCAACAATATGTAAGATGGACCTAAGTGGGGAGAGACTTGAGGCAGCGAAACCAGTTAGGAGGTGTTGCAGTATTCTAGGTGAGGAGTGAATAAGATACGAACTAAGGCAGTATCTGTGTAAATAGAAAGAAGAGTTCAGATATAAAGGTCGTTGTGAAGATAAACATCAAGATTTGGAAACGTATTGTCTGTATGGAGTGAGAGAGCGTGGGGAGTCCAGGATAATGCCAGGATTGTGTATCTGAGATATTGAAAGGGTTCCCTACTTCTACAGAAACAAGGAAGTTTTAAAGAGGAAGAGGGTTTAGGAGTTAAGATGATGAGTGCAATTTTAGGCATATCGAGTTTAAGTAGTCTCTGAGACATCCAATATAAAATGTTCAATAGTCAATTCATGGCATAGGATTAAAGCTCAGGAGTGCTGGGTGGGACATGTAAAGGTGAGAGTCATATGCAGAGATATTAATTAAATTCATATGTGCAATTGAGGTTACTGAGATACCACAGAGAGACCAGATAGGTCATTGGGGAGCATCCATAATTAGGCAGTATCATATAGATACTGACCCAGGAAAGAGACTAAAAGGGAGCAGCCAGAAAGGTAGGGGTAAACCAAGAGAGAACAGTCCCTCTCTCCTAAAAGAACAAAAAACCCAGAGAGAATAGTGTATTTAGGGGGAAGGGGACATTAACAGTGTCAAATGCAGCAGATGGGTCAAGAAATATTAGGACTGAGAAAAGATTATTAGATTTAGCAATTAGGAAATGATTATTAACTTTGGAGAGGACAGTTCAGTGATAAAGTCTAAACCCAGATTGCAAAGGGTTAAGGAAAGAGTGAGAGGAGGGGAAGTAGAGGCAAGCAAAGTGTAGATAACTTTTTCAAGGAGTATATTTGAGAAAGGGAGGAGAGATATAGTTAGGATGTAGCTTGAGGGGATGACAAGGTCTAGGGATCCTGTCATTTTTTTTAAAGGATGGAGAAAACTTGGTTATGTCTCAAGGCAATAGAGAAGGAAACAGTTGATAGGGACATGTTGAAGGTTCATGAGAGAAGGAGAATAATTGAGGATACAATCTGCTGGAGGATACAGGAAGGGATAGGATCAAGTGTGTAGAAGATTTGGCCTTGGCAAACAGAAGGGGGCTGTCTTTTTGTCAGATTGGATAAAAGGAGGAGAGAGTGATAGAGGATGCCCTTTGAGATGAAGAGGAGACAAGTCCTCAGATAAGGGATATGGGGAAAGAAGAATGTGTGGGAGGGGACAGGCTTCATGAAGGAAGAGAAGGCTTGAAATAGCTTTTTTAGGGGAGTGAGATTAGGACTCAATTGGAGAGGAATAAAAGAACTAACCTTTTGCAGTGAGGGCCCAGGTGAGATGAGTTAATACGAATTCATAATGTACCCACTCAGCAAAGTTTTGGGACATCCTCCAGCTTCCTCATTTACTCTGAATAGGTATGGAGAAAGTGGATGATGGGTGTAAGTCGTAGCTGAGATTTGGCAAGAGAAAAGCAATGATAGGACAGGGGTAAGGGATTCAAGAACAGAGGACAGTGCAAAGTTGAAACAAGTACATGGAGAGGGAGGAAAGTGAAGTCAGAACTGAGGTAGTGGCCTAAGAAAGTACTGAGAGGTGAAGAGAATGAAAATATTGAAGAGGGTAAATAAAGTGTAGGAAGCATAGAAAGAAGTGTCCAAATCTTTGTGAGCTCATGGATCATACTGTCCTTGGGGTTTTCTTGGCAAGGATACTGGAGTGGTTTGCCATTTCTTCCAGTGCATTAAGGCAAACAGAAGTTAAGTGACTTGCCCAGGGTCCCACAACTAGTAAACAAGAGTCTGCGGCAGGCCTTCCTGACTCCAGGACCAGTGTGCTGTCTACTGCGCCACCTTGCTGCTTCCCTGTAAGTAAGGGCAAAAGCTGAAAATATAAAGGGGGCATCATCATCATCATCATCATCATCATCATCATCATCATCATCATCTGGCACATAGCCCACATCTTCATGAAAACTTCCCTATACTGAACTCTAAAATCCTAAAGCATGTTTAGACTTCAAAGAAATAATTTCACGCTTGAGTATATGTTGACTTGTGATCTTCTTTAGTTGGTTTATTCATGTTTCTCATTTCCACAGTGAGACTATAAGATTCCCTGGGGCAGGTACCATACCTCATACTTTTTATGCTCCGTTAGACCAGCTCAGTTTTTGAGAATTGATTAGTAGGTTATACCTCAGACCTCACTGAGCACTTTGTTTTGTAACTCTACTTTCCATGTTGGTGTCTAAACTGCTTTCAGAAGGTTAAGTTTTGAGGACAGGAATTGTGTATTTATCTAACATTGGAACTTCCCTCAGTTATCCAGCATCCACCCTGTTCTCCACACAGAAGGTATTAAACAAAATAAGGGCTGGATAAATATTTGTTAACTTGTATGTTAATGTGAAAAGGAAGGATGGAAAGTTTAAAATAAGTAAAAGGGAAACCTTTTGAACAATAAAACTATTACATGGTAAGACTGTTTTCTCAGTAAAGAGCAAATGACCTATGTGTCTACCCAATTAAAATCTTCCAGAAACAAACAAAAATGCTGTAACAATCATGCTAGAGTGAGTATCATATAACCAAATATGTAAGTTCAGTGGGTTCAGTATAGGTAGTGGGTTCAGATGCTTATTAGTGATCCTGGGCAAGTCACTTACCCCTGTTTGCCTCAGTTTTCTTGTAAAATGATCTGGAGAAGGAAATGGCAAAACACTCTATCATCTTTTTAAAAATTTAATGTTTTATTTTCCCCCAGTTACATGTAAAAATAATTTTTAAACATTCATTTTTAAAACTTTGAGTTCCAAATTCTCTCCCTTCCTTCTTTTCCCCCGACCATTGAGAAGGCAAGCAATTCAACATAGGTTATATATCTGTAGTCATGTAAAACATATCCATAATAATCATGTTATGAAAGAAAACAGACAAAAAACTCAAGAAAAGTAAACTAAAAAGAAAGCATGCTTCAATCTGTATTCAGACACCATCAGTTCTTTCTCTGGGAATGGATAGCATTTTTCTTCACAAGTCCTTCATTGTTGTCTTAGGTGGTTGTATTGCTGAGAATAGCTGTCATTCATAGTTTATCATCTTACAATATTGCCATTACTTTGCACACAGTACATTTCACTTTGTATTAACACATGCAGGTCTTTTCAGGTTTTTCTGAAAGTACCCTGCTCATCATTTCTTATAGTACAACAGGATTCCATCATAATCACATACCACAATCTGTTTAGCCATTCCCCAATTGATGAGCATCTCTTCAATTTCTAATTCTTTGCCCTTAGAAAAGATCTGCCATAAATATTTTTGTACATATGGGTCCCTTTCCTTTTTTTTTTTATCTCTTTGGGGTACAGACCTAGTAGTGCTATTGCTGGGTCAAAGAGTATGTATGGTTTTGTAGCTCTTTGGGCATAGTTCCAAATTGCTCTACAGAATGGTTGGATCAGTTCACAATTACATCAACAATTCATTAATGTCTCATTTTCCCACATCTCCAACATTTGTCATTTACCTTTTCTGTTCCATTAGCCAATCTATTTGGTACGAGGTAGTACCTCAGAATTGTTTTAATTTGCATTTTTCCAATCAAAGTGAGTTAGAGTATTTTTTTTAATGTAGTATAGATAGCTTTGATTACTTAATCTGAAAACTGATCATATCTTTTGATCATTAATCAATTGAAGAATGGCTCTTACTTTCATACATGTTTGAGAACTGAGGCCTTCATCAGAGAAACTTGTTTCAAATTTTTTTTCATCTATTCTCTCTCTCCTTTCACCCTGTCCCTCCTTAAAAGTGTTTTGCTTCTGATGGTCCCCTCCTCCAATCTGCCCTCCCTTCTATCACACCCGCCTTTCTCTTACACCCTTACACACCCCCACTCTTACACTCTCACACACACCTTCCCCTCCTACTTTCCTGTAGGGTAAGATAGATTTCTATACTCAATTGAGTATGTATGTTATTTCCTCTTTGAGCCAATTCTGATGAGAGTAAGGTTCATTCATTCCCTTTCAGCTTCCCCCTGTTCCCCTCCACTATGAAAGCTTTTTCTTGCCTCTTTTATGTGAGATAATTTACCCCATTCTACTTCTCCCTTCCTCTTTCTCCTAGTATATTCCTCTCTACCTTTTAATTTTATTTTTTAGATATCATCCCTTCACATTTAACTAACTTTCTATAGTCAGAGTTTTTTTTTTCCTGTTGTTTGCTCATTTCCCCAGTCTATTACTTGACTTTTAACTCTTTGTTAAAGTAGGGCTCTGCTTCCAGAGTGGAGAGCACCCTATCCTAGGTGTTAAAAGAGATATTTCTAGGGACCTATAAGTTTTCAAGGTGGTATTATGTTTACTACTCCTCTGGTCTGTGAGCAACCACAAACACTATTCTGCCCTGGAACTGTGAGGAGGGTTCCCCCTCCACTGTGGCTGCAAGCTGTGCTATGCTAGTGCTCCTCCTCACCCTGGGACTTACACCCAGGATTGCTACCTGGATCTAAGTATGGGCAAAGCAACAGAGTCCTACTTCAGGGCTAGCAAAAAAAGCCCCTGTAATCTCCTTCTGACCAGTTGTTTGGTGCCCTTACCATCTGTGGGCTGAGAGCTCTGGAGCAGTTGCTGCCACTGCCACTGCTGATTCAGTCACTTCCAAGGTCTGCTCCTGGTTTTTTGTAGCCTGCTGCGCTGGCTTGGCCTGCACTGGACTGTGTTCTACTTGCACCCAGGTGTTTCAGACCGTTCCTGCCAACCTTCCAAGATGTCTTGGGCTGGGAATTTGTTTCACTCCATCTTTTTTTGTGGGTTCTGCTGCTCTAGAAATTGTTTAGAGTGATTTTGAAAGGTATCTGGAGGGGTTTAGGGGAGAGCTCAGGTGAGTCCCTGCCTTTATTCTGCCATCTTAGTTCCACCTCTTTACTCCAGCATCTTTGCCAAAACAAAACAAAACAAAACAAAAAAAATCAACCAACCACCCACCATCACCACCACCAAAAACAACCAAACAAATAGAGTCATAAAGAATAGGACATATCTGAAAATGGTGAAAAACAACATAGGTAGTGGTGGAGGGCAATGCATAATTTTCCCACATCTTGTGTTTATTGGTGGATCAAGGTTCCAAGAGATCATCAAAGAAAGTTACCTATTTTGTTTGATGCAGAAAAATGAGTTCATTGGTGATTTGAGACATGCATGCTCTATTTCATTTCTCACACTTACCTTTCTACTTCCTCCCAAAAATGATGCCCCAGGAATAGAAAAAATGGAGCTCTATCGTTTTGAGGCAGATAGGGAACCACATTGTATCCATCATCTGTGCTCATGTTCTTCAATAGACAGTTAAAGAATTTGTAAATGGCTTATGAATGAATTAATCTTTGGTAATAAAAATAAGCTTGTTTTGTTACAGATGACTTCCTAGTTATTTCTGCTGCTTGGATCTCCTCATCACTATTTTTTTCTTGGTCTGTTAAAGGAGTTGGCCCTTTTGATTTGTTCCCAGGAGAAGAAAATTTATCCATAGATATAGCAATGACAGTGAATTGAATAATACAAATGAGCTATAGTCTTGTATTCCTTTCAGAAAAAGGAGGTTAGAATAAACTAAACCATTTATCTCCATTATGCTAGATATGTAATATTTGCATGGAACAAACTCTACTACCTGTTGATAAAAATGAATGGAAAATAAAAGTTTGGATTTAATTTATTTGGGTCTGCCTAATCCACTGCTCTTCCAATTTCTCTTTCCAACATATTTCTTATAAATATACACACACAGACATGTATCTTCATTGACTACAAAGATTAAATGCAATAAAGATGGATGGGTTGCATAGAGTCATTCACTTGTTTTATACACTACCAGTTGATGTACCTTCATCTTTCTTATGTGAGAATTAATGGAGGGATTTTCCTTTTCTTGCATGTTTATTGAAGACTGAGAATTAAAATTGAAAATATTGCAACAAAATAAATTTATTTAAAACCACAAAAATCCTTCAGAAGTCCTGAGCTACTTTCTTTGTATAGACCTCACTGTGCTCTATATTTCTCTAATGGAAAATTTAGTGGAGGATGAAATCTGTCCATTGTCATGGCACAGATATTGAGCATAATATATGCTCTTAGATTACTCTGAAGTACCTTTACTCAGTGAAATCCACAATAACTGGGATGATGTGACTTTTTTGTAGTCATTGCAAAGTAAAGCTGAATATACTGTACTTATCCAGTACAAAGGTATGCCCCTTACCAATTTGGCTTGAATAAAACCTGAGGGCGACACATAATAAGTCCTATATTTCAATATAAAACTCCACGCTACATTTCATTTTCAAGAAGACCATGTTTTATGGGGTGTTCTCTCTAGTTTGTAGTACCTCTTTTCACATCAACAGAGGTAATTCAATTCTTTCCCTGGAGTTCCAATCAGGAGGACTCTCCTGATGTCTTTAGATTATTAATAAAGGAATTAATAAAAGCAAGCTCAGAGATCTATTTAATATTGAGAATTATACAGAGACATTAGCTTAGTTTCATTGGATTATATTAGAACTAAACCTATTTACCTGCTTTTCTTAGAAATGAGAATTCAGTTATTAACTTTGCTTCATTATTCTTCCAAGTACAGTTAAAATAATTATTTAGGGACTGGAAAATTCAAAGGCCATTTTAAAAGAAGACTTAGGAGATGTTCAGAGTTTGTGGTTATTTCAGGAACTAGCCTTTAAAAGAAAATGGAATAAATGGAATCCAGTTATGGTCTGTGATGTACTTGTGATTTGATGAGAAATGATACAAATTCAACTCATACAAGCAAGAGAACAATTAGAAGGACCACACTGATCCTAAAAACCATTTCTTTCTCAGAATACTCCTTGATGTCAGAACATCGTCGACTTGTTTTACTCTTAGTATAAGGACAGCCTGCTTCAGAAAACAAAATAAAACAAGGTATAATACATTCTTAACTCAAATAGAAATTATTTTCTGTATCTCCTTTTAGATCATATTTGATGAAAGCATCCAGGGCATTCTTAGACAGAATCTGCCTCAGCTTTCATTGGTAGTTCTATTCAATTACATTCTACAAACATTTATTAACCTCCTACTATGAGCAAGATGTTATGGCAGGAGCTGAGGACAGAAAGAAAAAAAAACAAAAGAATCTCTGGCTTCAAGGATTTATTCCGCTGCTACCTGTTAGAAGATGTAAGGGAGGGAGAGCTTTTTCTCTAGTACTGACCTTGGGACCACAGACTAGCCTCATATTCCTTCTCCATGCTGTTTTTCCAAAATGAGTTTTCCCGATGATAAGACTCTTAGCCAACTTTTAAAAAAGCAAACTATCTTTTGCCAGGGTGGGGAATCTCCATATAAACTATATACAAACAGTCATATTGTAGGCATATAGCTTAGTCCTAGAGTCCAGCTTGGAATGATTATACAAATACAATATAAATACTCAGGATTCTGCGATTTCCTCTGATGGGGTACAGAAAAATCTTAGGGAGTTGCCTGGGGGCTATTCAGTCGTTTCAGTCATATCTGACTCTATGATGCCATTTGGAGTTTTCTTGGCAAAGATACTGGAGTGGTTTGTTGTTTCCTTCTCCAGCTCATTTTACAGAGGAGGACACTGAGGCAAACAGAGTTAAGCGACTTGCCCAAGCTAGTAAGTGTTTGAGGCCAGATTTAATCTGATGAAGATGAGTCTTCCTGATTTCAGGCTTGGCACTCTATCCACTGCACCACCTAGCTATGCTTTGTATGGGATTCAGAAGGTTTTTATTTTTGTCTTTTTTACTTTTGCATGCTATCCACTATACCACACTCCTTCTTGTCATAATTGTCTCGAGAAACAGTAAATTTAAAGTCACAAGGGATCCTAGAAATAGTTTGATTTAACCTTCTAATTTAACAGATGGAGAATATGGGGCACAAAGAGAGGAAATGATTTGCCTAAGGTCATCAAGGTAGTAAAGTACCAGAACAGGACTGATTCTATCATGCCACACTTCCTTTTCAGTTTTAAAGACTAGTTTTATCTCCAGGCTGGTTAAGCATTCTTTATTAGCCCTCTAACAAGTTTTTTTTTTCCCCTTTATTTTCTGAGTCATAGCAAATATCTGGAGCTTTTAAACTGGTTTCCTCTTGCTCTCTGAGTTCCATAATCAGAGTCAGACCCAGAGGCCAAGCTGGTTCCCATAAACTTCTGCCCTCCTTCCTGCTATGAATCAATTCTCCCTTCTTTTCTGTTGTGAAAAGATAATATGTTTGAACATTGTTTTATCCAAAATAGTTTAGAAAGGTTTGGAATAGAAGAAAAGTCAAATTCCTTTTAAGAAGAGGCTTAGAGGGAGATGAAAGAAACTAGCTTAGTTAATAGGTAATCTTATGTGAGTATAACTTTCATATTAGTAAGAGCTTCAAAAGAGAGACACAGAAGGTCATTGTTAAGGTCTCTCAAGAAACCTTTTTTTTTTTCTGATTGGACAGGATAGCCATGGTAACTCAATGCTGTGTCTGGACCACCATGCTTCACAGAATGGATTTTAGTTGAGTTGTCAAAGAATAGGGAATTTCCATTCAAGAGGCTTTGGTGAAAAGATGCATAATGATGATTATGGTGATGGTTATAATAGCCAGCATTTATATAATATTTTAAGGTTTGCAAAATGAATTACAAATGTTATCTTTCTAAAAAGAAACTTTTATTGAATTCTTTGAGCTTTTTTGACACCATCATAATTTCCCCAATATTCCTTCTGTCCCCTTCACAGAGAGCCATTCCATATAACAAATATGTATATTTGTACAAATATGTATATATATTCATATTGTTAAATACGTATATATTTAAAGATTAAAAACAAGAAAATATCTTCACAAATAGTCAATACAACAGAAAAAATCAGTCCATCTCTTACCTCTGCTGAAGAATGGGGTGGAAGCTTCTTTTCATATATCTCCTTTGGAGATATGCTTGTCCTTTGTAATTTTGAAACTTTCACTTTTGATTCTATTTTGTGATTTTTTCCCACTTACACTTGCAGTCATTACGTATATTGTTTTCTTGGCTCTACTTACTTCATCCTATATCAGTTCATGTAGATCTTTCTATGCTTCTCATATTCATTATATCATCATATTCATTTGTTACAGCACATAATATTCCATTTCATTAATGTACCACAATTTGTTTGGTCATTTCCCAATTGATAGACGTCTATTTTGCTTCTTATTCTTTGCTATCACAAAAAGTGTTGCTAAAATATTTTGCTGGCTATGGAAATTTTCTTATTATCAATGGCCTTCTTAGAATGTAAGCCTAGGCAGAAGCTAGGTGGTGCAGTGGATAGAGCACCGGCCCTGGAGTCAGGAGGACCTGAGTTCAAATTCGACCTCAGACACATAACACTCACTAGCTGTGTGACCCTAGGCAAGTCACTTAACCTCAACTGCCTCACCAAAAAAAATGAATAAATAAGAATGTAAGCCTAGTAGTGGAATTTTCTGGGTCACAGGGCGTGGACATTTGAGTCACTTTTTTTTTTTTGCATAATTTTACATTGCTTTCCAAAATGCTTGTACTGATTCACAGCTTCACCAAAAATGCCCTAGTGTTTCTATCTTCCCATAGCTTCTCCCACAGTGACTCTTTCCATCTTTTGTTCTCTTTACCAGTTTCCAGTATATGAAGTGAAACCTTAGGGTTGTTTGGATTTGCATTTTTCTTTATGTTAGTGATTTAGAACATCATTTCATATGGTTATTAATAGTTTACAATTCTTTGGAGAACTGTTTCATCATTTCCTTTGAGCACTTATCTATTGGGGAATGGCTTTTGTTTTATATCTCTATATAACTATCTCTACATACATACCTACACATATATGTTAACTGTTTATATATCTTTGATGTAAACCTTTATCAGAAAAGTATGATAGAAAGATCCCCCCCCCATTTGACTCTTTCCCTTCTTATCCTAAGTGTCTTGATCTGTTTACACAGTTCAGTTTTGTGTAATCAAAGTTATCTATTTTATTTTTTTGCAATTACCTCCATCCCTTGTTTGGTTAAGAATACATCTACCTGTGAAAGGTATATAATCTGTTTCTCTTCTAATTATTTTTTATGACATTATCTTTAATATTAAGGTCCCATGTCCATTTAAAATGTATTGTTGAATATGGTGTAAAGTGTCCTAAGTCTAATTTCTGTCAAGTTGCTTTCCAGTTTCCCCAGTAGATTTTATCAAATAAGTTTTCCCCTAGGTTTTTGAATTCCATTGTTTTTTGATTCTCCATTGTCCAGTCTGTTTCATTGATTTACCTATCTATTTTCTTTATTTTTAAAGTCAATACCATATGGTTTGGATAAATGTGTCTAAGTCAAGTAGAAAAGGGGACGACCAGACTATGCAAAAGGATCCCTGTTGATATTGACTTAGAAAACCATATGTTAACATTATCTATGTTCCATTATATTTTTATTTTTGTTAAATTTTCCCAATTATATTTTAATCTGATTTGGATAAGCACTCTGGAGTGCTTGTGTGTTTAACACCTCTGGTTTGGAGAACTGCTGTTTTATAAGGTCTGCTTTATGCTATTTTATGAATCTGAGCACACTATTCCCCCTTCTTCCTTACTTCTTTTCATTATTACCCTTAATATCCTAGATCTTTTAATTTTCTGAATGGATTTTGTTATCATTTTATTGAATTCTGCAATGTATACCTTAGATAATTTGATTCACATAGTGTTAAATCTATAAACTAATTTTCAAAGTATTATCATTTTTATTTTATTGGCAAGGACCAGTCACAAGCACTGAATATTCCTCCAGCTATTTAAGTTATCCTTCATTTCTTTGTGTGTGTGTGTGGGTGGGGGGCAATCGGGGTTAAGTGACTTGCCTAGGGTCACATAGCTAGTAATTATCATGTGTCTGAGACTGGATTTGTACTCACGTCCTCCTGACTTCAGTGCCAGTGCCCTATCCACTGTGCCACCTAGCTGCCCTATTCTTCATTTCTTTAAGGAGGATTTTGTAATTGAATATGCCAGTATTATCTCAATTTATTCTCCTAACAATCTAGCGGTAAGCGCTATTACTTTCATTCTACAGATGAGGAAATTGAGGCAGGTAGGGGCTAAGTGCCTTGCCCAGGGTCGCACAGCTAGTAAATACCTAAGGCTGGATCTAAACTCAGGTCTTTCTGATTCCAAGACCAGTGCTTATACCTCCTGGGGTTGCCTTTAGCCATCACTACAAAAAGATATGGAGGCAGCAGACCAGGAAGGTATCAGATAGGAATTTGTGGCAAAGACAGAGGAATTCTGGGAAGATGGTAGAATAGTCAGAAGATTCCAGGCTCTCCAAATTTCCTTCACAACACACAAAACATTGCCTTAAAATGAACATAGACCAGCAAAAATGAAGGGGAAAAGCAGTTGTCTTTCTGAGCAAAACTTGAGAGGTCCTCAGGAAGGCCAGGACCTCCAGGGAACTGAAGTTTGGCCTCAGTGAAGTGTAAACACCACCAGGTTGACTATGCTGAATCAAGAAACATCAGGGCCTGGGGGTAGCTCCACCCGGAAGAAGACTAAGCCTCAAAAACTTTCACCTCACAAATTTTTACCTCAGGGCCTCAGGAGCTTTCACCTGAAGAACTTTCACCTCACAAACCTTCTTCTAAGGAACAGTGTGGGGATAAGAGGGCTGAGTAAGGGAAGATAGATAGATTTACAAGCGAATTCTATCAAACATTTAACAATCAACTAATTCCAATATTAAAGAAATTATTTGGATAATAGGCAAGGAAGGGATCCTAAATTACTTTCATGGAACAAATATGATACTGATACCTAAACCAGGAAGAGTAAAAACAGAGAAAGAAAATTATAGACCAATTTCATTAATGAATATGGATGCAAAAATCCAAAATAAAATACTAGCTAAAATATTACAACATATTACGAAGATTATACATTATGACCAAGTGGGATTTATATCAGGAATGCATAAGGAAAACTATTAACGTAATTGATTATATCAATAATAAAAATAAAAAAGAGATCAATAGATGCAGAAAAAGCTTTTGATAAAGTGCAGCACTCATTTCTATTAAAAGCACTTGAAAGTATACATATAAATGGATTGTTTCTTAAATTGATAAAAAAAAACCCATTTACCTAAAACTATTAGCAAACATTATTTGTAATAAGGCTAAACTAGAAGTCTTCCCAGGAAGATGAGTGTGAAACAAGGATGCCCACTGTAACCAATATCATTCAATATTGTATTGGAAATCCTAGCAATAGCAATGAGAAGAAAAAGAAATAGAAGGGATCAGAATAGGGAATGAAGTAATAAAACTACCCCTTTTTGCAGATGATATGATGATATACTTGGAAAAGCCCAAAGATTCACCTAAAAATTAGGTGAAACAATACTTTTAGCAAAGTAGCAGGATATAAATTAAATCCATATGAATCATCAACATTCCTATACATT
Source organism: Phascolarctos cinereus (assembly GCF_003287225.1). Lineage (NCBI taxonomy): Eukaryota > Metazoa > Chordata > Mammalia > Diprotodontia > Phascolarctidae > Phascolarctos > Phascolarctos cinereus. Next base: position 120,872,830 of record NW_027555514.1, on the reverse strand, counting down.
ACAAACAAAACCCTGCAAGAAGAAATAGTAGGAGATACCCCACTTAAAATAACTCTAGATAGTATAAAATATCTGGGAGTATACCTTCCAAAACAAAGCCAGGAACTATATGAACAAAATTATACTAAAAAAACTATCTATACTAATAAAATTAGATTCAAATATTGGAGAAATATTCACTGTTCATGGGTAGGCAGGGCCAATATAATAAAAATGACAATTTTACCTAATTTATATATTCAGTACCATCCCAATGAAATTTCCCAAAAATTATTTTACTGAATTACAAAAAAAAACATAACAAAATTCATTTGGAAGAATAAAAAGTCAAGAATATCAAAGGAACTAATTAAAAAATGTACAGGAAAGAGGCTTAGCATTATCAGATCTTAAACTATATTATAAGGCAGTAATCAAAACTATCTGCTTTTGGCTAAGAAGTAGAAAAGTAGATCAGGGGAACAGAGTAGACATACAATTTACAGTAGCAAATAGTAACCTTGTATTTGACAAGTGTAAAGACTTAAGTTTTGGGGATAAGAATTCATTATTTGGTAAAAATTACTGGGAAAACTGGAAAGCAGCGTGGCAGAAATTGAGCATAGACTAATATCTTACACCATTTACCAGGATAACATCAAAATGGATACATGAACTAAATGTAAAGAGATATTACAAGAAAATTTGAAGAACATGGAATATATTACCCATCAGACTTATGGATAGATGGACAATTGATGGATAATTTTGATTACATTAAATTTACCAGCTGGGCAAGTCACTTAACCTCTGTTTGTCTCAGTTTGCTCAACTGTAAAATAGGGATAATAGTCCCTGTACCAGGGTTGAGATATCATCATATATAGATACTGTGTTAATGCCATCATCATGGTGGTTCCACGGGCATTAGAGGTGAACTTCCTGCTAGGGTTAGTCCTCTGGGCCTGCATATTCTTGCACATTTGAGACTAGGTCCTCTACACAGTGTAGGAAGTCAGAGGAAGAGATCACCCACGGTTTGGGAAGTTGAGAAAGGAACTAAAAGTCAGTGGGTCCCAGCCTTGATTTCAACAAAATATATGATTTAGATAAGCAGAAAGGAGAAGCTTTGGGATTCCATGCTGGGAGATGTATGAACTTTTGTTCATATAAAGACCAGAATACCCATGAATATTCAAGCAACAATGAGGCCAGTTTGGCCAAGGGAAAGTGCATACAATTCAACTGAGGTGATAAGATGCATATATAAAGCAACTTGAGAAGATTATGCGTTATGGAATTACACATGGTCGTATTTGCTTCAAATTATAAGTTTGTAGGAATTTAGAAAAGGGAGATGTCAACGTGATCTATAGTTCTTGAAAGAAGTAAAGGATTTGTATTATTAGAGAAAGTGGGGAGAGTATTCCAACCATTCGTTCATTTCATAAATAATTATTTTGCACCTGCTACGTATAAGGCACTGTGTTAGGAACTACGAAGGATAAAATGATGACTAAGTCCCTGACCTGAAAAAGATCATAATCAAGGGAGGGAAATCAGTTGTACATGCTTATAACTATAATTGCCCATGTGATGGGGAGATAGGATGAACAGAATTGTGGAGCTGAGAATGAGCATGGGTGCATGTGAGCCTTTAAGGAGAAAAATCTGATTGAGATTTTGTATTGAGCAGTGGTTATAAATAAGGATCCACAAGTAGGGTGGGTGAGCTGATGGAGAGTCTTGAATGGCTGGCTAAGGAGTGACTCAGGCCAACACAGATGATTTAGGTTGGGCAGAAGGGAAAAAGAAGAAGAAATGTGAGATAAAGAGAAAAATTGAAACACTTAGAGAGCTACAGAATTGTAACTTAGGAGGGGCTATAGTGGACTTTGTCCCAGGGTTCTGAACTGTAGATGATACTAACAGAACTTGTACTGTACAGGTAGAAAAATCTGAGCTTAGTATCTATTTAGAAAGTACACACACACACACACACACACACACACACACACACACACATTCATATTTTAAAAAGAAAGTTACTGGTTGAATCAGTTCCTTCTCCTCCTCCATAGCTATACCCTAAGTGAGTTCCTTCCAGGCTTAACCTGCTCCATCCTCTGTCAGTAGTTGGATTTCTGTTTCTCCCACATGGGGTATTTCCCTTCCCTTCACCTTGTATTCTAAAGTCAAAGGTTTCTCCCTAAGACCCACCCCTTCAACTAAATTTGTCTTAAAAGGTTTGGTGTGAGATGGTCTTTCACACCCTTGACCCTAGTGCTCTGCTTCCTGCCCTGCAGAGCATTTTGTTTGGCTTCCCCTGGGTGGACCACTTATAGCTCTATAATTGCTTAATCTATCAAATTATTCCAAATGGGATTCCCTATTAGCTTAGAGAAGAACATGGCCTTCAGACTTTGTAGCTGGAATTTTGTGATGTACTTGGTTGAAGATGAAGGCCAGAATGTTCTTCTTTTGTGTGCTTTCTTAAGGACATTGCTTGTTTGATTTACTGATATTGGTGGCACAGTGGATGGAACACTGGGCCTGGAGTCAGGAAGACCTGAATTCAAATCTGACCTCAGACACTTACTAGCTGTGTGACCCTTGGTAAGTCACTTAACTTTGTTTGCCTCAGTTTCCTTATCTGTAAACTGAGTTGGAGAAGGAAATGGCAAACCATTCCAGAAAACCCCCAAAGGGTCACGAAGAGTTGGACACAACTGAAAAACAATTAAACCCTAAAGCATCTGAACAAGGTAAGCACTATATGAAAATTCCCTTCAGAGAGGAGGAAAGTCTTGACTATGTACTGAAGGAAGTGAAAGATTTTTATGGTTAGAGAATGCAGGGGAGTGTATTCCAGTCATTCATTCACTACAAATGAATTTACCTAAACAGAATTTGAGTACTTGATGTACTTAGACATTTCAAGTACTGTGTCTTTGTGGGGCAACTGAGAAACTATACTAATGACTTGACTGGTGAATACAGTTTTAGAAAGATGATTTTCCCCCTGAAGTGACAAAATTGGAACTGAGTCAGATTATCGTCATCATCATCATCTCATTTTGATTGCTTTGTTCTTTGTCTCCTTGCTCTTTTTGAACTTCTTGTTCTCCTCCTCATTTCTCTTCCTCCTCCTCCTCTTCCTTTTCTTCCTCTTCCTCTTTCTTTCCCTCCTCCTCCTTTTTCTCCTTCTCCTCTTCCTTCTTTTTCTCCTTCTCCTCCTCTTTCTTCTCCTCCTTCTTTCTCTTCTCCTCCTCCTTTTCTTTCCCTCTTCCTTCCCCTCTTCCTCCTCCTATCCTCTTCTTTTTTCCTTCCTCCTTCTCTTCCTCCTTCTCCCTCTTCTTTCTTCAGGAATGAGGGAGAGACATTATACTGAGACAACCAAAGTCTTACTATTCACAACCAAACCAAGCTCTAAAGCATCCTTTCCAATAGGTGATCCAGGCTCTTCTAGGTCATTGCCAATCAAATTCTGTTTCTTTCATCTCATCATCAAATGCAGAGTTCTTAATTGCCAAGAGCCTTGGACTGTCATAGACTTTCGTTGTAGAGCAAAGGAAGGTGAGTTCACAAACACAGGATTGTTTCAAGAAGTAAGTGGAAAACATGCCCTTGTAAAGTGGCATTTTTAGCAGAAGTTTCTGACCTTGCTATAGCGTCCAAATGAAAGTCTAGATAACTTGATATCGACAAGAAAAAAAATAAAATGTCATCAGGAGAAATGGATCCATTTGTTCTCTTATCTACCTACTTTATCATCTTTGTCTCCAAAAACATTGTCACTGATTTTTAAATCTTGGAGGAAACACAAATGACTCAGTAGAGTACAGGTTCTCTTCAAGGAGTCAAATACAATGCTTTTGGTTTCTGGGAAATAGGATTACCCCCCAAAATGTTGCAGTATGAACTTTGCTAAAAATAGGTCCATTAAAATAGAACCAAAATTGACACTAAGAGAGAGTCTAGATGCTATAGTGGTATGTTGCTGAGAATCTAAAACAAACCATTTAATGAGATAATTGTAGTTGGGAAAATATAAATAGAGACCAATGGGCTCATTTTTTTAAAAGCCTAATTTTGGCCTTATTTTAACAAGCTACCCTGCGTTATATAACATGTTTATCTTTTTATTATATGATCAACCAAATATAGACTTTTTGAGGATATTTACAGAAATAATGAGATTTTATGTTTATTCTCATGATATGTTATTTTTAGAGGCTGTAAGTGGCTACATTTCTTTAGACCCATGGAAAGAGGAGAAAACAAAAAACCTTCCAAAATCCCCCCACCTCCCGGCTATTTCCATCCATGGAGACAGTGTGGTATGATGGGTGGCTAGATAACTGGCCCTGAAGTGGGGAAGGCCTGGATTCAAATCCCATCTGATATCCTTCATAGCTGTGTCACCATAAACTTCATCTCCTCAAGACTCCTTTCTCTCATCTGTAAAGTGAAGATAAAAACATCTAATTTACTGAGTTGTTGGAGGAGATAATGCTATGTAAAGCACTTTGCAAACCTTAACTTACAATACAAATGTGAGTTATTATTACGCAAAGTAAGGACAGAAAGTAGCAATGGAGCAAATATACAGAGTTAAGGAGGTGGCTTCTTCTGCACTGCCAGTCACCTTGCAAACAACAAGATATTTGTCAAAGTGAAGTAATGACTGTCATCCTGTTGCATGTAAAAACTTTACATACATTTCCTACCAGGTTGATAATTTATTTATGGTTTATTTTAAGAATCCCTGCTGGTTTCCAAATACCTATTGGACAGAAAGCACTATTTGTTTTAATCTCTAAACATATGATACACCAAATAACAGCTCCCTTGTAAAAGGGAAGGTCATTAAAGAAATTTTTGGTAGGCCCTTCCCGAATGTTATATGTGGGTAGAAGGTGTTGAAAGAGAACTAGGGGCAGGTGTTTTAATGATTCAGTAATAGTAAGCTTTTTATGTCAGTACGAATGTGAATTAAAATGGAGCTACTTGAGAAGGTGTTATATTCATTGAGAAGTGGCATTGGACTTTGGAGGGGACTGTGTAAGCTGGTTGGTTTAGTGGCAGCAGGACAACAAATGAAGCCCTCTTTTTAAAGAAGTAGGCCAAGGTATTTATTATTTTTGCCAAGGCTTCTAGAATCCTAATTATAGAATATGAAGGGACCTCAAAGGTCATCTCGTCCCACCTATGTTTCAATACTTCAAAGGCTCCATGATCTCATGTCCTCCATTAGTGCAGAATAAAACCCCATCCATGATTTTTACAGAATCACAGAATTTCAGAGTTGGAACGGATTTTAAAAGCCATCTAGTCCAACTCATTTTCCTCGTCCTCCAAATCCTCCCTATAACCTATCAAATAATGGACTGTTCAGCTTTTGTTTGAGGACCTCCATGGAAGGGGAAACCACTACTTACTCAGCTAGCTCATTCCATTTGCAGACAGCTCAAATTATTATAAAGATTTTTTAAAAATGATATTAAATCTAAGTTTGGCTCTTTGGAAGTTCCACCCATTGCTTTTAGTTCTATCCTCTAGGACTAAACAGAAGAAATCAAATCCCTTTTTCACAGGATAGACCATGAAATCCTTGAAGCCAACTAACACATTCCTCCTGAGTCTTCTGTTCTCAGTTCCTTTCCCCAGTTCTTTTGTGGCATGGAGTCACGGCCCTTACTGATCTGGGCTCATGACTGTGGATATTTTTCAGTTTCTCCATGCCTTCCCAAATTGTGGTGTCCAAAACTGAACATAATACTGTAGATGTCATCTGATGAGGGCAGCATACAGCGAAACTATCACCTCTTTATTCCCGGAAACTCTGCTTCCCTTAATGCACTCCATGATCACATTACTCTTTGGGAATCATATAACATTGTTAATTAATATTAGACTTGAATTTCACTAAAGGTCAAGTTCTTTTTCAGCTCAACATCTCTCTTTCTAATCACGCCCTCTCAGTCTTATGAAGTCATTCTATATGATTCTTGACCTTGTTCTCCAAACATTCCTTTCAGAAGACCCATCCAATATGCTGGAGTCCTTTTTAAAGATCTTTTTACACTTAGAAGACACCAGTATTATACTCTAGCTATCCATTTGTTAACTATCACATAACTGTCCCCCTTCTTTTTTCTGAGTATAATTTCCTTGATGATATTGATGATATGTATTGAGTAAAGGTCATCATTGGAAATATAGTGTAGCCCACTCATGTCAAATTCAAATAAAATTGATTCTTAAGCTTCTGTGTGGGCTGAATATCAATTTAGAAAGCCACATATTCACATTATCTGTGTTCTATTGTGTTTTCATTTATCTAAATATATGTCAATTATATTTTAACCTGGTTCAGGCCACACTGAATATTGCTGAATGTTTGATACCTCTGCCCTACCCTACCTAAATCCACCCAACTTCTCTCCACTGGCATTTGAATCACCTATAAATGTGATTCCTTATAGATTGTGGTGTTCTAATCTAGATCTGAGAATAGATCACCTCTACGATATCCTGGATGGTTGTCATCCAGTTAGAAGTTCTGTAGTGGTGGAGAAGCTGCTCTATCTAGATCCAACCTTCACTTTTGGACATTTGTGAAGTAACGACCCACTCAACAAAAACAAAATGAACCTCAGTTCTGTGTGTACTCTTTCTTTTCCAAAAGTGATGCTGGTGGAGTGGCAGAAAAGAAGTAGAGGATGCCAAGCATAATATAGTTTTTAAACTGTCTGTGAACATAAACATAACAGTACTCCAAGAATGAATTTTGTCTAATAATCAGAAATGTTATATGCCATTCAACCACATCAACACTGGCATTCTTATTGTAAGTTAAGAAAAGAGACAAAGGAAGTTATAGGTAACTAGAAGGATGTCTCATAGTTTCTCCTTGGGGAGGAAAATAAAGAAGTTGGCAGAATTGACTTCATTATATATCCAAAGGGAGAGAGAGAGAGAGAGAGAGAGAGAGAGAGAGAGAGAGAGAGAGAGAGAAAGAAGGAGGAGCAGGAGAAGAAGAAGAAGAAGAAGAAGAAGAAGAAGAAGAAGGACAGATAGAGACAGAAGCAGAGAGAAAGGAAGATAGAGATAGAGACACAGAGAGAAACAAAGCCAGAAAGTTGGAGAGAGACAGACACAGAGAGAAACAGAGACAGACAGAGACAGAGACAGAGAGACAGAGAGAGAGATTTTCATGGGACTGTTGGTCAACATATCTTTCAGTACATATGGTGATCACAGGCAAGCAAAGATAACTGCCCCCTATTCAATAACATCTGTTACAGAGGGTGATGAAGCAAATAAATTCTATGAAAGGCCCAACAAGATCCTTTAGATCATGTTAATATAGGGCATGCCTCATTTCTACATTCAGGTTCCTAGTACATGTTTCGGTGCATCATCTACTCAAATTCATAGCTCTAAGTTCTCATTTCTGCTGAAACTTGCCCCATAATCAAAGCCAAATGGACTTTATGACATGTTAATAAGGGAAAGGACATTTGCTTAAAACAGAAGGCAGGGTATCTAACAAAGGGTTACCATCAGTTCACTCATGGGAAGGTACTAGGATCATACTGTGCAGTAAACAATATTTACCTTTTCATTGGATGTACAGACTCTTTGGAATTACAAGTCTGAAATATTGTGTAGATTTCTATTGACTTTTCTTAGCCCAGCAGCAGCATATCTTGCATATGTGGGCTTCTCAATTGGGAACCAAAGGGGAAACTTAAACCCACATCTTGATATTTTAGCATTGTTGCCATGTTTAGGCTGGAAGGGAACCTCTCATCTTAAAGATGTGGAGACTGGGACCCAGGGGAGATAAAGTGCCCTGCCAAATTTATGAAAGTACTTTGTAAACTCTGCAATACTTCAAGGTTGGTTGTTATTATTTTCATGTGCGGTTTTTAAGACTAGTTTTATTGCTTTAGGTACATGTTAGGGATCTATAAGCATGTAGAGGGCCACAGGCTGTTCAAGAGGTCTCACTGATGGGTGAAGGCCCCTCTCAGGTGCTGATCTTTGAGCAAAGGTCACCTGGTTCGGTGTTCCATTGTATGGATCTGTAACAATCTTTAACTCCCCTAGTTATTGTATGGTCATTATCAGTCTATTCTGGGATTGGAGTCAGATAAGGGCACAGGAGGTGCATGCACTGTCCTTGAGCACAGCATGGGCTATACGTCATTGTATCTTGAGAAAGAGTTCCTATTATTTTACTATATAAGTAAGTGCTTTGCTAAAAATAAACAGAGTTGCTTCCATCTTGTCTCCCGCCTCATCAATGCGCATTCGAGATAGAAGGTTAAGCTGGCCTTATCCCTTCAAAGTTAGTATAGGATCCTGGCTCTAGTGGCGAGCTGAATTAGTTGTGCACAATAAACTGGAGCCCAACGTGGGGCCCCCTTTTGTAGTCTGAAATCTGAAGGGCAGGCAGCGGAGGAAGCTGAGAAAACAACCCACGATCCACAACGTGGGACACCTTTTAGCCTGAAAAGTGAAGGGCCGGGCCGGAGAAAAGGCGGAGAAATCACCCCACGGTCAGGACACCGAGGTCTTTGGGAAGCCAGGCAGCCTCTTTGTGAGAGGTCTCCGAATCGTATCCCGTGGCACAAAACTATGGAGAGGTAAGGTAAAGTCTTATCATGAGACAAAATCTAGGTAAACTCTCAGATAAGGAACAGAATGTTAGAGTAATATATAAAGTGATTAGGGAACAGGGGTGCTCGGTAACTCCAAAGAAAATAAGAGAGTTTCTAGATATTATTGATATAAAATCTCCATGGCACCCCAGAGAAGGGAACTTAGATTTAGAACAATGGAAAATAGTGGGAGAACAATTGACAGAATTTTATGGACACCAAAGGCCCAAAATCAGTTCCTCTGGGTACTTTCACTATCTATAATCTTACAAAAATGGGCTTGTAGGAGCTGTGAGAACAAAGGAAGCTCCTGCCATGTGCCATGAGGAATTTCAAAAATCCCCAAGGGGAAGTAGAAAAGAAAAGTCACAGCACTTATTGTGGACATTTGGAGCATTACAAAGTGAAAAAGTTTCCTTTTAAAAACCAAAACCTTAAGAAAGATTTTGCCTGGTTTTAGAATACCATGAAAAGAAAAGATAAAAAAAAATATATTATTTCATTTGTGTAGGGAATTTCTGACAAGTTTCTCGCTTTTGGATTCTCCCTGTCATTTTGTTCTATGTTTGTCTGTGTCTGTGTGAATGATGGTCTGTGCTGAAATGCTGTTAGTGACTTTCTTCCCTTCCCTCCCTAATACCAGCCGCATTTCCGGAGCGGTGGATGGGGGAGAGAATGGGAGAAAAGGTACTTCATTATTTAGGTTATATAATTTGATAAAAGGCAAGAAAGTTTAAGCATACAGGAATAAGAAAAGTATGGATAGAAAGAATAATATAATCTGTTTGCATGAATAGCAGGAATAGATGATTTGAGAGTAAAAGATTTGGAAACTTTTGGAGAAAAAATTCTCTTTCTTTTTTGCATTCTAAAGCTCTGGCCAAAGCTTTGGGTGTAAGATTGAAAGATTATGTTGAAAAATATTCTCTTCCTTTCTCTCAAATTCCAACCCTGGCCAGGTTGGGGTGGGGGAGAAAAGGAGAAGGAGGAGTTTTCCTCTTCAAATCAAAAACAAAAGTTTTTGAGTATTGAAACACAATCTGAAGATAATTTGGTTCATTCACATTAGCAATATGCATGTTTCAAGTTTTAAAAATCTAGTCTCATTACAAATTGGTACACTTTTATGTGTTATATCAAGCAATTTTTAATAATTTGATGTTATTAAAACATGAACTAAAAGAAACTGAAAGGTAGTGAGATAACTGTGTAAATCCAGCTAAATTATTTTATCAAGTCCAGTTAATCTTGTTCTATGATGTTTTATAACTATCATTTAGAAAATCAGGTATTTCTATCTTTACCTATGATTAAAAGAACAGCTTCGAGCTAGAATAATTTAACTATCACTCATGAAAATTACCAAAATTGTTAACTAAGTTATTTGAAGTTACTGTTTTAAAGCTAAGACCTAGAATTCTTAATTACTTCTGAGTGAAAAGGAGGGACACAAGGCAATTCCCTTAACTTTGTAAGCTTGCCAAAAGCTCCTACCAACTGTGTCAAGGTCGTCTGCTCTGAGAGAAGAATTTGTTTATGTTATTGAGTTCCTAAACAATTCATTTAGCTTACTGAGAAATTGCAACTTTATATAAATGATTTCTAATAATTGGCTTTTTCACCAAGACAAGTTTAAATGTGGGAAAGAAAGGATGTTAAGTAAAATTTCTTATATATGTGAGTCCTAGTAAATCTTTATTGATTATTGCACTTCTATGAAAATAATTAACTGTATCTGGCTTTAAGCCATAATCAGTGAAACTTACTGCTTGAGGTAAAAGACTCTTAGAACTATAATTAACTTTGTTTTGAGTTTGAATTTGGTATGGTGTCTCATTAAATCAGTATTTCCCATTTTCCCTATTATGATCCTTTAAGGAGAATGTTTCTTACCATGTGCCAAAATTTTGTTCATCACACTATTAAACTTGTTAGTCAGAAATATTCCCAGACAAAAATAATTTATTGTATGGATGATAAACTTTGCAGTTGTCCTACTACACCAAACTTTCCTTATTAATGCCCAAGTTTTAACAAGCTTTTCAGTCAACAAGCCTTTCAGTCTCATAGATTTATAATTACCCCTGAAAGGGTACAGAGGGTGTCACCCTTTGCTTACTTTGGGTGTATTGTTCTGCAGTCTGCAGGTATACCACCAAAATGTTACAAATTAATCAAGATTCCTTGATAATTTTTAATAATTTTCACATGACTTTTATGGATATTAATTACTTTTAGCTTGCCTAATAAATCACCACTAATCAATTATTTTAAGATAAAGTTAAACTACTAGGATAACAGATAGCTAAAACTCAATTCATTTCCCCCTAATTTGTGGGTGCATATTTTACATTTACTGAGAGCTGTTATTTTCTCCGCCCACTGTTTGTGCTTTTTCTATCCATAAAACTGACAAAATACAAAATGAAATCCAATGAACTTGTTTGGGTTCCTTAAAATTCACCTGTTTTTATTATTGCAAAGAAGTCAGGAAAATTAAATGCTTTATGACTTCCTAGCCTTTCATAGTTATTGATTTAAAAGATTGCTTTTTTACTATTCCATTACAAAAAGCTAAAAATGATACATTACATGGATGACATTTTATGTGCTCATCCCAATCCTGAAGTGTTGGAAGAAATCTTGTTAAAAATACAAAATTTGTTGCAAAGTCATGGGCTTCAAATAGCCCCAGAAAAAATTCAAAAACATCCTCCATATCAATATTTAGGTCACCAGATACTTCAAGAAAAAATAGTTCTACATCCTCCAAAAATAGACCTACAAAAGTTAAAAACACTTAATGATTTTTGGAAACTTATAGGAGATATACAGTGGCTTCGGTCACAGATAGGCATTCCAAATTATGAATTGATACCTTTATATGATTGCCTTAGAGGTGATCCTCAATTAGATTCACCCGAATACTGACCCCTGAGGCGAAACTCACATTGTTGTATATTCAGGAACAAGTAGTTGGAGCACACACAAACAGGATTGATAGGCATGAAAGTGTGGAGGCTTCTATATTTAACACCCAAATTCTCCAACAGCAGTGATACATCAGAAACAAAGGCTTTTAGAATGGTATATTTACCATCTCAGCCAAAAATACTTTAAGTAATTATATGGTTGATAGGGGACTTAATACATAAAATTGACAACAGGTGTTTAACATTATGTGGCACACATCCGGAAGTCATACACCTTCCATTTTCTCAACAAATGATTGAAACAGCAATACAAACAATGCCTAACTGGCAAGTGAATATCAATTTGAAATTGTGTATGGAAAACCCTTAAATATCACACAATCTTTGAGAATTGGCCTTGGATACAACCCACACTTACAGCAGGTGAACCCGTACATGGGATTAATGTCTTTACTGATGCCACAAAGATGAATAAGGCCTCTATCTGGTGCCCTAAAAGAAAGGAGTTACATGTGATTGAAACACCCTTTATATCCACACAACAGAATGAATTATATGCTGTCTATTGTGCATTTCAAAAATATGAGGAGCCAATGAATATTATCACAGATAGTAAATATGTTGAAGGAATTCTAAAACATCTAGAGACTGCTGTAATAAAAAATACTGGTAACAATATATGTCAGCTGCTTAATGCTATACAACTTATGATACAGAATAGGACAGAAAAATTTTATGTTTTGCATGTTCGTTCCCACACTCTTGCCCCAGGACCAATTTTTGAAGGTAATGATATTGTTGATAGGTCTTTAACAATGAATGTGGAAATAGCAAGGAATAGTCATAATAAGTTACATTTATCTGCTAGGTCTTTAAGAACTTTATATGGCATAACAAAATCACAAGCACGTGAAATTGTTAAGCACTGTGCTATTGTGTGCCTTTTCAACCCCCTTTCCATGTTGATGTCCATAACCCCAAGGGACTTACACCTAACACCTTATGGCAAATGGATGTTACTCATTATTCTCCTTTTGGAAGACAAAAATATGTTCATGTTTCTATTGATACTTATTCAGGCTTTATTTTTGCTATTGCTCAAGCCGGTGAGGCTGTTCTCAATGTTGTTAATCATTTGCTTCATTGTTTTTCCTTCACTGGCCCACCCAATGCTTAAAGACTGATAATGGTCCTGCATATATTTTGCAAGGTTTTAAAAAGTTTTGTACTGAGTTCTCTATTAGTCACACTACTGGCCTTCCCTATAATCCTCGTGGTCAGGCCATAGTTGAATGTGCCAATCGTACCTTGAAAACGGCGCTCCAAAAACAAAAAGGGGAGCTAAGGGATCCCCTTGGCATCAGTTGAACACTGCACTCTACACTATAAATTATTTAAAATTCGATAGTTGTAACCTCTCCCTGCAATGAAATATCTGGCAGGAAATGACAACAGTACTAGTGACACCACTAAATCAAACAGATTCCTTTCTCCTAAACATAATATGAAAGTTATGTGGAGAGACGTTGATGGTGTCTGGCAGGGTCCAGGGCAAATGCTAACCTAGGGGCAAGGGTTTGTTCTTGTTTTTACAGGTGATGGAGAACTCTGGGTCAGAAGGAAGGATGTCCGCATTATCCATTCAGAAGGGACGAGGCAAGCAGAAGAGAAAACACAGGCCGGCCAGGAAATTGAAGGAGCCGAAAGAATAAGAAGAAGGCACTACAAGAACTTTTAACCAAGCTGTGCCTCTTGTTGTTATCGTCAGCAGGGATACAGAATACAGCAGCAGCAGAGACAGGAAATACAACACGATGGGCCTTTGTGACAAAACCACCATGGCCCAGACTAGTTACATGGGGAGAGACAATACCTGAGGTCATTCTGCAAGGAATTTCATTTCATATCACCTAAGAACCGGTCTCAACACACTGTAAAAATGAACTTTACTGGTGTGGCTTTGGTGCCGCCTATTTGTGTTACAAAAGGCAATGACACCAAAGACTCCACGTGTTTACAATTATTTAATGTCACCACCCGTTTTGATGGGTATGTGTTTAATAACACGGCACCCCCTCCTTATACTGTTGTCTTTTTTCAATTTTATAAGGTTACTTACACGGGCATCTTGGGGTCACAGTGTGTTAATGACATACCTATCAGACGTCCAAGTAATTCAAAGCCATGCTATCATGTGACACCGATTAGCAAGAGCTTAGGGTATCCTCCTTGGTTATCTTGTCATACTTCAGAACGTCATTGTGTTGTGTTACAAAAGAATTTTACGTTACAATCCTGGCACAATTATACTAGGGAGAAAAACAATCATACTTGGGCTTTTGGGGTTTCCATTTCCTCAGTGGGTTTCCCTTCATGACAGAGGGGTTGAAAATCAGTTGTGGAAGGCATGGGCAGCCTTAGGCCCCATAAACATCACGAATTTGCAAGGGACCTTCCATGATAATATGACAATGCGAGCTTGTTTGACTGGTAATCATGCATTTATGTGGGGAAGAGCACAGAATGTTAATATAACGGCCGTGGATTCAGGGGAATATAATGTCACTTGTATTAATTGCAGGGTGTCTGAATGTATAGGAACCAAGATTAGAGACCAAATTATTTTTGTTATTACATAACAAAAGTTTGCCTTGGTGCCTGTGAAAAGCAAAGATTGGTATGAGTCATGTTCTGATCATATTTTTGGAATAATAGACCAAAGTAATCAATTAGTGGTTAATAGGAAAAAGAGATGTATTTCATGTGTAGTATTAGGCATTGTTTCACTTATAGCTATCATAACTTCTTATGTATCTTTATCTCAATCTATATCTATCACAAGAAATGAAATGGTTCAAGCTGATTTTATGAATCAATTACCTCGCAATGTATCTAAAGGTTTTTGAACACAAAAAAGGATAGGTGATGAATTTTACCGTATGCTTGAGGGAATGAAGGAAACCATTATTGAAATAGGTGATGAATTGGATATTGTAGAATATAGAACACATTTGAAATGTGATTATAGGTATGAATTCATTTGCCTTACCAATGTTAAATACAATAAATCCCAATGGGATTGACAAAGAATACGTAGGCATCTAAATGGGCTGTTTGGAAATTCTACTATTGCAGTGGATATTGATGACTTATACGAAATTGCTAAAGATATTGCAAGGGTGGCTGATAAAGATTTGATGCCAGACAAAACTGCCCAACATATACTTGATTGGCTAGATAAACTCCGTAACCCCTTTGATAACCTTGGACATTGGCTTATGTCTCTATTGTCTTCTTTGTTGCCACTGTGTTCGCTATTGCTGGCCATGCTGTGTTTTGGACTGTGTTTGCTCAGGTGCATAGCTAATCAGATAAAGAACTGTGGGACTTAGCTTCATATGCTAAGTCTCCAACAAAAACAAAAAGGGGGAACTATTAGGGATCTGTAAGGATGTAGAGGACCACAGGCTGTTCAAGAGGTCTCACTGATGGGCCAAGGCCCCTCTCAGGTGCTGATCTTTGAGCAAAGGTCACCTGGTTCGGTGCTCCATTGTATGGATCTGTAACAATCTTTAACTCCCCTAGTTATTGTATGGTCATTAGCAGTTTATCTGTGATTGGAGTCAGATAAGGGCACAGGAGGTGCATGCACTGTCCTTGAGCACAGCATGGGCTATACGTCATTGTATCTTGAGAAAGAGTTCCTATTATTTTACTATATAAGTAAGTGCTTTGCTAAAAATAAACAGAGTTGCTTCCATCTTGTCTCCCGCCTCATCAATGCGCATTCGAGATAGAAGGTTAAGCTGGCTTTATCCCTTCAAGGTTAGTATAGTATCCTGGCTCTAGTGGTGAGCTGAATTAGCTGTGCATGGAGACATAGAACAATAACAAAAAGAGAGCAATTTTATGTTTTGTAACAAAAATTGGGAGTTAAACACAATTTCAGACTCTATGACAGACCTGTCCAACTTGGCAGTAGGCAGGGGCCAAAATTAAAATGGGCTAGACTTCTTTGGGCTGCAGATAGATTTTTAGTGGCTCACTTTCCAAGTAAAGGTATAATTAATGATAAGCCATTTTGCAAATAAAACACATTAAAAAGGGAAATTTTAATTAATAAAAATTAATTGCATGTATTACTTAAGATTTTTATCTATCATGAAATCATATTAATGTTAAAAAAATTACTTTGTTAAATGGTACAAGTTTTAATACATTTTTCAGGTTTTCTTACTGTTTACATATAGTAATGACCTAAAACACAGGGAAAAGATGTGACTTGCTTCTCTCAGACTTGAGAGAGATGATCAGTTGCCATGGGTCACGTGACAAACAGGAGAGAGTGTACAGTGGTGACCCACTGGCCAAGTTATATGAAGGGCACAATAGTGACCAGTAACCCTAAGAAAGCTAAGGTTAAGTGGGGCACGGAGAAAACACGGACAAAGCACTCATTATGTCTTTACTTTCTTTTACATTCTCTGTGTTTTTTGCTGGCTGCAAGTGGCCCGTGGGCTGTATGTTGTTCAGGCCTACTCTATGATGATGGTATAGATAATAGAAAAAGGGCTCAGGAAGACCTAGGTTGGTCTTGTTTCATGAAACAGCTGCATAAAAATGAAAATAAAACCAGAAGAGACTTTAGAGGTCATCTAGCCCAGTGGTGTCACACTCAAATAGAAACTGGCCACAAATTAACATTATCTATATTGTATGTTTGTTTATTTTGTTATACTTTCACCAAATATGTTTTAATCTCAGACTGCACTCAGGAGTCAAAGGGCCATTAGTTTGACACCTTCAATTTTAGACCAATCCCCTAATTTTGGGGAAACAAAGACCCCAAGAAGTGACATGTTTTGTCTATGGACATACAAGTGGCAGAGACAGGATTTGAACCTAGTTTTCCTGACTCTAAATCCAGTGATCTTTCCATATTATCATGTTATCCCTCTAGTCATGTGACCATGAGCAAGTCACTTCACCTGTCAGTGTCCAAGGCAACTTTCAAGACTATAAGTTGCCGATCAATCAATTAATTGACAAGTATGTGTTAAGAACCTACTATGTGCCAAGTACTGTGCTAGACACTAGGACTACAAATTCAATAAATGGGAAAGAATTTCCCCATTGTTAAGGAGCTTAAATTTTATTTCTAACAAAAATTGATGAAATCTCAGTTAACTTAATGATCATTGAAAACTAATAAAAGGTGAATTGTAAATCATACACTTAGAAATACTTTTATGACCCATTTCCTTACTATGGATTTCTACTATAACAATAAGGTTTAGAGTGACATTTCAACAGCTAATGGAATAGTAGAGTCATAAAGATCCATACTAATGAACCAGAGTTCTCCTTTCTATCATTCTGTGCTCACAGCACGTACTATAAGATATTATTTCTGGGTGTGAGGAAACCAGGGGATTTTTTATTATAAGGAAGTCACTTTAAGACAGCCTCAGTTTCTTTATCTGTAAAATAAAGGAGATATCTTAGAAGATCTCTTAAGGTTCTTCTAGCATTTTTCTTCTTATACTCCTAAACAGTATCTAAAGACATTGCTAGGAAAAACCTATCAATAGGCTTTTAGATAAGTGGCCACATCCTTGTGTAGGATTCAAGCCACCGAGCTTCTGTTTAAAGAAAAGGCAGAGGGGTAGCTAGGTGGTACAGAGGATAGAGCACCAGCCCTGGAGTCAGGAGGACCTGAGTTCAAATCTGACCTCAGACACTTACTAGCTGTGTGACCGCAGGCAAGTCACTTAACCCCAATTGCCTAAAAACAACCAAAACAGTCAAAGAAAAGACATTGTTTCAATACTCCTCCAAGAATAAAAATCATTCTGTAGTTAGACTGATTAATCAATCAGTGATTATTTATTAAGCATCTGTTATGGGATGACCATCCACTGCCCTAGGTTCTGGGGATACAAGAACGAAGAATGAAGCAATTTCTACTCACAAGTAGTTCACATTATAATGGGAAAGACAATAAATACATATGCATGTATACATATACACACACATGTATCATAAATATAAAGTGAATTAATACAAATACAAAGTAGTTAAGTGCACAGTAATTTGAGACAGAGGACAATAGCTGTTGGGGAGAATAGAAAAACTTCATGGGCAGTTGCTAACCACTTGGTAACTTGCTCATCAGCTTATGTTCATTAAACTTTTGATCTTCTGAAAAATAAAAGAAAAAGCTTTACAGAGAAGATGGTGATTGAGATGCATATTGAAAGAAGAGAGAGACCATGACGTGGAGGTAAAGAGAGTGTATTTTGGACATTAGGGATGACTAGTGCAAAGGTCAAAGATAGAATCTTGTGTGTAAGGAACAGAGAGAATGCCAGTTTGGCTGGATTGAAGAATATAGGAGGAGGAATACTAGCCAATAAGATTGGAAAGATAAGTTGGGTCAGGTTGTGAAAGGCTTTAAAACAAGGCTAGGCAGAGGAGTTTCTATTTCATGCTAGAGGTCAAAGATAGCTACTAGAGTTAAGTAAAGGAGTCACATGGTTAGATATAGGCTTACGCAAAATCACTTTGGTGCACTGTATAGGATGGACAGGAGTGGGCAGAATTTGAGGCAGGTGGACCAATTAGGAGGCTGTTCTAATTTTCTAGATGAAAGATGATGGTAACTAAATTAAAGTGGTAGACATGTGAATGGAGAGGAGAGGTGAGATGTGAGAGATGTAATGGAGCAAGGTTTAAACAGCTCAAGATTTGGCAACTGATGGATACATGGGTTACCATGTATGTCAGGGGAATGATATTTCCACACTGGGAATTTCCTGCACCAAAGGAAAAAGAAATCTCAAATCCAGATCAAGCAAACAAACCAACCAACAAAAAACCACCATTCTCACAAAATAAGAAGAAAACCCCATAGACAAGGCAGAAATCATTAAGTTAAATCCTTTTTGCAAAAGAGGAAATTATCAAGATGTTCTCAAGAAAAAAGGAATTAATGTTTGCTTGAAATATAGATAGGGAACAGAATAGGATGTTGGAGTACAGCTAGGTCTTAATTAGTGTGAACAGTGACCCTTCTCCCAAGTGGTTATATGTATTTGAATTTGTGCTATTCAAAGTTATAATTATGTAAAATATGGTAAATTGATTCTGAGCCAATGGAAATAAGTAATATGAATTCAAGTAATAAAACCACTTCATGGGGAATCACTATTTGTATGAATTGGGATCTTGCTGTAGTTAAATTTTGGAAGAATAGAAATCATATCTATATACAAAAAACAGCATTCTCAAAATGTTTCAGTAACTGTGTATTTATACAAATAGTTAATAAGCATTTTAGTACAGCAGAATTTTTGTATGTCATAGACCCCTTCAGCAGTCTCCTGTAACCTATGTACCCCCCTTTAGAATAAGTTTTTTAAACACATAAGACATAGCATTATAAAGGAAACTAATTATTTTGAGATTCAATTGTCATTTTTTTTTTTTAAATTCATGGACCCTGGAACATCTCACTGTTAAAGGAAGCTGAGGGGAAGCTTCTTGGCTTGGTTTCCATTTTCTCCTCCTGCTTCTCTGGCTCTGACTTTACTATATTGAATCATGCATCTCATCTCTCTCATTAAACCTCTGACTAGCCTCCACTGGGCATATTAAAAGCATCCCATCTAACCAAAGTCTGTGCTACGTGGGCATTGAAATCCTTGTAACTGGGCATTCTATGACTTGTTTACAAGCTGAATCAGAGCTGGAAATATGGGTTAATCTCAAGTGATTTCTGCTGCCTTCTGTTATACATATACCTCAATGGTCAATGACTCCACGGATGGGCACAAGAAAGAATAGTGAAAAATATGGTTTGAGACTAAAACATGAAAGATTCCAATGGCTAGCATATTACTCAGAGGCTTCATGCATTTTTTTTTTTTTGGAAAGGCAATTGGGGTTAAGTGGCTTGCCTCGAGTCTCACAGCTAGTAAGTATTATGTGTTTGAGGCCAGATTTAAACTCAGGTCTTCCTGACTCCAGAGCTGGTACTCTAACTGCTGTACCTCCTAGCTGCCCCCAAAAGGCCTCATGCTCTTAAACCAGATATGTCTTTTTTTTTGGTTTGTTTTAAGGCAATTGGTGTTAAGTGACGTGCCCAGAGTCACACAGCTAGTGCCTGAGGTCAGATTTGAACTCAGGTCTTCCTGACTCCAGGGCTGGTGCTCTATCCACTGTACCATTTAACTGCCCTTTCAAGCATATTTGTTACAAAAATATGCATGAACTCTTTAGTAAGGGTTTAGGAAGGAACTGGACTTGGTAAGTGAAATTGATAATATCTCTTTTTAGCTTTATTTATTTATTTTTTATACTACAGATATTTTCTGATATGTTATTTATAAACTTTCAGCTCCTTTGTAATGAAAAAATAGCTAAGCAAAACTGACTGGCAAAATAACTGTATGATTATGTATCCAATCTTCTCTATCCACAGTCCTCCACTTTGGGAAAAGGAAAGATTATTTCATCATCTGTTCACTGAGACAAAGATTGGAAATTTTGTTATACTATAAAAGTCAGCAAATGATACATTACTAACATAGTAGTCAACTTTGAATTAGCTTTCTGTATGCAGTCAGACTATAACTGACTTTTTTTAAATGTCAAAATTAACACCAGATTAGGAGAAATTCTAAAGACCATGTAGTTATAGTTGTTGTTCAGTTGTTTGAGTTGTGTCCAACTCTTCATCACCCCATTTGGGGTTTTCTTGGCAAAGATACCAGAGTGGTTTGCCATTTTCTTCTCCAGCTTATTTTTATAGAAGAGGAAACTGAGGCAAACAGGGTTAAGTGACTTGCACAGGGTCACACAGCTAGAAAGTATCTGAGGTCAGGTCTTCCTGACTCCAGGGCCAGCATCTACCTGGTTTGGGCATCTTCCTTAAATGATGGTTCTAGGAGGAGCTCACTATCCTTTGACAAGAGAGAGGGACTCCAGAGTCAGAAGGTAGTCCTAAGGTGTGAATTCAAGGGCTGACGTGATCTTCTAGGTTGAAAAAAAAAAGAAAAAAGATTTTGGACACTCATATAGGGTAAGAGAAAGATGATGTACCACATTGGTAGCTACGAAATATTAACAGAGCTAAAGAAAAGCCCCCAAAGTGAGCTGGTTGGATCTTCTCTGGAGGATTTATGGGAGGACGTGGCCCAGAATCCTTATGGTGAGGTGTGGATGGCTTTGATCTGTGCCAAAGAGGGTAGAATACATGAATCATGGATGATTGAAGCATTTAAGTAAATATGTTGTAAATGAATCCTTTCTTATGAAGGGATAAATGTATAATAAGAATATTGCCACACATTGATTATTTGTACATTTCTCAAAAAGGTAAACGGACAAATTCTTAGTGGCAGATATAAGGGATTTTAACTAGGAGATTTAGTAGATTGTCTTGTAAGATAAATCTAATTATAAATTTATCTGACACACAGAGTCATACATAGGACATGACGTGGGTGTGCCCAGGTTTTTGCCAGAGCACCTTTGTGCATACCTCTTCTGAGAAATAAGCTAAAGAAATAATTAAATAATTATTTAAGATTTGAAATGCTCTGTATATTTACAAGACTTATTTGAGCCTTACAGCAACCTTGTGAAGTAGGTAGGATTATAAGGAACCTCACTTTACAGATGAGGAAATTGAAATTGAGAGGGCTAAGTGACTTGTCTATGGTCAAGTAGCTATTAAGAATGAGAGGAGGAGAAATAAGCATTTTGTATAGCATTGGCTAGGTGTTAGGTATTGTGTTAAGAGCTTTACAAATATTATCTCATTTGATTCTCACAACAATCCTGTGAGGTAGGTGTTATAATTATCCCCATTTTACAGCTGAGGAAACTGAGGGAAAGAAAAGTGACTTGACTAGAATCACACAGCTACTAAATATGAGGTAGAATTTGAATTCTGATCTTCCTGCCTCCACTATGCCACTTGATATGTCTACAATAGTAGCTAGAATTTACATAGTGCACTAAAATTTGTAAAAATGCTTTACAAATATTATGTTATTCTTACAACAGTCCTGGGCCATTTTATAAATGAGAAAGCAGTACAGTAACTTATCCAGGGTCACACAGCTAGTAGTGTCTAGGTAGGTTTTAAACTCAGACTTTCTTGACTTCAGACCCAGTACTCTATCCACCATATCACCTAGCTGCCAAAGTGAATGAATGGATGAATGAATAAACAAATAAACAAATAAATAAAATTACAGCAGCTACTACATGCGAGGCATTTTTTTTTTACAAACATTATCTTGTTTATTCCTCACAACAACTCTGGGAGGTAGGTGTCATTATTATTCCCCTTGAACAGCTGAAGAAACTGAAGCAAATAGAGGTTAAGTGATTTTCCCAGGGTCACACAGCTAGTGTCTGAGGCTAGATTTGAACACAGGTTTTTCTGACTTCAGGCCCAGTACTCTATCCACCTTGTCACCAGCTGTCTGTAGTATCAGAGATAGAATTCTAACCTTGATTTTCCCAGTCCTAAGTTCAGAATTTTTTCCACCTCCCCAAACTATTTCCTTATAAAAATATACCAATACTACAACTGTAATTTTATTGTTTTGGTACTCCTTACACAGATTCACATTGGATTACAGTCTTTTTTAATGTGTACATTGAGTGTTTTCATGACTTTCCATTGCAAAAACAACAAAACCCTCCTCCAAACATTACCTTCTGGCCAACCTTCTGTTAGCTGGAACTGGGCCTCTCTGAAATGAGCTAGGCTGTCCTCAGGTGACAGAGGTCTGCTTGGCAAGACTTGTCAGAACTTGCCTTAGCATAATGAGAACCTGAAATTACCTCCATATCACGGTCACACATCCCACCCATTTAACAAATAAAATGCCCTATGATGAAGATTTTGAAATATGGGAGGTTTCAGTTTCCTAAAACTTGGAAAAAACTATTATTATCCCTGAATATCTTTACTCAGTGTAATATATTTATTGAGATCTATCCAAACGGATACGCAGAGCCGAATTTCTGAGGAAAGAAGACATACCTCTTGGACCCATGTTCAGCTATCTTTCTAGCTTAAAAAGATCCAGCAGTTTTTGTTTTCTGTTGGCATATCCTTCAAGACCCTGGGTATCACATCTGTATCATGATGTAGAATCAGAGTAAGATTTCAATGGAAATTGCAGTTAATACAATTAACACAAACAGTGCCTGATTTTGTTTATTGGTGGAAGGAGAAAAATGAGATAGTTTGGGTAAAACTCTTCTTCTGAAAATAGTTTGGTTTCTACCTCTGGCTTCTGTTGACTATGATCACTATTTATCACTGACTAGCACCTCTACCCTTCACTTGCCCAGATTAGAAAGGGAAACAAAAGAAAAGAAGAGAAGATGGGAAAATGAATAACATAACTGCTATTCTGGGATGCTTAGGGGGTACTAAAAAGTGGTGAGATGGATTTGTGTACTTAGAAATAGCAATACACGACACCCCAGCTTATCTATCTCCCACTCTTACTCTCACCCCAAATAAAGCATTTAAGAATAAATCCAAGTGAATATGGAATGCAGTTCTAATTCTGTTGCTCTTTAAATGCCACATTCATTTGCTGTTTAAATCTTTGTTTCTTTCTACACTCCAGAAAGAGGCAGTGTGGCACAGATAGAGGTGTCCTGGAGCCAGCTCTTACCAGTGCCCAGATTGTTAAAATTTTCAGGGTGAGCAGTTACATGTTGGAAATTGGCAAACAACAAATCAGGACTTGACTTATCATTTTGTTGATTGTTTAGACTTAAGAATGTGATGGAGAAAAAGTTTAAAAAACGTTTCAACTTAAAAGTAAGTCCTGTGCATGTCTTCCCTTCTCAGGGGAGCCAGTCGTGAAAATATTTACCAGGACAAGAGTTTACTTCCTGCTTCTGACACATACTGTGTAGCCACAGGCAATTAATGCATCTAATCTCTTTAAACTTCAGGCCATTCTCTATGAGTATAAGATATAGGTCACTTTCAAGTTGCATTCACCCAACATGTTCTTCTATTGATACTATATCACTTTCAGAACTGTATTCTTTTAGTATAACCTATTGGAGGTGCTCCTTGGTAAGGACTCTCTAAAAAGGAGTATCATGTCTAGCACATGTGTGCAGGTGTACGGGTCACCCAAGTCAGTGTATGTGAACAGGCTCATCAAATGGGACATGTCAAGGTACATTTGGACTAGACCACTTATTTCATTGGTCTGGGACTTACCAGTGAGGAAACACTCTTTGACCAGTGCGGGTGGGTAAGTCATCTTTAGAGAGTTACTCAGATCACGGAGAAGTTAAATGCTTCTTCTAGGGTCACGTATTTCAGAGCTGAGACTTGAATGCAGATCTCCTTGCCTTTCAAGAAGGCTTCCCTAAACCATCTTAATTCCAGTGCCTTTTCTCTGTTAATTATTTCCTACTTGTCCTGTATATAGCTTGCTTTGTATATTTGATCTCCATGTTGTCTCCCCATTAGAGTATGTACTCCTTGAGGGCAGGGACTGTCTTTTGTCTTTTCTGTATCCCCAGCACTTAGTACAGTGCCTGGCATATGGTAGACCCTTAATAATGTTTATTGATTGATTAATTAATTGATGATATAAATAGATTATTGTAAGTACCTTTGTCACTCTGCATATATAGTGGCATAGTGTCAAATGACGGAATTGGACTAGATTTCCTATAAAGTCCCTTTATTTGTAGTCCTTTAAAATAGCATAAAATGATAATGATAAGAGGGAAAAAAGACATCTATTGAACAAGTACATGTTTATGGATGTTCCCTTTCTTCCTTGGACGATGGAAAATAGAATATTGTTGTTATTTGTCCTTTGGTTTCGAAGAGGACCAATGACATCACAAGATGATATCTTGACTCATAGGTGAATCAGATTTAAGTGAGGCAGAGTTGCACACAGTCATCAGCCTCACTCTCTCTTCCAGAGTCATTGAAGTCCAGTGGTAAGACAGAAGTCAGAGTGACTGGTGATGGCCCAGGATGAAGTGGATGACCTTGGCATCTTCAATTTCTGACTAAGCTCTAAGTGCTTTGCGGCATCTGCTTCTGCCACCTTCATGGTCATTGGAACAAATCGTTCTCATCTCCCATTCCACTGTGGTGGAATTCCTCACATGCTTGGGATAGCTATCTCCTGAACTAGCCATCAGTGTAGAATATCACATATGATGTCAGAAGTGGTCATTGTGCCAGTTATTTTTGCTTGGTTCCAAGGGTGTGTGTGTGTGTGTGTGTGTGTGTGTGTGTGTGTGTGTGTGTGTGTGTGTGTGTTGTCCATCTAGAAATGACTGTGATGTAAAAATAAAAGTCATTGATGAAACCTTTAAAAAAAGTCATGACTATTGCCAAACAGAGAGATGGTCCTGCTTCTGTTTCTGCCTCTTAGTTAAAAAATCTAAACACTGATAGAGACATGGAAAAAAAGGTCAGCTGATGCCCTGGGGGGGACAGTGGACAGAAGATAATTGAAAGCTAAGAGGCTGACCCACCCTGAAATGTCAATAAGAAAAATTGCAAATTCACTGTGAGTTGGAACCTTTCATTCTTTGTACTCCCCAGTCCCTAGCACAGAGCCTGGCACACCATAAACACTGAATGAGTATTTGTTAATTGATTAAATATATTATTTTTAAAATAGCTCTGAAATAGTGATTGCACCTTCAGTGCCTACTAGTCCCAAGCAGCAACCACCATACAAAGTGGCTTAAGAAGAGACCACTGAGACTGCTCAGTGAAGGTTTGAGGAATTGGATAATAATGATAGAATTGTTACTCATATTTGTTCAGGGCTTTGTGATCTATACAGTTCTGTCACCTGTTATTTCCTTTGATCCTCACAACAACTTTGTGAGGTAGGTTGGGCAGATAATCTTCCCTCTTCCCCTTCTTGATTTGAAATAAGAAGTAATTCAGGCTCTGAGAACCTACGTTTGTAAGTCTTGTCCAAGGTCATATAAACAAGTCCCAAAACAAATACTGAAACCCACGTCCTCTTTACATCTGTATGCAAACAAGGATGGTGATAGTGGAATGGAGAGGAAGTCAACAGAGCTGAGTGTCAGAATCTTGCCTTTATACTCACTACCTTGGGGCCCCTAAACCTGACATATGAAGTCCAACTACCACTACTGTTTGGGAAGAATGATTAGTTAAAATAGGAAGCTAGCAGGAATATACTCCCTCTCATTCATGGCTTCATACTAAATAGTGTATTAGGTGTGTCTATCTCCTCTTATTCCCCACATGAAGACACCTTTCATGCCACTAAACCCAGGCACAAAAATTTCTAGTTTGTAATTTGGGACTGCTCTGCAATACTTGCTGATGACTTTAATTGTACCAGTGATACAGATTTTCCCCCAGAAATATGTACAACGTTAGAGATTAAATACCTTAAACATTTGGTCAACTCTCTTCTTTTTACAATGTCAAGAAAATGTAGTTCAGATTAGTTAAATGACTCCTCCAGGGAATATAGTTAATGTATATTTCCCTATTGCTTTTTTTTTTTAAAACCTGATCTTGGCTGCTTGCAAAGTGGGGGGTGGTTGATGGGGCAGAAGTTCTTTCTCCATTTATTATAAGATATAATCATCCTTATCATCATCATTAATTGCCTATAGGGAAAGTGGGATGGTTGGTCAAGCCCTAAGCATATACAACAGAAGCCATTATTAATCTTTTCATTTTCACCCCATTGAAAGGGTAAAAGGAAGTGTCTATTGAGGCAGAAGGACTGACCACAGTGCAGATGGTGGAATACCCTTCAAAGTGAGTATTTTGTCCCCAGGATTATCTCAGAGGAATCCCACTGAGATTTGTGTTACATCTTACTTTGAGATTTGGAAAAGATGACAGAAAACAGTCCTAGAAAAGAGGAGAATCCTAGTTTTAGAAATAGAAATAATAACAGTAGCTAGCATTTATATTGCACTTTAAAGTTTGCAAAGCTCTTTATAAATATTATCTTTTTTAATCCTGAAAACAACCCTGGGAGGGAGGTGCTATTATTATCCACATTTTACAGTTGAGGAAACTGAGGCAAACAGGGTTAAGTGACTGCCCAGGGTCACATAGTAAGTGTCTGAGGCTGGATTTGAATTCAGGAAGATGAGACTTCCTGACCCTAGGCCCAGCACTCTATCCACATGCCACCTAGTTGCCCAGATTAAATTTTGCCATTTAATCAAAACAGAGGCAAACCAGTTTGCCTCAGGGAGGCAGAATAAGGAACTAGGGCCAAAGCTGTGAAAATTCTGGGAACTCCCCTTTCACTGGTATGTGAACTTAAAATGAAGTCTATTATTGGGCAAGATGCTTTTAGTTTTAGATGAACTTTGGAATATTTGACTCTTGATATGTAGCAGATACTTTTCTTAACATTAGTATTCTACAGGACAAGATTTGAGGACCAGAGGATTTGGAAATGCTCCCAAAGTTTTCTTGGAGGTCAAAATTCCCCCTATGGAAAGGTTTCTGTCAAAAGCAGCCTGAGAAATCACCTTCTTGCCTCCTTACCTGTAGTTACAAGTAGAGCGCTCTCGTTAATAACACTCAAGGCAATTTGAATTCTGTGACAAAGAAGGCCAGACATTTTAAAACAAGAGGATCCTGGAATTTCTTTGCCTACAAATGGGCCAAGTGAGTAAGAGTTTAACTTTTACACAACACGCAATATTTTAATTCAAAGTGTCCTTGAATGGCACTTGGGGGAAGACCAGTCTTCCCAGACAAAGAAAGAGGTACAATCTTTTGTGTATGTTTGCCTTTTTGTACATGTGCCTAGGGACTGAGTGGCTAGAGATGACATCTCACTCATTTGGAGGTCAGGCTTCCAGGAACCTCAACTCTTTGGAGTAGGTTTCTGAGCTGAAAGTGGGGAGAGGTGCCTGAGCTCCTTAAACAGCCTTCCAAAAGCTTCTGCTCTGAGCCTTTCACTTTATTCCAGAGAGGGGTACGGCCCCAGGGACTTGGTGACTTTTATTTAATATGCATTTTTTCTATTACATACTTTATTATTTTTGTTTTTTAAGTAACATTAAAAAAATAATCTGTTCCCTCCATTGAGCAAGTCTCACATGCACGCACACACACACACACACACACACACACACACACACACACACACACACACAGTCCTCAGTACATAGCTACGTAGTCCAGTAAAACAAATTCTGACATTAAACAATTCCAGAAATGTATGTCTCTTTCTGCATTTTAAGTTTATCACCACTGTCAGAAGGTGAATGGTATTAACATATAATTCTTTTTAAAAATATATTTAGTATTTTATTTTCCCCAGTTACATGTAAAAACAACCCTTAACATTTGTGCTTAAAACTTTGAGTTCCAAATTCTCTCCCTTTCTCCCTTCCCACTCCTTCTTATTGAGAAGGCAAGCAATTCAGTATAGGTTATGCATGTGTAGTCACGCAAAACGTTTCCACATTAGTCATAACATTCAATTCTTAATGAGATTGGCTACCAGGTTTCTCAGCCCAGAGTTAGCTAGAATTATGAAAAATAGAAAGGGCTGGGAGAGTTTAAAAAAAATTTTTTTTTTAGTAAGATACAATGACAGTAGGAAAAGTGTTAGCTGACAGCTAGACAGTAAGGTAAGAGACAGAAAACTAAAAACTAAAAAACAAAAAACAAAGGAAAATATAGAGAATAGAATTACCTAACACACAGTAATGGATGTCCTAAATGATGAACCTGAGTCATTGAAAAAAGGTGAAATGACAGTCAGCACTCCTTGCTTAAGAAAATAGGGACAAATGAAGTCCATCTTAGAAATATTTCCCATCCAATCGGATAAAATAATTTTATAAAGCTGTGATGTTTTATTTCATTTTTTTTCTGGAAAAATGTTAAGATTGGGAAAACCAAATTCCCTGATATCTATCATTCCAACTTCACTATCTTTGTTGATGGGTGGCCCTCCTAGTTAAGTCGAATCTTTCATATCTTCTTAACCTTCCGCAGTGGAAGGAAGTCTGCACATGAAGTCAGAGGACTCAGTATGAATTCTGCTTCAGTCACTTACTACCTGTGTAATCTTAGGCAAGTCATTTAATTTTGGGTCCCATCAGTTTTCTTATTGTAAAATGAGCTTTGTCAGCAAAATCTGAGGTTGCTCTCAACTCTAAATTTATGATCTACTCAGTTGCTGAAACTTGTTGAATCTACCTGGGTAACATATATCACATTTAACTTTCCTGGTCTCATCCCACTTGGGATCCCTTCTGCCTCTTGGGTCTCTGTAGGAGGATAGGGGAGAGTCAGAAGAGTAGAAGTAAGAGAGGGTGAGACCATCTTCATTTTTATACCATCCCACCAAAGTAAGCTTATTCTCTTCGCCCTCTGTCTACATATACTTCTTCTAACTGCCCCAGAGATCAGAAACCCTGAAGGTCTTCCCCTCCAGATTTTTGTTTGTTTTTGCTTTTTTTGACTAGGTAAAAAAAAGCCATTCTTTGCTTCATTTCTTACCTGGCCTTAATTATTAAATGGGTGTTGCCTCAGTCAAAATGAGACCTGGGAAAGACATTAGCTTAAAAAAGGCTAAGGTGCCCCACTGCATCTGGGGCCATCTCCAGTCAACCTGGTCTGTATCTTGCCACTGGACCCAGATGGCTCTGGAGGAGAAAGTGAGGCTGATGACTTTGCACAGCCCTTCCTCACTTAAATTCAATTCACTTGCAGGTCATGGCATCATCTTCCTAATGTCATGGTCCTCTTTGAAAACAAAAGACAAACAACAATACACAATGGTACCTATCTAGTTCTGACCCTCAATACCTTTCTTACAACTGAATGTCCTAACTAGTTCCCTTTCTTCCAGTCTCTTCTCTCTAATCTATTGTAGGTACAAGCTGCCCAAAATAATTTTCCTAAAGCAGTGGCCCATCCATGTCACTTCTTTGATCAAAAATCTTCAGTAGTTCTTTGTTGATAAAATGCTGACTAGAATGAAAAGCTCCTTGGGGTTAGGGACTTTTTTTTTCTTGGTCTTTGTAGTCTCAATGCTTAGCAGTGTCTTCCTCCTAGTTAGCGATACATAGTTGTTGAATTGAATAAGGAAGGGAGCGGAGGGAATAAGCAACTTTATTGTGCCTATTGCACCGTAGTTTAATTAGCCCATTATTTAAGGTATTCTGTATTCTTGGTCAAAAATAACGTAGGTTTGTCCAGTGATTAGGTTTGGGGTTAGAATGCAATGAGTCCTTTTGGACAATAAATACACGCATTAAAAACAACTTCACTAATGAGAAAAATAACAAAGATACAATTCCTAAAATTAAAAAAGATACTAAATCAAATAAAAGGATTATTCCCCTCTGCCTCAGCATTTACCATCTCAACTAGCCACAATGGGTCAGGAGGCCATTTCCTGGAGGCCAGTAGGACCTCAACTGAAAGCTCAGACGCTGAATTTCCCCATAGGCTGAGCCTTTTGTGCCTCATTGGGCAAGGAAACCAAACCAATAATGATTCTGAGAATATCTTTCCCCTCTTAAAGGGAAACTTGATCAAACTACATGAAAAAGCTTTTACTCATCATACTCTATAATCCAGGTCCAATCTGTCTTTCTAACCTTATTTCATAGTCACTTTCATTTACTTTTCAGCAAGTAGTGGTAAAGTGGTTAGAGTGCTAGGCCTGTAGTCAAGAAGACCTGAGCTCAAATCAGACCTTAGACACTTACTAGATGGTAACTCTGTAACTTAACCTCTGTTTACCCATTTTTCTCAACTGTAAAGTAGGGATAGTAATAGCACCTAATTCCCAGAGGTGTTGTGGGGACCAAATAAGATATTTATAAAAAGTACTTAGCACAGTGGGTCAGCTAGGTGGCACAGTGAATAGAGTACTGGGCCTGGTTGTGAAGAAGACTCATCTTCCCGAGTTCAAATCCAGCCTCAGACATTTACTGCGTGACCCTGGGATAGTCACTTAACCCTGTTTGCCTTGGGTTTCTCATCTGTAAAATGAGCTGGAGAGGGAAATGGCAAACTATTCCAGTATCTTTACCAACAAAACTCCAAATGGAGTCATGGGGAATCAGACACAACTGAAATGACCGAACAACAACAGCTTAGCACAGTGCCTAACACATTGCAGGTCCTGCGTAAATGCTTGTTTCTTCCCTTTCTCCCTCCTAAACTTTATTTCTCACTGTTTCTTTATCTTATTCTGACATCTGCTGTTTTTGCTTCACGTATGTTATCTCCCATCCCTGAGGCATAGTTCTTCCATATCTCTGCCTTCTTTTCCTTCAGATGCTACTTCCTCCATGAAGCTTTTCGGGATCACCACTTCCTACCTCATTGTGGTCCTCATAACACTTTGTTTAGATCTCACCTTGCCCTTCATAATAGTAATCATTCACATTTATATTTTACCTTACATATATTGGGCAAGTCACTTAATCTCTTCGGACCTCAGTTCCCTTATCTGTAAAATGAAAGGGTTGGATTAAAAGGGGCCTCTGAGGTCTCTTCTATCTTTAGATTTTTGATCTACGTTATCTTTGTTGACGCAATAACCCTATGAGGTAAGTGCTATTACTGTACCCATTTTATATATAAGAACACTGAAGCTCAGAGATGACTTTTGCAGCGTAGATAGTCAGTATCTGAGTCAGCATTCAAATACTGTTTTTCCTGATTCCAAGTCCATGACACCATCTACAATGTCCTGCTGCCTTTTTTAATATGTTACACCTTCCCATGATGACAAAAAAAAAACAACTAAAAAAGGAAGAGAGCTCATCAGTACCAGAACTTCAAAGCAGAAATCACTAAAATGATTTGGGACTGCTTAAAAAAAGAGGTTGGTTAATGTAACAGAATAGATACGTAACATACAAAGCAAACAAACATACTAGGATAGTATTTAATAAACACGAAGACCCCAGATACTGGGGGAAGAACTTACTATTTGCCAAAAACTACTGGGAAAACTGGCCAGTAAGCTGACACAGGTTAGGTTTAGAACCACATCTCACACTATACACCAAGATATGTTCCAAATGGATACATGATCTATGTATAAAAGGTCATATTATAAATAAATTAGAAGAACAAAGAAAAAATAACTTTGGATCTATGAATAGGAGAAGAGTTCGTGACTAAACAAATAATAGGGAGGATCATAAAAGATGAAATGGACAATTTTTATTACATAAAATTAAAAAAACTGCACAAATCAAATGTAGTAAAAATTGGAAGGGAAAAAGCTAAATGGGGAAAAAACTCCAGAAGCTCTGCAACAAATTTCTCTTATTAAATTAAGAGCAATTCCCCTATAGATGAATGGTCAAAGGATATGAACAAGTAGTTTTCAAAGGAAGAAATCCAAGCAATCAATAATCATAGTAAAATGCTCCAAATCATGAACACTTAGGGGAATATATGTGTGATGTTTCACCTCACAACTATCAGATTGGCAAAGATGACAAAAGAGGAGAATGACAGATGTTGGTGATGTAGGAAAGTAGGTATGCTGGCGCACTGCTGTTGGAGCTGTGAATTAGTCCAGCCATTCTGGAAGTCAATGTGAAACTATTGCCTGAAAATCATCATACCAAACTGTGCATGCCCTTTGACCCAGTTCTACTACTACTAGACTAATGCTGCAAAGAGATCAAAGAAACAGGGAAAGGATCAGAATATACAAAAATACGTACAGCAGTTCTTTTGATGGTAGCCAGAAATTAGAAATCAAGAGGATGTCCTCTCATTGGAGAATGTTCTAAACAAATTGTGGTACATGAATATAATGGAATTTTTTATGCTATAATAAATTATGAAATGGACAATTTCAGAGGAAACTGGGGAGACATAAACTGATACTGAGGGAAGTGAGCAGAACTAGGAAAACAATCTATACAGTGAAAACAATATTTTAGAAAAAATAGCAACTTTGAAACACTATAGAACATTAAATACCATGATAAAACATAAGTCTTAAAGAATGAATGTGAAATAAGCCACTCACTTCCTGATAAGGAGTTGATAAACTTAAAATGCAGAAGAGAGAGAGAGAGAGAGAGAGAGAGAGAGAGAGAGAGAGAGAGAGAGACAGATTTTTTTTTTTAACATGGCTAATGTAGGAAGGACAATGCAGCCATTTATTGAGGGCTTTATTCTACTTTAAAACAAACAAAAAACCTATTTTTTTCTCAATTGGGTGGGGGGATAGTAGAACGGACTAATTAATAAAAACATCCTTCTTATTTGGAAAAAATAGAATAACAAACTATTTCCTCGTAGTATATTTATGTCTGTGTATGTCATATTACCTTTATTACACTGCCAGTTCTTTGAGGGTAGATGCTGTATTGTTTTTCATATTTCACTTCCTCGTCCCTAGCATAGTGTGTAGGTGATTAATAAATGTGGGTTACATTTTTTGTTGATGAGTAAATGAGAAATCAGTATAATAAATTATGTGGGAGTGTGAGAGGGATTATTAATTTGGCTTTTATTTTCTTATAGAATGATAATTTTTTTTGAATATTTGTAGGCTCTTGGCTAGGGAAATAGTTCCAGCTTCATCGTATTTATCTGCCTGTTTACTCTAAGCATTAGAAGACTGCAGGTGTTCATTATTTGATGGTGTGATACCGTTTCTCTTATACTAAAAATATAGTTTTAACATTTATATTAAAGTAGTCATTCTTGAGAATTTACTTTTTTGGGGGAGCATAAAGAGAAGGGAATGAAAACTCATAGACCAGATGTTTGTAAGGCACTTAAGGACACTTTACAGGCTAATTTAAATTATAGTTATTAAGAGAAATAGCATGTGCTCTAGAGACCAATACAATTTGGAAACTGTTCCTTTGGTAAAATATACCAGTCTACCCTCTGCCCCCTTTTTATCCCCTTCATGCACACTCATCCATCTTCATTATAATTGATTTCTTTTCAAAACACCCTTCTCTTAGGCTCCAGGCCCAAGGACAAATAACAATGTAATATTGATGTAATAGAAGTAATAGCCGTGGTGAGACTTCAGCAAAGCTGAAAAGGTAAAGGTGGTAGAGATAGGGGGTGGGGCTGGGGCTGGGGGAAGGCAGAGACACTGAAATGTAAAGTAAGAGGCATTCAAATGCAAAACATTCCATATCTTTGAAAAGGTCTGAGGCTCAATTATTTATGAAGCGGTCAACAAAGACAATGAATTTATGTCTAGAGCACAAAGCAAGAAGGATTGTTGAATAGGAGAGGCTAGACCTCTCTCATCTCCTTCATGGAGGTGACAAACCTCAGAGCTGAGTCTCTGAGAGA
This sequence comes from Phascolarctos cinereus, assembly GCF_003287225.1. Classification (NCBI taxonomy): domain Eukaryota; kingdom Metazoa; phylum Chordata; class Mammalia; order Diprotodontia; family Phascolarctidae; genus Phascolarctos; species Phascolarctos cinereus. The sequence continues at coordinate 120,838,880 of NW_027555514.1, read as the reverse complement.
GTCAAAGATGTTCAACTTCTGCCAGTCATAGGCTAAGGGCCGTTGTCCTAGCTGAGAAAGCACAGTAGTACTATCACTCAAAAGAGAACTGTAACATTCCAGCTGAAGAGAATGAAGTACCAATCCTCTAAAATAGGGGTTGAAGATGGTGAAAGACTGCATTAGTTCACTGATGATTGAGCCAGTCAGGGTGAGCCCATCTAGCCAAGACAGTGGGTATCCTCTAAGGAGGAAGCTCAACTGAGATGTCTGTCTGCAGAGATGCTGTGAAAGGAGCTAGCGGAGCAGGGGTGGGGAACCTACAGCCTTGAGGCCACATGTGGCCCTCTAGGTCCTCAAGAGCATCCCTTCGACTGAATCCAAACTTCACAGAACAAATCCCCTCAACAAAGGGATTTGTTCTCTAAAACTTGGACTCAGTCAAAAGGCTGTACCCAACCACCTACAAGGCCACATGTAGCCTTGAGGCTGTAGCTTCCCCAGCCTTGATCGCCAGCCTATCTGAGCCGTGGAACAATTCATCCATCACCAATGCAGTATGACAGCAAACTTCATGAGGGCCCACCTCAAAGAAAAGACATTGAGGCCTTCCCGAGTTGGGAGCTTGCTTGGACGCACATTCCTTACGCATACTATTATACTTTAAGGTCACTACCATTATACTTTAAGGTCATGCCCATTCTTCTCCTCACAATACTCCATATGTACTTATGGTTGAGTTCACCTGTTGTCAGGGAGGAAGTGCTTGGTAACCATTGTTCTTGCTATTTCATTTGAATAAATGACTTTGCTAAAGAGCTAAGCGAGCCTACTGTCTTAAGGTGAAGGAGAAGCAGACAGGTGAGGACTCATGAGCTAATGTTACAAGCATAGACACCCATGAGTTTACCCCTAGAACCTTGAAAGTAGGAACAGTTTCTCCTGTGAAGGTTACAACCAGTATCAATGTGACCTGGAGGAATGTACTCAGAGGTGGTGTTCCATTGAAAAAACTCTGATACCTGGCTGTTATGCCACCATTCCAAGTCTTCAAACTAATGTAGGACTGAATATACAAGACTTGAATTGAGGCCATTAAGCTTGGGTTTTCTTGCTTGTGGTTAAAAATCCGAATGCCAAACGAAGAACAGAGTAATTTTTGTATCTGAAGATGATACTGTGGACTCATTATCCTATAATGATAATAGCTAACGTTGCTATAGTTCTTTAAGATTGACAAGGTGCTTTGCAGACATTATTTTATTTGACAAAATAACCCTCTGAGGTAAGAGCTATTATTATTTTCTCTTTATAGATGAGGAATTGAGGATGAGAGATATTAAGGGACTTACCCATGGTCTCATAGCTAGTAAATTTCAGAGGTTGGATCTGAACTTGGGTCAGCCTAACTCTAAGACCAGCTCTCTTTTTAAGGCACAGAGCTTGCATACACTTCAGCTGTGTCTACAAAATGCCAAACAACTTGAATGCAATTCCAATCCTTCCCTCCCCAGAGCTGAAATGAATTAACAGGTTGTTCTAACACTACTTAGACACTACCTTTGAGTCATTTTTGCCAGTAGCAGCTATAAGTTTTGCTGAGCTGTTTCCATTCTTTCACTCAGTTCTATTTGTAATTGGGAACAGGGATTTGCAAGAGACTGACTGGAATCAAGTACACATTCTGTGGCTATTTAGTTCAAATGATATTTATTAAGCTCTTTCTGTCTGTGCCAGGAGCTGGAGACGCAATAACAAAACAATTCCTGACCTCAAGGAGTTTCATGTTCTACTGGGGTTGAATAAGGATGAAATAAGGCTATAAAACACGGTAGGACTTAAGACTTGATAGAAATTTACCAAATAGGCAACGTGGGGATTGTGGGGGAGCCGTGGTGTGAGTGTACTGTGGGAGAAATGATAGAATTCAGAGCTGGAAGGGACTTTAGAAATCCAGTTCAATCCCTGCGTTTTATATAAGGAAACTGAAGCCTGGAGAGAGCAATTGAGTTATCTAATGTCAAAAGAAGCTGGCTGATGACAGAGCTGGGACGGGGACCCGTTTTTCCTGATGCCTGGTTCAGTGCTCTTCCTCAATATCATCATGGCTGCTTGCCATGTTGGGGTGAATCACAGAGATCATCATCATTTACAGGGGTTCTTAAAATGGACTTGTTTCTTAAAGATATTTTGATAACCGAATTTCAATGTAATTTATTTCCTTTGTAATCTCATGTATTGATCATACGTTTAAAAACATTGTTCTGTGAAGGGGTTCATAGACTTCACCAGGCTGCCAAAAGTGTCTGTGATACACATATAATTGAAGAGTCCCTGATTTAGAATAATAACAATTTCCACTGGAAGTTCTGTATAAATATCAGAGCTAGCTAGAAGGCAAAGTGGCTAGAAGGTTGGACTTGGAGTTGGGAAGTACTGAGTTCAAATCTATCTTGAAACGCTAGCTATGTGACCCTGGGCAAGTCACTCAACCACTCTATCACTCAGTTTCCTCATCTGTGAAATGGGGATAATAATAACACTTATCTCCCAAGGTTGTTATGAAAATAAAATGACAATATTTTGATTCGTAAACCTTAAAATACTGTTTAGCTAAGTGCTTCTGTGGAACAATCAAATTTTGGCTTTACTAACAGGAGGCTCTATCTGGTTTAAATGAGACTGTCTCTACATGGGACAAATATTTCCCAAGAATGAGTCAAAACACACTTTCTTTTTCTGTACTGTCAATCTATGTGGAATAGGGGAAGTTAAGAAAAGCCTTCCCTGACAGCCAGTATTCACACTTGCAAACCTCACTAGGGGTTAACTCAGTGAGGTTACCTAGCACTATGCTTGTGCTCGCCCCACAGAGCAGATTTGGACTTACAGCCTTAGCACCCAGAATTCAATGACCTGTCAAAGTGAGAAGGGAAGCTTAGGTCCCTTTAATCTCGGAATTGGCCGTTCTAGCTCTGTAACAGCCGATGAGCTGCTTCACTGAAACAGGAAATAACAAAAACCTTTGCTAGAGGCCAAGACAATTATAGCAGCATTATCTGTTCCCCAATGCAAAGATCAGAGAAAAAAAATGTCCTCTGATATTCACAACCAAGATTTCCCAAGATGCCAAGTGCATTAGATTTAATTTTCATTCCAGTTATGTCATTAACATCCCAACAGTTGACATCTTTCATCTGGATCACTGACATTTTTCACTTGACAAACAACCTTGGAACATGTCTGTGAAGCCTGACAAGTTATTTGGTTGCCAATCTGGGGGAGGGGGCCCCTCAGTGCTTATATTTAAAGCACAGATTTGTAGGGCAGATCTGGAGGGACCTTAGAGATTATCTAATCCAATTTTCTCATTCTAGAGATGAGCAAACTTGTGGTTCAGTGGAAAGAGTACTGGATTTTGGATTCAAAGGACCTGGGTTTGACAGCTGGCTTAGTTATTTACTGTCATGTGATTGACTAAATCACTTCTTTTTGATGGGCTTCAATTGTCTCATCTGTAAAATGAGAGTTTGGGACCATATGGTCTCTCAGGCCTCTTCCAGCTTTAAACTTTGTGATCCCATGAAACTGAGGCTCAGAGAGGTTAATGGGGCAAATGCCCCAATTCACACAGCTATTTATTGGCAGAACTGTTACCAGAACTTAAGCTTCCTAACTTTCAGTTGGCTGCTCATTCTATTATAACATGCTGTTTTTGAAGTGAAAAAAATCTGGGTTTATCCCTTTAAAAAGCTGATTTAAGTAGGACATGGGGGTCAGGATTTCTGCATTCATTCTTGGGCACAATTTTCGGGCTGTATAGATGTGCAATTTCTCAAGTGAAAAAATGTAAGGTCTTCCAATGAGAGATGTCAACTGTTGGATACTAATAGGAGAATTGTGAAGTGAATGAAAATTAAATCTATTACACTTGTCATCTTGAAAAATCTGGGTTGTGAAAATCAGGGGACAACATTTTCTCAGCTTCCTGTGTCAGAATGGAGATAGTACCTTTGTAACTGTCCTGTACTCTAGCAGATGTCTTTATTATTTTCACTGTTTTTTTGGCTCTTTGGCATGATTCCTTTCCCCCCTCCCTCTTCCTTGCATTCCCCCCCCCCCTTTTTTCCCCTTCCTCTCCTTAGACAGAGATTTTTGTCTCCAGAAGTTGTTGGCTGACCAGTAAACAACGGCAATTATAGAAAGATGAGTGGAATCAGGACCATGACCAAAATTTCAGAAGAGAAATGCTTTTTGTTGTTTCCATCTGCATAATTACTTTAGTCTATTAATTATTTCCCCAGCATGTTATTATGACAGCAAAGTGCTGCTTTTTTATACTTTCACAGCTTTTATTAAGGCTCGAATATGAGTCACATTTCAAGAGCAAGGTCTCTTCCGGAGACTGTCTAAACAACGTGTAACAACTGGTTGGAAAGAGAAAAGATTCAGTCAGTTGTTTTGTTTACATCACATTAAATCCTCAGCTGATAAAACAAACAAACAAACAAAAACAACTGTCTTGACTGAATCACATGATTGTATTTGCATCTTGGAGACATAACTTATATCTTTTTAGCTGACAACATGTGCCGACACCCTTCTGAATTTGCTCCCAGTTTGCTTCCATGGGGGGGCATCTTTACAATATCTTTGAAAACAATTATTTTAAAAATTACCACATTGGGCTGGGTAAGAGTGGGAAGAAGAGAATTCTTACATAATTTTCTATCTTTTTTTTTTAAGAAAAGGGACAAATTTAGTTGAAACTGTGATTATCAGGTAATGAGGGAATCACCAAGCAAGAAGTTATCTTCATTATTAATTAACTTCAACAAACATTTATTGAGTGATTCCTATTGGGCTAAGCAGTGTGCTTTGCCTAATAAGCATCTGGGAGAGAGTCAAAGTACAGTGGAAAGAATGCTAGATTTTAGGGTCAGAGGACTTTGGGTTTAGATCCTGACACTGCTAAATATTACATGTGTGACCCTAAGCAGGTCATTTCACCTATTTCTTCATCTATAAAATGAGGGGTTTTGGATCAGATGCCTCTTGAGATCCCTTTGAGCTCCAAGCCTATGATTTTGATCAATATTACACAGTCTCTAGCCTTAACAAACTTACAATGTAACAGGGGAGACTATGCAACTTTCCATTTTATTTTATTTTATTTTTGGTAGAGAGAGAGTTGGGGATCTATATCTATGTTTTCATCAATTGAGGGAACTCTTTTTCTGTGTGTGAAAATTTTGATATTTTGTTTTTTTCCAATTATATATAAAAACAATTTTTAACAGTTTTTGAGTTCCAAATTCTCTCCCTTCCTCCTGTCCCACCTCCTTGAGAAGGCAAGCAATTTGATATAGGTTATGCATGTATGGTTATACAAAACATGTTTCCATATTGGTCATGTTGCAAAAGAAAACACAGAGCCCTCACCCCCACCCTCAAAGAAAATAAAGTAAAAAAAAAAGCTTCGATTTGCATTCAGACTCCATCAGTTATTTCTCTGGATGTGGATAGCATTTTTCATCCTAAGTCCTTCAGAATTGTTTTGGATTGTTGTATTGCTGAGAATAGCTGAATCATTCATAGTTGATTATCATACAGTATTGCTGTTACTGTGCACAGTGTTCACTTGGTTCTGCTCACTTCACTTTGCATCAGTTCATGTAAGTCTTTCCAGGTTTTTCTGAAAGCATCCTGCTCATTATTTCTTTTGGCACAGCAGGATTCCATCACAATCTTGTACAATATCTTGTTCAGCCATTCCCTTAATTTCCAATTCTTTGCCACCATAAATAAGAGCTGCTATGAATATTTTTGTACAAATAGGCTCTTTTCCTTTTTAAAAAATCTCTTTGAGACATGGATCTGGTAGTGGCATTGTGAGGTTAAAAGGTATGCATAGTTTTATAACCCTTTGGGCATAGTTCTCCCAGAATGTTTGGATTAGTTCACAACTCTACCAACAGTGCATCAGTGTCCAATGTAGGGAACTTCTGGTGTGGAATCTTTTTATGGATGCAGATTGGCAACTTTTAACTTATGAGTCTGGAAAGCTGTCTGGGATCTTGAAAGCCTGAGTGATGTTCTTGCTTTGCTAAGGTTTTCTCTGAGTATGCTTCAGGATGTAGTTATGGGGCCTGCAGCAAGTTCAGATTCAGTTTGGATCAGACCCGAATGCTTGGACAGAATTTATTTTCATCTCTATCCACTGTCTATACCTACCAATTATCCAGTGTTTGAACTGAATTTTTAAATTTAACTCTAACCACTATATATCTCAGAGTTTTATTTTGCTTTTCTGGAAGAAATCTATAGATTCTTTCAATCTGTATTCTGTTTCTTGTGTTCAGAAGTTCTGGGCCATTTTATTGTATTATGGTGTTCAGGTTTTTTGACTTGTAGTGTTCTGGGAGACCTATAATCCTTATGTTCTATGCACCCTGTCTTTGAGATCAATATGTTTTGCTAGAATAAAAAACATTTAAAAATGTTATGCTTTTTGCTTCTCTTCTCCTAGATTGTCCTTCACCGTTTCACATTTGTATTCCCAATTAGTTTTCCTCTCTTGTTTCTTTGGTAAAACTTGCCATTGCAGATTCTAGTTTTTCTGTTCTGATAATGATTTCTGCTGTGCAGGTCATGAATTTTGTTCTCACAATTCTCATTTCTTTTTTCAAGCCACTCAGAAACAATATCTTGAGGTTCTATGATCTCAAAATCTACAGGGTCTTCTGTTTCATCAAGCATTAAATAATTTTGCTTTATTTGCAGTGTTAATTCATAACTGGGCTATATTTTCATCTGCTCTTAAGGTTTTCCCTATTGTTTTTTCTGATTATTCTCAAAGTCTTTGAGTTTTTCCCCTCCTGAGATTTTTGGTGATTTTAGTCTCCCCCCCCCCCGCCTTTTATTTTACCCTATTGCTCACTTTTTGACTTCCTCTCATCTGCTGGTGATTCCTCTCAGAAGACACCAATCACATCCTTGACTGCCTCTCCCAATAATGAGTGGTTCTTCTCTTGTAATCTGTGACACATTAGCCCAAGAAGATATATTCTTTGCTCCTCAATGCCATGTCCATATTGTCCCTTTGTCACTATCACTTTTAAATTTATCCTACTTTGAGGTTTCCTCAATCTGTTCATACTAATGGTCCAAATCCTCTTCACAGTCATTAACTAGTTTCCATGTCACTATTCTTTTTTCAAGGAGTTAAGTACCTGTCTCAGTCTTACTCCTGGTTCTATTGCCTACCATTATGTTTACTCCAACAGCTCGCCCTCTTGAAGACTGTCTCATCTTCAATCTCTCCTTATCTGTATCTTTCCCTTTCGCTTGCAACATGCCCAGACCTTCCCCATTTCTTCTTAAAAAGCAAATCTAATCAAAACAAAAAAACCCCTTTGATTTGACCTAGTCATCCTCATAAGCTAGCATCCCAATTCTCTTCTCCCTCTTATAGCCTCCTTGTCTATATCGCTGTCTCCATTTTTTTAATTTCTTTTTCTCTTCTTAATCCATTCTAGTCTGACTTTGTACTTCAGCACAAAACTGAAACTGCTCTCTCCAATATTATGGATGATCTTTTAATTGCAAAATCCAAAGGTCTTCTCTTAGTCCTCATGTGACTTGACCTCTTTGCAGCTTTGACACTGTTAACACTGTTAACCCCCACCTCCCCTCCAGATATGCTCCACAAATACACTTATCATCAGTAGAAAGAGAGGACACATATAGGAAACATACCCAGACACACACTCAGGTAAGTTATGGTGCACATACAGAGGGGTATATTCTTGGGTAGACATGTGTCCAGGGTACAAATATGAAGTGACAAGTTGTACTGCAAAATACTTGTAGCCAAGGTGCAAACACATCCAGGGAATTTATGGTAAGGGCAATTCCCAACTATGATGCCAATGGGCCACTGCTGATATTATCATGCTGCTTCCATCGGGTCTAGTCTCTGATGGTCTCTGCCAAGAGCCTTATCTCTGTTAGATAATGATCTGCAGAAGATTTGGTCTCCACCAGATAATTCTCTGTTGGACTTTGACATACAATCTCTGCCACCTACTTCCAGGAATGCCTGATGAACCTTAACCTTTTTCCAGGTATGTGACTGTGGACCTTTTCTTTGTTTCTAGATTGTGGCTTAAATGACTGTTGCCTATCTCTTCTTCATGATAAAAGTGGACTCTGCCATGATTTTTAAGTTTAGAACACAGACTTTTACTAGTTCTTTTAGAAGAGTGTTCCTTGCCCCTTTGTAGGACCAGAAAAAGTTCTCCTTAGAAGGAGGTTCAATGGGGGAAGAATTTTCCAGTATTTTCTATCAGAAATATTCTGTTTTGTCTATAGGACCTCTTATTTTATGCAGGAAATTCTTTCACCCAAGCACCAATCTATTTAGAACAAAAAACAGAGAAACCCATAGCTAAATAGCTAGTGCCTCCAGCCCTAAGTCTACCCCTTTCAAATTGAATTTTCTGAGTACTGGGCTTTGGGGTCTCTCTGAGACCTCATGATAGCTTTGGGTGTTCCCTGTGTTCCTTAGTCCTCACAGTTTTAATCTTCAAAGGCTCAGCTGTTCTATACTTATCATCCATGTGGGTCTATTCTTCCAAAAAAACTGCTAAAGGATCTGGGTTCTGGAGTTTCCTAGTTTCTCAAATCTAAAATCTCTTCTGCTCAATTGGTACATGTAATTACATGAAAGGAGAATAGACAGATATAGGGACAAGCCTAGAGGACAAGAGCCTTGTTTTCTCCCTGTCTAGTCACATTTCTGGCCTTCATTACTGGATAGATAAATAGATAGAAAAGACTAAAGACTGAGTCTCCCTTGTACTCAGATTGCATGAGGTATTATGAATTGAGAAGGAAGAGAACATTTATAACTGGAGGAATCAAGGAAGACTTCATGGAGAGGTACCATCTGAGCTGACCCTTTGAGGAAGCCAAGGATTCTGAAAGACCAAGATAAGGAAGGAGTGGATTCCAAGAATTGGGAACAACTTGTTTGAATTCCAGGAGATGGAAGATGGCACTATGACCATCTTCCTTCCTGATAGGCTGGTAGATGGTGCAGTAGATAAAAGAAGAGAGTGAGGAAGACCAGAGTTTAAATCCTTCCTCAGATATTTACTAGGTATGCAAGCTTGGACAAGGCATTTAACTTCTCTGTGCCTCAGTTTCCTCACCTGTAAAATGGGAATAATAATAGCACCTACCCTAAAAAAGGTGCTATGAGGATCAAATGAGATAACAAATATAGAGCTCTTTGTGAACCTTGATGTGCTCTACAGCATCGTTATTGGTGTTTCTGCTGCTCCATTTCAGACCAGGCCCTTCAGCTCAGGCCCTAGGGCCTCCTTCTCCTGAGTGGTGAGTGTTCACCACAATTAGCCAGCCCCAGATGCCCCATGCCACGTCATCATAGTTATCCCCTGCTGAATAGTTGTGACCATTGTTATTCTATCCTTAGCTTCTGATCTAGTCCTCTAGCTTTTGCTCTGGGTCTGTGATCTCCTGATTGGAGAGAGTTCACTATATCTATCCAGCATCAGCACTACCATGCTGCACCCTGACCATCTTCCTGCCATACTTCATTAGGTGCCACCTCTTCCTACTTTTTTCCTCCGGTCTGATGAGGTAAATCAAACCAATATGATTATTCCTGGAGAAGCATTTCAGTTGCTTGCTTTATGACTTGATGACTGTATCTGAGACTTTCCAGGCCAAAATATTCCTCCTGAACACCATTTCCCTCTATGTGTTGTCTTCGCCTATTAGACTATATATGTCCTGAGGGCAGAGATATTTTTTTGGGGGGGTACTAATATTTTAGTGCTTAGTAGAATATTTAAAACACATTATAGTGTTTTTAAAAATCTCTTTTCATTCACTTATTTCATATGGAAGGAGAAATAGCTAGTAGTCTAGTATGATTGAAATATAGGTTAAATGAAATGCAATAATATGAAATAAGAATGGAAAGTGTGAGAGAGGAATTTCTATTTCTTGAACTGGGTTGCTGGCAGGGTGAGTGACAAGATAGGGAAGGAGGTGAGAGATGTTGTGGAGATAAAATGAATAGTACTTGGCAATTGGTTGATTATGGAGGGTAAAGGAGGGAGAAGAGTCTAGGATGACTCGAGGAGTTTAAACCTGGGTGAATTGGAGGATGATAGTGACCTCAACAGAAACAGGGAAGTTTGGAAGAGGAATGGATTTACTGGGAGATGCAGGGATGGTAAGTTCTGTTTTAGACATATTTAGTTTGATTTGTGAGCAAGACATCCGGGTGGATATGTCCAACAGGCAGCAAGTGGTATGGGGCTAGACTTCAGGAGATAAATTAGGGATGAATATATAGATTTAGCTGTCATCTCTAGAGAGACAATTTATTCACTCAATATTTTATGTAAAATACATGGTATAGGTCTACTTGATGTAGTTGTTGAATCCCTTCCTGTTCATTTTAATTTTATTATTATTTTTCACTGAACTACTATTTCCTTGATCAGCACACTGGACTTGTGAATTCTTGACTGAGTCTGAATCTGGCTAATTTAGTCCTAAGATGTCATATCCCATGTACAAGTTGTATTCTGATGGTTTTTATTGCCTGCCAAATCTTACTTCTTTGCAATGTTGTTGTCTCTTTAATCTTAGTGTGCACTCAAATGAAGCCTCAAATGGAAAATCAAATAAATATTCATTGAGTGCCTACTCTGTGTAAGATATTTTGGGAGAGTGAAGAGGATAGTCAGAAAGATAAGTAAAACACCTTGAAAGCCATTGAGTCAACTGTCTTCTGAGATGGAATTGTTAGCATTGTCTTCATATTTGAAAATTCATTGTGTGTGTGCATGTATGTGTATGTGTGTGTGGGGTGGAGGGAGGGAAGAATGGAGGGAGGAGAGAAAGAAAAGATAGAGATAGATAGAAAGAGATAGAAAGAGAGAGAGAGAGAGAGAGAGAGAGAGAGAGAGAGAGAGAGAGAGAGAGAGAGAAAGAGAGAGAGAGAGAGAGAGAGAGAGAGAGAGAAGGAGGGGGAGAGACTAGGTAAGATATTTGACTCTGAGTACCATGTTTCCTAGGTCTTTCAGTTATGTTTTATGAATAATGGTTAGAAAGTATCAATAAAATTAGATAACAGGCCTTGAATTTAAAATGATTTGCACTTATGTGTCACACATAGCATTCCCCACAGAGGGAGTGCAGAAATCCTAACTGAATTTTGAAAAAAAAAATGTGTCATCTTCACCCTAAACTTCATTTTCTATTTCTTGAGACTTTTTAGAAGGCAGAATAACTATTGCAAGTGACTGATAATTGTACCAAGGTGTGGGGGCACATCTACTTCTGTTTCTGTGGGACTGTAGATTGCTTTTGGGGACACTGCAGGAATGAAATGAGAACAACAAATTATAATAATCACACTATGATAGGCAGGGTTTATGTTTCTGGCCTTTAACATCTCTGACTGTTTGAGATTCTGGGGCTTTAATTTTAGAAAGCAAAATCATTTGGAAGCATTAGGGCTCAAGGTGAACTTAAGGAGATTTGAATAGTACTCTAGGCAGACAAGACTCCTAAGGCCCAAATATCAAATATTAATAAAATTAAGAACTATTTTCCACTAAAAGAAATCTTCGCTTTCATATGCTTTTCTATTTTTTATCCCCCACTGCAAGGTTAATGTTCAAAGGAGACATTTTCTTAAGTGATTCAACTTTTTTTTTCAAGTGGAAAAAATCTTTGTTTGTTTGTTAGGAAAATAACTCTTCAATTTATTTTGTTTTTAGAGAAGGCTACATTTGAAGTATAACTAAGAAAATATGCCATGGGAGAGAAAGCTATTTTTGCAAAGAGGTTGGTAATGATAGATTTTAGAGGTGGATAAGTAGAAAGTAATAATAACTAATAATAGTAGCATTTATGTAGCTCTTTAAGGTTTGCAAAGTGTATTACATTTATCATCTCATTTTATCCTCATAACAATTCTGGGAGGTAAGCTCTATATTATCCCTATTTCACAGATGTAGAAACAGAGGCAAATAGAAATTAAGTAACTTGCCCAGGGGTCACACAGCTGGCTAATAAGTTTTTGAGGTCATATTTGAATTTGGGTCTTCTTGACACCTAGGTAAGCTAGGTAGTGCAGTTGATAGAGTACCAATCAAGGAGACTCATCCTCATGAGTTCAAATCTGGCCTCAGACACTTACTAGCTGTGTAACTCTGGGCAAGTCACTTAACCTTTGTTTACCTCAGTTTCCTCATTTGTAAAATGAGCTGGAGAAGGACATAGCAAACCACTCCAATGTCTTTGCCAAAAAAAAAAACCAAAATAAAACCCAAATGGGGTCATGAAGGGTACCATTGAGCAAAATGACTGAACTGTAACTTCCTGACACCAGGTCCAGCTTTCTGTTGGCTGCACCACCTAACTGCCTAAGCACTAAGAACTAAATTTGCATTTTCAGAATAGTATTCAATCTACTCCAATTGAATTATCATTTGTTGAGTGTCTCTTTTGTAGAAGGTATTCTGCTTGGCACAGAGCATGCAAAGACAAAACAGTCTTTGTTCTCAAGCATCTTATATTTTACTGGATGAACACATACCTAAGGAAGGTATTTTATCTTCTCAAGTCTCAGTTTCCTCATCTGTTAATTGGGGATGATACTATACTTAGCCTACAGGTTGTTGTGAGGAAAACATCTTAAAGCCCTTTCTGGGTGTGAGTTAGGGAAGAATGAGACATTCCTTTAGAAAATGAAGCCTGGACATAGAGGAAGATTAAAGGAAACTGAGTCAATAATTGATGTTTAATTTTTAAAGGAAGGAAGAGGAAGACAGAATTCAAAAAAATAGACGAAGCGTGTTGATAAAGGTAGCAAACTCAGAAAAGCCAGATTTAGTTAAAGTATTAGTAACTACATTCAATTTATACTAGTAAGTGAAGGGATTTGAAGGAAAATTAAGAATGTTTCAGGGAAACCAATTAAGTGACACTTTGTGGTATTAAGTGACATGATTTCAAAGTCAATTGCAAAGTTTTAGGGAATAGTTGAGAGTAGAAATAATGATCATCCCTTGTAAGCATAATGAATCTTATCTATTGATTTCTTGCTGACAGTTAAAAACTTATATAATTTGTGTTCTAAGAGTTTTGAAAACCCATGAAAAAAAAACTTTAAGGGATAGGGGGAGAACCCTGCAAAAGGCCGTATATGCTTGACTTTACAATTTTTTTTAAAAGATGAGGAATTTTGCAAGAGGACCAATATATTTGGTTAAATCTTCAAAAAATTTTTAGGGAGAATGAAAGAATTCCACAAAAGGCCATATGTACTTGATTCTGTGAGAAATTATTTCTCTACTGTATTAATAGCTAATTATTAAATTGGGGTCCAGACCTTTTATTTTTCTATTTCCTCATTTAGGGCCCAGCCTCTGTAGAAGGTTGGTCAGTCCCTGAAGGACACAGCTGATTGATGAGATCACTCATAACCCTCAGGGGAACATGTTTTTCAATCTTGGGCCAGATCCCAGTCAACCAAGATAGAATCCAGTCTGGGTGAGTTCTTGCCCCAAGGAGAACAGCCCCATCATCATACCTCTCCATTAGAATTTAGGATGACCCAGCTCATGAGGGAGAAAACCAACCAGAGTGGTCTGGATGGAAATGGATTCCTCTGTCCAGATTGCTGGAGGTGGCTGAGTCTCATGATCAAGTCATGTTCTCAGCAGAAGGAGCTGAAGACTTCTAGCCCACATCTTCATTAAATGCCTACCAATCAGAGTTGAATTTCACTTGTCAGGGACATCCCCTTTTCTAAAAACATATTAAGACTCTCAGCGTCTCCATGGTTTAGTATTTGGTTATTGAAGGAAACCACTGCCCATCAATTTATTAATTATTAGGTGGCTTCATTAATAAATTGATTATTAATTACTCAGAACCTCTGTCTCTCAGGTTTTTCACATGGATCAATTTAAAGGTTTAAAAAATGCCTCAGAAATAATACTATCCCTATCCTTGTCATCATCTTCTTAAAATGCAAATGCTTCTATATCTGTACAAATGGATTTTAATTATATGAATTCATAAAAGAGTGATGGAATGGTGCATCTGGTTGCAGATGCAATCTGTCTGCTGATAATATCTGTAGAAATTTTCCATTGAAAGTGCAAGGTGAAGAAAGCAGTTGTCTCAGTCGCCCTTGTGAAGATAATGGGCAATGCTCTGACAACTGACGATATTCATAGGACCCTTGATATGGAGCTGGGCAGGACTTCAAAGATATCAAAGCCAACACCTTTTTAAATAAATGAGCAAACCTAAGGCCAGAGAGATTTAATGATTTTCCCAAGGTCACAGAGGAAATAACTTGGCAGAGTCAGGATTTAACTCAGCAAGGTGACTCCAAGATCGTCACTTTTCCCACAGCATTCTTCACATGGTTTTCCATCCTAAACACTCATCAGAGGTCTTTCTGTAAATACTCAACCCAATTGAAATCAACAAAAGTTTATTAAGTGTTTATTATGGAAAAGACAGTTGCTTGTTGCTGGTGATACAAAGATGAAATCTGAGGCCTCAAGGAGTTTCCCCTCTAGTAGGGGGAGGAGAGCTACCCAAATAAATATGGCACACTGAGGTAAGTACATAGGAGAGGTTCAACAGATAGTGATCAGATATTAAGGGCAACAAAGGAGGGATCTATGCTAAAATTGTGAGTAAGGATATGTGTGTTAAGAAAGGCCTCCAGGAAGAAGTGTCACCTGAATTGGGACAATCTTGTAAGCCTTTTAGGCATTCTCATTTATTCATTTCCATGATCCAATTACCTATAAAGCAAGGATTCTTAGTCTGGGGCTCGCGATAGCTTTCAGGGGATAAATTTCAAAATTTCTATGAATTTGTTTCTTTAAAAAACTTGATAACTGTACTTTAATATAATCAGTTTCCTTTTTAATCCTATGTACTGCATTTTATTAAATGTATTTAAAAGCCTTATTCTGAGAAGGGGTCCATAGGCTTCACCAGTTTCCAAAGGGGGTCCATGAAACAAAAAAGGTTTAGAATCTCTCTCATAAAGGAATTCATCACTAAAAAGCTGAAGGTCTCTGGAAATCTCTTTGTAGTCATTTTAAGCTTTGCCTCCTCCCTGAATCCTCTCTGATATAAATCCACCCTGACTATGATATGTCCTCTCAGAACTCAAGTATTTAGTCTGCATTATACCATCACACCCTTGCTTGTAATATGTCCCACTGGAATCGTTCTCGAGCTGTCACCAGTCAGATTGCATGCTCCTCAAGGTCAGGGACCTCCGTTGTTTACTTGTTTTCATCTCCATAGTACCTCCTATATTCACATTAGATGATTGTTGAGTAAATGGATGAATCCTAATGCTAGGGTGATAAATGGAGATTTGTCTTGCATTTTAACAGAGGAAAAGTTTTGCCAGGGCTACTTGGGATAAATTGTTCTTTATCATCCAGCTGACTGGGTATAGAATGTAACCCTTTCAAATAATGTGATGTATTATTAATCCAAATTAGAGAGGAGTAGGCTGAAGTACTGGCTTTGTGCCTAGAAAGCTTCTCTCCCACCCAGTAGGCATATGGTCACCTGGCTGGGACAATGGCTTTCTGTACAAGTGCCAAAAGCAACTTTACAATGCCTGCTGACATTCTGCCCTTCCTTTGCATCACCAGTACTGGATGACTCTCTCTCTCTCTCACTTTCTTTCTCTCTTTCTCACTTTCTCTCTCTCTCTCTCTCTCTCTCTCTCTCTCTCTCTCTCTCTCTCTCTCTCTCTCTCTCTCTCTCTCTCTCTCTCTTGTTTTAATCAGCCAATTTTTACCAAAGACTAGGCCATAAGTCTCAGTTCAGGTATTTATAAAATAGGAAGTTATAAAGAGCATTGGTCCTGTCTGTAGATGGAGTTTGTAGCTGTTTTTATATTCAGAATGGTCTCCTTTCCGTTCTCCAGTCAGATTCTTCTCCCTCTCTTCAATCCTTCACTGACCTGCCATAACGCAATCCTTCTCTAATACCGGTTTCAAAATTCTTACTACGGGAGTCCCTAATGGGTTAAACAATAAAGGTGAAACATCACCTCTAGTGGGTAATGGTTAAAATTTCCATATGTTACCTGGGAACAGCTCTGTAGTCCTCTCCCTTAGCACACTGCGATGATTAATTGATCAGATTACTTAGTTGCCACTTCAGGCCCAAAGGGATCAGACACGGGCCAGGAAAGTTTTAATGAGGGCAGAGAGAACACGGAAACAACAAGCCCTAGGCAGGAAAGTGAAGAGTGGGGGTTGAGGGCACCACAAGGACAGGTAAGGTGGGCCTAGGTCCCTGCCTGCATCTTTTGGGGGGTGGATGCCAAAATGGGAGGTCGATTAAAACAACTTTATTTACTCCATAGATTTGCTTAGGCCAACCTTGGGGAAACTGGCATCCGTGATGGCAGATGCACTTTAAACAATCAAGTAGAGGTATCTTCTAAAGAGATGGACTTGGTTTACTTCACTGCTGCGTTTGACTACTCAGCTTCTTAACTGATGTCTTTGAGTCTACATTGTTGAAACCAATTTATGATCTTTCAAGTTTTTTTAAAAGATATTTTAAATAATAAGATCCTCTATCTTCAAATACAAAATATTTATCCTTACATGCTGACACTTTATCTATTTGAATTGTTATAATTTTTCCCTGGGACACAGGTGATGGTGATGATGATGATGATTCAGAGGGAGAGAGATTGGTGGAGCCATTTTCTCCTCTCCATCAGTCCCAGGGAGGCACATACTTGCAACAGAAAGAACATTGCATAATAAGATAGAGGACATGAGATCCAGGATTAGTGGCCTTCCTTTTTTCTTCCACTGTCCTGGAGATTCAAACTTCCCACTTGCCTTGTAGGGAATTTGGGTAATATATTGGTAATTGCCATCACATAAGTGGCATCTGACTTTGAGATTCAGTCTTTTAGTTTGTCATGAGAAATGGGGAGTGGGGAGTTGCTTCCGTTGGACCAAGGCTGTTAGAGACCAGCCTGCAGAAGAGACCATATCCTGGAGCAGAGGCAGAGACCAGAACATAAGGATCAGAGAGTGATTTCCCAAATTGGTAATTACTGAGACCTCTGTAGTTTGATCAGTAAAGTTGGGAAGAGTTTTCCCCTACCAGCCTCTACTGGATGTCCCTTGGCACAATCCATTACCTGGAGCAAAGCTCTCACACAGACATATCTTTCCTTATTCACTTTACATGACCTGTGAATATCAAGGATCAGGAACTTCTTCTCAATTCCTCCAAAGAACTAAGAAGGAAAGTGAGAGAAGATTTTTGGGAGCTGGTTGGAGGAAGGTGGTACCATGTAGGAGTGCTAAATATTTTTTCATTCAGTTTTCACTCTCAAACAATCTTTGTGAATGTGTGAGTGTGTGTGTGTGTGTGTGTGTGTGTGTGTGTGTGTGTGTGTGTGTGTGTGTATGTGTGTGTGTTCGGATACGACCAGAGATTAGAAAGTCCAGATGCAGGGAGGGGACTCCGTACCTATAGATGTGACATTTTCTTACTTTTAATAAATACCGTCTTCTTATTAGAGTATGAATTCAGCCAGTGTGGGTTTAAACCACTTAGCATTACTATTCGAAACCTCATACCTTGAAGTTGTGGCACGGAAGAATAGTAGTGGGGCAGCGAAAGCTGAAGGTCCTCTACCAGACAAAGGTGACAGTGGGTTTTTTTTTTTTGTAGGCTAATCCCATATGAACCCGTGAAAAGCTGAAATGGCTCTAAGGCTAGTGATTCAAGGAGAACACCACCTGGTAACAACTCAGATGTTGTATTCCCTTGCTGAATAATTAATACAATGACATACTGTCATTATATAGGCTTAAGGAAGTTAATTTAGTGTCATATGAGGAACAATATGGTATCATATGTTCATAAGGAATGTCAAAACCAGGACACCACTAACAACTAAAATACTCTATGAGGATTTTGTAGTATTCTGCTGCTAATTTTTATTTATCCAGTACTTTAAGGATTAGTAGCTGGGATCACATATTTCATTTGGGGTGCCCATCTACCCTCTTAGGTAGCCAGGGAAGGGATTGCTATCTTAATTTTCCAGATTAGGAAACTAAGGCACAGGGACATTAAGTGACTGTCATTAAGTGTCAGATTTTAAACCAGGCCTTTTGACTCCAAGCCTAATGCTCTTCTTATTATCATAAGTGCTCTTTTTAAAATTCCCATATTGAAGGCAACTTGGTAGCACAATTGATAGAGAGCTGGGCCTGGAGTCAGGAAGACTCATTTTCCTGAGTTCACAATTGGCTTCATGCCCTTACTGTGTGATCATGGGCAAGTCACTTAACACTGTTTGCCTTAGTGCCGTCATCTGTAAAATGAGCTGGAGAAGAAAATAGGAAACCACTCTAGTATCTTGTCCAAGAAAACCCAAAATGGGGTCACAAAGAGTAGGACACAAATGAAAAATGACTGGACAACAACTGTCTAATACTGCCTGAAAAATCACATACATAGCCAAGTGAAAAGAGATCAGACAGAACTATCAAGCTGTGACTATGTATAGGATGCATAGGGAAGGAAACGCGGAGAAAGAAAAGTTATGGATTCCCATATTACAAACACAAGCAAACAAGCAGCAGGCTCTATTGCTGGCACAGATGTAAAGCCAAGACATATTTTCCTAACAGATACAAATATTCAGAGACACAGAGATGTCAGTAGAAGAGTCTCATTTAAAACCTACCATCTGGACCTAGCTAGAGACTATTTTAGAGCGGTAACAACAATGCAAAAAGAATAGGGACAAACAGTTTGCAGAGCTATGTAATGCAATGTGTCCAATTCCTTTCTAGTTGCAGGGCTTGCTGGAGGAAGAGTTTTCACGAGCTGTGTTGGGGATTTAGGTTGAAACTGAACTCTTTTAAGAGAGCAGCACTGGGAGCAGGTGAGAGGGCCTTGCAAGTTTATAACAAATCATGTAGCCAGATATGTTGTGAAATGATGGCAGCAATGAAGAAACTTATCAAATACACCATAAAAAGGCCATCATGAGAACCTTGAGTGAAGACAATGAATACAAGACAGTGGATGAAAATCTCCTGACTCTGGATCCAGACTTTTCTACTTCTGTACTGGCAGTCTTCTCATCCTGGAGATGTCTCCATGACTGGAGACCCTTCCTCCAGTTGGCCAGTTCCTGCCTGAGACCACCTTTTAAGGAAGTTCCCAGGCTCTCCATGCTCACTTTTCTCCTGGATCCATTTCTGACTCTAGAATTTTCCACCTTGTCTTGAGTGAGTACACTCCCCTCTCCCCATTTTTCAGCTCCCTTTTATGTATTGTCTTCCTTCATTAGAATATAAAGTCCTTGAAGGTAGGGATTGTCTCTTTTTGCCTTGTATTTGTGTTTTCAGTACTTATCATAATGCCTGGCATATAGTAGGTATTTAATAAATTCTCTATCTGAAGATTGGGCTAATATTTGTCTCATAGGCTAACTGCTACATACAGCTTTTATTATATATGATTATGATTTTTGAACGGCAGCGAGGCGGCACATTGGCTAGAGTGCTGGGCCTAAGTCAGGAAGACATCTTCCCTAGTTCAAATCTAGCCTCAGACACTATCTGTGTCACCCTGGGCAAATCACTGAACCCTGTTTGCCTCAGTTTCCTTATCTATAAAATAAGCTGGAGAAGGAAAACACAAGCCACTCCAGTATCTTTGCCAAGAAAACCTCAAATGGAGTCATGAAGAGTCAGAATGACTAGAAAATGACTGAGCAAATCATTTTTGAAAACTACATGCAAGGCAAACTGTAAGATATTCTTCGTAAAAAGATAAAAAGTTAAAATATGGCTTAAGGCCTAGTCAAATCTATATAATAATGAGTTTGACTACAATGAGATTTGTTCTAAAGGCAGGTACAATGAGCAGAATATAAGTGAATGGCTAAGAGCAGATGAGTGACTTTATGTGTGTCAGCATTAATGAGGAGAACAGTAGATCTAATACCTATGAGGGTATAGGAAACAGCAAAACACTATCCAGGAAAGCTTTATCAACCTTCAGAAAGTATGGGGAGATTAGGAGAAGAAATGAGTTATAATTAAGAATAAAGAAAAGATTAGCTCTTGGTATAGTCAGAAATAAAGCCCATCAACCTGTGGTCTCAGAGTGAAAGACTTAGCAATTAAGATTATATATATATATATATATATATATATATATATATATATATATATATATATATATATATATAATATATATATATATATATATATATATATATACGTATATATATATGTATATATACATATGTATATATGTATATGTATATATATATGTATATATATATATACACACACACACATACATATACATGTATATCTATAGATAGATAGATATACATAAAAAACATACATATGTATATAATTGGAGGGTGTCTTAGATGTGGAGAGCCTAGGACTTCCTATTTCTTAGCGTGTGATCCTGGTTGAATCTCTTAACCTCTTCAGCCTTTGATGTGCCCACCTGTAAAACGAGGGGGCTGCACTAGATGATGTATAAGATCTCTGGACCTAGGTGGCTTTGCAGTTGCCTCTATTTTCTATTCTTGCTGTGACATCTCTCAGAGAAGAGATGCTCAGAGTTATTTCATGTTTGTCTTTCCTTGGGTTGGATTATATCTCTGTGACTGTGAAGGCAAGTATCTCAGGGATTCAGACAGGGTAACACCAGGAGAAGATCAGCCAGTGATGAGGTGAATGTTGAGGCGGCAATGATGCCCACAGGTGTAACTAATTACTCTGCCTCCCTAATCATTTTTGTTGAGGGAGTTGGTTATCTTCCCTAAGGCTTTGTCCACTTAAGAAGTTCTAGCCTCTGATAATGGAAGAAATACTATAATTACATTGTATATCATAACATGGTCAATTGAGAACTACTAAGTGGATTATACACTATTTGATTTAAACTACACTTCCTCCCCTCAGTTCAAATAATCTAGATTTTTTTAAAACAAGGTTTTGGCTCCACTCTTAACATTTTTTTCACCTCTTAATGTGAATTCAGTTATTATCTGAGCCAGCTAGACTGATCATAGGGAGTAATATCAACATTTTAGATGAGATACTGAGGAACCTGATATATTTCTATTAAAGTTACTATCTTCTTGAGAGTTCCTGAATTAAAAGGAATGAATTAATTGCACGTCAGTAAACAAATACTGTGAAATCAAGGCTTCCTTTTGGATGGAAGGCATCATTTTATAAAAGCTCTAAATAGTACATGCAACTCTGTTTAGCTCTGATGAAGGTTGTTTTCAGCTAAGTGTAATTGTTCAAATCGTCCCATTTCACAACAAATTGCAGTTAAAATAAGCCAACATAGCACTGACAAACACTGTTTTCAGCCCCAGACATGTGGTTAAAGCTGTTAATTTTAACAGTAGCTTGTTGCCAAGTTGCTGCAATTACTTGGATGCTGTAAGATACTTAAGGAAAAAAATCTATAAATGCATTTACCAAGAGGACTCCATTGGAATATCTATCAAAAAGAAAGTTTTTCCACTTTCTTCTATTTAGTGAGATTCTATTTGGCTTCTGTTTTGACTTATTTGGAAATTTCCATGGGATATTCCAAGAAAAGATCATAATGCAAACTAATGTGTATAAACTTGGAATCCAGCAGTTCTATCTGGATTATTTTCTAGATTACTGATTAACTCAAATATATGTGTTCTGATATTAATTGGTTTATTATAAATATCTCCCTTCTAAACATTATTTTCTTTCACTTACAGAAAGTTACACAATTTCAGTTGGACAAAGGAGTCACCTACTATGAGGTTTCATCATGGTATGGAAATCGTGTTAGAGAGAGGAAGCGTGATATAATAATTAGAGCATTGCACTTAGAATCAGGAAGACTTGGGTGCATGGAATAGAGCACTGGCCCTACAGCCAAGAGGACCTTAGCTCAAATCTGACCTCAGACACTTACTAGCTGTATGATACTGGGCAAGTTGCTTAGCTCTGATTGCTTCCCCCCAAAAAATTGCCAAAAAAGAATCAGGAAGACCTGTTCAAAGAAACATCTTGGAAACTTATTAGTTTGTGACCTCATGTACAATCTCTCTGATCCCAAGTTTCCTCTTTTATAAAATGGAAATGATAGTAATAACATCTATGTCATGGCCTTTTGAAGATTAAAGAAGATAATGTATATAAAGTTTTTTGCAAACCTTAAAGTGTGAAATAAAAATAAAGTACTATTGATATTGAAGTTTATTGGGGAAAAGCTCTGGCAGATCCTATCAAGCTGGAAAGGTTTCAAAAGAATGAATGGGACTTCAGAAGACTGATGATAACTCATGATTCCTGCCTCTCAACAGAAAAGTGATATACTCTACATTCAGAATGAGGCATACATTTTCAGACACAGTCAGTGAGTTGATTTAAAAAAAATTGCTTAATTGTATTTCTTACAGTGAAGGCTTCTATCGTGGGAGATGGATAGAATCATTAGGAAATGAAAAAGCTACAAGAAAACACTTAAGAGGTGAGTATGAGTTCTTAAAAAAGGTTGTGTCTGTCTTTCAAAGACTAGCACCACTAAATTCAGAGACTTAGCACCAGAAGGTTGGGTAGTGGTGAGTTATCCACTTCAATGAAATCATGACTCTTTAGGAGAATTCTAAAGTAGGAATAATAATAACGTATTATTATTTACTAGACAATCATGGTTAAATGATTTGCCCAGGGTCATGCAGCTAGTAAGTCTCAAGTATCTGAAGCCAGATTTGAACTTAGTCCCTCCTGACTAAAATAGGAGTTATAAAGAACAGCAATGGACTATCTAAACTGAACTTGTTAGAGAGACAATGGATTATAAAAGAACCTTACTGATGGAGTTATAGATGAATAGATCTTCAAAAAATCTCAATAAGCTAAAAAAGTGGATTCAAACTAAACAGATGAAATCTAGAAGGGATCATCATGAAGTCCCACAGAAGTTAAAAAGATCAACCAACCAGTTATAAGATTGGAGAAATTTGGAGAAATTGTCTGAATAACTAAAAGGAATGTATTCACTCATACAAAAACAAAGAAATGCCCAAGATTTTCATTTTACTGCAAGTTCAGTGTGAGTTAATGGTGTGACATAATGGCTAAAAAAAATACAGTCTCATGATAAATTAATAGAGGTAGAGTGCATATAGCAAGAGTATTGGTCATGGATTATGGTCTCGAGGCACTCTATACTAGTCATACTACATGTACAATATGTCTAATTTGTGTTCATTTCAATATACTACCTTTTAGTGGAGGCATTGACAATTGAGATGTATCCTGGGAATGACAGAGGGCAACATGGCACAGTGGACAAAGTGCTAGTTTTGAAATCAGAGGATTTGGGTTCAAATCCTTGCTTTGCCACTTACTACTTGTGTGACTTTGGAGAAGTCACTTAACATTTTTTGTTTCAGTTTCCTCATACGTAAAATGACTCAATGTTTGCATAAGGTCACCTCTAGCTCTAAATCTACGAAGCTATAAGGGTTATTGAAACCATAGCATTGCAGGAATGATTTTAGGACCTGGCAATAATTAGTAGAATTCATTAGTCCTTTTAGAATTAGAAGACCCTCTCACCCTGTAAGAGATAGCTTTCTTAGCTACAGAACAGAAACAAATCCAGACAAAGTCAGAACTGATATTAAATCTACTTTCCTGCTTTTTTCTACCTGTTCCTTCCAGTCCAGGTGCTTACTTTGAGCTATCCATGGTACTGAATGCTACCTCCTCATTCCCTCCTGCCCCTAACGCACTTCTGGATTCTGTCTGAATCCTACTCTGTACTCTCATCACTCTTGTTTACTATTACCTCTGTCTCCGCACCATTCTTGACCTTTGTGGTTGAATGGTGGCAATGTGTTGAGAGTGAGGTAGATGGTTAAAGAAGATTTAATCTCCCCCTAATTTATAAGCTTGTGAGAATTAAGAAAAATACTTGCCTAGAGTTTAGAGATAGTTTAAAGGGATAGAGGTTTCTTTAAATATGAATCATCATACTTTTATGAATCCATTTTCTCACTGGTGTGAATACTCCTTTCACTGGTGTAGAGGGAAATCCATTCAGAGCTTCTCATCTTGTGTGATTCGTGTCCATATCTTTGTCTAAATCCTCCATAAAGGAACAACACTTCATGCTCTCCTGTTTTTATAATGAATCATGCAGTCTGTCCATTTGTTTGGCATAGCAGATAAAGTTTTGCACTTGAAGTAAAAAAGACCTGGATTTTGATCCCTTGATGCTAGATGCTGGTGCCTTCTCTCTGAGATTACCTCAATTTATCTTCTGTATATCTGGTTTATATGCAGTTGTATGTTGTTTCTCCCATTAGAATGTGAGATCCCTGAGGGCACAGACTATTTTTTTTTGTATTCCCAGTCGTAAGCACAGTGACTGGCACATAGTAAATGCTTAATAAATGTTTGTTGACTAATTGACTGACTTACTTCCCCTAAGTGGACTGTAACACCTTTGAAAATAGGAATGGGTATTCTTTTTGTTCCATATTATCCTGACAGCACTTGGTATCATGTTATATTCACATTGGATTGTCAATACATTGAGTTGACCAATGTTTGATTATGGATTCAGCTTTTTAACCAAATGTAACTACAATTGAAGCAGAACCAGCTATCAGCTCTGGAGGGAATATGATTCTGGATTCTTTTGTGTTCCTTATTCATGGGTTACTTTGTAGAAAATTAGAACACATGGATATAGTATGATTTGAAGGAATCTAGAAAGTCTCTGTCCTGCCACCAAATATCTTTTTTGTCAAGGTATTAGGAGACACTCTGTTTTCTGGAGCTAAGGACCAGCAAGCAAGCTGTGCCTTGAGCTTTCTATCAAAACAATCCTTTGTGCTCACCCTCTGGATGATCTTAACCTCTGGCAAAATCACATAATTATTGTATAGCTTTGACCAACACCAGGTATTCTCTGAGCTCAGACAAGCACCAGACAAGTTTGGAGAAGTCCCCATGTTCTGGTCATGAAGCTCTGCTATGAATCAGCCTTGGGACATTGTTGTTGTTACTCCTCATTGTCAAGGCCACAGCTCAGTGTGGAGCCCTAGGTATAAATAATGAGATCTGCCTACACTAAAGTGGGTCCCTCTACTTGGGGCACATGTGTCCTTGCTTGCAAGCTGTTACCCTCACTTGGAAAATAAACTTCTGTTTGATTCCTGACTCTCTTGTCTCTAGCTTGCTGTGTTTGGCTCTGGCCATCCACAGGTTAGAGGCTGGTTCGGTCCGGCTGACGTTCTCAAATGATAATCGAAATCCTACCATTAGGAAATTATCAGGTTCAAGGGTAAGGAATGTCAAACCCTCCTCTCTAGCTTCATTTTACAGAATCCTTAACAGGCTAGTAGAAATGAATTTATCAGATTTTCTTTCCTGTCCACATAATATAAATTTAAAAAATTTACAATTTGGTTTAATAGGGTCATTGACTTGTTAATGCTCTCTTGTTAACATTGATCCTTCTTTTATTTCATTTGTCATTTGTGAAGACTGATTGCCATATTCAATGAGCAGTATTGTGTAGCTTCCATGAGGTATACAGTATTCTAACCGTCTTGAAACAGGCTGTTTAGGGGGCAGCTAGGTGACGCAATGTATAGAACACCAGCCCTGAAGTCAGGAGGACCTGAGTTCAAATCTGGCCTCAGACCAAACACTTGTCACTTACTAGCTGTGTGATCTTGGGCAAGTCATTTAACCCCAATTGACTGAAAACAAAAAAAGAAAAAGAAAAAAATAGGCTATTTAGAGTTTAAAAGCTGACTGATAAGATCAGAACATTACAGGAAAAAGTTTCCCTTTGCTCTTCTGCCTTTTTCCTTTCACCCTTAACTTTGAGCCTAAATCTATATTGTAGGTAGAGATCTGAGAAAGAGATGGAGACAGAAAAATAATGGAAAACCAACATTTGGTGGTCATGAAGGAGAAAACATGAGGTTTCCACAAGGAACATTGATGGAGAAGGGAAGGAACAGTTAAATTCCTCAGTCTAGGAAGAACGGCTCAAATCATCTGGGTAACTAAAAAGAATATATTCAACTTTATTGATTTAGAAGAATAGAAGGGGGAGAGGAAGGAAGGTAAAGAAGTCTGCTCTTGTGAGTAGTCTGAATTAAGAAAGTTCTAGATCCAGAGTATTTTAGAACTGGAGGGGCCATTCTAGACCATTTACTCATTTTACAAAGCAGAAAACAAGGTCCAAAGATACGATATGATTTGTCACAAATTACATAGCTAGCTAGTGGAAGAGCCAGGACTAGAACCCAAATCTCCCAGATCTTAGATCTGTTCTCCTTCTAGTTCATCAGGCTGATTCTTTACATAATTTCAGTTTTATGACTTTTGTGATTCTATAAGTATAGAGGTAGTATAATATAATGGTTAGAGAGTTGCCTTGAATTTAGAAAGGCTTGGGTTTAAGTGCCACCTCTGACACATACTGGCTGTGTTACCCTAAGCAAATCACTAATTTTAGGTGCCCCAGGTGGCCCAAAACTCTAAGTTGCAGAGAAGGTGTTGATTAGCATTGGGTAAAGGAAATTTGTTATCAGAACATCTACATACTGATGAAATCACAGGTTCCATGAAAGATGTGTGTGTGTGTGTGTGTATGTATGTATGTATATATGTATATAGATATTGTGTTAAGTGTACACATACAAAAGCATATTTATATACATACATCACACATAATATACACCAGTAAAATAGGTCAAATTAATGAAATAATAATAATCTACAATGTTTATGTTGCATAATAAATCCTTTTAAAAGATAAGAAGCCAGAAGTTGAGGACACAATAAAAGAAGCTTTAATTTCATGAGCTCCTAGTTTTAGAAAACTACTAATGCTTCCCTGTTTTTTTTTTTAATGTGCATTAATACAGCACAGTCCTGAAAATGTGTGGGAGAAGAAATGATCTCCAACTTCATCCTCCACAAGAATCATAAGTACTGCATTTGGTTTATTACAAATTTCAAATTAGTGGAATCCAAATGGAGTTTATCCCTCATAGGCAAGCTGAATGATGAGCAGCCCAGCAGTCAAGCTCAGGTATTGTAAATCAGTTGGAGGAAGCTGTCAACTCAGTGAGGGAAATTAAAGAGGAGAGTGATGTGGTCACAGTGGTGATAGAGGAAGATGAATTAATAGAGGGACATAGATAACTAGATGCCAAGTCTCCCACCCAGAAATGAAGTATATTGCATTAGGTCACATTTATGGAGATACTTGAAAAAAAAAAGTGAGATTTGCTAGCATTTTTAAAAGGGGTCCATTTCTAGATTCGAATAAAGTAGACTATACCATACAAAGAAAAAATAAACCAAACTGGAAAAAATAAGTTTCCATCATTTGAAGATGCTGCCTACCTATGTACTTGCTTATGAAATAAGGAAGTTCATGGAAAAGCATCAAATAGCAAAAAAGTAAGAAACCCAATCTATTATGGTTATATGAAGGGGCAGGAGTAACCTAAGGACATAGGCTACTGGAAAATATTGGGAAAAGATTCTGGAAAGGCAAAAGGCAAAGGAATAGGCCTCAGGGAATAATAAAGTTAAACTTTTCCTTAGCAGCCTGGGTAAACATCCCAATTCAATGAATGGAATTCCTCATAAAATAAGATTTTGGGAGATCAAACTGTTGGGAATGGGATTTCAGATGTTGATGGACATCCTATGTAATCAGATAGATAGATAGATAGATAGAGGGAGCATTTATTAAACATTTACTATGTGTCAGGAATTGTGCTAAGTGCTAGGGACGCAAATACAAGCAAAGTAGACGGTTCCTATCCTCAAGAAGCTTTCATTCTAATTGGGGCAGGGTGTAGATAATACACAAAGGTGAGCTGGAGAAGGAAGCCGCTGCTCTTGTGGTCGCATGGTTTAAAGGCGAGGTGGGGCGCTGGGGAGAAGGTGGAGGGTGATACACAGAGTGGAGAGGAAATGTCTTAGAACTGGCCACTTTGAAGTGAGATAGAGGCCCAGTTGGAGGAGGTTAAGGTAAAGGAGAGCCAGAGCAGTGATCTTAGCAGAGGTGAAGTTTGGCAGCTGGATGCTAGCTGTTCCTTTTGCAGGGAAAAGTATAGGCATCTAGACAAGTCTATAAGTGCCTATCTTTGCCAAGGACAGCTCAACTTGCACAACCTTGGGTCAATTACTTAACCTTTGTGGGCCTTAGATTCCTCATTTTTTTTTGTAAATTTGAGTGTTAGACAAAGTGGCTCATATTGTCCCTTCCTAAGGTCCCTTCCTGATCAAAATCTATGATTCTATTATCTAGTTTAGTCAAGGGATGTATTCTCTAACAGCACTGAAATACCAAGCCAATGGTAATGCCAAGAAAGACACTCACCAAAAGAAATGCTTAGTGAATGGAGGCTACAATAAGACTAGAATTTGGGGAGGGGGGAGGAAAGGATGTCATCAGGTGGAGCAAGGATCTTTCTGAAAATAAGAGAAGACAATAAGAGATGATCTCTTAAAACTCCGTTCAACAATTTGCTGAACTCCTACTATGAAAAAAATAGAAAAATAGAAATTAAAAATAAAATGGAAAATGAGAAAACATTTAAAATAGTCAAGTCTATATCATCTTGGATTAAAATTCAATATTTGTAAATCTGTATGCTTTGATTTAAGATGAGACTTCTTGTAAAAATAAACCATGATCCATGCTTTCAATGATTTGGACTTTAAGATTATCTTGCTACAAGTAACAAAGTGACCAATTGCCAATGTACAAATTGATTCATGAAGCATGAGGTGGATGGAGTGGGACAAGGTGGAATTGTGTTCTGTTTCTTTTTTTCTATTTAAGGCCATTTCTTTACAGGTGAAAATTGACCTCTCACCCTTCTATTAGCCTTTCTCTTGCTCTCTCCTCTCCATTTTTCTTTCCTCTTTCTCTTCTAAAAAAGACTGAAAAAGGACTGACTTTTTCCCATATCTTTTCCTCCACCTTGGTTCCAGTGGACGCCTTCATTGTTACCTGTAAAACAAATAAATCGTTCCAATGTAAGGTACAATTTCTATTGCAAGCAACTAAATGTTAGCATCTAATATCCAGAACTTTTAGAACATAGCTGGGAAAACCAGGCAGAGTGCTAGAGACATTGTTATTCAACAGATCACCCTGTGAGCCTGTTTTGGCTTTCAAAACTCCTTCAGCTTGTCCAGTCTCCAAACAACAAACATCTTTTTGCTCTTGAACCCAATTCAAAAGGGGAGAGAAAGAACAAGGCTCTCTGGTTAAAATATTGGAGGTGAGCCTACCATTTCACTAACAAAGCATAGCTTCACTGAAATTCTCTAGGGCTTTTTGATCTGAAAACTAGACTTGGAGTTTTGCAGAAGCAGGCTCAGTCCAATGGGATTTGCTGCTTCCTGGTTTATAGATGGGCTCAAAGAATAGTCTGCCTTGTGTTTGCTAGATATTTACATTTTCAAACAGAGAAGTGCTAAAAATAGTGAATGTTTGGTGTCCATTTTCATTTCTCCAAAGATTGGGTCCAATTGGGGGTTTGCCTTAATCCTCGTTTTACCAGAGCAAGATGACACAGGTCTTGGAAACAATTGAAAGGAAGGGGGTCATCATAATAAGATGGAAAAGGGTAGGCAGCCTCCTCAAAAGCCCCTTTCAGTCATGCTGCTCTTTTAGAGTGTGTCAATGGAGAGGGAGGAACCAGAGAGAAGTCTCTTCAGCTGTCCAGATACTATTTAAAGTCAGACAATTTTGTCTGAAGTGCTTTTCAGCAAGCCTCTCATTTCCCAAATTTCCATTTTGATTTAATCAAGGAGAGCTGCTGTTTGGCCTCAAATAGCTGACATGTTGGTAGCTGGAATGTTAGCCGTTAGCAGAGCAGCAATTTCATCTCCTCTGCAGGCTCTGTAAAAAGTATCTCAGAACCACAAACCCAGACAAGCTGCCATAGACCCATGTTATTGCTGGCCTAAACGACTTTGAGGTTACAAATAACACAAGACAATAGACCTTAGCTGAAGCAGCAGTTACTGATTGGCTCCCACAGTTTTGCCGGCCTGTACCATTAATGTACATTGTACTTGTTCAGCAGTGTATCCTCAACTCTGCTCCCTCTACCCTCATTATAAGAGATATGATTGTGCAGAGGGATCTATAAGCATCATCCATTAAGCTTCCATTGGCTCGTGTCAGTGTACTTTAATTGTACATAAAATTACATTTTTGCAATTGGGAAGGATAGAGGAGAAAATTTTTCTAATCTCCTGTAAGCACTTTATTATGAGATGGAATGGTTGGACCCAAAGAACTATCATGTATTACATGGAGACAGCCTACTCTCTCTTAAAATTCAGGTCAATAATTATTTATTGAACTCCTACTATGTTCAAGGGACTATGCTGTAGACTGAAGATAGGAGGATACAATGAAAATAGCTCTAGCCTATAAGGAGCTTCAGTTGTACCAGGGTCACATGTACACAAACTAGTACAAGAAAATTTGAGGAGAGGGTGCTATCTGCTCCATGGAGAAGCTAAGCCCTGAGGGAAGTAGATCCTGAGATTCATTTTTTTTTGACACTGAGGCAGCTAGTTGGTATAGTAGATAGAGGGGTTGGACTTGGAGTTAGGAAGGACCTGAGTTCAAATCCTACTTCAGAAACTAGCTGTGTGAACCTGGGCAAGTTAGTTAACTTCTCTCTGCTTTACTTTCCTCATCTGTGAAATGTGAATAATAACAGTACCCATCTACCAGGGTTATAGTGAGGATAAAAGGAAGTCATATTTGTAAAATGCTTTGCAAACCATAAAAAGTTATGTTAGTTATCATCATTATCTTCTTTATCATCATGGATTCTTTTGACAACCTGCTGAAGCCTATAGGCCCCTTCTTATACTATTATATTTAAATGCAAAAATATATCAGATTACAAAGGAAATGAATTGCATAGAAATGCAGTTTTCAAAATAAGTATTTTTAAAAATTCATAAGCCCGGGTTAGAAACCATGGATTAAGGTGAGGAAGGATGCCAAACATAGGGAATGGATTGTGAGAATACAAGGAAGGAGGAGATGGAGCATTGGGGAACAATTAGTAGTTCAGTTAGGAACATAGAAGACATGCAAGAGGCACAGTATGAAATAAAGCTGGAAAGGTAGGCAGTACCCAGACTGTGGAGAGCCTTGAATGCCAAGGCTAAAGAGTTTCTATTTTATTCTAAAGGAAATGTGCGACCAGTGAAAACTCTTGAGTAGATGAGTGACTTGGTCAGACCTGTGCAGGAGGAAGTGGGGGATGGATTGAGAGTTAAAAAATTGGAAACAGAATAGGGAGATCAATTAGCAGACTTTTCCAATAGTCTCCAGGGGTGGGGAACCTATGGCTTAGAGGCCACATGTGGCCTTCTAGGTCCTTGGGTATGATCTTTTGACTAAGTTTAAGTTTTACAGAGCAATCCTTTTATTAAGAAGATTTGTTCTGTGAAATTTGGATTCAGTCAAAGGGATGTACCCAAGGACCTAAGAGGCCACATGTGGCCTCGAGGCTTCAGGTTCCCCACCCTGGGCTCTAAGCAGTATATGATGTAGCCCTGATATAGGGTGGTGGCTGTGTGAAAGAAGAAAATGGGACAGATGTGAGAGATGTGGGAGAGACTGAATAGACAAAACCTGGCAACTAACTGGTGATGGTGAGTAAGTAAGAGAGAAGAATCAGAAATTACTCCAAGGTTATGAACCTGGGTTATTAAGAGGAGGATGGTGCCTTCCAGAAATATAGGGAAATTTGGAGGAGGAGGAGGTTTATGGAGGAAGATAATGAGTTCTGTTTCAGAAATGTTGAGTTTAAGATCCCTATAGGACATTCAGAAGGAGATATCCAGAAATATATGACCAGAATTGAGGAGAAAGATTAGGGCTGGATATACAGATTTGAGATTCATTTGTATAGAGATGATACTTGAATGATGAGGTCTCTGAGCGACAATAGGTAGAGTAATAGGACCCAGAACAGAGGCCTGGAGAATGTCTGCACTATCGTGAAAGGAGAAGAATGATGACCCTGAAAAGGAGAATGGAAAAGCAGTATCATATAGGTAGGAGGAGAATAGTGTCTCCTGAGGCAATAGAGAACAGTATGTATTGAGGGGGGTGGTGTATTAAAAACTGAAGAGGGGTAAAGAAGGATGAGGATTTTATAAAAGCCATTATTTTTATCAATTAGGAAATCATTTGAAATTTTAGAAGTAACAAATGAGAATAATGGCCCAAGAACTGGACCTAAAATAAAATCCAAGATGGTGAAGGTCCAAAAGTCCAAAGAGTAATCAACCCTGTTAATCAGGTGGGTATGTTTTTATTCAGTGAACGAGCATTCATTGCACACAAATTGAGTAACCAGCATTGTGCAAGATATTGTGTCCACAAAAGAACTGAAGGCACAGCTTTTTTCCATTAAATGGCATTTATGATCTGGTTGGGAATGTGGGAGAGGAAAAGAAAAAATAACTTCATTTAAAGAATTCAGAGTTAAAAGAGATCTTAGAATTAATTAAGAGATAATATGGTGTAATAGGAATTGGAATCAGAAAGATCTCAGTTCAAATCCTGCCTCAAGTACTTGCTAGCTGCACTAACCTGCACAAGTGGTCTAACTTCTCTTAGTTTCTTTTTCTGTAAAATGAGATGGTTGGACTCACTGACCTCTATGGTTCCTTTCAGCCCTAAATATATGATCTGGTCCACACTCTTGATTTATATAGGAGGCTTATAGATATTATATGGCTTCCCTAAAGTCAGTGGTAAGTAGCAATTTGAATCCAGAACCTTTTATGGCTTAATCCAGCACTCTCATCATTATTGTCCACTGCCTCCATTGGTAGCCTATTGTCAGCCTTGTTTCTGTAGAATCAGTGACGTTTTTGACTATGATTTATTACCAGGATAACCCAATAAAAATGGAGTTCTCATATGTGTAAGGTCTCAACTATATTCAGCTCATGGAAAGTAAAAAGGGAGACATTTTTCTATATAATCACAAGAGCAGGATTTTACAAAAGAAAGCAAATATGTACTCTTCTTTCCTTTGTGTGAAGACTGGGCAAGGTGGTAATTTTGTGAAAATGGAAAATAGTAATTAATCACCAAGTCAAAGCTATTTACAGAGGGAAATTGGGAGGGCTGGGGAAGAGAGATCAGAGTGAATGGAACCATTTTAGGCTTCCAGGGCACCAGAAACAACCATCATTCAGCAAGGCATTCCCACTTCATGCAAAATAAATCTGGTAGCAGTTCCTTCATTTTAGGGAAGAGCCAATAGATTGGGTTGGTAAGTCTAAGTAAGAAAACACTGGGTATTGAAAGAGTTTGAATTTTATCAACTGCAATAAAGGAAGCCACTTTCCAAGGAAGGCTCTATTTCTCTTATAGCTGTTTCTTCCTTTGATGAAGATGTCCTTCAATTTTAAAATTAAACTGTAGATCAAATGGAAAGAATTAATTATTATTGAAAAAAAGAAATCTTAGGGGCAGCCAGGTAGTGCAGTGGATAGAGCTGAGTTCAAAGCCAGCCTCACACATTTGACACTTACTAGCTGTGTGACCCTAGGCAAGTCACTTAACTCCATTGCCTAGACAAACAAAACAAAAACAAACAAACAAAAATAACCTCTTGGCTCTTTAAAATTTGAGATACTATTTCTGCTGAGGATGTGTTTCCTCTATTCAAGTAACATTTTTGTTAACTTATTTAATTCATATTTAATAGCTATTGTTTTGAATGTGTCACAATTAGTCAATATTCATTTATTAAGGGCTAACTATGTGTCTGGCTCTGTGCGAAGTATAGGGGAACAAAGGAAGTAAAAAATAGTTCCTACTCTCAAGAAGTTTACATTCTAATGGAGGAGACTATATGAATACAAATAGATACACATGACTTTTATAAATTAGAATACATATTAGCTCCTTTTGAGTAGGATTTATTAAATTTTTATCTTCAGGGCCTGGTACATTGTAGGTGAATAATAAATGCATTTTGATTGGTTGATTGATAATAGAGTAGATAGAAGACAATCTCAGAGGACAATTACCAGCAGCTGGTGGGATTAGGAAATATACGTTTGGTGGAGCTATCAATTCATTTGATATCAATTTGAAATTAAGGAAGAAAAGTGACTAAACTGTTTAATCCCTTTGGCCCAGTGATTTTCCTATTGGGCAGATACCCCAAGGAGGTCAAATAGAAGCAGTGGTACCATACATAGTAATATTTCATAGCAGTCTTTTTATGGTATCAAAGAGCTAGAACCAAAGTGGATGCCCCATTAGTTGCTGAGAAAATGTAATTAAAAAATAACGTTGTGGTATATGAATGTAATAGACCACTGTACAGTAAAAATGAAGAAAATGAGGAATTCATAGAAATATGGGAAGGTTTTTATGAACTTACATAGAATAAAACAAGGAGAACTAAAAGAACAGTGGTCAAAACACCATTACAATGCAAATAACTATAAGAAAACTAAACATTGAATTAATTGAAAGACCAGTGGTGGTCCTGGAGAACAGATGGGGAAGGAAAGCTCACTGTTGGAGAGGAATGAAGTGTTAGGGCAGAATATTCTAAACCTTGTCAGATATGGCCATTGTATTACCTATTTTTGCTTGGTTCATTATCTGTTTTTATTTTGGAAGTTTTCACTTGGAGAGGAAAGATATTTAGGAAAATGATTATGTTGTAAACACAGAAGGCATCAATAAAAACTCATTTAAAAAAAAAAGACCACAAATGCACAGTTCTGTTGGCAATGACATAAACAGCATTGCCTAGAAAACCACAAATGGGTTCATGAAGAGTCAGACAGGACTGAACAACAACAGCATGTGGCAAAAATACTGGAGTGGTTTGCCATTTCCTTCTCCAGCTCATTTTACAAATGATGAACTGAGGCAAATAGGGTTAAGAGACTTGCCCAGGGTCACACAGCTAGTAAATGTCTGAGGCCAGATTTGAGCTCATGAAGATGAGTCTTCCTGACTCCAGGCCTGTCCACTGCATCACTTGGCCACCCAGAAAGGACCTGAGAGGCCATCTAATACAACTCCAGATTTTACAGATGAGGAAAATAAGGCCTAAGGGTTTTGTTCAAGGTGCTAAGGGTAGCAAGCACTAGGAGTGAGATTTGAACCCAAGTCCTCTGATTTAAGAGCTAGTGTTCTTTTCCTTGTACCACTCTGCCTTTTGGATACTGACTGATATTCCAGTTAGGATATTTATCCATGTTGGATTTGAAATAAATTCACTTGGACTCTTCAGACCATAAAAAAATATCATTTTAAAACAAAGTCATCCCCTCAATAGAAGAGGCAGCTGCCCAAAATCAATTACTGATAGAGCAATGCTATTAGGCAAAGGAGATTACAGTGTTCTTCTGGAAAGAACAGAGAGGAGTATTGGCTTCTGTCTAGCTTGTTTACCTTCTCCAGCTTAGCATATTCTTAACCATGGTCTTCTTCGAATGCTGGATGTGCAGTGTACAAGACATTCAGTCAAAGAAATTGACAAGAGATCAACAATCCCTTTGGTGTTTCTTTTGGGCTAGTTTTAGGTCTCCTGAGTAAATAAACTCTCACCACTTTTCTTTAGGAGTCTATTCCATTGTAGAAACACATTTATTCCCTTTCTCAGCACATTTATTTTTTCTTCTATTTATCATTCAATCAATCAACCAACTAACATGCATTTATTAAACACCCATTATGTGTCACTCACTGTACTAGTTGTTGAGGACCACAAATAGAACAATAAATAGTCCATGCTCTCAAGGAGCTTACATTCTCTTGGGGAAGGCAACATGTACATAAATTAGTATATACATAATAATAACTAACATACAGTGGTTTACAGTTTGCAAAGCACTTTTTATGTTATCTCATTTGCTCACTGATTTGACAATCTGGTAATGTTATCTTATATTCAAGATAAATTTGTTGTTGTTCAGTCTTTTCAGTTGTGTCTGACTCTTCATGACCCCATTTGGGGTTTTCTTAGCAAAGATACTGGAGTGGTTTGCCATGTCCTTCAATACAGCTAATTTCTGAGGACAGATTTAAACTTATGAAGATGAGTCTTCCTGACTCCAGGCCTGGGGCTATATCCACTGTGCTATCTAGCTGTCCCTCAATATAAAAACTGGATAATTTCTTTTGGGGTAATAGAAACTGAGGGGATTAGGAAAGGCCTCATGTAAGAAGTCCTGTTTGAGCTTCATTTTGAAAGAGTCAGATATGAGAAAGAAGTATATTCCAGGTTTATGGTACAGCTTATGAAAACGTAGAGAGAAAGGATATGAAGTTGTCATGTATGAGTTGTAATGGTGAGGACAGGCTGATCCTTTACAGTATCAGCTATTTACTAGAATGCTGTTTTTTTTCCCCCTAAGACACCTCTTTAACAATGTAATACTACTCTTAGTCAAAATCTTTTCAGTTCCCCATTACCTGACCGGAAGCTATCTTTCCAGAATCATTTCCAGTTCTTTCCCTGCATGAGTCTTTCACACCAGCCATGCTGTCTACACACTGAATTACTAACATCTCTGGTAGAATGTCTCCCTCTTTTTTCTTCCACTTTTATTTTAAAACTACTTATCCTTCAATGCCCATATCATTGTGTTCTTTCCATGACTCAAAGCTGTAGAAAGTATAGAGCATGAACTATATACTTAGTACTGTGGAAAATAGTCATGGAAAGAACACAGTACTTGTAGTGAAAAAAAAATCTAGGTTTGAGTCCTAGCTCTGACACTGTCTAAACAATGTAGCCTTTGGTAAGTCATAACTCAGAGACTTAGTTTCTTCACTTGTAAAATAAGAATAATAATAACTACTTGTTTCTCTTAAAATTTTCTGTGAGGAGCAGATGAAATATTATATTTGAAAGCATTTATTTATTCAATGACAACCATTTCAATACCTATTGTATGCACAAAGTAGTGCTATGAACTTTGTAAATCATAGTGTGCCATACAAATATTGGCATCATTGAGTTACCTTTTCTACCTTAGTGTTTATTTATTTGGAATTTCTGGGATTTCCTACTATTTTCTTTTTAACTTAATGGATCAACAAGGATAGTGGGAAGTAATGGGGAACTTTTTAATCTTCCTGATAGGCAAATCATTTCAGAGCTTATGATTTAGTGATTCAAGTGTTGCTAACCTTGGTGCTATTGATGCATTTCTGAAAAGTTACAGAATCATAGCTTTTTAAGAGCTTACTAACTTGAACCCCTAATATTCTTTAGGCATGCCATTCTTATCCTGCTCAGTCCTACTCTTCCTCAGTCTAAATTCTTTTCTTCTCTTCTTCCCACTGGACTCTCAAGAACCCTCGTTTATTACATTTTCCCCATCCTAGATCTTATCCTCTTTTGACTCCTTTTGTCTTTTAGAATTTGCTAAAACCCTGTTTTCGTCTGAAGATACAACATCCCTTACTTCTTTTCTTCAGTGATGGAAGAGTTTCTGGATGTTGATGATGACGTGTGTGTATATGTGAGGGGAACAGTAGATCTAAGACCTCTTGTTTAGGGGACTATTTTTATTTTGGTCTTTGATTTCTTAATGTCCATCACCATGCCTGACACATAGTGGACAATGGATGCATGAACACATACATACATACATACATACATACATACATACATACATGAATGAATGGAATACATGAATGGCAAAACATATAGGCAGCTAGGTGATACAAGGGAAAGAGTGCTGGGTCTAGAGTTGGTAATATCTGAGCACAAATATGGTCTCAGGTATTTACTAGCTGTGTGACCCTGGGCAAGTCACTTAACATCTGACTGCCTCAGTTTCCTCAACAGAAAAATGAGGGTTATAATAGCATCTGCCTCCCAGGGTTGTTGTGAGAATCA
This sequence comes from Phascolarctos cinereus, assembly GCF_003287225.1. Lineage (NCBI taxonomy): Eukaryota > Metazoa > Chordata > Mammalia > Diprotodontia > Phascolarctidae > Phascolarctos > Phascolarctos cinereus. The sequence continues at coordinate 120,800,788 of NW_027555514.1, read as the reverse complement.
CATGATATGTTTGTAAATCACTTAGTACAGTGTTTTGCACATGGTAGGCACTTAGTAACTGTTTTCTTTCTTCCTACTGAGCAATTATTATATGTCAAGCACTGTAGTAAGTACTGGGGATATAAAGAGAAAAGGCTAGATTGTTCCTGCTCTGAAGGAGCTCACAGTAATTGGGGGAGATAACACAAAAAAGAAAGTTCAGATTTAAGGATAGAAAAGCCCAGAAATCCTAGGTTTCTAGGTGGTACAACGTATAGGGTGCTGCACTTGGAATCAGGAAGACCAGAGGAAGACCTGCCTCAGGTACTTACTAGCTTTGTGGCCTTGGAAAAGTCACTTTATCTCTCCAAACCTCAGTTTCCTCATCTTTAGAATGGAGATAATAATAGTACCTACCTTACAAGGTTGTTGTGAGGATCAAAGGAGAAAACATATAGAAAACATTTTATAAACTTAAAAGCTCTAAATAAATGCTAGCTATTATTATTTAGCAGAGGGGCAGATGGCAATGCCCAGAGGTACTTAGGTTATGATACAATAAGTGCTTATTGAATGAATGAATGAGTGAGTGATTAGACTGACTCAGCACTGTCCGCGAAAGTCTCCTGTCTCAGAGGCTTCGTCTTGGAATTTCTCTGTGTGTTCAAATTACATCTTGTTATGTTCTTTTCTCCAAATACCGCACCAGTTAGTAGAGTAAGTAGGCATATAAGTAACCAGTGTAAGGTAACAATAAATGCTGTTGCTGTTCAGTCACATCTGACTTTTTGTGACCCCATTTTGGGGTTTTCTTAGAATAGATACTAGAGTGGTTTGCCATTTCCTTCTCCAGTTCATTTTTATGGATGAGGAACTGAGGTAAATAGGGTTAAGTGACTTGCTAAGTCCCAGAAAAGTGTCAGACAGGACCGAAAGGACCAAACAATAACAATACAATCATAATTCCACTGAAGGATTGCTTTTTCTCAGTGTAAATTAACAAGATTAAAGGTCGAGACCTGTGTTCTGGCATTGAAAATATTTCCCTGGAGGAAAATATAAACATTCCCATTGAAACTCCGTCTGAGACTTTGCTCTAGCACCGATGTCTCCTTGATGGGGTTTGTAGTATGTTGGCTTAATGATAATTGATTGAATCAAGGCCTTTGGAGATGATCAGTTGAGTCATGGCTATTGTGCACCAGTGCATGTAAACCTGGTCACTGACAATAGCAGTAGTTTAATATGAGTGTACATGCATAGCCTATTTCAGATTGCTTGCTGTCTTGGAGTGGGGTGGGGAGGGAAGGAAGGGGGGAAAATTTTAGAAATCAACACCTTATAAAAGTGAATGTTAAAACTAAAAGTAAATAAAAAAAGAAGGCAGGACAATTAAAAAAATCATATTTTGTTCTGACTTCAAGCTTAAAAAAATAGAAGTAGACCTGAAAAGAGAAGAGAACAACAACTGAAAGAAGCAGAAAGGAGAAGTGGGGGTGAGGGGGTAAAAGAGACTCCACTGTGTTACCTCTGGTCCCCCAACCCTTTTAGGGAATCATGTTTTCCAGGCAACAACGTGAATGCAAGAAAGAATCACATACCTCTAGAGATACCAATGGCCAAGGGCAGCAGGGGGACAGTGGAGGAGTTCCTGAATGGGCAGAGTGTCCTATTACAATGCAATCATTAGAGGCCATTCCTGCCTGAGGGAACTAGGTGGCCAGTGGATAATGTGCTGGGCTTGGAATCAGGAAGACTCATCTTCAAGAGTCCAAATCCAGTCTCAGACACTTACTAGCTTGTTTGACCCTGAGCAAATCACTTAACCCTCTTTGCCTTAGTTCCTTGTCTGTAAAATGAGCCAGAGAAGGAAATGACAAACCACTCTACTATTCTTGCCAAGAAAACCCCAAATGGAGGTCACAAAATGTTGACATGACTGAAGCAACTGAACAACAACTGTCTGAGGGCAGTAGGGGCATGCACAAGTTTCCTTGTCTGCCTTGCCTTCTCCCAGTGGGTTCATGGTGCCTCATGGCAGCTATGAACAAACAGACCTAGTCTGGGTGCCCTCAGTTTATGGTTTAAGGAAAAGAGACCACAATGGGCTCCCTGTTGGGTCAGGGTGAACAAGCCCAGTTATTGGGATACTCTCTGAGAAAGATCACAATGACAGCAAGCAGTGAGCAATGTATCAATCACACACAATGAGGCACAAAGGATACAGTCAAAAGTTGGCGACCATGAGGGGACTGGAATGGAGGTGGGTGGCAGATATTATGGGGAAAAGACGGGGAGGGAAAAGAGTGCATAGAGTCACTTATGTAACTTCTTCAAATTGGGATTGGGAGCACTTGGGCAGCCTGGATTACTAGAAGTGCAGAGATTTTAGGGGTCCCATAGTTATAAGGTTCTGGTGGAGGATGGCTAGCATGATGGGGTTCACTCATTAATGTATCAATCTCATTTCACAGTTATCAGTGCCAGCTTAGGGATTCCTTATTAGCAAAAACTTTCTCTTGTTTTACTGAGCATGTGTGGAGGCTATCTGAAGCTTACAGATTGAGGGGCTGTAATGGATAGACTGCTGGGCCTAGAGTCAGGAAGACTCATGTTCATTAGTTCCAATCTGTCCTCAGATATTTACTAGCTGTGTGACTCTGAGCAAATCACTTAATCCTGTTTGCCTCATTTTCCTTATCTGTAAAATGAACTGGAGAAGAACATGGCAAACCACTCCAGTATCTTTGCCAAGAGAACTCCAAACAGAGTCATGAAGGGTCAGACATGACTGAAATGATTGAACAGTAACAAAAAAAAAACAAACCCAAAATAAAACAGTGGCCACTACGTGGCTCAGTGGATAGAATGCTGGGCCTGAAGTCTGAAAGACCTGAGTTCAAATTTAGCCTCAGATACTTACTAACTGTGGGACCTTGGTTAAGTCACTTAACCACTCTCAGCCTTAGTTTGCCCATCTGAAAAATGAAGATAATAACAATATCAACTCCCAGGGTTGTTGTGAGGATAAAATGAGATAATGTTTGTAAAGCACTTTGCAAACCTTATTAAAGTGCTATAAAAATGCTAGCTATTATTAGTTTGCTGTGCTGCAGAGGAAATTTTGTTAAACATATGGCTGGCTTATACTAGATGACCCTGAGGTCTCTTCTAGCTCTGAGGTTTTGTGCTTCTGTCTTTACTCATGGCCTTTACCCCCTTATTGCCCATTGGCCATCACTAACTCTATAATTTGGCCTCTGAGCCTATCACTTTAGTGAAACTGTTTTCTTGAAAGTTGCTCATTATCTATTTATTAATTCTAAATTCCTTGGCTTATTCACAGTTCGCATCTTCCTTGACCTTTCTTCATATTTTGATACTGTTGACTACTTTTCTCCTGGACTATTGAAAAAACTTCTTTTTAAAATTTCTTTATTTATTTTTAACTTAACCAATAAAATAAACATTTCTATGTGCAAAGCAAAGTAGAAAGAAAAGACTGTATGTGAAATCACAACTCTTTTAAATGCAGACTGCTTTTCCACAAAGCCTCTTAATTTGTCTCCCTATAGCCCACCTCTCCATTCTCCAACTTATCCTCCATAATGCCGCTGGTTGGATGTTACTAGGGGACAGGTTTGACCACGTCAGTCCCTTGCTCTTCGAACTTCAATGGCTCCCCATTTCCCTTGGGATAAAACACAGACCCCTCCATTTGACATTTAAAGCCCTTCAAAGTCTTTCTACAAACTATCTTTCCAGGCTCATACATTGCATTCCTCATGTACTGCATTCCAGCGAACTCCCCTACTTGCTATACTAATCCTACTTGCTCCTCCCCTATATAAGAAATTCCATCTCCCACCTCTCACCTTTACTAACCTTTATTCTGCCCTCTGACCATGGAATGCTCTTCATATCACCTTGCATCACATGGAACCCCCAGATCCTTTCAAGGTTCAGCCCAGGTACCACTTCCTTCAAAAGGCCTCTCCTGATAACCTCAGTTTATTTGGTCTATATCTTGCCCATCTATTAACGTGCTGCATCCTCCCCAGTGAAATGTGAGTTCCTGGAGGATGAGAACTTTGTATTTCCAATGCCTCAAAAAGTTTCTGGAATATAGTAGGTGCTTAATAAACACATGCTGATTGATTGGCTTTCCTTGGTTTCTGTGACACTTGGATCTATTTGTTCTCTGACCTGTCTTTTAACTGTTCTTCATGGTCTTTACGTCATGCCCCTCCTTGGTCCTCTTGATTTGTTTTTATCATACTTTCTCCTTGGTGATTTCATGCATGCTAATGAGTTTTTAATAGCCTTTATGCAAATGACTCCCAGACCTGTAGAGGCAGCCCATATCTTCTCCATAAATTCCAATCTTTCATTTCCATCCATCTGTCTACTAGACATCTCTACCCTGATGTCTTGTATTCAATGCATCCAAATCTGAGCCCATCATATTCTCCCTTGACTCTTTCCTTCTTCTAACTTCCTGCAATTTTTGGTGACACCACTTTCCTTCCAGTTCCCTAGATTCCAAACTTACTAGCATTCACATCTTTATAATTCAAAGGAACGTCAGTTTAGAAAGAAGGCCATCTAGTCCAATCTCCTCAACTTAAAGTTAAAGTAAGTGAGGCCCAGAAACTTGCTTAAGGTCCCAGTAGTAGGAAGTTTCAAGAGGTGCCACCCCCTGGTGCAGGTGCTCACCATCTCCTGACTGCTCTATTGCAATAATCTGTTGTTGAGTCTACCTGCTTCAAGTCTATCCTCACTCCAATCCATCCACTAGTTACTTGGCAAAGTGATTTTCCTGAAGTCCAGGCCCAACCATGTCACCCTATACCCAATAAACTCCAGTGGTCCTCCATTGCCTCCAGGATTAAATTCAAAATCCTCCATTCGGTGGCATTCAAAACTCTTCATAACCTACCTCCATCCTACTTCTCCAATCTTCTTATGCCTTACTTTCTGCCCCACCTACTCTTCAATACAGGGACACTGGCCTCCTGGATGTTCTATAAATAAGACACTCCATCTCTTGGCTCCAGGCATTTTTTTTTTTTGCCTATCCTCCATGCTTGGAAAGCTCTCTCTCCTCATCTCTGCCTACTGGCTTTCTTGTATTTCTCTAGGTCTCAATTAAAATTCCATTTTCTTAGGAATCCCTTCTTAATTCCAGTGTCTTCCTTCAGGTAATTATTTCCTATTTATTCTGTATACAGCTTGTCTGTACATATTTGCATATTGTTTCTCCCATTAGATTGTAAGCTCCTCGAGGGCAGGGACTACCTTGGAGTCTTTTTGTATCCCCAGCACTTAGCACAGTGCCTGGCACATAATAGGCCCTTAATTAATTCTTATTGACTGACTGACTTGACTGCAGAGTAGTAGGAGGTATCAAGGGTTGGATTTGAACCCAGGTCCTCTGAGTCCAGAGGCAGCATTCTTTCTACTTTTTGCCAATGATGCCTCCTATTGACATTCAAATTTATTTTCCATTAGATATAAATGCTTTACAATTATGGTTTTTGTTTTGTTCATAAGAACACTTCTAAGTGCCTGGAAATCATATGGAAAAAGGTTTTATTTGTAATTTGTATATGTAGTTTGGGAATTACTTGGCTATCTCAATGAAAGTAAACACCAATTTCTACTTTTCTTGGGTGTTCTCATTGCTCATAAGAACATATTGAAAGTTTTAAAAAAATGCTTTTCATTTGCATCATCATCCTTTCCTTGTGGTATTTACAGTTTAAGATTCAACAACACTCATTCTACAGCTCAGTTAGCAATGGGATCACTTCCTATGCAGCAAAATTAGAATCAACCTGTCTGTGAACTCTGTAGCTAGACTGGTCTCTTTCAGCAGGTAGGTTGCCTTGTCTGGGAAACATTTTGAATAAGTGCAATCCTTTTCACTCCTGTTCAGTCCAATTTTGGCAGACTGCCACAGTTAGAAAAGGAGATGACAGCTCTAGACTTAACGAGAAGCCTGCCATTTGCAGTGATGCAAAAATCCTTTAACTTTGGTTTGAATGTAAAGGGGAGATGGCAGAACTGAGGCATGTAAATGGAGATGTCCATTAATAATTATTAGTAGGGTTGAAAAATGATAATAGTGTCATAGACACAGATATTTAGGGAGAGAGAAATGAATCTGACTGTACATTGGAAACTTGGTATAATATAAATCAGCAGAGAGGTGAATTTTGCATACATAAAGTTTCTTCATTTTAGAATCTGCTTCTAGGGGATTCATTATTGGAAGTTAACAGAACAGCTTGTAATATGGGGGCTGGCCCTAGGCAAAATTCTGATTTGGATCTTTATCACTTCTAAATCTTCCTATTCTACATCTTTCCTCCCAAGTCCTACTTCTTTCAGGAATTTCCAAGGTGTCTATCTTCTTTCTATCAAAATCTGGAGCAGTCATTTATACCTTAATACAAATCTAAATTTGTGTTATCTTGCCCCAGCAGTATTTAATTTTAAGACTTCTCTTTACTGGGGAAAATAAGGCTTTGTTCACACATATTAAATGGATTTTAGACGTAATATTCAGATGGAGAAGGCCATAGCACTTTTAAGGGAAGGGACACCTTTATGACCCTGAAATCACACATATAAGTGACCATCTCATCAATCTACAGATAACTGGTTCTTCTAGGATGTGATTTCACCTACAAAATACGAGCATGAACTCCATAGTATTATCATAGAATTTTCAAAGTGGAAGGGATCTTAGATATAGTCCATTCCCTTGCCTCAAGTGGGAAGCCTCATTACAACATCCCTTCAAAGAAATTGTATAGCTTGAATACTGTTGATAATGAGGAACTTACTACTTACCATGCATCCCACTTGGGGTCAATCAGGGTTAAATGACTTGCCTAGGGTCACACAGCTGGTAAGTATCAGAGGCCGAATTTGAACTCAAGTCCTCCTGACTCCTAAACAGGTCTAACTGTTACTTAGGTATTATTTTTGCTGATCCAAATTCTAAGGCAGCTAGATGTCACAATGGCTAGTATTGGACTTGAAGGCAAGAAGTCAAGTTTAAATCCTGCTTCAGATACTAGGTATTTATGTGATTCTAAGCAAGTCACTTAACCACTCTGAGCCTCAGTTTCTCCACCTGTAAAATAGAGATAATAATAACATCTATCTCCGAGAGTTGTTGTGAGGATCAAATGAAATAAAGTGCCCTGCAAACCTTAAAATGCTATAGAAATGCTATCATATGTCTCCTTATAACCTTATCCATTGTTTTTAGTTCTGTTTTCTAGAGCCACAGTGAATAATCATACTTCCTCTTCCATGAGACTACCCTTTAGAAATTTGACAACATTGATTTTGTTCTTCCAATAAACAATAACAACTAGTGAATATAAGAAGAAAATGAGAATAATGACTATAAAATCAAGAACAACAGCACTAATGGTTATAATACCAACCACTCACCTCGCGTTTATGAAGGGCTTTCTGGCACTTCTTCACAAGTGATGCGATAGAGTTTACCTAAGAGCCACAAAGACGTGGGTTCAAGTCCCACCTTCGACACATTCTGGTTGAATGACTTGGCAAATCATTTAACTTTTCCAGTATTCTAGGCAACTTCTTAGGACTAAAAGTTGCAGAGAAGGTGCCAACCTCCTTGTTAGAGAGAGTTTCCTCATTCAGAAGTTCTATATACCACTGGAATCACAGCTCTAAGCCCTGTTCCTTCCACACAATAACCCTATGAGGCTGGCAGTGCACAGATCATGACACTTATCATGGAGATTATAGTAAGGATTCAGTGGGTTTTACATGGATAAACAAATACTACATCATTTAGTGTTATTTAGGCAACTTGGTAAAGAAAACCAAGGCCAACAAAAAAATATCTTTCATTCACTAATAATGACATGGATTTGGATTCTTAAAGTTGTATTTTCCAGACATCTCATTGTGACGAATTGCTTTACTCTTAGCTTTGAGAAGGTAAAGAAACAAGTCATTATGGCTAAGGTGTATCTAGTGTGGGGTGATGGAACTTTGCCCTAGGATAAAGAATTTAGAGTGCACTGAAAGCACTTACAATTCTTTGGCAGAAGAAATAAATGTTTATCACAGTTAGCAAGAAGAATTAGTTAAAAATAGGAAGCTACAAGTTGGCCCACTTCCTTCCTCTGGGGGTTGTAGTGCAGGTGAACTCCCTAGCTGACCTGCACAGCACCTGTGGTAGCTTCATACAGGTTTTCCCCACGGCTCTATTTTTGAAAGTCGGTGTCCTGGTTTGAGGGTATGTCTCATGCCCCTTGCATTGGGAATGGTTGGTATTGACACAGTTGCAAAAATCGCTAGTTGTGGTTCTGACTGCCGCCAAAATTTGAATCTTTGGTTCCAAAAGAGTGGGGATAAGGCATTTGTTTGTCCTATGCGAAAAATGAAAATTGGGCCACCTTGATTTTGAAAACTGGGTAGCTAGGAGGCACAGTGGATAGAGCATCGGTCTGGGAATTAGGAAGACTCATCTTTCTGAGTTCAAATCTTGCCTCAGACATTTATTAGCTATGTGACCCTGGGCAAGTCACTTAACCCTGTTTGCCTCAGTTTCCTTATCTGTAAAATGAGCTGAAGAAAGAAATGGCAAAATCATGCCAGTATCTTAGCCAACAAAACCCCAAATAGGGTAATGAAGAGTCTGACTGAAAATGACTCAACAACAACAACAACAACTACCACAACAAATAGATGTTAAATAGAAAATTGGGCCCCCGTGTGTTACTGTCCATTAGAAATTTTGGTTCTTCGGTGCTACATGCTGACAACTTACGAGATCAGTATCTGTGTTCTTGGAGTTCAGAATTGTCTGGTTCTAGAGTCAGAGAATCTGGGTTCAAGTCCTGCATCTGCTGCTTGTTACCTGGATAACTTTGGGTAAGTCACTTAATCTTTCTGTGCCCCAATTTCTTCTTCTGTAAAGTGATAGAGTTGAACTAAACAAGCTCTGAGCTGTCTTCTAGATCTAGCTTTATGGTTCTATAAACACATTAAAAGGGCAGCTAGGTGACACAGAGGATAGAGCACTGGCCCTGGAGTCAGGAGGACCTGAGTTCAAATCTGGCCTCAGACGCATAACACTTACTAGCTGGGCAAGTCACTTAACCCCAATTGCCTCACCAAAAAACAACAACAACAACAACGAAAACTCAACAACAAAACACACACACACACACACACACACACACACACACATACATACACACATTAAAACATGCCTCCCTCCCCCATTCTATTCCTTCTCAGAAGTCACTTGCATCCTAGGGGACTGCCTGTCTTGCTTATCCTGGTCTCCACTCTGCATGGCAACAAAGACATTCCCTTAGGAATCCATAGATACAAAAAATATTTATAGCAGCTCCTTTTGTAGTAACAAAAAACTGGGAACAGAGGGAGTATCCATCAACTGGGAATGGCTAAACAAATTATGGAAATGAATTCAGTGTAATATTATTGCCCAAATGGAAGCACAGTGAACTAAGCAGGACTGCTTTGTACCCCTAGACAACTCTGAGCTTAAGAAGAGTAGTTGTTTTGAATTGACGGAAGCAGCTTCCATACCAGAGGTTTCACCCCCACATTGAAATTACAGTCTTTAGATGACTGACCCCTCCCTTTAATTCTCCCCATCCCCCAATTCTTCAGCAGCACCAATACATTCAGTAGCATGCATGATCTCATTTAGAACTTTTAATGAGCTTGATCTCTGTGTGTAGTTGAAATTCAGTCAGTCAGTAAGTATTTATTAAGCACCTACTATGTGCCATGCACTCTGTTAAGCTCTGGGGATACAAAGAAAGGCAAAATACTGTTTATAATTTCAAGGAACTCACAGTCTAATGGAGCAGACAACATGCAAACAATTATGTACCAACAGGTTATATGCAGGATATACTGGAATGATCAACAGAGGGAAGGCACTAGAATCAAAGAGAAGGGGGGAAAGCTTCCTGTAGAAGGTGGGTTTTTATCTAGGACTTGAAGGAAGCCAGGGAAGCCAGGAGGTAGAGATGAAGAGGGAGAGCATTCCAGTCATGGGAGGACAGCCAGAGAAAATGCCCATAGTTGGGAGTTGGAGTATCTTATTTGAGGAATAGTAAGGAGGTCAGTATCATTGGATCTCTTGGAGGCAGCTGGGTAGAGTGCTGGGCCTGGAGTCTGGAAGACCTGAGTTCAAATCTGATCTTACTAGCCATGTGATTCTGGGAGAGTCATTTAATCTTAGTTTGACTTAGTTTCTTCTAATAATAGTACCTAGCTTAAAGTGTTGTTTTGAGGATCACATGAGATATTTGTAAAAAAATGCTTAGCATGCTGCCTGGTACACAGTAGGCTCTCTATAAATGCTTATTTCCTTCTGCTTTCCTCTTCCCTCTCAGCTTCCTTACCTTCCCCTCTCCCGCTCTCAGATACATGGAAAATGGTAAGGAATGAGTGCTGGATTTGAAATCAGAAGACTTGGGTTTGAATTCTCTTTCAGCTACTTGCTCTAGGTTAAGACGCTTTACCTCTGTGTTTATTCAGCTCTAAAATTAGAGGGCTGGTCTATATGCTTTAAAGTCCTTTATGGTTTTGTTAGAGTGCTATTCCAAAGAAGGCTGACTTTCCTCTTAGGCACACAGCTCTTTTTATGAATTCTCCGCATTCTTGATGCCTTTTCCATTCTCTTATGTTCTCAGTCAAGTCGTCTTCCCTAAGAACTTAAATTGCTCCTTCATAACTTTCAGGATTACATGATTATCAGTCAACTGAATGTTCTGAAACCTGGAAGGAAAGAACTGGCAATACTGAAAAGGCATTAGCAGCTGAGGGACTCCACTAACTTTTAACATTTGGTGAAAAAAAAATAATGGTCCATAATTAAAATGTGCTTCAGTTCTCTGTTAATAGATTTCATGAAAACTTACTGCATCTCTTCACTGAGGAGCTCACTTATGAATCCCATATCTTTATTTGATAAATTACATGTTGAAATTCCAAACACAAGTGGTCTGGAATGCACTACTGCTTTAAGTAATAAAAGCGTCATTGAGAGAATGTCTTTATATATTGACCTACTTTTACATGTCTACTCTGAGTATCCCATTACTTTTTGAATACTAATGATTCCTTATGCAAAATCAAACTTAGTAAACTCAAAATGGGGTTGAGAAAAACGCGCTTGATGTCAACTTCAGCATGTTTCTTGATGCGAAAAACTTTTTTTTGGTAGAGGTATTAAAAAAGGAGTAAAGAATTATTTAAAAAAAACACTGAAAAATCCACATTCAATTTGCTTTTTAAGTTTGCAGTCAGAGCAAACCTTACCCAGAGAGCCCTAATTGCTAATTCAGATGACAACTTTGGGAACTCATGCAGCTTTATTGAAAAGAAAAGGAGTTTCATGGTTAACTGGAAAGGAAAATTTGTGGTATATCTTGGTGCTAACCTTTGCCATATAAAGAAGTGTTCCTTTCTCCTCTTCACCTTAAGACAGCTGGGTAAGGGATGATGACTACATTAAGTTTTTAAAATTTCTATTTATTTGATTTTTTAAAATGCTATTGGCCATTACAGTCAATATCTTATAATGTAACTTAAAATAAGACAATCTTTGGAGCTCATGAAAGTTATCAGGTTGATTACCTTGGTAATGAAGAACTTTACTATAGATACCACCAGAGGATAAGATTCAGTTTCCTTGATATTGCCACAAGTTGTAAATCAGTTGATAATAATCATAAGAGTAATGATGACGGTGGTAATAGCTAGGATTTATATAGTGCTTTAAGGGAGGGGGTTGAGGGCTACTGGGAAAGATTCCCAGTTGAAGATGAGATTTAAGGTGATTCTTAAAGGAAGTAAAAGAAGCCAGAAGGCAAGGGTAGAGACTAACTAGGTGGCACATTGAATTTTAGCTGAGCCAGAGGAGTGGCAGATCGGGAGTATTCCTGTTATTGCTGACTTATAAGAAGAACACCAAACCAAGTGAGTTCAGGAATTCACGATCATGCAAACATGGAAATCATACTGTATTAGGAATTGGAAGTCCTCAGTTTCACCTACATTTCTGCCACTAATGAATTTCAAGATTTGGGGTAAGTCTCTTAACCTCTCCTCTCTAAGATGTAAGACTTATAATAGTTATACTCTAAGCAAGTTTTTTCCAAATCTTCAATTTAATGACTGAGATTTTAATAAGAAAATCAAGTTAGACACCTAAAAGGAAGCTATCCCATTCAAAGTGGACACCTTTGCAGGAGAAATTAACTTAATCACTTACATACTTGTTCAACAAGTAACAACAAATATTTATTGTGCCTACTATATGCAAGACATTATGCTAAAGGCTATAATTAAAGCTTGGGGAAGAAAAATCACTGAAAGGAAGGATTTAGAGAAAGGAGGAAGGTGCAGAATAGAGTGGGGTCATACACGCTTAAAAGATGGAAAGTCCTGCCAAGGAGGTGACAGACCTTCAAATTCAGAATTAGACATAGTCATTGTGGGAATTTTGCTGGACTATGTGTACTTCTTTTCAGGGTTAGTTTTTTTTAAATTGTATAGGGCTTTGTTTTTAACTGTTCTAGTGGGATGAAGACATAATAAATACTTATAAAAATAAAGAAATTTTTAGAAAAGATGAAAGAGATGAACCAACATAAGAGGTGGAGGAATGGTTAGATATCTAGGAGTAGAACAATGAGAAAACAGTGTCACAATGGGAAACCAGTACATTGTTGGTGGAACCATGAACTGATCCAACCATTTTGGAGAGCAATCTGGAATTATACCCAAAGACTTATAAAATTGTGTATATCCTTTGACCCAGCATTACCACTAGTCTGTTTTCCAAGGTGATCAGAGAAAAAGGAAAAGAACCTACATTGTCTAAAATATTTGTAGCAGCTCTCTTTGTGGTGGCAAAGAACTGGAAATTGAGCCCATCAACTGGGGAATGGCTAAACAAGTTGTGGTATGTGATTCTGATGGAATACTACTGTGCTGTAAGAAATGATAACCCGGTTGATTTGTAGAAAAACGTGGGAAGACTTGCATGAAATAATGAAGAGCAAAATGAGCAGAACCAAGAGAATGTTGTATGCAGTAATGGCAATATTGTTTGAAGAATAATTGTGAATGATCAAGTTATTCTGAGTATTGGAAATACTCAAATCAACTACAAAAGATCTATGAAGGAAGATACTATCCACTTTCTACATATATACATACATATGTATACCATCATGTACTCAATGTAGTCATGTAATCATGTACTCAAATCCTCTAGTCAGAGCCAGTTAACTACTCTTCTATCTGAATACAAACACTGAGATTTCCTGTCTCCTGACTTTTGCTGAAAGAACAAATGACTTTTCACTTCTAATCATGTATAACTCCATTTTACAACTTTCAAATATTTTGGAGGCATGGTTTAATGGAGCCATCCTTGGAGTCAAACCCTGTCTCTCACAAGGATTAACTATGAGACCTTGAGTAAATCACTCAATCTGTGTGACCCCAGGGTAAATCATTCAATTTCTTTGTATTCCAGGTAACTTTCTCAGACCATAAATTATAAAGATAGCTGCTGGTCCTCCTCAGTGGATTCCTCATCAAGTCAGTCATGTTGGTGTCATCAAAAGTTCTCCCTAACTTCACATATGCTTATCATGTAATACTGCGCATTTAATGATTTTTGTGTCTTAACCCCTTCCTAGTCAACAAGCTGACAAGCATTTATCAGGTACCTACTGTGTGCTAGGCACTGTGCTAAATCCTGCAGATAAAAAGAAAAACAGAGTCCCTGCCCTCAGGGAGCTACTATCTAATGGGGAGACAACATGTAAACAACTATGTACATACAAAGTAAAAGGAAGACAATTTCAGAGGAAAGTTACTCGCTCTAGGAAGAGGGTAGAACTGAGAAAGACTTCTTGCAGAAAGTAAGATTTTAGGAGAGACCTGAAGGAAGCCAGGGAAAGCTGGAAGCAGAGGTGGAAGAGGGAGGGCATTCTAGCCATTAGGGACAGCCAGTGAAAATGCATTGAGTCCAGAGATGAGGTGTATTGTGAGAGGAAAAGCAAGGAAGCCAGTGTCATGCAATCACAGAATATGTGGGGGAAAGTAAGGTGTAAAGAGACTGGAAAGGTAAGAAGGGGCCAAGTTCCAAAAAATTTCAGAAGCCAGAGGATTTTATATTTGATCCTAGAGGCAACTGGGAGCCAATGGAGTTTACTGGATGGAAGAGGAGGTAGTATAATCAGATGTCCACTAGGTAAGCTCCATGAGTTATCTAAGCTTTGCATCTTCCTCAGTGCTATGTAGATTTAAAGTGCTTCAAATATTAAATGAATAAATTTTTGAATTTTTTTAAATAAGAAATGAGGAACAGCATAAATTGTATACCTGGCTAGTATAGAATTTTCTAAAGTATAAATATCTAGTAGACAGAATGACCCAGGAGTTAGCTGAATAAAATATTAATGTGATATGTTTATCTAAGAACCCTATGCCAATTCTTTATTTTATTTCCTCACAATTTTTACTATAACGATTTAGAAGATGACTTTAATTAGGGTAATGGAACTCAAAAGGCCTCCTCTGGAAGGCATTTTCATAGGCATTTTTGAGGCAATAGTTTTACTTTGTGGCTTTTTGCAAAATTGATTCAGGGGTGTCTCTTTTGCTGCCTTTATTTTCTCATTGGAAATTTCCTTGCAGCAAGCATGGGCGTGAAGGTTCAAGTAGTTAGTTGTGATGCTGCCTTCTTGGACTGCCATTGCATGGGCACTAGGAACTTCTCCTTTCACTGAGCTGAAAACGTAAACCTGATTCCAAACCCATAGGAACCAACCTTCATTTGCATTTAACGGGGTGCCCATCAATTGGGGAAATGACTGAAAAAAGTCAGCATGTGAATGTAATGTAACAATATTGTGCCAAAAGGAATGACACAAGAGACGGTTCCAGAGAATATTTGGATGAATTGATGGAAAATGAAATAAGCAGCTCCAGCATAACAATTTTTGTTCTATAATGCCATTGCAGAAATGAATAGTGTTCAAAGACTTAAGAACTCTGATCAACACAATGACCAATTAAAAATAAAATCTTTTTACCCCAATGCTATGGTTTTAATGGTGGTCCATTCTAGTGTGACACAACACCTTCCCCACCAAAACAAACAAAACTCTCTAAATGATATACACTGGAGCTCTGACTCTGCTTGTGCTGCTCTGGGCATTTCCCCCTGGTGGAGGTGGGGGTAGAGGAAGGGATTAGAAGTATTTCAATCAGATAATTACATCTATAGCTTCATTGTTAACCATCTTTAAAATGCTGAATTGCTCAGTGGAGATCATTATAGGGATTCAAGTCTCCTCAATTTTGCTGACTGAATCAGGGATGTGCTTGTTCCCATGCCTTACTTCTCAATTACCCTCCCCCTATGATGTAGGTTCAAATAAAAGGGTAAATAATAATAATAATAAATAGCTAACATTTAAAATGCTTTCTATGTGCCAGCCATGGTGATAAGCACTTTACAATTATTATCTCTTTTGATCCTCACAACAACCCCGGGAGGCAGATGCTATTATTGCTTTCATTTTCACAGATGAGGAAACTGAGGCAAACAGAAGTTAAGTGACTTGCCCAGGGTCATACAGATAATAAGTGTCAAAGGCTGGATTTGAACTCAGGCCTGCTGTTCTTTATCCACTGTACCACCCCTTTATCCACTATACTACTCCTTCTAGGATCCTCTGGGGAGTTATACCCCAAAGCTCCAAACCTACCCTCAAATTGAGTAGAGATTATCGCTCCAAACCATGGCCTCACACCCTGCTGACAATCAAGCTGCCTCCAGTATCCTTAGCCTTTACAGTGTTCCTGAAACTGCAGTCTATGCATAGTGCAAACAAGCAGAGGGAGACAGTCTCTCACCTGACAGCATCAGAAAGTGTTCTCTTAAAGCCCAGGTAACCCATTATTCCTCTTGACAGCCAAGGGTCTTCTTTGTCTCTTTAGCTTCTCATTTTCTAGAAGGGTAGCCAAGATTCTAAAATAGTCCTTGAGATGGGGCTTGAAGAGACACATAAAGCGAAGTCTTTTCATCTCAGCTATGACATGGTCAGCATAAGTAGTAAATTATCATTAATTTACATTTGTACAGCTCTTGCTTTACCACAACTCTATGAACTGGTTAATGGAAATCATATAGATTAGGAAGCCATTATTCAAAGAGGTCCAGGGGTTTTCATACATCTATAAAAAGTAAGTCTCAGACCTCGAAGTAGAATCTACTCTCTGATTCTATATCCATTGCCTGGTGGGATTACAATTATCATTAGGATCACAGATCTAGAACTGTAGCTGGGTGGAATAATAGCTGGAGCCCTGGGCCTGGAGTTCAAATCCAGCCTTAGACGCTTATCTGTATGACCCTGGGTAAGTCACTTAACCTTTGTTTGCCTCAGTTTCCTCATCTGTGAAAATGAGGATAATAATAGCACCTACCTCCCAGGGTAACACTTACTGGCTATGTGACCTTGGTCAATTTATTTAACCTCAGTTTCCTTAGCTATAAAATAAGGGATAAGAATGGTGCCTACCCCCCAGGGTTGTGAAGATTAAATGAGAAATTATCTGTAAAGTGCTTAGTACTGTACCTGGCACATAGAAGGTGCTATACAAATACTAGCTATTATTATTATTAACTTGAAGAGACTTTAGAGGACTTCTAGTCCAACACCCTTCATTTTACAGATGAGTAAATTAAGGCTTAAAGAAATTAAGTGACTTGTCCAAGGTCACACAAGTAGTAATCAGAGGTAGGATAGATCAGAACCTTCCCCCCACTTAGCTTCCATTTTTAAGGACTGAACATGAAAGGTGACTATAAATGATGAATAATATTCACCTAATATTTTACAGTTTTTGAAGCACTTTCCTACTTTATCTCCTCTAATTCTCATTACAACCTATAGAGTAGTACTTCAAATGCTCTTTTCTTTGGCAAATGCAAAACAGTTATCAGGAAGGCTAAATATTTGGCCTCAGGTCACAGAATTAGTCAAGGGAAGGGACAGGACACAAACACTGACCTTGTGACATCATACTCAGGGCCATTTCTACTTTACTACACTGATAGGACTAAATTAATGTCCAATGTCCCAGGACTTTGACATTTCACATGAATCTTGTTCCTCCCACGACTCTCTGTAGGAGGCTCACAAAGGGTAGTGTGTTGTTCAGTTATTTCATTTGTTTCTGATCCTTCGTGACCCCATTTGGGGTTTCCTTCAAAATTTTGAAGACCTATCATTCAATGTGTAGAAGAGAGATTAGATTTTATTGTGATTGACCCCAGAGGACCGAACTAGGAATGGAAGTTTCAGGTTTGATGTAAGGGAAAATTTCCTAACCAATTAGAGGCATCCCAAGATGAAATTGACTTTTTAAAGAGGCAGTTAGTAGCTTCCCCTTCACTAGAGACATTTAAAGTGACAGACAATTGTTGCATATGCTATAGAGGGGATTCTTGTTTACTGATAGGTAGTGAAATGGCAGACTGGATAGAAGGTTGGACCTGGAGTCAGGAAGAGGAGTTCTTGAGACGCTAGCTTGATACTACTCCTCTTCTCCTTGACGCCTTCTTCTCTCTAGGTTTCTGTGACTCTGCTCTATCCTGGCTATCCTCCTACCTTTCTGACATCTTCTCAGTCTTCTGTTGAATGTTTATCTACAGTACACCTGCTAAAGGTGGACATTTCCCAGGGCTCTGTCCTAGGGATCCTCCTCTTCTCCCTCTAAACTATCCACTTGCTGATCTCATTGGCTGTCATGGATTCGATTATCATTTCCATGCTGATGATTCTTAGATCTACTTATCTAGCCCTACTCTCTCTCCTGACCTCCAGATTCACATGTCCAACTGCTTTTTAAACATCTTAAAAACTTTATTTATTTATTTATTTTTAATTTATGGAATAAAGCAAGCATTTACATAGCACAGCATAAGAAAAAAAGGATGATTGCACATGAAACTCCAAATCTAGTATGTACAACTTGCTATTCCTTTTAAATATGTAATAAAGTTATCATGCAAATTTCTTTTTTTCTTCCCTCCCCTCCTTTGCCCTAGAGATGGCCATCATTAGACACAAATATGTGAATACACACACACACACACACACACAATCATTCTATACATACTTCTATTCATCAGTTCTTTCTCTGGATGCAGATAGCATCTCCCTTCATATGTCCTTTATAGTTGCAATGACTTATTCACTCAAAGTTGTTCTTAAAACAATATTGCCATTACTGTATACAATGTTCTCTTGGTTCTGCTTATTTCAGTCTTCATTTTGTGCAAATCTATCCATGTTTTTCTAAGATCATTGAGCTCATCATTTCTTATAGGACAATAGTATTCTGTCACAAGACATCTTAAACTCAACGTCTAAAACTGAACTTTTCTTTCCTCACCAATTTCTCCCCTCCATTCCCACCTTCTGAACTTCCTTATTTCTGTTGAGAGTATCACCATCCTTCCAGTCATCTAGGCTCAAAGCTTAGGTATTGTCCACAATTCCTCACTCTCTCTCACCTTTCATATCCAACCTGTTGCCAAGATCTATTGATTTTACCTTCCTTACATCCCTCTTATATGCTCTCTTCTGTCCTCTGACACCGCTACCACTGGTTCAGGCCCTCATCACCTCAAGCTTGGATTATTGTAGCAATTGGCCAATTAGCCTTTGCCTTCCCCCTCTTGCCCATCCTCTACTCAGCTACCAAATTTATCTTCCTAAAGTGCAAGTCTGTCTATGTTACCTCTCTCCCTCTACCTTCCCCTCCAGGATAAAATATAAAATAAAATTATTTGTCCTTCAAAGCCCTTAAAAAACTGACCCTTTCTTACCTTTACAATCTTAAACTTTACACTTTCTTCCCAATCTATTCTGTGATAAGTGACACTGACCTCCTCACTGTTTTTAGAGACACACACTGCGTCTCCTGGCTCTGAGCATTTTCCCTGGCTGTCTTCCATGCATGGAATGTTTTCCCTTCTCATCTCTGACTCTTGGCTTCCCTTTCTTCTTTCAAGTTCCAGCTAAAATCCCATTTTCTATAAGAAGATCCTTATTCTTCTTAATGCTAGTGCCTTCCATTTATTGATTATCCTCATTTATCTTGAATACATCTTGTTTGAACATAGTTGTTTTCTCATTGTCTCCTAATGTCTTTTGCCTTTCTTTGTATCCTCAGCACTTAGCATGGTGCCAGGCAGATAGTATGTTCATAATGAATGATTATTGAATGATTGGCCTTAGAAAAGTCAATTAGCCTCTGTCTATAATCAGTTTTCTCATCTATAAAATGAGGATAATAATAGAGTCTCTCACTGGATTGTTGTGAGGATCAAGTGAGTTAATATTTGTAAAGAGTTTTTCGAATCTTAGAATGCTATGAATACCTCTCATTATTATTGTTGTTTATTGATTACTCAGGTATAGTGTTGGAGTAGATGACCTCTGAGGTTGCTTTCAGTTCTGAAATTCCATGCTTTTGACTTCTCTCCCATTGGCTTATTCAACCAAGATCTGCTTTGACCTTTGTCCTCCACTATGGTGGTACTGACCAGAAGCTGAGGGACCCTGGAGAGAGGAGAGGGCTCTGCAATCCATCTGGAAGCCAGTAGACAGGGATGATCTTCTGCAGAGCCTATCAGTACCCAGACTAACATCAAATTCTTTGTGTGCTGCAAGCCCAATGTACAGTATGTTCCATAAATTGACAACATGGGTGTAATTGGTTAAATACTATATGTGCAAAATGCCAGGTGCGGAACTGCTTTTAGCAGGAAACTGCCTATACTTTGGAGGACAATATTCATTTGAGGAAGTTCTAAAATGTTTATTAAGTCTCAAAACTTTACAATCACACTCTCACATTTCCCATCAGAGCCTACAACTGACTTTCAGAGTATGGGCAAATTTTAGCCCACAGGTGAATGCAAGTTAGAATACTTGGAGTGAGGGGATGGAAAAAAATACTACCTTACAGAATCCCAGTGGAATTCAGAATAGACAGACTTCTGTTATTTTATACTCCCAGTAGCAAGAGTGCCATTCTTTTTGAAATGGATACTAACCCACAGTCACTTTAAAAAGGACTTACTTGAAAAAAAATTTTTTTGGGGATTAATCATGCCTTTGAACTCTATTATGGATGAAATGCAATGATAAGAAAGCCCTTGTGTTATTTCCAATCATAAATCCCCTTGGACAGTGTCCCAGATGGCTCCAATTTATACTGAATTTTATCATATGATAGGTATTGTTATACTGAGACTGTCAAATTTATTTATCAAAAGTTTTAAAAGATATTCATATTATACACTGCTTTGCCCTGTCTTCACTAAAGCATTATTACTGTTTGACCTTATGTTGTCCAGATCCAGGCTTCTATAGACAGACCTTACCAGCTATCTTTATATCATGTGTTCTTCACACAGACCTTCATCTCTACCTCCTCCCCACTGGAAAATCAGACTCTGTCCCTAGAATCATCCTAGGCTTTGATAAATGAGCTCCAGTATTATCTTACTCCAATTCAAGACTCCAGAACACATTTTACACTATGCCACTATTTATTTATCCATTGTTCCTGCTCTCTTTTATGTCTTATGTTCCCCCATTAAAATATTCCTCAATTAGAATGAAGGCAGGAACAGTTTTATTTGCTTGCAGTTGATTCCAAGGACTTAACAGAGTGTTTGGCATACAGTAAATACTTAATAAATTCTTTACCTATCTAATGAAGACTCATTCTCATTCTGATTTCACTCATGCTCTGTAGCTGAGTCCATTCAGATCCTATACTCCATCCTATACTCTTTTCCTCTAGAGAAATCATGACAAGCTCAGAATTGTGCCATTAAATGATGATATCTTTTAGGACTCTAGTTATCCCTACTTGGTGCCCATGGAGTTGGGCATGTGCACTAAGACCCAGCACATTCTTAATTTCTCCAACTAGGGGTATCAACTTAATGATCACTTTCATTTCCCTCCCACAAAAGCAGTGTTTTCAATAGGGACAAAAATCACTTAAATCCAAAGCAACTTAACAAACACTGATAAGTACCAAGAAAAATACCAACTACTCTCAGGGCACTGTACTAGGTCCTGGGAATGTGAAGAAAAAAATCTGCACCTCGACTCATCAGCCCACAAACTACCGGGTATCCACTCTAGGACATACCCACAAATTTCTCTGTCTCTCTCTCTCTGTCTCTCTATTTCTGTCTCTGTCTCTCTTCCTCCCTCCTTCCCTCCTCCCTCACTGTATGTATGTCTGATGTTTTAGCTACTTCTCTTTCTTATGTCTGTCTCCTCTCTTTGTCTCACTCTCTGCTCTGTCTTTTTCTCCTCACTCTGTCCCTCCATCCTTTGTCTCTTTTCTCTGTCTCCTTATCTTTTCTTTTTCTCCCACAATTCGATTCAACAAACATTTATTAAGTGACTGCTGTGCACTAGGTATTATGCTAAATACTGAGGATACATATAAGGAAAAGAAAGATAGTTCTTGACCTCAAGGAGCTTACAATCTAATGGGGGAAGCCAACACACACAAAAAAAGCTGAAAATTAAGGGAGTGGGAGATGGACACCAGAGGGTACCTGGGGGAGACATGACGTTCCAGGGATTTGAAATGGAGAAGAGCTGCTAATGGAAAATGGAGAGTTACCTGGAACATTCTGAACTATGTATAAATGAAGACCTCTAGTCAGAGTGGGGAGGCAATGGTGGGAGTTGAGAAGGTGTTGAGTATCAAAAAGCAAGTCAATCTGAATTGTCATGAGATTTTAGGTTATCAGTTTATCCTTGGAGAGGCATGATGTTCTATGGAGTTGGAGCCTCTGATGGAACATGGAGAGTACACTATCTTCTATTCCAATGCTCTGTGTACACTCATTCACTATTTCACACTGACTTTGAGCATAGCTAGGGATCTGTTTTCTAGTTAATCAACACTCTTTCTTGGCAGTAGTAGTATGGTGGAAAATCAGGGAGTATTAACAACCGCTAGGAGCAGCTGTGAGCCCTTTAGAGCCCATCACCTATGTGATAATCTGGTTTCTAGAACATGGCACATTTAGTGGGAAGGGGTACATTACTTAAGACTTGATTGTTTCAACATTTTACTCTTAAATGTTTCTAGGGGAAATGGTGTTATAGAGATGAAATAACATTACATTTACAATCCAAGGAACCCATTTTGAAACCTAACTCTGATGCTTTGCCTCCCGTGAAACCTTTGGGGAAGTCACTTAAATCAGAGTCCTCCCCTCCTATAATATATACAAAAATAATTCTAGCAGCTTTTATTTCCTGGGGAAAAAAATTGAAACTAAGGGAATGCATGTGAATGTATTGTAAGAAATGAGGAAATATTCTATGCATACTTCTTTTTATCAGTTCTTTCTCTGGATGCAGATAATGTCTTATGTCCTTTATAATTAATTTGGGTATTTATAATAGGCAAAATAGCTTATTTGTTCAAAATTGTTCTTAAAACAATATTGCTGTTACTGTATACAATGTTCCCTTAGTTCTGCTGATTTTGCTCTTTATTATTTTGCATGTCTTTCCATGTTTTTCCAAGATCATTGAGGTCATCATTTCTTTTAGCACAGTAGTATTCCATCACAATTATATTCTTGTTCAGCCATTCCCCAGTTGATGGGCATTCTGCAATATCCAGTTCTTCTTTTTTTGAAATTAATTAATTTATTTTTAGTTTTCAACATTCATTTCCACAAGATTTTGAGTTCCAAATTTTCTCCCCATCCCACCCCTCCTGCACCCCAAGATGGTGTGCATTCTGAATGCCCCTTTCCCAAATCTGTCCTCCCTTCTATCACCCCCCTTCTCTTTTCCTCTTCCCCTTCTATTTTCCTGTAGGGCACAATAGATATCTATACCCCATTGCCTGTATATCTTATTTCCCAGTTACATCTAAAAAATTTTAACATTTGTTTTTAAAGCTTTGGGTTCCAAATTTTCTCCCTTCCTCCCTCCTCACCTACCCTCATTGAGATGGCAAGTAACTCAATACAGATTATACATGTGTAGTCATGCAAAACACTTCCATAATAATCCTGTTATGAAAAACTAACCATATTTCCCTTTATCCTATCCCACCCTTCCTGTTTATTCTATTCTCTCTTTCGATCCCATCCTTCCTCAGAAGTGTTTGCTTCTGATTACCCCCTCCCTCAATCTGCTCTCCCTTCTATCATCCCCCCCTTCTCTTATGCCCTTTCCCTCTTATTTTCCTGTAGGGTAAGGTAGGTTTCCATACCCAATTGAGTGTGTGTGTTATTTCCTCCTTAAACCAAATTCAATGAGAATAAGATTCACTCATTCCCTCTCACCTCCCCCACTTCCCCTCCATCGTAAAAGTTTTTTCTTGTCTGTTTTATGTGAGATAATTTACCCCATTCTACCTCTCCCTTTCTCTTTCTCCCAGTACAATCCTCTCTCATTGCTTAATTTTATTTTTTAGATATCACCCCTTCATCTTCAACTCACCCTGTGCCATCTCTCTCTCTCTCTCTCTCTCTCTCTCTCTGTATTTTTTCCCCTCCAACTGCCCTAATACCGACAAAGGTCTCATGAGTTACAAATATTATCTTTCCATGTAGGAATGTAAAGAGTTCAACTTTAATAAATCTCTTAAGACTTCTCTTTCCTGTTTACCTTTTTATGCTTCTCTTGAGTCTTGTGTTTGAAAGTCAAATTTTCTATTCAGCTCTTGTCTTTTTATCAAAAATCTTGAAAGTCCTCTATTTCACTGAATACCCATTTTCCCCTGAAGGATTATACTCAATTTTGCTGGGTAGGTGTTTCTTGGTGGTAATCTTATCTCCTTTGACCCCCCAGAATATCATATTCTAAGCCCTCCAGTCCCTTAACATAAAAGCTACTAAATCTTGTGTTAGCCTGATTGTGTTTCCACAACACTTGAATTGTTTCTTTCTGGCTGCTTGAAATATTTTCTCCTTGACCTGGGAACTCTGTAATTTAGCTATACTATTTCTAAGGGTTTTTCTTTGGGGATCTCTTTCAGGAGGTGATTGGTAGATTCTTTCCATTTCTATTTTACCCTCTGGTTCTAGAATATCAGGGCAGTTTTCCTTGATAATATCTTGAAAGATGATGTTTAGGCTCTTTTTTGGATATGGCTTCCAGACAGTCCAATAATTTTTAAATTTCTCTCATGGATCTATTTTCCAGGTCAGTTGTCTATTTTTTCATTCTTTTGGTTTTGTTTTACAATGTCTTGATTTCTCATAAAGTCATTAGCTTCCATTTGCTCCATTCTAACTTTTAAGGAAGTGTTTTCATCAGTGAGCTTTTGGACTTCTCTTTCCATTTGGCCAATTCTGCTTTTGAAGGCATTCTTCTCCTCATTGGCTTTTTGGACCTCTTTTGCCGTTTGGGTTAGTCTATTTTTTAAGGTGTAATTTTCTTCAGTGTTTTTTTGGGTCTCCTTTAGCAAACTGTTGACCACTTTTTCATGCTTTTCTTGCATCATTCCCATTTCTTTTCTCAGTTTTTCCTTTACTTCTCTTACTTGCTTCTCAAAATCCTTCTCGAGCTCTTCCAAGGCCTGGGACTGATTCATATTTTTCTTGGAGCCTTTGGATGTATGAGCTTTGACTTTATTGTCTTCTTCTGGTTGTATGTTTTGATGTTCTTTGTCACCAAAGTAAGATTCTATGGTCTGACTTTTTTGCCCTGTTTTCTCATGATCCCAGCCAATTATCTGACTTTTAAACTCTTTGTTAAGGTAGGAGTCTGCTTCCAGTGTGGAGAATGTACTGTCTCAAGCTTTGGGGGTTTTGTGCAGCTGTTTTCCAAGATACTTCTAGGGACCTGTAAATTTTCAGTTTTTCCAAGGTGGTATGATCAAAGGTGAGATGTTTACTCCTTTCCTGGCCTGTGCTCTGGTCTATGAGTGACCACAAGCACTCTTTTCTGTCTTGGAACTATGAAGAGGATTCTCTCTTCACTACCACCACAAGCTCCACCACTCCTCCTCACCTTAGGACCACCATCCAAAACTGTGACCCAGATCCAAGCATGGGCAAAGCAAAAGAATCCCGCCTCAGCATAGTCTAAGAGATCCTGTAATACCCCTCTGATCAGCCACTGGATTTCCCCCTCTGTCTGTGGACTGAGGGCTCTGGAAGCAGCTGCTACCTGAGGCCGGGGGTCAGAGACACCTTTCCTACTGACCTTCTAAGTTGTCTTTGGCTTATGTGGTTTGAGAAGTCTGTAAACCACCACAGTTGCTTGTGATTCAGTCCCTTGAGGCCTGCTCTAGGTTCACTGAGGCCTGGTCTTTGCCTGCTTGCCCATGCTAAGCTGTGCTCCTCTTGCAGCCTAGTGCAACAGACTTTTCCAATCAACCAACCAGGTTGTCTTGGGCTGGAAATTTGTTTCACTCTGTATTTTTGTGGGTTCTGCTGCTGTAGAATATGTTTAGAGACATTTTTCACTGGTATTTGTTTGGAGGAGAGCTCAAGAAAGTCACTGCTTTTACTCTGCCATTTTGGCTCCATCCCCTGAAATATCCAGTTGTTTGCCACCACAAAGAGAGCTGCTATAAATGTTTTAGAATATACGGGTTCTTTTGCTTTTTCCTGAATCATCTTTGGAAATAGACCTAGTAGTGGGCAGGGGGGTGGGAGAGGGAAGGAAAAAAAGGAAAAAAAAAGAAATTTACATAGTAGCTGTTGTATATTTGAAAGGAATAGCAAGTTGTTTATAGTAGATTTGTAGTTTCATGTGCAATCATCTTTCTATTATACTATGTTATTGAAATGCTTTTTTATTCCATAAATTAAGAATAAAATAAAATTTTAAAATGTAAAAAATGAAGAAATAGATGATTTCAAAGAGAAATGGAAAAATCTTATATGAACTGATGCTTACTGAAGCAAGCAGTACCAGAAGAACAACTTATGCTATATATCATCAATATTACAAAAACAATTTTGAAGATTTTTATAAAGTGATGAAGAATGAAATAAGAAGAACCAGGAGAACAATTTTATAACAACAACAAATGTAAAAACAAATAACTTTGAAAGCTTTAAGAACTATCTTCAATACAATGACCATTCATGATTCAATTAATCAATCAATAAATATTTTCTGAGCACCTACTGTGTTCCAGGCACTGTGCTAAGTGCTAGGGCTACAAAAAGAGACAAAAGACAATCCTTGCCCTCAAGGAGCTCACAATCTAATAAAGGAGACAAGGTGCAAACAAATATATACAAAGCAAGCTATATAGAGGATAAATAAGCAATAATTAACAAAGGAAGGCACTAGAATTAAGAGGAGTTAGGAAAGGCTTCCTGTAAAAAATGAACAGATGATGATAAATGTTATTCACCTCCTAACAAAGGTGATAGATTCAGGATAGAGAATGAGATATACTTTGATCATGGCCAATGAAGGGATTTGTTTTGTCTCTACATATTTGTTGTAAGGAATTTGTATTTTCTTTTTTTCAATGGGATGAGGTTGGAAGGGAAAGAAATTAGATTTCTGTTCATTAAAAAAAACCACCCTAATACAAAAAGTAAAGTGAGGGGATTGGACCAAGAAGATCTCCCTTAAAGCTACAAATATATAATCCTAAGGTCTCCAGCTGTATGGCATTACAGCTGATTTGCAATAAGCTTCAGAGGCTAGCTAGAAGTCTACCTATCTTAAGTACTATAAGGGCTGAAGGTATTACATTAATCTTTCGGTCAATCCAATTACAATAGCTAACATTTATGTCACTAAAATTTACAGAGCTCTTTATATCTA
The DNA here is from genome assembly GCF_003287225.1 of Phascolarctos cinereus. Classification (NCBI taxonomy): domain Eukaryota; kingdom Metazoa; phylum Chordata; class Mammalia; order Diprotodontia; family Phascolarctidae; genus Phascolarctos; species Phascolarctos cinereus. Next base: position 120,773,870 of record NW_027555514.1, on the reverse strand, counting down.
TTATTTCACTTGATCCTCACAGGAACTCTAATGTTGTGGCTATTATTATCCCCATTTTACAGATGAGGAAACCAGAAGTCAAGTCACTTGCCAAGGGTCACATAACTAGAAGTATCAGGAAGATTTGAACAGGTCATCTTGAATCTAAGCCTAGTATGATGGACTCTACACCAACAAGCTTGCCTTAAGAAACGAGCATTTATTAAGCACTTCCTATGAGGAAAACACTGCACTAGGTATTGGGAGAAATGCTAAGTTTAAAGAAGACATGATCTCTACACTTGTAGCGCTTATAGTATAATGGGGACAGGGATATAAACACAGTTAACTATAATTCCAAATAGTATACAATAAATATAGAAGAGAAATATGGAGAGCTGTGGAAAGGGAAGATTTTTTTTTTTTTTGGCTAACTAAAAGGTCAAGAAAGTTCTGATGATAGAGATTTGCACTGAATTGAGCTTTAAATTGTAGTTAGTATTTCAACAAGCAGAGGAAATGTGGGAATCCTAGGAACAGAAAGTACTATACAGAGCCATAAAGGGGAGAAAACATGACAGGATGCATAGAGGATGTCTAGTAGTTCAGTATGTCTGGAGACAAGAGGTAGTAGTAGGAGAGAAAGCTGGGCACTCATTTACATGGAAAGTAGATTAGTTTCTTCAAGTGCAAAGAATGATGATGTCTCCATGTATGCCCCAGACAATAGTGGCAGAGGAATGGATTAGACTGAGCAACATAATGTATGCTTTCCCATCTGCCTCCAGTCTTACTAAATCAGATTATCAATTCCAAAACTGTACCATGGACCTAGAAAGATTTGTATCAGTTACTAGAGAATATGCCAGTTTGTCCCTTGGAACACTAGAGGGTGGTATTTGTAAGGCTACATCCTCTGTACTGAGGAGCACACATAATTTAATCTGCACGATTGATGGAGACAAATCAAATTTCCTTCGAAACAAGAATAGTGAAAAGAAATTAAAGCTTTTTAACCTCATACTGGACTGAGGAATGGAAAGGGTAGATAAATGTAATAAAACTGATGGCTTTAATTGGCAAGGCTGATGAATGTATCTGCATCCTACAGAATCTCTCTTGTAGAGAGCAGGAGGAAAGTAATGAGATAATTGATTCTAATACCCTATTTTCAAGAATCAGAACTAGGGTAGACAGATCAAAACAGCAAAATGAGTTAAAGAGAAGACTCTAAAATTAAAAAAAATCTTATCTCAATCTTCTTTAAGAATCATGTCTATTTTATTTTTAAAATTAATTCTGTTTTGGGGAAGGGAAGTATAAAATGGAAGAGTAGTTAAGGAATTCTACTGAGACAAAATGTAAAATGCAGACCTAAACTCTATGCAGCACCATAGTGATGCCCCATGGCCTGTGTGAAATGGTTATGGTGCATTTGCAGCTGAATTGGCATTAGGTGAACATTGATGGCACATCTGGATTTTTATGTTTCCAAAATGCAGCACATGTTACCTGGAAGGTCATAATAGCAAGAGGAAAATATCATAAATGAGCCAATAAATAGACTTTACAGGATGGGAAATCAGACACAATGACTTGGTTTTCAGTCTCAGCAACAGGTTGTATGACTTTAGGCAATTCATCTCTGGAAATCATTGAACTTGAGATCCGATATCTTGTGTTCTACTTCTGGATCCATCATTTGCCTCATCTTGGGCAAATCCCGCATGTCTCTGAGTCTCAGTTTCCTGAGTATGAAATAAGGGGATTAGATTAAATGATCTCTTAAGGTCTTTTACCTACAACCTCTGGACTCTATAAATCCTCCCCCTGAGTTTCCTATCAGTTGATTAAGTAGTAAATAAACATTTATTTAATTACCTACTATGTACCAGACACAGTGAGGATAAAGTTGTTTCTCTTAATATAGTAGATAGAGAGTTGGCTTTGGAGTTATGGGTGCCTCATGCCCTGCTACTGAAATATGCTGGCTGGGTAACCTTGGGTAAGTCACTTAACAGTGTCCCAAGAAACTTTCTAAAATTCTAAGGTACAGCAGCCAATCTTCATGGGTAGAAGGAGACTATGGTGGGAGTTCACTGTATGGATAAAATCATGGATCAAGACAAGTGATCTGGGAGAGGGGTGAGAAAGTCTTATCTCACAGAATGTTATAAGAATGAAAGAGGATGAAATATTAATTTTGCCAAGTTCTTAAGACATCTGTGAAGAATATTTCTTAACATGTGTGAGAACCATCATTCCAAATTGCTTTGTTAGGCTGGATGGAAATCTCTTGCTGTGCAACAGAAATGTCCATGTTGTGCAAACATGATGTAGCCTGACTTAATTTGACAGACACAGGCTGTGTATATCTGGTGCCAAACATCTAGGCAAAAACCTAAATACTTAGTCAATTACTTATATGCTTTTTTTGGGTATGCAGATGTTGGGCTACATGTGGTCAATCTGTTGTCTCATCTTGGATGTCCTTAATTTTTCACAAAAGCACAGTATTTTTGAGCCAAGAAGATTTGCTTTCAATTTTGATCTGCATAATTAAAGTCACATTAATGTCACAGAGCTGTCTTCCAGCTTTAAAGAAAAGGTTTTTAAAAAAAATTTCATTAATTTAATTTAATTTATTTTAAAAACATTTCCCTGTTCCATGTTATGTACCAAGGGGTTTAGGGAAGAGAAAACATCTGTTTAATCTCAGGAAACAAATCTGTAAGACAGTGGAAGGAGACAACCAGAAGGAGAAAACAGGAAAAAGGAATTTTTTTTGTAAATTTTGAACTCTCTCCTCCTTTTTTCCAGTAGGTGAAGGGAGAAAAAAAATGAAAGCTTGCCAAATGAGAAAAATAAAATACTTTTTAAAAGTAATTTTGCATCAAAACCAAGATGGTGGAGAAAAGGCAGTGACTCTCCTGAGCTCTCCCCAAAGCCCCTCTGAACACCTTTAAATAATGTTATAAAACAATTCCTGTAGCAGCAGAACCCACAAAATGATAGGATGACATAGTTTTCTAGTGAGAGACAGCTTAGAGGGTCAGCAGGAAAAGTGTGTCACACCTGGGTAAGAGTGGAACACAGTCCAACACAGCCTGTATCAGCACAAACCAGACCTCAGCAAACCGAGGAGCAGGCCTTGGGAGACACTGAATCAGTAGGGACAGCAGCTGATTCCAGAGCTCTCAGCCCACAGAATGTAAGGAGGTCCAACAACTGGTCAGAAGGAGATTACAGGGGTCTCTTTGATAACACTGAGGTGGACTCTGTTGCACTGCCCACACTCTCATCCAGGTTTCAGTCCTAGGTGGTAATCCCAGGGCAAGGAGGAGCACTAGCGCACCAGAGTTTGCAGCCACAGTGGAGCAGGGATTCTCTTCACAGTTCCAGGTAAGAAAAGAGTGCTTGTTGCTCAGAAAGCAGAGCACAGGCCAGGAGAGTAGCAACCACACCTCTCCTTACACCACACCACCTTGGAAGAACTAAAAACTTACAGATCTCTAGAAGTATCTCTGAAAACAGCTGCACAAAACCCTGAAGCTTGGGACAATGCATCCTTTACCCTGCAACCAGAGTCTTACTTTAGGAAAGAGTTAAAAGTCAAGAAATAGGCTGGGGAAATGGGCAAACAACAGAAAAAATTCTGATCATAGAAAGTTTCTATGGCGACAAGGAAGATCAAAACCTGCACTCAGAAGATAGCAAAGTCAAAGCTCCTACATCCAAAGTCTCCGAGAAAAATATGAATTGATTTCAGGCCATAGAAAAGCTAAAAAGGAATTTTGAAAATCAAATAAGAGAGATAGAGGAAAAATTAGGAAGATAAATGGGAGTGGTGCAAGAAAATCATGAAAAAAATTCAACAGCTTGGTAAAGGAGACACAAAAAAATAGTGAAGAAAATCACACCTTAAAAAACAGACTAGGCCAAATGGTAAAAGAGGTACAAAAAGCCAATGAGGAGAAGAATACCTTAAAAAGAAGAGTTGGCCATATGGAAAAAGAGGCACAAAAATTCACTGAAGAAAAAGCCTTCTTAAAAAGTAGAATTGAGGGGCAGCTAGGTGGCACAGTGGATAGAGCTCTGGCTTTGAAGTCAGAAGAGCATGAGTTCAAATCCAGTCTCAGACACATGACACTTATTAGCTATGTGACCCTGGCAAGTCATTTAACCCCGATTGCCTCACCAAAAAGAAAAAAAAAAGTAGAATTGGCCAAATGCAAAAGGAGTTACAAAAGCTCACTGAAGAAAATAATTCCTTAAAAATTAGAATTTAGCAAATGGAAGCTAATGACTTTATGAGAAATCAAGAAACAAAACAATATATAGACAGAGGGCACAGGTGTGACTTGAATATGAAGGGATGATACCTAAAAAAATAAAATTAGAGATGAGAGAGAGAGAGAGAGAGAGAGAGAGAGAGAGGAATGTACTAGGAGAAAGAGAAAGGCAGAGTTAAAATGGGGCTAAGTTATCTCACACAAAAAAGTCAAGAAAAAGCCTTTGCAGTGGAGAGGAAAGAGGGAAGAGCTGAGGGGGAAATGAATAAAACATTCTCATCAGAATTGGTTCAAAGAGGGAATAACATACACACTCAAATTGGTTATAGAAATCTATTTTACCCTACAGGAAAATAGGAGGGGAAGAGGATAAGAGAAGGGGGATGGTGATAGAAGTGAGGGCAGATTGGGGGAGAGGGTAGTCAGAAGCAAAATGCTTTTGAGGAGTGACAGGGTGAAAGGAGAGAGAGAATAGAATAAGTGGGGCAGGGGATAGGATAGAGGGAAATACAGTTAGCAATAGTAAGCATGAAAAAGCAAGTTTCTTTGATAAAGGTCTCATTTCTCAAACATATAGAGAAGTCAGTCAAATTTATAAAAAAAAAATAAGAGTCATTCCCCAATTGATAAATGATCAAAATATGTGATCAGTTTTGGGATGAAGTAATCAAAGCTATCTATAGCCATATGAAAAAATACTCTAACTCATTATTGATTGGAGAAATGGAAATTGAAACAATTCTGAGGTACTATCTCATACCTATTAGATTGGCTAATAGGACAGAAAAGGTAAATGACAAAAGTTGGAGGGGATGTGGGGAAAATGAGACATTAATACATTGTTGGTGGATTTGTGAACTGATTTAACCACTTTGTAGAGCAATTTGGAACTATGTCCAAAGGGCTATAAAACCATGTAAACTCTTTGACCCTATCAATACCACTACTAGGTCTGTATCCTAAAGGAAATTTAAAAAAAAAAAGGAAAAGGACCTATAGGCACAAAAATATTTATAGCAGCTCTTTTTGATGGCAAAGAACTGGAATTTGAGGGGATGCCCATCAGTTGGGGAGTGGCTGAACAAGTTGTTGTATGTGATTATGATGTAATACTATTGTGCTATAAGAAATTATGAGCAGGATGCTCTCAGAAAAACATGGAAAGACTTACATGAGTTGATGCAAAGTAAAATATACTGTGTACAAAGTAACAGCAATGCTGTGAGATGATCAGCTGTGAATGACTTAGCTATTTTTCAGCAATACAATGATCCAAGACAACTCTGAAGGACTTGTGATGAAAAATGCTAGCCATTCCCAGAGATGTCTGAATATGGATTCGAACATATTTTTCAAAAAAACTTTTTTTACTTTTTTGAGGATTTTAAAAAATCTATATTTTCTTTTACAACATACCTAACATGGAAATGTTTTGCATGACTACATATGTAACCTATATTGAATTGCTTGCCTTCTCAATGGAGGGAGGGTGGAGAGGGAGGAAGGGAGAGAATTTGGAACTCAGAGTTTTAAAAATGAATGGCAAAAATTGTTTTTACATGTAACTGGGGAATAATAAAATACTAATTTTTTTTAAAAGTAATTTTGTGGGCAGAAAGGCAAGAAAAAATTGGCTTTTAATTTTCAGAGAAGTTGTTCTCAAACTTTCTTCAACCATGACTTTCTTGAGAAAATAATTCTTGAGACTTTTCCCTTCTTTCTTTCAGAGTTTACTGATTTCCCCCAAACTCCCTACAAATGGTAGTGATAAAGATCCAGAACATACTAGGAAAACAGGACTCAGAAATGGAAGGGACATTGGAAACCATCTCTTCTGCCTTAATTGTTTTGCTAATAGGACATTGAAATTCAAAGTTTGAGTGACTTACCTAGGATTACACAGAGAATAAGCAACAGAGATAGATCTTGAAATCAGGTTCTATAACAACAAATACAGTGCTCTGTTTACCAAACTAGAAATTACAAATATTTGATAAAGCCACTTGTTTAATTTCATTTGAGACCAAATGGTATAACAGCATATTGAATTTGGACTCTGAAGTTTTTAGTTTAATTCCCAGATCTTCCATTTACTAGTTGTACAACCTTATAGAGGTCAGCACCCCCTCAGAACTTCAATTTCTTCATTTCTATGATGGGGCCCCCAGAAGATGCATCCTCAGGTTTGAGACATTTTCTGGGGCAGCAGCTGCTGAAAGTCATAGTTCACAAATCCCAAATGATACCTTTACTTTTTTTCAGCCACAAGAGGATTAAACAAAAGATGTTTAATCAAACAGTACGTTAAACAAAGTGACGAGAATGGTTCACATTGAGTTCAACCAACCAAAAGGATAAAAGGAAGACAGAAAACTGCTACTCACAGATGCCAATGGGGGGTACTGTAGCTGTGAAGCCTCCGTTGTCCAGTCCTTATTTCCTTCCTTCGTTCCTTCGTTCTTTCGTTCCTTTGTTCGTTCGTTCCTTCCTTCCTTTTGTCAAGATATTAGGAGACACTCTGTTTTCCAGAGCTAAGGCCCAGGAAGCAATCTGTGCCCTGATCTTGGCATAACAACAATCCTTTGCACTCACCCTCTGGATGATCTCACCTTCTGGCAAAATCTTATAATTATTGCATTACTTTGACCAGCACCAGGTCGTCTCTGAGCTTGGACAAGCACCTGCCACATCCATGTTTCAGCCATGAAGTCCTGTTATGAATCAAACTTGTCTCATTATTGCTGTTACCCCTCATTGTCAGGGCTACAGTTCACTGTATAGCCATTGGTATAAGTATTCAGATTTCCCCACACTGCCTTGGATTCCCCCAACTAGGGTCACGGACCCAGCACATTTGTCTAATCTGCTTCCTTGCTTGCAAGCCATTTCTCTCACTTTGAAATTAAACTTCTGTTTGATTTATGATTCTCCTATCTCTATCCTGCTCTGTTCAGCTCCAGCCATCCCCAAATTAGGGGCTGGTTCTGTCCAGTTAACCCTTTCTCCTTCCCTCCCTCCCTTCCTTCCTTCATCTCTATTCCTTCCTTCCTTCCTTCCTTCCTTCCTTCCTTCCTTCCTTCCTTCCTTCCTTCCTTCCTTCCTTCCTTCCTTCCTTCCTTCCTTCCTTCCTCTTTATACTGTCAGGATATCAATAAAGCCCTGGGTGCCATATCATGGTTATCTATCACTCTCAACATGTGACCAACCTCTATCTTCTTTTTTGGTGACTTTTTTTTTTGTTTGGTGAGGCAATTGGGGTTAAGTCACACAACTAGTAAGTGTTACGTGTCTGAGGCCAGATTTGAACTCAGGTCCTTCTGACTTCATGGCTAGTGCTCAATCCACTTCACCATCCAGCTGCCCTAGTGACATTTCTTTTGTAAGAGGGGTATTCTATACCCCAACCTCAATCATTAGAAGGGCTCAAACTCCTTGATTAAATCAAATGTGTGAACTAGAAGTAAATAAGGCCTGACTTCTCTGTTGAATCATTCAATTAAAGGCATTAAATTAAGTGAGAACAACCTGATTAATCAAATGGGAAAGGATTAGAAGTCTGCAAGTCATTGAATGTTAAGAAATCACTACATAGGAAGTATATTGGGATTGGCTAAAGAAACTCAGTCATTCCTTGTAGTTCTAACTTGGGCTTTCTAGTGTTTGGTTAATGTAGAAGAGAAAGCAGTTCTATTGAAGCCCCTGAGAAGAAATGGCTTGGGGTATAGGAGGTGGTGGCAAGGTGGTGGGAGCGATGGAGGAGAAGTTTCAATTCCTATTAGCCTTTGACTAGCCTGCCTTCTTTCCAGCCCCAATTAAAATCTCACCTTCTACAGGAAGCCTTCCAGCAATTCCTCTAAATTCTAGTGCTTTCCCTCTTTTAATTATTTCCTATTTATCCTGTATTTGTCATGTTGTATATATTATTTGGCAGCTAGATGGCTCAGTAGATAGAGCACTGGGCTTAGAATCAGGAAGACTTGAGTTCAAATCCTGCATCAGACACTTACTAGTTGTGTGATCCTGGGCAAGTCACAACCTCTATTTGTCTTAATACACTGAAGAAGGAAATGGCAAACCACTCCAGTATTTTGGCCAAGAAAACCCCATGGGCAGCATGGGTCCATGGGGTCATAAAGAGTTGGATAGGACTGAACAACAACAATATATTTGTTTGCATATTCTTTCTCACAGTAGATCATTAGTTCCTTAAGGGCAGGGACCGATTTCTACCTCTTTTTGTATCTCTGGCACTTAGCATAGTACAGTGCCTGACACAGTAGTAAGTATTTAAGAAAGATTTATTGATTGATTGATGAGCCTTGTGAACTTTTAAAGATCAAAGGATGAAGATTTTCTGTCAGTGTCCCCAGAATAAGTGATGACAGTATCTGCTTTGGGAACCTAGGGCAAACTAGACATATTAAGAAAGAACTTCAGGACTGTGCAAGAAGCCTAGAAGAAAGACACACCATACTTAAGGAAACTTCATGAGAGCCCTGTGAAGGGGAAAAAAGGGCACCCAACAAAAGGACTTTCAGGAGGTGCCAGTTGGCCCTTTTGCCACATCCTGTGCTCTAAGCTTGAACCCACTTATCGTTGTACTCTTACATTGGGGGAATTATGTCCATGGGTTGGGCAGGGAGTTGTTTTATGCCAACTACTCTGTTCTTATTATGCCTTGTTTAGTAAATACTAGTTGCTGAAAGCTAGCACAGTGGCTTGGCACATTGTATGTGATTGATAAATGCTTATTGACTGTCTGACTAGTGAATTGATATCAATAGAATGAACCTGTGGGAGCTCATGAGCTATAGTGCTAGAAAACTACCCCCAAGTCCCTCTGGGTCTCCTAGAGTCAGTCCTCAGAAGGAGAAATAGCTGCCAACCTCTGGGGACTCAGTCTACCCATATGAATGGAAGTTTGGGGTAATAACCTCCAAGCCTATGCTGCTCTCTGATGACATTCTTTACTCTCGTTCTCCTTTGCAGTACTGTATTTGCCATTTGCTGTAGCCTGTTCCCTCCTACCATCTGCTTTTCTATTGTTTTTAATTTCTCGGAGATTGAAATGTTCCATGATTAGCAGCTCCACAAAACACTTTATATATATATATTTCCTGATAACCTTGAAAAGCTACTCATAATCAATTTTCAAACAAGAAGTCCTTAGCTGTCCTTGAGAAACTGAGATAAAGGCAGAGAGAAAACTTTAGGAAGAAGACTCACAGATTTCCTCCCTCTAGAAGATAAAGAAAAGCTGAGTAGACCATTGTTTTGTGTATAGTCTATTCATGCCTACGTTGTCTTTCCTTATCAGTTAATTTTTTTATTCTTCATGGAGACTTACATTCCTGAAGACCTCAAGGGTTCCTGTGATGGAGGAAGCTTTTTTTCTTTCTGTCTGCTCCTGCCCTCCCCATCCCTACCATCAATACGCCCGGAAAGGGATCTCATAGCGTGTTTTGACTCTGGCCCACAGACAATAGAATCTGATTGAACTTCAACGACTTTGGTGGCTTCGTATTGTTATTGTCATTTGTCCCTAGCTCTTGAAGAGGACCATGACATGAGGAAGGTGACGCCATAACTTGTAAGTGAATTGGATTTAAGTGAGGGAGGGCTGTGAAAAGACAGCAGCCTCACTCTCTCCTCCAGTCATTTGGGTCTAGTGTTAAGATATAGATCAGGATGACTGGGCCCCAGATGCAGTGGGGGACTCTGGCCTTTTTAAGCCAAGGTCTTTCCTAGGTCTCAGTTTGACTGAGGCAATACCCATTTAGTGACTAAGGCTAGGTAAGAAATGAGGCAAAGAATGGCCTTGTTTACTTATTTAAAAAAAAATCCATCTGGGAGGGGAAGACCCTCAGGGTTTCTGGCCAAAACAGAAACAATTGCTACTTGCACTCACTCCCAACAATGACCAAGTGAGGCTTGAGCTGGGGCCCATTGCTGGCCAATCTATGAGAGCCAGAGTGATTTGGAGTTAAGGCATGGTCCTTAAGAAAGAAATCTAGTCTGTAAATCCCAAAATAGATATCTTGGGAGGTTTCAGTGATCAAAATTTACATTCTTTTGGGCAGAGTACCTGTAGGTAAGGGTATGATACCCTATGTGGACAGAGGAAAAGGAGGGAGGGAGAAGAGCTGAATTGCCCAACTGGAACTGGCCAGCTGGGTCCCCAGTGGGGCAGCTACAACTGCTCACAGGTTGTTTTTTGTCCTTTGTTACAATATTAATTCTCCAAGGAGAGCTTTAGACAACAGATTTATGTGATGTGATTGAGTAATAGGCTCCAAACTTTCATAAAAGAGTTAACTATAAATTTATCTGTATTTCAAAACACTACATGCATATACATTTAGAATGGTAGAAATAATACACATGAGAAGTAGCCGAACATAATGGATAGAGGGATGACTTTGGAGTCAGAAAGATCTAGGTTCAAGTCGTGCTTTTGATGTCTATATTTTTAGGTGACCATGGGTTAGTCATGTAGCCTCTTAGCACCCTAGGTCTCTGTCTAAGACTATAAATTACAGATGGTTACAGTTTCTGGTCTTTATGTGTTGACCAAATTCCCATGTTGAGAGTTCCCTGCACTGGTGAAATTCCAGTTCTGCTTAAAAAACAAACAAACAAAAACTCAACCAAAACCAAAACAATGGTACTGAAATAGATTTTCAAAATAACAATTATTTCAAACGATAATTTCAAAAGATTATTTTAAAAGCAATATTGGCTTTCCACAATTCATTAGAATGAATGAGAAAATAAAACTACTATGAAACTAATGGAATATTAAATAAAAACTTAATCTCTTTAACTCATATAGTTTTGTAGACTCTATATAAAGCTCCATGAATTAAACTTTAAAAAAAATTTTCTTTCCAACCTGTCCCTCCCTTCCCCCCCAAAAAAGACCCAACAACAATAAAAATTTTTATCGGACAGCTCTTTCCCCTACCCAAATTGGCTGAATCCTGGCTAATCAGTTGTTGCTGTTATAATTTGCTCAGTAAACAGGAGTTTCATGGATTACTTCTCCCTGCAGGTCTTGCAAGGAATCTTCCTTAGCATCTCTATTTCACCTCTATCCCTGATCAGACCACCATGAGGGCAAATGTCCTTTATACTCTGGCTGCCTTTTGTGCTGGGTTACCTTGTCCCTTATTACATATAAGATAATAGCAAAATATTGTATAGAGCTTCCACTAATTTAAAAAAAGGGGGGAGACTTCTAGACATTTGCATCACCAGGAGATTTTTAATCCAATAAAAAAAAATTAATGTACTTGGTCAATTGGATTCCTACTATTTTAAGTCCAAACCAATTCCACTTGGGCAATGATAATAATAGTAATGATAATTATGACCACAGTAGATTGCCAATCGCTTATTATAGTTTCTTTTCTAATATTTGCATGACCAAGTAATTTTTGATGATTTAGATGCTATTTTTGCCAAAGCAAATTTTTTTTTTTAATTTTTAGGCAATTGAGGCTAAGTGACTTGCTCAGGGTCACACAGCTAGTGTCAAGTGTTTGGTCTGAGGCCGATTTGAACTCAGGTCCTCCTGACTCCAGAGCCAGTGCTCTATCCACTGTGCCACCTACCTGCCCCTCTCCAAAGCAAATTCTTAATGATAATGTAATATACCAGACACATACATGCCTGAAATTACCCTAATCTGGTTTTGTGTTGTTTATAGTTTTACTTCTTAAACCAATCTGCTCTTTCTGCAGGAAGACACACAGCTCATGAAAGGAACTAGCCTGGGATTCTAAGTGTATTAGAACAAATTGTAGAATGTAAGCTCCTCGCAGGTAGGATTTGTCTTTTTTTCTTCTTCTTGTATTTGTATCCTCAGATTTTAACCATAATACATAGCTTATAGCAGAGTTTAATAACTGCGTTATCTAATTTAATCTAACCTAATTACTTATGCTCCCTGCTCCTTCCTTCACACCCATCTCCCATTCTCTAAGTGACTGAGCAGGTGACTCTCAGGAGTCTAGAAAAATTCCTAGCAATAAGGGAGAGCAAAGCAATCAACGAGCACATGAGTGAGGATCATCAGTGTGCTTTTACACTGTTTTCTGCTCACTTGCAAAGAAGCTGAAGCACCCTTCTCTCTTTCCAGTTCAGCTACAATCTCCTCTGCCCTTTCTCTTCCCTCCTGGGCATTTTCTTGATTTTCCAGCAGAATAATCCTCCTGGCAGTTTTTTGCTGAAGCTGTCTAGACAGGTAATGTCTCTGTGATGAAAATAATAACACATAGGAAAAGGATTATGGGAACAAAACAGTTTTCTCTCTATCCCCCAGGAAAGCTGGAAGAGGGTGACCAGCTAAAGATGGGGAGAGCCAGAATGAAAATGGGAATCTTCAAATATGTTATTATCATTATTTGATCAAAGGCCATTTAAACACCAGTATATCTCACTTGACATAATATGGGGTATTAACTAAATTTTCTATTGAATTATTTTTCAAATGGACATAGAATAATTAAGCTGAAGGAGGTCTTAAAATCATTCAGTCCAATGCTCTCATATTACAGTGTAACCCTGTGTAGATAAGAAACTTGTCCAAGTTTGCACAATTAGAGAGTGGCATAGTGAAATCTAATACCTAGTTATTCTTGGAGCACAGATCAGTGCTCTCTACACTCTGGAAGACTGATATTGGAATCAAACACAGAGTGAAATAATGGTACAACATGAACAATTCTCCATTTTATGCTTAATCATTCCCTGACTAGACTGGAGAAGAACTGGCTTTGGAGTCAGAATACTCTGGCTTCACAGTCCTGCCTCTGACACATAGTGACTGTGAGACCCAGGGCAAATCATTTAACTTCTTAGTGCCTATGTGTATGTGTGTATGTGTGTGTGTGTGTGTGTGTGTGTGTGTGTGTGTGTGTGTGTATATATATGTATATGTATGTATATATGTATATGTATGTGTATATATATGTATATGTATGTATATATATGTATATGTATGTATATATATGTATATGTATGTATATATATGTATGTGTATATATATGTATATGTATGTATATATATATGTGTGTGGTCTAAACTGCTTATTTTACAGAGGAGATATAAAGCAATTTGAAACTTTAGAGTTCTACATAAAAGGGAGGTGTGGTGTAGTGAATAGAGCTGGCCTTGGATCAGGAAGACTGGATTCAAGCCCAGACTCTGATGTATCCTCAACAGCCAATAAACATTTATTAAGTACCTACTATGTGCCAGGCACTGTGCTAAGTGCTGGGGATACAAATAAGAAAAAGACAGTCCCTTCACTCAGGGAGGTTACAGTCTAATAAGGGGGAGAGAACACCCAAAAGGAAGCTGAAAAATAGGGTAGCCCTGTTTTCACGAGGGTACCTCGGGGGTAATGAGGTTCTTGTAGTTAAAACCAAGCAGAGCAGCTGGTGGGAAATGAAGAGTTGGAAGTTCTGAACCCTTTATAAAGGGAGGCTTTGGGAGGAGCTGTTTGCTCTGCCCTTCAGTTCTTTAATCAGAGGAGAGAGGCAAATGAGAGTACTGAAGAAAGGTTGAGTACCATCCTTCTGTGCCTCAGTGCCCTCATTTGTAAAATGGAGGGGCAGGGGAAGGGAACAGAAGGGAAAGGAATAAGCATTTATATAGTGCCAAGCACGGTGCTAAGTGATTTGCAAACATCAGTGACTGTGAAGTGCCACACCTGGCACATATTAGGCACTATATAAATATCTCCAGATGCCCCCAGGGTCTCTTCTAGCTCTAGAACTGTGATCTTATGATCTCCATGGTCCCTTCTGCTTCCAACACCAGGAGCTGATGATTCTAAATCTCCAGATTAACACTAATTTGCTTTTCCTTCACTGAAAGAAAAAACATGAGCTTGGGAAATGATAATTTATTTTCAATGCAATAATTTGCTTTTTCCATATTGACATAGTAAATGCCATACCATAGTCTCAAATTAAGTTACGGGCAAATGCTAAGTGTCAAATTACGTCTTACATGGAATAAAGACTGATGAAGTAGAAGGTTAAATTCTTTGGATGACACTTGTTAATGCCAATGTTAATAACTAGAATGTAGACAATAATTAGATAACACACGGTTGAAGAGTTAAAATGACTTATTGTGTAAATACTATTATGTTCAGCTAGATGGGGCTTGAATGATGTCCTTGTAAAAGATCACCTGGCTTACATGATAAAAAGACTGTCAGTTCTGAATTTCTGCGGTAATATGGAGCTTACTAAAAATCTTTAGCATTCTATTAAAATTTTTTAAAAATTGCTGTTAAGTTGTGCTTGACTTTTCATAATCCTATGGACCATAGCATACCAATACTGTTTATGGGGTTTTCTTGGCAGAGATATTGGAGTGGTTTGCCATTTCCTTCTTCAGTAGATTAAGGCAAACAGAAGTTAAGTGATTTGCCCCTGTTCACACAGCTAGTAGGTGTCTGAGGCAGGATTTGAACTTAGGTCTTCCTGACTCCAGGCCCAGTGTTCTATCTACTGAGCCATCTAACTGCCTCCAATTTAAAAAAAAAAGGGGGGGGGTCATACATCTACACAGCTCAGTGAAATTTGTCACACTTTGACATTTCGAGTGATTTTATCATTGTAATACCCTACCTACTTTCTAGAGCTCAACCTGTGACCTAAAACTCAACCTATGCAGGGTGAAAACTCTTCACATTAACCTATCTTCCCCACTTTCTCACTTACCTTCAATCTCTTCTTGTCTACTGGTTACTTGCCTACAAACATGCCTATGTCTCTGCCAATCTCAAAAAATCTTCACTTGGACCACCCATCTCTACTAGCTTTCATCCTATAACTCTCATTTTTTTTTTTGTGGCTAAACTCCTCAAGAAGATCATTGAAGATCAGTTGAAGCCCCCACCTCCTTTTCTCATTATCTTTTTTAAATTCTTATGTCTGGCTTTTGACTTCATCATTCAACAGCAACTTCTTTCTCCAAAGTTACCAATAATCTCCTTCTTTAAAAAAGCTTTTACATAGAAATATTTACTTCAAAAAGTATATCACAAATACATAAACTTCCTCCACCTTTTCAGTCTCTGTGGTACAAAACTCAACTCAGATTCAAGTCCCAGGTCTCCTGATTTCTCTGTGCTTCTATGCTGGGCTGGCTGGCCATACCACGACCTGCAATGCTAGCTACAAGGTCACCATAAGCTGGACCACCTGAGTCCCATAGGATTCAGGTCCCTCTGGCACCTGAAACTAAGGAGGACAAACAACACAGAACAGAAACAAACACCTCTCTCCTCTGACACTGCCACTGCCCTGATGCAAACTGTCATCATTTTGGGCCTTGATTAGTGCAATAGTCTGCTGGTTGATCTGCTGGCTACGTCTCTCACCACATCTTGTACTCAGCTATTAAAATGATCCTCTGAAAGTGCAAGGCTGACCATGCCGACTTCCCCTCCATCCCATTCAATAGACTCTAGTGAATCCTGATACCTCCAGGAACAAGGACCTCCAGGCTTATTTCTTGAAGCTGGGGTCAGAGGGAGAACAGGGGAAAGTCCTTTCCTTCTCACCAGTTCAGTTCATGGTGTCCGTATTCTGGGTGAATTGTAATCTTCACCCTTTGGATGCACAAATAAGATTAGCAGAAATTCCAGTTATCTCTTAGATGTCCAATCTGTTGATCATCTTCTTCTCCTTCATCCCCTTCTCCTTCTATACCCTTTTTTAGGCAATTTGGGTTCAGTGACTTGCTCCCAGTCACACAGCTAGTAAGTGTGAAGTGTCTGGTCTGAGGTCATATTTGAATTCAGATCCTCCTGCCTCCAGGGCCAATGCTCTATCCACTGTGCCACCTAGCTGCCCCTCCTTCTATACCTTCATAAAGATTCAGAAACTGAGGAGATTAGAGAAGACAGAGGAAAAGAAAGAGGTAGATAATATCAAAAGTCCAATGGTGGAACAGATTGGATGAAGAGACTAGGAGTCATCTTTTATAACATGAGACATGCCATCCTATTATGATCTTTTCTCATACCACTGAAGGACAAGTGCTCTTCTCTTAATTTTTGCTTCAAGATCTCTCTACATTCCAGTTATTTAAAATAGAACCTATTTGCTCAAATTTGGTTACTTAGGGTTTTTCAGTCTTTTTTTAGAGGGTGGGGAGAGGGAAATGGGAGAATGGGATGTTGTAGGGATGGGACTGGACCTGTGATTTTATTGATGTTGGCAACTCCCATCGTGGAAATTCCCTCTAGCAATACAGAATGACAACTGCTCTACAATTTATTGTTTTGGAGAATTCCCTGAGACAGAGGATGAGTGACTTGCTAATGGTCACTAAGTCAGTATTCCAGTCAAGTCAAATTAAGTCAAGAAGCATTTATTAGGCTATTACTTTGTGCCAGGCATTATGTTAAGCACTGGGAATCACACATATAAGCAGAAAGAGATAATACTTATACCCAGGTCTTCCTAACTCCCAGGTTGACCTATTTACTGTCATATAGCCTCTCATAGAAGGAAAAAATAATAGAAATTAAGCTGCCTCAGGAAGACTTGAAACTTATGATTTGTTTTTGAAGTGGGTCCATCGTGGATTGGACCTACCTCATCTTGAGGGGCATGAATGCCATTAGCTTTGTAGCCTAAGAATGTAATGCTCTACATTCTAATTTCACGTTTCTTTTTTTTTTTTTCAATTTGGATACCTGATAGATTAAAATGATCTAAGGCTCCCTGAAGTTTTGTCCTTTATCACTGAGGTAGGGTGCTATACTCAGATTCCTTTAAATCAGGTTTTCTACAAACCACTGTAATGTAACAGAGACAGCAGAAATTCTAAAATAAATGCCCTGGAGGAATTACATTCCTTAATTAATGATAGTCATTTTGGGTCTTTGGAATAAAATTATTGATGCATATTTCCTTCAGAGGGAGGTGTTTGCACCATCTATTTTCCACGAGAAAATAAAGCTTTGTGAACCTTCTTTTCTTTACCTTACTCCTAGTTAGAATTTTAGAATGTTACAGCTTGAAAAGACTAGAGAAATTATTTAGTCCTCATGAATGCAGAGTGATGTAGAGGAATGAGCCCCAATTCAAATCCCATCTGTACTATGTACTGTGTTACCTTGGGCAAATTACTTAGCTTCTGTGGACCTCAATTTCTTCATCCGTAAGATGCGGAAGAGGCGAGAGGGTGAGCCAGATGATATTTTAAGTTCTCTTCCATCTTTAAATCTTATGATTCTGTAATACTGTCATAATGCTTCTTCACTGCAAGTGATCAATGAATTTTCTCATTGTCTTTGAGACAATGGCTCTATCCCTTCTAACATAATAATTAGCTAATAAGATAAACTGATCTGTGTTAATAGAAGATGGCTAGTATAATTCTCAGGGCTTGCTCTTTCACTTATTCCAGGAAAAAAGGTGTATTTTAACAGTGACTCTTTGGAGATAACCTGATAGGACATAAACTCCTTGAAGGCTGGATCTGTTTTATTTCTTGTTTTTGTATTCACCTGGTGTCTAGTTGAATGCCTTACACATAATAGGCCTTAATAACTACTTGTGAAATTGAATGCTTTTAACTTTGTTACCTAGCCAAAAAATAGGTAATGTTGGGAATTTCAAGCCATGGCTAGAAGAGTGGAGATATCTGAGAGATAGGGAAGGTGATGTCTTTCAATTCACACCATGAAAACAATCATCTGTTTCTGTCCTGTATATAACTGTCCCTGCTTAGTGACTTTGGTGATGACAATATTTCTGTTTTGCATATAGGAACTCCTTTGTCCTTCTAAATGATTCTCCATAGCTATCAACCACTTCCTTCCCTCCTAGTTTTTTCTACTTTTAAATCCACTCTGGTAGTTTCTACTGTTCCTGTGAGGTTTCTCTGATTTTGTCTTTTGGGGAAGGGGTGAAAGGTAATCAACAGTAGCCACAGATGATTACAGGAACTTTTCAGCTCTCAACAACATTCATGAACTCTGACAAAGAGTGGCCACAGGGTAAAACAAATATAAATCAATGGAAAATCATTGAACAGGATCAGCAGAGGTTTGGATGATCTCAAAAATTTGGGAAAAATTCTGTGGCTCCTAGCTCATCTAATTATTTCTCTGCCAATCAACAGGTTCTTGGACAAATTGTTAAACAGGTAAAATTTGCTTACAGTTATACTTTCCCCTCTGCAGTGCTCTACATACACATGTTCCCAAATTTACAAGTTCTTTCCTTATTAATACTCTGCTTCAATAAAAGGATCAGAAACTCATTCATACTAAGGTGCATATACAAGATGGCAAATTGCTGAATTATCTCTTTCAGAGAGTTTAGCGTTTTATTAGGATGTCAAGCCTTAGAATAAAGAGATAAAGTTGGAACTGGATAATTTTAGGCATCATTAATCCTGTGTACATAGGAGGATACTTTGGGGGCTTCCAGGAGCTTATTGTATCATGACCCCCAAGTAAGTATTTCCCACTAAGAATAACATTATAGGCCTCCTACCTTTCTAGGAAAGAAGAGTTTGAAATGGAAGAGTTCCTGAGTAGGAGTGAATCAGAAGATAAAATACTGGCAATAGCAAAGTATTCTGGTTAAGAACACAAGTGAAAATGATATACTGTTGTAGGTAGGCAGTTAGTCAACTACCTTAAGAAACCACACTATGAATGCATTAAAGATACATTGACCAGGTCCATCAAAAAGCATCTGAGCACTTACTAAAATGAATCACTGCTGCTAGATGCTACAGTAAATACACTAATTAGATTAGAGTACATTAGTCAAGTCATAAGATAAGACAAACACAAAGAGCTTTGATATACAGTGACTCAATTAGAGAGTTGGTTTTTCAGTCATTTCAGTTGTGTCTAACTCTTCATGACCCCATTTGGGGTTTTCTTGGCAGAAATACTGGAGTGAGTTGCCATTTCCTTCTCCAATTCATTTCACAAATGAGGAAACTGAGGCAAAAGGGTTAAGTGACTTGACCAGGGTCTCACAGCTAGTAAGTGTCTAAGGCCAGATGAAATTAGAATGTAGAGCATTACATTCTTAGGCTACAAAGCTAATGGCATTCATGCCCCTCAAGATGAGGTAGGTCCAATCCACGATGGACCCACTTCAAAAACAAATCATGAGTTTCAAGTCTTCCTGATTTCTATCATTAATGCTCTATCTACTGCACCACCTAGCTACCCAGTTAATCAGAGCATTAAAGGGTTAAAAAAAACAAAACGCTAGGTGAAGTTTGAGGTGAGATCACAGAAGGCTAATAAAACCTTAGCAGTGCAGGTTATTCAGTTTTCCCTGGAAGTTTATCCTAATCATCTCCCAGGTTTCCACTTTCAATAGAAGAAATGAGGCAAGTTGGTTTGCAACGTTGTGTGTATGCTTTCCTCCTCCTTCTTATCAAAAGGTTTTTTTTTTTTTGAAAGACAACCTTTACAAAAGAAAAGTGCCCCAGATAAAGAGCAGCTCTTAGAAATCTTGGCTTGGGCCACTACTGACTTCAGATTTTCAGAAACCTTTAATGGGTCTTTTCAGAGGTGTCTCCATCTCACTCTTCTCCTGGGTGAGAGATAAAGTAAAGGCGATTATGTGTCAGTTATACACCTAATCCAAAGTGACCTCTGCTCTATTTTTGTCTCTGGGCAGACTTTATTTATCTTATTAAGGACTGATTCAGTCCTGTGACATTTGAGGAGAATGTAGAATGTTTGCATGTCTAGAAAAAAAAACCACTCAGCCAAGGGAATGCCCTTGGATTGGTCCTTGAGTTACAAGAGAAGTTTGGGGGATTTTGTCAGAGGTGCTTATGAGAAATTGCTGCTGCCTGCTGTGATGATGGAACATCCCTCTCTCAAATCTGAGGTAGCTAGTACCGTAAGACCATATCCAGATGATGAAAACACTCAGGTTGTGCTTGATGTAAGGCTCAAGGAAATATAATAATCCTTTTCTTTGGGTGACCTTAATTCTACCCACTAACTTCTAATTTAATTCAGCCTATTTTAGAACAAGTCAAATAACCTATATTTCAGAGCTGAAAGTATCCTTGGAGTTTGGTTAGTTTACCCTTTGCTCTCCTTGTGACCTTCCACTCCCCAAAAATTTATAGATGAAGAAACATTCAGTTAGTCAATCAATAAACATTTATTAAAACATTATATTCTAGACACTGTTCTAAGACCTGAGGAGAGACTTAGGGAGTTCCATTAGAAGGCACTTGAAATAATCTAGGCAAATGGGGGCCTAGACTAGGTTGGGGGCTCTACAAGTGAAGAGAAGAGGGCATACAGGAGAGTTGTTATAAAGAAAGATTTCACTAAATTTGGTCACTGATTCTGTAAGTAGTAAACCTGAGTGATTGAAAGAAAGGTGATGCTTTTAACAGTAATAGCAAAGTTAGGAAGAGGAGATAATTTGGAAGGAAAGACAATGAGTTCTGTTCTAGAAATACTGAATTTGAGATGCCCATAAGACATGCATTTCAAGATGCCTAACAGACAGTTGGTGATGTAGGACTAGCATGCAAGGAGAGAGACAAGGAATAGATATGTAGGTCTGGAAATTATCTGTATAGAGATGATAATTAAACCTATGGAAGTTGATGAGGTCAAAAAGGAAGATCACATAGAGAGAAAAATAAGAGAACCAAGGTAAGAGCCTTGGGAGACCCACATTTAGTAGACCTGGATGGAGATACAACAAAGGATACTGAGAAGTAGGCTAGATAAGGAGGACAGCCAAGAGAATGCAGTGTTATGAATACATAGGAGAGAGACTATCTAGGAAGAGAAGGAGCCAAAAGTCTCAAAAGCTTCAGAAAGGTCAAGGACTGTTGCTGTTGACTTGTTTCAGTCATGTCTGACTCTCTATGACCCCATTTGAAGTTTTCTTGGCACAGATATTGGAGTGGCTTGTCATTTCCTTCTCTAGGTCATTTTTACAGATGAGGAACTGAAGCTAACAGGGTTAAGTGATTGCCTAGGGTCACCAGCTAGTGAGTGTCTGAGGTCAAATTTGAAATCAGGTCCTCTTGATTCCAGGGCTTACATGCTATGCACTGTGCCACCTAACTGCCCTAGGATAAGGATTAAGAAAAGGCTATTCTATTTGGCAATTAAGACATATTGGTAACTTTGGAGAGAGCATTTTCAGTTGAATGATACAGTTGGAAGCTAGATGGCTTTTTGTTTGTTTGTTTTTTAGGCAATTGGGGCTAAGTGACTTGCCCAGAGTCACACAGCTAGTAAGTGTCAGGTGTTCGGTCTGAGGCCGGATTTGAACTCAGGTCCTCCTGACTTCAGGGCCAGTGCTTTATCCACTGAACCACCTAGCTGCCCCTGGAAGCTAGATTGTGAGGGTTTAAGAGAGAATGAGAGTGAGAGAGAGAAACAGAGAGAGAGAGAGAGACACAAAAACAGAGACACGGACACAGACAGAGAGACAGAGACAGAGATAGAGAGAAAGCGACAGACAGAGAGACACATATCTATATCTATCTATCTATCTATATCTATCTATATCTATCTATATAGAGAGAGAGAGAGAGAGAGAGAGAGAGAGAGAGAGAGAGAGAGAGAGAGAGATTAGATGTTTTTTTCAAGAAATTTTTCTGAGAGTGGAGAGGAGATATAAGATGATGTCACAGGGATGGTAGGACTAAAAGAAATGTTTTTTTTTAATGATGGGAAAGATATAGGTGTGTTTGTAGGTAGCAGTTGAGGAGCCAAAAGATAGGGAGAAACTGAAGATTAAGGAGAGGGGATGATAGGTGGGACAATCTGCTGGAAAAGTCTAGAGGGTATGGCATCAAGGGAGCATATAAAGGGGTTCATATTGGAAAGGAGAAAGGTCACCTATTTAAAGTATAAAGATCACTTCTTATTTAAACACTAGAAGGTGGAAAATAGTGGGGGAAGATGTCTGTGGGATGTGAGATGGAAGGAAAAGGAAAAGAAGGAGCTCTTGGAAAATTGCTAAATTTTCTTTTCAGTGACAATATTTGAAATAGCCATGATAAAGATTAGGATAGATGATAGAGAATATATGAGGGATGAATGGAAGGACTGCCTTATTTCAGTGAGGGTCCAGTGGAGATTGGATCATGCAACTTTTATTTACCTATGAACTAGTTATCCTGAATTTAACAACCAAAGACCTAACTAGGAATTCTAGCACCTGGGACAAGTTCAGTTGAGCTGAATTGGTGGCAGGGATAGGAAGTGGGGAAAAAAGGGTATGTAGAAGATAGTTTGCCCATGGGGTGCAGTCTTACTGGGAAAGGTGGTTGTTCCAGATAGCCCTGCCCTAGCCCCAGTGACTTAGTTGATACTACTGATGATTACAAAGGAAGTAGAGAGGGAAAGTGATAGGCTGGGGAAAGGTGGGCCCCGGGAAAGGGGTCAGATATTTCTGGATAGTAAGTACTATGTGGTAACAGACTGATAGAAAATTTCCACAGGGAGGTTACCTACAATATTGGATATTCTGGGATTATTAGTCATGATTAGTAGGTTTAAAACATTGCCAGGAAAATGTTTATAATAAGAAGATGGGCATTTTTTGATGGTTCATTGAAGTCTTATTCCATTTATCAAATGAGATTGTGATCTAGCTCTGTCTTTCCTCTTATTTAATTCTGAGATCAATAATTATCTTACAATGCCTGAATATACAGGCCTTCCCAAAAGTCTTAGTGTAATATAAATACACACACATATAATTGTTGTATACACATCTATGTACACACATAGATGTTTATATACATATATAATATATGCACGTAGTTATATTTTACAATGGTTATTTAGTAATAGTTTTTAATAACACACATACATCTTTTCATGTATAATGATGTACTAATGAACTACCAATCCAACTGTATATCATAATCTGAACAATGTATAATCTTCAATGATTTCATCCACTGTTTTTCTTGTGTGGATTGTTAAGTATCCTTTGAATAACTGGAGCTCTTATTGAGGAGGACCTTTATCACAGTACAAGTGTCGGTCAGTTAGACTGGAATTCTAAACTTATAAGACCATCTGTGTTGCATATATCATTTGTTTTGGTGGACCTTTGTGAAACTGGATTCTCTTGTGAGTCACTGATACAAAAATGCCTTTACAAAAAGTTCTTTTTTTCTTTTTCCTGCAGGAGGATAAGGGGGAGGTTTGTTTTGCCTTTTTAAAAGCTTGAAATTATGTTTCAGAATTTCAAGGAATACCAGTGATTGCTGAGTTGTTTAATGTAATGGGAACATTGTTGAAATCTAGAAGCTGTCAAAGTTAAAACTTGACTCATTGAATCACATCAGTGGGAATGTTTAATATAGTATTATATTTGGAGCTCACTCTCGGAGCCTTTCATAGTGTGAAGAAAGTCACTCTCAGGCATTTCTCCTCCCCTTCTTATTGCTGAGCACTACACTTGCTGAACAGTATTCTCAAATGTTATACCGACATAATATTTGGGCAGGTGTTTGAGTGAAAATGTTTAATAGTCTTTTATAACACAAAAAGCTGTTTAAAAGCCTGCTGGTTACAGTGGAATCTTCAGAGTATGTCACTGCACCTTCTAGAAACACTTTGGTCCCTCGTCTTAACTAGAAGAAATATTAACCATGAGAAGTGGCAGTTTCTACAATTTTGAAGAAAGAAACCAAAAATGTTGTCTTATAATAAAATTTCAGCTTGCTGAGCTATTTGGCAATGTGTATTTTGAAACTTCCTACACTGTTGCATTGAATCATTCTCTGAAGACCACTTCTATCCTTCCTGACCAACCTTCTAAACTCCCTTCTCATATCGCCAACTGCCCACTGGGAATCTTTCTCTTGATGTCTTGTAGGCATCTAAAGTTTAGGATGCTCAAAGGCAGAACTCATTATGTTTCCCCTGAAAAAAAACTCTTTCATTTTCCTAAAGTGAGGCAGTGAGGTGGTACAGTGGACAGAGCCCTGGGCCTGGAGTCAAGAAGACCTGACTTCAAATCCAGCTTAAGATATTAGCTGTGTGACTCTAGGCAAGTCACTTAACCTCTGGATGTCTCAGTTTACTCAACTGCAAAATGGAGATATTAACAACACACACCTCCCAGGGATGTTCTGAGGATCAAATGAGATAATTTGTAAAGCATTTAGCATAGTGCTTCTTGTGTGGTATGTAAATGTCCCTTCTCTTCTAATGAGGGAATAAACTTTTTTTTCCCCTTTTTGCCAGGTTTACCTCAAGTCATTCTAGACTTTATATCCAAATAGTTGTCAGTATTTGACTCTCACACCATAATGTAGCTCACATTTGTACGTTATCTTCATTCATACCCTAGCTCATGCTTTCATTATCTTTCACCTTGACTGTTGCAATAACCTCCTTATTGGTTACCTTTGCCTCCAGTCTCTTCCCCCTCCAATCCATCTTTTAGTATAGCTTTCAAATGGGTATTTATTTTTTCAATTTTTTTTCAATTTTTAAAACATTTTTATTTAAAGTTTTGAGTTCCAAATTCTATTCCTCCCTCCCTCTCTCCCCTCCCCCATTCCCTGAGATGGTAAGCAATCAGATATAGGTTATACATGCGCAGTCATTTTGTACAAGAAGACTCAAATAAAAGAAAAAAATGAAAGAAAGCGAAAAACAGCATGCTTCAGTCTGTATTCAATCAATATTAGTTCTTTGGAGGTAGATAGTATGCTTCCTCATTAGTCTTTGGGATTGTCTTGGATCATTGCATTGATGAGAATAGTTAAGTCTTTCCCAATTCTTCATTGAATAATATCGCTCTTATTTCATTGTTCAGGTTCTGTCCACTTCACTATGCATCAGCTCATGTAAGTCTTCCTAGTTTTTCTGAAATCATCTTGCTTGCCATTTCTTACAGCACAGTAATATTCCGCTACAACTGTGTACCACAGCTTGTTCAGCCATTCCCCAGTTGATGGGCATTCCTATGATTTCCAATTCTTAGCCACCACAAAAAGAGCTGCTATAAATATTTTTGTACAAATAGGCCATTTTTCTCCTTTTTGGATGTCTTTGAGATATAGACTTAGCAATGATATTGCTGGATCAGAGGGCATAGTTCCAAATTGCTCTCCAGAATCGTTGGGTCAGTTCACAACTCCACCAACAGTGCATTAGTGTCCCGGTTTTTCCACATCTTCTCCAAAATCCAACATTTTCCTTTTTGTCATATTAGCTACTCTGATAGGTACGACGTGGTACCTCAGAGTTGTTTTAATTTGCATTTCTCTGATCAATAGTGATTTAGGACATTTTTTTCATATGACTTGATAGCTTTGATTCCTTTGTCTGACAACTGCCTGTTCATATCCTTTGACCATTTATCAATTGAGGAATGACTTGTATTCTTTTAAATTTGATTTAGTTCTTTATATATTTGAGAAATGAGGCCTTTATCAGAGATAGTTGTGAAATTTTTTCCCTATTTTCTGCTTTCCTTATAATTTTGGTTGTGTTGGTTTTATTTGTTCAGAGCCTTCTTAATTTTACATAATCAAAATTGTCTATTTTACATTTTATATGTTCTCTATATCTTCTTTAGTCCTAAATTCTTCCCTTATCCATATTTCTAACAGATAACCTATTCCATGCTTTTTCAATTTGCTTATGGTGTAAATTATGTATGAATTTTGACCTTATTTTGGTATACCATATGAGATGTTGGCTCATATCTAGTTTTTGACATACTTTTTTTCCAGTTTTCCCAGCAGCTTTTGTCAAATAAGAGTTTTTGTTTCAAGAGCTTAGATCTTTGGGTTTATCATATACTAGATTACTATGGTCATTTACTATAATGTAATTTGTACCTAATCTATTTCACTGATTCCCCACTCTATTTCTTAGCCTGTACTAGATTGTTGTGATGATTACTGCTTTATAATACAGTTTGAGATCTGGTACAGCTAGACCATCTTCTTTCACATTTTTTTTTTTCATTGATTCACTTGACATTCTCGAGCTTTTGTTCTTCCAGATGAATTTCGTTATTATGTTTTCTAGCTTTATGGTGTAATTTTTTGATAGTTTGATTGGTATGACACTGAATCAATAGATTAATTTAGGTAGCATTGTCATTTTATTGGCTTGGCCTACCCATGAGCCATTAACATTTTTTTCCAATTGTTTACATCTGACTTTATTTATGTGAAAAGTGTTTTGTGATTGTGTTCATGTAGTTCCTGGGTTTGTCTTGGCACGTAGACTCCTAAGTATTTTATGTTGTCTACAGTTCTTTTAAATGGAATTTCTCTTTCTATCTCTTGCTGCTGGACCTTATTCATATTATATAGAAATGCTGGTGATTTATGTGGGTTTATTTTGTATCCTGTAACCTTAATTTCAAGTAGTTTTTTAGTTGATTAGCTGGGATTTTCTAAGTATAACATCATATCATTTGCAAAGAGGGATATTTTTGTTTCCTCATTGCCTATTCTAATTGCTTTAATTTCTTTTTCTTCTCTTATTGCTATAGCTTACATTTCTAGTCCAATATCAAATAACACAAGCAATAAAGTGCTTCATCCTGATTGCATTGAGAATATTTGTAGCTTCTCCCCATTATAGATAATGCTTGCTGATGGTTTTAGATAAACATTATTTATCATTTTAAGGTGAGCTCCACTTATTCCTGTGCTCCCTAGTGTTTTTCTAATAAGAATGGGTGCTATACTTTGTGAAAGGCCTTTTTTCTTCATTTACTGAGATAATCATATGATTTCTGTTAGCTTTGTTATGTATATGGTCAGTTATGTAGATAATTTTCTTAATATTGAACCAGCCCTGCATTCCTGGCATAAATCCCACCTGGTCATAGTGTATTATCCTTGTGATATATTGCTGTAATCTCTTTGCTAGAATTTTATTTAATTTTTTGCATCAATATTCATTAGAGAAGTTGGTCTATAATTTTCTCTCTCTGTTTTGGCTCTTCTTGTTTTGGGTATCGACACCATATTTGTGTCATAAAAGGTATTTGGTAAGACTCTTTCTTTGATTGTTTTTTTTTAAATAATCTATATAGTACTGAGATTAATTTTTCTTTAAATGTTTGGTAGAATTTGCCTGTGAATTCATCTGGCCCTGGGAATTTTTTCTTAGGAAGTTCATTGATGGCTTGTTAAGTATTTTATTTCTTCTTCTGTTACTCTATATAATTTATATTTTTGTAGATATTCACCCATTTCATTTAAATCATCAAATTTATTGACATACAATTGCACAAAATAGTTCCTAACAATTATCTTAATTTCCTCCTCATTGGTGGTAAATTCACTCCTTTCATTTTTTATATAGTTATTTGATTTCCTTTTAATAAATGTTTTATTTTTTTCATAAAATCTGCTCCTAGTTTTATTTATTAGTTCAATGGTTTTCTTATTTTCAGTTTTATTAATCTCTCCTTTGATTTTCAGGATTTCCAATTTGGTGTTTAATTGGTTTTTAATTTGTTCTTTTTCTAATTTTTAAGTTGCATTTCTAATTCATTGATCTGCTTTTTCTCTATTTTATTGATGTAAGCAATTAGAGATAAATTTCTCCTAAGTTCCGCTTTGGCTGCATCCTTTAAATTTTGGCATATTGTCTTATCACTGTCATTTTCTTTAATGAAATTATCGATTATATCTATGATTTCTTTTTTGACCCACTTGTTTTAGGATTAGATTATTTAATTTCCAATTAAGTTTTAATGTCTTTCCATTGTCTATTATTGAATGTAATTTTTTTTTCATTATGATCTGAAAAGGATGCATTTACTATTTCTGCTTTTCTGCATTTAATTGCGAGGTTTTTATGTGCTAATACATAGTCAGTTTTTGTGTAAGTGCCTTGTACTGCTGAGAAAAAGCTATATTCCTTTTTATTTCCATTCGATTTTCTCCAGAAATCTATCATATCTAACTTTTCCAGAATTTTATTTACTTCCTTAACTTCTTCCTTTTTTTTTTTGTTAGATGCGTCTAGTTCTGAGAAGGGAAAGTTGAGATCTCCCTAGTATAGTTTCATTATTTATTTCCTCCTGTAACTTATTCAACTTCTTCAAAAATTTAGATGTTATGCCATTTGGTGCATATATGTTTAGTAATGACATGACTTCATTGTCTTTGGTACCTTTCAGCAAGATATAGTTTCCTTCCTTACCTATTTTTATTAGATCTATTTTTTCTCTTGCTTTGTGTGAGATCCTGATTGCTACCCCTTCTTTCTATGCTTTAGCTGAAGCATAATAGATTCTGCTCCAGCCCCTTAGCTTTACCCTGTGTGTATCTCTTTGCTTCAGATATATTTCTTGTAAACAACGTATTGCAGGATTCTGTTTTTTTAATCTGTTCTGCTAACTGCTTCCAAATGGATATCTCTAAAGCACAAATATAGGCACATCATTCCCCTGTCCAAGACCTTCAGTGGCTCCCTATTACCTGGATAAAAAACAAACTCCTTTCTTTGGCACTTAAAGCCTTTCCAATCTGTCTCTAGTCAACAATTCTAAGCTTATTGCAAATTACTTGCCCTCACAGCTAAGTGGCTCAGTGGATAGAGTGCTGAACCAAGAATCAGATCTAGCCTCAGAGACTTACCAGCTGAGTGATCCTATGTTGTATAATGGGGAAAATGATAGCACCTACCTCCCAGGGTTGTTGCAAGGATAAAAGGGGATGATATTTGTTAAGTTCATTGTAAACTTTTGAGAGAAATGATTATTTCTCTCTTATGTTAAAAACCAATTATTATTTGAGATTAAGATTTTCCCTTTTCTATTTCCTCATTCAGAAATCAGCCACTTGTAGGGTATTCAGCTAGCCTTTGAGGTCATTGCTGATAGAGGAGACTGCCCAAATCCTTGGGGTACATGCTTTTCAATCTTAGGTGGAGCTCCACCCAACTAGGAGACCTTATACAGAGTCCAGTGTAAGCAAGATCTTGTCCTTAGGATGTAAGCCTTTGTCTGTCCTGGGAACCTTCCATTGGAATTTAGAGTGACCTGGCTTATGAAGCTTATGACCTGGCTTATGACCAGCCAGCGAGGTCTAGGTAGAGATGAATTCTTTTGCCCAGATTTCTGGAGGCAGCTGAGTCTCATGATTAGGTCAGTTCTCTGCAAGAGGAGCTGAAGATTTTTTGCCCATGTCCTCATTAATATGTCTACCCCTCATTAATTGTTAACCAATCAGAGTTGATTGTTACCTATTAGTAACACCTAATCCTCCAAGGGCATATAAGCATTGAGATGCCTCCATGATTTGTCTCTGGTTTATGAGAGAAAGCAAAATTACCATCCTTTTATTAATTATTTGCTAGCCATAATTAATAAAATGATTAATTAACCAGGAACTAAGTATCTCAAACTTTTCATACATCACACCTTGAAGTGATATATAAATGCTAGCTATTATTATTCACAGAAACTGGTCAGCTTACTGTTCCCTGTATATGCCCCATCCATCTCCCAGCTCCATAACTTTTCATAGGCTGATCCTCATGCTTAGAATACACTCTCTCTTTACCTCTGTCTTTGAGAATTCCTGGTTTCCTTCAAAACTTAACTGAGATACCACTTTTTACTTAAAATTCTGTCTCTCTGTCTCTGACAAAGAGGTGGGTCTTGTTAAGAATAACCCCTCAATATGTGTGCTTGATCCTATGTTTTCCCATATTCTCCAGTAGGTTGCCCCATGTCATAACTGTTTTCTCTGTAATCATCAATCTCTCCTTATTTACTGGCTATCTGCAAATACACCCACGTCTCCTTCCTCTTTAAAAAATCCTCTCTTGTGTCTACCATCCTTGTATAATCCTTTGATTTCTTTGAGGTTCATCTCATATGCTACTTTCAATGGTAAGTCTTATCTCTGCTTGTTAGAGCTCTTTCTCTGCCCCTCAGATTTCATATATGAAAATATTTGCATATATAAATATATGTGTATGTGTGATATA
This sequence comes from Phascolarctos cinereus, assembly GCF_003287225.1. Taxonomy (NCBI): domain Eukaryota; kingdom Metazoa; phylum Chordata; class Mammalia; order Diprotodontia; family Phascolarctidae; genus Phascolarctos; species Phascolarctos cinereus. Next base: position 120,743,606 of record NW_027555514.1, on the reverse strand, counting down.
CACATATATAAAATACACACACACATATACGCAAGTATATGTATATGTATATGTATATATGTATATATGTATATATACGTACATACATACATATATACATGCACACACATACACACACACACACATACATTCATATTGTACTACCCACTTAATAAAATGTAAGCTTTTTGAGGACAGGACCTACTTTTCCTTTTGTCTTTGTATCCTTGGCACCTACCACAGAGCCTTCTAAACAATAGAAGTTAGCAGTCAATAGAAGAATAGAAGTAAAAATTGTAGCATTCACCTACTTTCAGAAATATTTGACCTAGAAATCTGAAGGAATATTTATATCAATTATTTGACCTATGAAGCACAATAGCCACATTAATTAATTAATTAAACAAGCCTCTATTAAGTAATGTGTACAGAGCACTGAGCTAGGTGCCAGGGGTTCTAAAATTTATGTAACAAAAAGACTTTGGTCTCATGGAACATGTGATCAAATAAAAAGAAAAAACAGAAATACTGATGACCATAATACATACTAGCTGGCTAAATACATACTTGCTGGATTGGATTGGATTCTTCCTTGTTTGTGACTTTGGGGTTATTTTTAATTTTTCTTCTATTGCACCCGTCATATCGAATCATTTAGTAACCCTTGTTGATTTCACCTCTACAACATCTCTCATATCCATCCCTTTCTTTTTATTTCTAGTTTGTTGTTGGTGTTCAGTTATTTCAAACTCTTTGTGATCTCATAATATTGGCAAAGATACTGGAGTTATTTGTCATTTCCTTCTCCAGCTCATTTTACCGATGAAGTAACTGAAGCAAAGAGGGTTAAGTGACTTGCCCAGAGTCACACAGCTAATAAGTGTCTGAGGCTAGATAGAATTTAGGAAGGTGTCTTTGTGACTCCAGGCCCAGCACTCTATCTACTGCACCACCTAGCTGCCACTTGCAGCAGCCTAATATCCTTTCATTATCAACTTCCTACCCTATCACAATAGCCTCCTAAGGTTCTCTCCCCATTTCACTTTGTGCTAATAGTACTACCAGGATAATCTTTCTTATGAATAGCTCAAGTCATGTTTCTTCTCTTCTCAAAAATCTTTAAGGATCCCTTATTGTTCTGAGAACAAAGTTTAGCCATCTTTGCACAGCATTTAAAGCCCTTCAGAATATGGCATCAGCCTAATTTATCAGCCTTATCTCACTTTACTCACTTCCATGTATATATTTCAGGCAAAGCAAATTATATACTACGCTCTGATGCTGAGTACTTTCTCACCTCCATGCCTTTATTTGTACTGTTTTATGTGCCTGGAATTAATTTTTTATCCATGTTAACTTATTGAATCCCTAACTATTCTTTAATGTCTAATTCAAATGAAAAAACACAAACAAACAAACAAAACTCCAGCCTGTCCTGAACCCTTGGGTGAAATGCCTTCCCTCAGGGACTTAACATAATATATACACAATATGTGTATACATGCATGTATGTAAACCCATACATACATACATACATACGCACATACGTACACACATATTTTTCTATATCTCAAATGTGTGTGTCTGATAATGTTGAGTATTATGGTGATCAGTATTTCTGTTTTTTCTTCTTATTAGAATATGTGTTCCATGAGGCCAAAGTCTTTGTGTTACATACATTTTGGAACTCCTGGCCTCTAGCTCAGTGCTCTGTACACACTACTTAAGAGAGGCTTAATTAATTAATTAATGTGGCTATTGTTCTTCATAGGGCAGATAATTGATATAAATCTTCCTTCAGATTTCTAGGTCAAATATTTCTGAAAGTAGATGAATGCTACAACTTTGAAAGTCTAGTATTTACATTCACTAAATTGGTGTCAGCAGGGGGCAGCCAACTACTGAATTTTATGAGCATCTTTCTGCCTGGTTTTTTGTATTTTGCCTTAAACTTTCCCAAACTGTGATTTACAAAATAGCTACCATATGTCAATCACAGTGTTGTCACCAAAGATAGGTTTTGATAAGGAGTGAGAGGCCTCATAGAAAAGATACTAAAACACTTTGCAGACAAAGGGCTGCATTAATGTTGAATGATAATTCTCTATTTTACCATCCCTTGCATTGGTGTTTTCCAGCAAAGGATTAAAAAATCACTTTCTTAGTGGTGTAGTGTTGGAGATATTTCATATTGACAGTGTATATTAGGAGAAATTCACGCAGATTGGGGAATGACTGACCAAATAATGTTATATTTGTATAACAGAATATTATTGTGCTTTAAGAAAGGACACATATGAGGAATTCAGAGGAACTTGGAAAGAAATGTCTAATGCAGTGTATTTAAGAATAACCATGTGCTAATGAAGAATGATGAACACAGAAACAGGAAAACAATCTACACAATTATAACATAATTTAAATAAAAACCCAACAATAGTGAAACAAAGCTGAACACAGTAAATTATAAAGACTCATCTTTATCCTAGGGAAGAATCAAGGAAATGCATCTTTTTCCTTTCCATAGAGATGTGGGGGAGCTATGGATGCTAAGTGTTGCAAATCTGTTGGATGTTGTAGTTAGGACAATTGATCTGTTTTTCTTTGTTAAAAGGGAAGACTCGCTCTATATATGGGGTTAACAAAGAAAACAGGATTTGGAGAAGGATAATTTGGGATGTTTGGGAAAATATATTGCCTGGTAGGAGAGAAAGGTAAAATTCAACATTATCTTGAAGATCTGTATCTGGACAGTTTTGTGTCTGAGGCAAATACTACAAATCATGCCCATGAATGAGGAAGTGTTCCCAGTTGAGTGGGGGTTGGGACAGGAGGAGATAGAGACCCAACAATAGTGATGTGAAGTTTCTGCTAAGGAGATTCTCTTTTTTTGCGCGTGTGTGTGTGTTTTGAATCAATTCAGTATTTTTTTAAATTTTTAAATTTTTTTATTTTTTCCATATGCTTTTGAGTTGAAAATTTTTCTCCCTTTTCCTCCCCCCACCCTCCCCAAGACAGCGCACAATCTGATATAGGTTTTACATTTACATACCCATTAAACATATTTTCACATTAGTGAAGTTGTAAGTAAAAATTAAAACCAATACGAGGAACCATAGGAAAGGTGAAACAAAACTCAAAAGAAGGTAAAAATAAGTGATAGCGATTCTACTTCCATAGTTTTTCTTTGGATGTGACAGTTTTCCATCCGAGGCCTCTGGAGATGTCTTAGATCCTCATAATGCTGAGAAATGTTCAGTTTAACAATCTTAGTCATTGCATAACGTGGCTGCTATTGTATACAAAGTCCTCTTGGTTCTGCTCACTTCACTCAACATCAGACCATAGAAGTCTTTCCATGTTTTTCTGAAGTCAGCCTGTTCATCATTTCTTATAGCACAATAGTATTCCATTACATTCATATACACAACTTGCTCAGCCATTCCCCAATTGATGGGCATCCTCTCAATTTCCAATTCTTTGCCACCACAAAAAGAGCTGCTATGAATATTTTTGTACATGTGGGTCCTTTTCCCATTTGTTTGATCTCTTTGGGATATAGCCCTAGAAGTGCTATTGCTGGATCAAAGGGTATGCACATTTTTGTAGCCCTTTGGGCATAGTTCCAAATTGTTCTCCAAAATGGTTGGATCATTTCACAACTCCACCAACAATGTATTAGTGTTCCAATTTTCCCACATCTCTCCAACATTTATCATTTTCCTGTTTTGTCATGTTGGCCAATCTGATAGGTGTGATGTGGTACCTCAGAGTTGTTTTGATTTGCATTTCTCTAATCAATAATGATTTAGAGCATTTTTTCATATGACTATAGATGGCTTTAATTTCTTCATCTGAGAACTGTCTGTTCATATCCTTTGACCATTTATCAATTGGGGAATGGCTTGTTTCTTATAAATTTGTCTTAATTCTCTATATATTTTAGAAATGAGGCCTTTATCAGAGAGACTGGTTGTAAAAATTCTTTCCCAATTTTCTACCTTCCTTCTAATCTTAGTTGCATTGGCTTTGTTTGTGCAAAAACTTTTCAATTTAATGTAATCAAAATTATCCATTTTGCTTTTCATAATGTTCTCTATCTCCTGTTTGGTCATGAATTCTTCTGTTCTCCATAGATCTGATAGGTAAACTATTCCTTGTTCTCCCAGTTTACTTATGGTATCAGCCTTTATATCTAAGTCTGAACCCATTTTGACTTTATTTTGGTATATGGTGTGAGATTTGGGTCTATGCCTAGTTTCTGCCATACTCTTTTCCAGTTTTCCCAGCAGTTTTTTTCAAAGAGTGGGTTCTTATCCCAGAAGCTGGGGTCTTTGGGTTTATCAAATAATAGATTACTATAGTCATTGACTACTGTGTCTTGCATATTTAACCTATTCCACTGATCCACCTCCCTATTTCTTAGCCAGTACCAAGCAGTTTTGATGATTGCTGCTTTATAATACAATTTAAGATCTGGAATTGCTAGGCCACCTTCCCCTGCATTTCTTTTCATTAGTTCCTTTGATATTCTGGACCTTTTGTTTTTCCAAATGAATCTTGTTATTATTTTTTCTAACTCTATAAAATAATTTTTTGGTAGTTTGATTGGTATGGCACTGAATAAGTAAATTAGCTTAGGTAGGATTGTCATTTTTATTATATTAGCTCGGCCTACCCATGAGCAACTGATGTTTTTCCAATTATTTAGATCTGATTTTATTTGTGTGAAAAGTGTTTTGTAATTGTGTTCATAGAGTTCCTGGTTTGTTTTGGGAGGTAGACTCCTAAATATTTTATAATGTCTACAGTAAGTTTAAATGGGATTTCTCTTTCTATCTCTTGCTGTTGGGCTTTGTTGGTAATATATAGAAATGCTGATGATTTATGTGGGTTTATTTTATAGCCTGCAACTTTGCTAAAGTTGTTTATTATTTCAAGTAGTTTTTTACTTGATTCTCTAGGATTCTCTAAGTATATCATCATGTCATCTGCAAAGAGTAATAGCTTTGTTTCTTCTTTGCCTATTCTAATGCCTTCAATTTCTTTTTCTTCTCTTATTGCTAAAGCTAAGGTTTCCAGTACAATATTGAATAACAGTGGTGATAATGGACATCCTTGTTTCACCCCGATCTTATTGGAAATGCTTCTAGCCTGTCCCCATTACATATAATGCTTGCTGAAGGTTTTAGATTATGCTATTTATTATTTTAAGGAAGACTCCATTTATACCTATGCTTTCTAGTGTTTTTAATAGGAATGGGTGTTGTATTTTATCAAAAGCTTTTTCTGCATCTATTGAGATGATCATGTGGTTTCTGTTGGTTTTGTGTTGATATGCTCAATGATGCTGATAGTTTTCCTAATATTGAACCAACCCTGCATTCCTGGTATAAATCCTACCTGGTCATAGTGTATTATTCTTGTGATAAGTTGCTGTAATCTACTTGCTATATTTTGTTTAAAATTTTTGCATCTATATTCATTAGAGAAATTGGTCTATAATTTTCTTTCTCTATTTTGACTCTTCCTGGTTTAGGTATCAACACCATATTTGTATCATAAAAAGAATTTGGTAAGACTCCTTCTTCACCTATTTTCCCAAATAGTCTATATAGTATTGGAATTAATTGTTCTTTAAATGTTTGATAGAATTCACATGTAAATCCATCTGGCCCTGGAGATTTTTTCCTAGGGAGTTCATCAATGGCTTGTTCAATTTCTTTTTCTGAGATGGGGTTATTTAAGTATTTTACTTCCTCTTCAGTTAATCTGGGCAATTTATATTTTTGTAAATATGTATCCATTTCACTAAGATTGTCAAATTTGTTGGCATATAGTTGGGCAAAATAATTCCTAATTATTGTTTTAATTTCCTCTTCCTTGGTGTTAGCTTTGCCCTTTTCATTCTTGATACTAGTAATTTGGTTTCTTCTTTCTTTTTTTTAATTAAATTAACCAAAGGCTTATCTTTTTATTTTCTTTTTTTTTTAACCAGCTCTTAGTTTTATTTATTAGTTCAATAATTTTCTTAATTTCAATTTTATTAATTTTTCCTTTGGTTTTCAATATTTCTAATTTGGTGTTTAGTTGAGGATTTTTAATTTGTTCTTTTTCTAGTTTTTTTAGTTGTATGCCCAATTCATTAATCTCCTCTTTTTCTATTTTATTTATGTAAGCATTTAGAGATATAAAACTTCCCCTAAGAACTGCTTTCGCTGCATCCCATAGGTTTTGGTATGTTGTCTCATTATTGTCATTCTCTTGAATGAAATTATTGATTGTTTCTATGATTTGTTGTTTGACCCAATCATTTTTTAGGATTAGATTATTTAGTTTCCAATTATTTTTTAGTCTATCTTTCCATGGCCCTTTATTACATATAATTTTTATTGCATCATGATCTGAAAAGGATGCATTTAATATTTCTGCCTTTCTGCATTGGATTGTGAGGTTTTTATGCCCTAGTACATGGTCAATTTTTGTGTATGTGCCATGTACTGAGAGAAAAAAGTATATTCCTTTCTATCCCCATTCAGTTTTCTCCAGAGGTCTATCATACCTAACTTTTCTAATGTTCTATTCACCTCCTTAACTTCTTTCTTGTTTATTTTGTGGTTAGACTTATCTAGTGCGAGAGGGGAGGTTCAGGTCCCCCACTAGTATAGTTTTGCTGTCTATTTCTTCCTGTAACTCCCTGAACTTCTCCTGTAAGAATTTGGATGCTATACCATTTGGTGCATATATATTTAGTAATGATATTACTTCATTGTCTATGGTGCCTTTTAGCAGGATGTAGTTTCCTTCCTTATCTCTTTTGATTAGATCTATTTTTGCTTTTGCTTTGTCTGAGATCAGGATTGCTACCCCTGCTTTTTTACTTCAGCTGAGCATAATATATTCTGCTCCAGCCTTTTACCTTTACCCTGTATGTGTCACTCTTTTTCAAATGTGTTTCCTGTAAACAACATATTGTAGGATTATGGTTTTTAATCCATTCTGCAATCCTTTCCGTTTTATGGGAGAGTTCATCCCATTCACATTCACAGTTATGATTACTATCTGTGTCTTTTTCTCCATCCTTTCCCCCCATTTATGCTTTTCTTTCTCCTTTTTCCTTTCCCCCTTCACTAGTGTTTTTGCTTTGACCACTGCCCCTTCAGTCCCTTCCCCTTTTATTATCCCTTTCCCTTTTCTTCCCCTTTAGTCTTACTGCTGCTTCCCTCCCTTCTTTCCCCCTCCCTTTTCTTTCCCCTCCTTTTCTTTCCCCTTTTCCTCCTACTGCCTATAGGGCAAGTTAGATTTCTATACCTAACTGATTATATTATGCCCTTCTTGAGCCAAATCTGATGAGAGTAAGGTTCAAACAATGCTCCCCCCTTTCTCTGCTGTAATAGGATTTTGTGTCTTTTCCTGTAATGTAATTTACCCTTGTCTGCCTCCTCCTTTCTCAGTACATTTTCTAAGATCAGATTGATCCACTTATTTGGATCCATTTAACCCACTTGATTAGATTTTTTTTTATCATTACATCAAAGTCAACTAATATCCACCCTCTTTATGTATACTCCTTTAACAAGGTGTAATAACAATACAGTTCTCAAGGGTTGCAAGTCTCATATTCCCTTGTAGGGGTTTAAACAGCCCCCCCATTAACAACATATTGTATCCTTCTGTCCCATTTACCTTTTTAAGTCCTTCTTGAGTCCTGTACTTGAAGATCAAATTTTTTGTTGAGCTCTGGTCTTTTTATCAGGAAAGTTTGGAAGTCTCCTATTTTTGAATATCCACCTCCTCCCTTGAAAAATGATGCTCATTTTTGCTGGGTAATTGATCCTTGGCTGCATTCCAAGCTCCTTTGCCTTATGGAATATCATGTTCCATGCCCTGCGGTCTTTTAATGTAGAAGCTGCAAGGTCCTGTGTAATCCTGACTGTGGTTCCATGATATTTAAATTCTTTCTTTCTGGCTGCTTGCAGCACCTTCTCTTTCATCTGGTAATTTTGGAATTTTGCTATTATATTCTTGGCATTGTCAATTTGGGATCTCTTTCAGGTGGTGATCGGTGGATTCTTTCTATGGTTATTTTCCCTTCTGGTTCTAGGACTTCTGGGCAGTTTTCCTTTATGATTTCCTGAAAGATACTGTCCAGGCTCTTTTTTTCATCATGATTTTCAGGTAGTCCAATAATTTTTAAATTGTCTCTCCTGAGTCGATTTTCCAGGTCGGTTGTTTTACTGATGAGGTATTTTACATTTTCATCTTTTTTTCATTTTTTTGTTTCTGTTTGACTGATTCTTGCTCTCTCATAGAGACATTAGTTTCCATTTGTCCAATTCTAGTTTTTAACAGATTGTTTTCTTCTGTTAGTTTTTGTACTTCCTTCTTCAACTGGCCAATTGTGTTTTTTAGGGACTTGTTTCTTCAGTGTACTCTTCTGTTAGTTTTTGTCCTTCCTTCTTCAATTGGCCAATTGTGTTTTTTAGGGACTTGTTTTCTTCAGTGTATTTTTTTTCCAATTGGCCAATTGTATTTTTGAAGGACTCTTTACCTCTCTCATTTGACTATTAAAATCCTTCTTGAGCTCTTCTAAGAAGGCTTTTTGGGTTTCAGACCAGTTCATATTCCCTTTTGTTGTTGCAGATGTGGGTTTGTTGACAATGTTGTCCTCTTCAGAATTTCTGTCTTGATCTTCACTCTTCTCATAATATGAATCTATGGTATTTCTTTTTACTCATGGTGTTTCTTTATTCCCTGGCCTTTAAAGAGATTGAGCTCTCCTGCTGGGGAACAGAGGGTACTGACCCAAGCTTCTTGTGTTGGGAGCCTAGGTCTTTGTCACTGGCTTTGCGTTCTGGGGCCTCTTATGCTGGGAATTGGAGGCTGTAGGTTTCTGGCAGCTTACCTTGTTTGGGCTGGAATCAGCAAGGCTGGAACTTTCAGGCAATTCTAGGTTGCCTGCTTTTCCTTTCCTTTAGCTTTCTTCAGCTCCTTTTAGATGGGTGCTGCAGGGTGTTTATCTGCCTGGGGCCCCTGCAGTGTTGTCTCCCTCTTTCTGCTAATGCACTGGGAGATTCCTTTGCAGTGGAGTGCTGAGGCACGTGGTTTTCTGAGCTGGTTTCCACCGGTTCCCCCCCCCACTGAGGCACTCGGAGGTCCAGGTGTTGGTGTTTGCCTGCTCTACCACCTGGGCTTCAGGATTTCTTCACAATTGGAGGCTTCAGGGCTCTACAGCTCACCTGGTGTTGGGTTGGAATCAGCAAGGTGGGCTTTAGGAAGCCTTTAGGTTGTTTTTTCACCTCCTTTCAGATGAATGCCGCAGGGTACTTATCCGCCTGGGGCCCCTTGTTTTTGCTGAGGCACTGGGAGACCCGTTTGCTGGGCTGCTGCACTGTTGCTCCTTGTCTTTCTTCTAGTTCAGGTGTTACAGGGTTTTTTTTCTTTTTCTGGGCTGATATTTTCTGGGTTTTCAGAGGTTGACAGGGGAGAGTGAGAGCGACTACCTTTTCACTCCACCATCTTGGCTCCTGGAAGCCTGCTAAGGAGATTCTCATGGGCAGAGGAAGTACTCTTCCTTGCCTACCATCTGGAAGCTTTCTATTTTAAATTATTTTTCTTACTAACTAGATACTAAACTTCACTGCTCTTCTGCTGCTAAAGGATTGTAACTGCTCTCACTGCCCTTTAAATTTGGTGCCCTGGGGAAAGGCCTCAGTTGTCCTACCCTAGTTATGGCTCTGATGAACATTAGTCCATTGGAAGGAAAGATGCTAAGGCCTTGAGCCTAAGGAAATAAAAAATAGGGAATCCCTTGCTCCTACGAACTAACATAATTTAGGAAACATGGCAGCTAGGTGGTGCAGAGGGTACAGAGTTGAGCCTGGAAAACCAAAGTTCAAATCTGGCCTCACATACTTACTAGCTGGGTGATTCTGGGCAAATAACCTAACTTATGTCTGCCTCAGATTCCTCAACTATAAAACTGGGATCATAGCAGCATTCACTTCATAAGGGTGGTTGAGAGGATCAAATGAGATATTTGTAATGTACTTAGTACAGCGCCACCTAGAGTAAGTACTTAATTTTAGTCCCTCTTCTGCATGTCATTTGGATGTAGAAGCTTTGACTTTGTTGTCTTCTTCTGGTTGTATATTTTGATCTTCTTTGTCACCAAAGTAAGATAATATAGTCTGACTCTTTTTGCGAGTCTTGCTCATGATCCCAGCCAACTACTTGAGTTTTAAACTCTTTGTCAAGGTAAGAGTCTGCTTCCAATGTGGAGAATGTACGGTCCCAAGCTTCAGGGGTTTGTGTAGCTGTTTTCAGAGATACTTGTAGGGCCCTGTAAATTTTCAGTTCTTCCAAGGTGGTATGATAAGGGGCGAGGTGTTTACTCCTTTCCTGGCCTGTGAGCACAGGTATTCCTTTCTGTCCTGTAACTGTGAGGAGGGGTTTCTCTCCACAGCCACTCCAAGCTTCACCATGCCAGTGCTCCTCCTCACCCCAGCACTGCCGCCCAGAACTGTGACCCAGATCCACACAGGGGCAAAGCAAGAGATTCCTGCCTCAGCACTGGCAAAGAGATCGCGGCAGTCCCTCTCTGATCAACCACTGGATTCCCCCTCAGTCTGTGGGCCAGAAGCTAGGGAAGCAGCTGCCCCGCCACAGGTCCATGTTCTTGGGGAATGGAGCTGAAACCCCGCCTTCCTTTCTCAGGCACCGAGAGAAACAGACTTTTCCCACTGACCTTCTAAGTTGTCTTTGGCATTGGTGGATTGAGGAGTCTGGAAACCTCCACAGCTGCCTGAGATTCAGTCCTCTGAGGCCTGCTCCAGGTTTGCTGTGGCCTGCGCGCCCACCCTGTGCTGCGCTGCACACCTTTCTGATCAATCATCTGGGTTGTCTTGGGCTGGAAATTTGTTTCACTCTGTCTTTTTGTGGGTTCTGCTGCTTCAGAATTTGTTTAGAGCCATTTGTTATGAGTATCTGGAGGGGGTTTGGGGGAGAGCTCAAGCAAGTCACTGCTTTCACTCAGCAATCTTGGCTCTGCCCCCCACATCTATACATATATAGGTATAAATTTAACATGCAACTTTCAAAGTTATCCTTGTCTGTATTTCCGTCTGTATAGAAAAGAACTTGGTGGAAGGGTTTTTTGTTTTTTGGAGGGGATGAGTATCATCCCATTATTTTTACATATTACATGTGCATATTAAAAAAAAATACCTTAGAACTATATGGTCCTCTTTGAGAATGAAGGACAAAGAAGAAGAGGAAGAGGAAGAAGAAGATGACATAATTTTTGTCTTGAAGTTTTCTGTAATCATTTTTAGTGCAAATTACTTCAAAACTCCAAATACCGATGACTTTCACTTGTCATATTTATCTTACTAGTTCAAGGCCAATTCTGATCATTAATGATCAAAATAGGGGTAGTGGTGGGATTAGTTTAATTTGATTTATTATCATCTAATTATTGGAAGGTAACTATTTGAGCATGGTGGTTTTTATATTTATATGACAGTCTATAATTACTTTCTTGATTATTTCATTGGAAAGACAAAGGATTAAACCAGCTTCTTTTCTAATACATGATCTTTTCTATTTGATAGAATGTGAAAGTAGAGTTGAGAAGGTGGGATAGGAAAGTTTATACTTCCACTACATATTACACGTATATAGATAGCATATCTAGTTCCCAAGTCTGCTCCACCTTTCACAGACACACAGCTAATAAAAGGTTATTGGTGTGTGTATCATTCAAGGGTTGTCCTTTCCCCTTCCTCTTGTTGAGCTCCCAGCTGCATTTAATTGGCCAAAACAGCTGTGTTGAATTTTAATTCTTTTGTTTAGTTAACCCACTAAGGCAGGGGTCAATGAATATAAAAGGATCTAAGTTATGTTCACAACCTTAGTATTTTAAAAATCTAAGAGACTGAATAAGGTTAGGCCATTTTCATGCAAAATATTTATATGTGGCAGTACTAGTGAGCTTTGATTGTTGCTATATTGGGGAAGACAGCTAAACAACAAAAAGCTGTTTTGGTATGCTTAATTAAACTATCTCTTTTAAAATGATACGATGAACCTAATTTTTTTTTGTTTGTTTTTTGGTTTTAAGCAGGGTCACACAGCTAGTTAAGTGTCAAGTGTTTCGTCTGAGGCCGGATTTGAACCCAGGTCCTCCTGACTTCAGGGCTGGCACTCTACCCACTGCGCCACCTAGTGGCCCTGATGAACCTAATATTGAGTGAACATTAATTCAACAATTGAATTTGCTTTGTAACAATTTATATCTTAAGATTAGCGATATAATGCATCAAATACAACTCTTCAGTCACTCTCTCTGAGTCTATATTAGAATTCTTTGTACATTCATTCTCATTCATTTTTCATCTTACATTGTCACACTTAGTGTGTAATCTTTCCCTACTGTTCTGCTTTTCTTTTCTTCTTTGCATTATATCATAAAGTTCTTTCCAGATTTTTTTATGATCCTAATACTTGTCAGTCTTAATTGTATTATAGTATTTCATTTCATTGATGTACCACAATTTATTTAAACATTCCCTTATTGTTGAACATTCAGGTGGCTTCCAGTATTTAATAATTATAAATTCTGCTATATAAATCTTTGAACACAGAGTTCTTTTTCCTTTTTATACAAACTATTTCATTTTGTTGAATAATACCGTCAGAATTATAACAAGTAGATAATTTGGTTCCTCATTTGTGTTTAGAATGCCAACAGAGAAAATATTTTTACTTGTTGAAAACCAAAGCCAAATAAAAAGTAAACAACTTTAATGATAAGTAATGAAATGGTTTGATATCCCATTATGTGAATTTTAGGACAGGATGTCACAAACTCAAGGAGGGAAGTCCTCTATGGCTTTTACAACTCACATCACAGATAGACCTCATTATAATACTGCTTCACCTCTAACCCAGTACCATGACATCAATCCTAAGGATAGACAGTGTATAATTGCAATATATGACAGACTTTTTCTTCGGATAAGTCTAAGCAAGAAGAAGCTATACCTTTTTAGCTATCAACAATAGAGAATGAAGAAACCATTTTTCTTCCCCCCACCTCTCTCTCTCTTTCTCTCTCTGTCTCTGTCTCTCTCTGTCTCTGTCTCCCTCCCTTTTCCCTGCCCCATCAGCTTCTAATTAAGATGTCGTAATTGAGAGGAGGGAATAAGCATTTATATAGCATCTATTATGTGTTAGCACTGAGCTAAGTGCTTTACAAATATCTAATTTGATCCTCACAAAAGCCCTACAAAACTGAGGCAAACAGAGGTTAAATGAATTGTTCAGGATCACACAGCTGGTAAGAGTCTGAGGCGGGATTTGAACTCAGGTCTCCTGATTCACTGTTGGCTTACTGTTCACAATTATGTTTTTTTTTTAAAGGCTGCAGTATACACAAAGGAAAGAAAATGTTTAAAAAATATGTGTTCCTATTGCTAAGATCTAGTGTGGTGAAAAGTATAGAGTTAATTCTCTAATTACTAAAAAGTAGACACAATAGGATTTTTTTTTACAAGAACTAACTGTAACATGATGATAATCTTTGTGTTGTCAGAGTTGGGAAAATGATTAGAAAATAAGCAATGCATCCAGTAGAATGGAAGCTTCTTGAGGGAAAGGAATGTTTCATTTCATCTTTGTATCTCTAGTGCCTAGCATAGTGTCTTACACGTAGTAGGCTCTTAGTAAGTGATTTTTGAATGAAATTACATGGAATAATGAACATTTACTGAAAAAGGCAGTGTAGTGTACCTTATACAAAGACTAATATTTATTTGGAATTGATATACAAGATAGAGATAAGGACCAGGGGAAACTAGAGAGAGGTCAGTTGGAAGGCAGTTGTAAAAGTCCAATATGAATGGAGAGGAAGATGCTAATATTAGAAACACATTAAAGGAAAAATCCAGATGACTTGGAAATGAACACATATGACAATTAAGAAGAAGTAAAAAATTAATTGCAAAGTTTCCAGCTTGATGGAAAGATGGTTATTCCACTTGAAGACAAAGGATCTGGGAAAGAAAGCTGATTCATTGGGGAAGATGAAAAGTTAGTTTTAAGATATTGTGTTTTACACTCGATTGGGTATGGAAATCTATCTTACCCCACATAAAAATAGGAGGGGGGGGGAAGTAGACAAGAGAGCAGGGAGATGATAGAGGGTAGGGCAGATTGAGGGAGGGGGTAATCAGAAACAAACACTTCTAAGGAGGGACAAGGTCAAAAGAGAGAATAAAATAAATGGGAGGTGGGATAGAATTAAGGGAAATATACTTAGTTTTTTACAACATGACTACTATGGAAGTATTTTGCATGACTAAAAAGAAAAAGAAAAAAAAAGATATTGTGTTTTATATAAGCCAACCAGGTTAAACGAGACTTTAATTTATGTGACATGTTATATGTATATGTACACATACTGATGTGAAATATGTATAGTGGGCATAACTGATTAGTCAGTATAACAGGACTTCTATTGTATTTATGTGCTAATTTTAAAAATTAGAGAACTGAGGCTCCCACTTGTGAGGTGAATTGCCTGAGGTTGCACAGTTTGGTGGCAGAGCTGGGATTAGACCCAACGTTTCTTGCCTCCCAATTCTAAGTACCCTTTCCATTATATCACACCGTCCTTTTTGGCCCTGTCTTTATTTCTTTGAGTCTTTTTCCTTCCAGCAAAACTCATTCTCAGCTCCCCTCTTATGATTTACTAATACTTTCAGAATATTTCTATAATCTCAGGCTTGATGAAGTCAATTTCCAGCAAGAAGCAAAGGAACAAATTAGATCCATTCATATCCTTCTGCAGCTATGCAAATCTCTCCGGGTCGAATGCTCACTTGGTGGCAAGAATTTAGAATCCAAATCAAGCTTCCCGGCTGATGGAAGAGCTCAGTGTCTTGTTGGCACTGAATCCCTCGGAGGTCCTTGACGTGGGAAAGGGGACGTTGAAATTTCCTTTATCAGACAGTGAGACCCTGGAGTGTCAATCCACAGATTCTGCAGGTATGATGATGAGGTGGATGTTTTCCCAAATTCACAGAAGAAATTACTTTGTTGGCACTTGCTGTTGTGATTGTATGCATGCTAATTAGAGACAAAAGGGATTCTGGGAGTTGGTACTAGCTTGATACTCCTGCAAGATATTTTTCCACTGTCAAAGCTTTGGAATACCTGGTTTTCATTGGCATGGGCAATCCTGCACTCTACCATTGAAGATGACAATCCAACAGCACCTTAGGAGGTGATGTGAGTTACTTTGGCCCTAAAAGCTTTTTAATTATAAGCTAATGTCCCAGTGATAGACCTCTCCAAACTCAGCTAGGCTGATCCTTGGAAGACACATCATACCTCTATCAGACGCCTTTCAAATCGAGGAAGGACTTAGCAGAGCTTGGGCTTTTTTGGCCTTGTGTTTAGAGAAATCCATACTACAATGAGGAGGCAGAATAAGACTCAGGGATGCATGTCTTAAGAAGCACTGAGTGGTGGAAAGAGCACTGGAATTGGAATTAAAAAAACAAGACAAAACAAAACCCTGGGTTCTAGTCGAATCAACTGTGTGATTTTAGGCAAGACAGGGAACAAAACTTTCTGGGTCAGTTTTCTCATCTTGTAAAAAGCGATGGTGGGCTTGATCTCTAAGATCCCTTCTAAGTCTATTGATCTAGAACAGGACTTCTTAAATTTTTTCCACTCTCAACCCTTTTTTGCATTTTGGCAGTGTTTGTTGGCATGATCTGAGGTCATGAGTAGTGAAAAGTGCAGATGCTTTGTTTTCAGAACCAAGGCTGCAGTGAAGTTGCACAATGCAATATGGGAGAGTGCTGCCAAAAAACATCTTAGATTCATTATGAGTCTGATTTTTAATTAAATTTTTGTCATTTCATGTTCAGAAACCTTTTACTGTTGCCAAATTTTTCATGACCGCATTTGTGGTCATCACCTACAACTTAAGAAGTAGTGAGAATACTTTGATTCTTCATCATTGAAGTTTGGAAATCTAGGGAGGGTGATTCAAACTATAAAGAGGTTGGAAAGAGAAGCAAATTCTATGGTGAGTCACTCTAGAATAAAGTCAAACTATGAGAATGTTCCAGAATGCAGTGTCCTTTGATCTTTTATATAAAATCTCTTCTACCACCCTCTTCTATCCCCCCTCATCTCGGAGAATCATCTAGGGACTAGAATGCCAGACTAGGAGGCAGAACTGTCGAGTTTGCCTCAAGGAGAGACTACACTAGAGGGCACTGGGGCTTTTGATTTATGCCTGGTGTTTCTCTCTCCCCCATGACCCCTTTTTGCAATGGTCTAATGCTTGGCTTTCTTCTTCATTCCAAGTTTTGTCTTTTATTGATATGATAGAGAATGCAGTAGCCCCAAAGTCCTAGACTTGTTGCTTTTTAGCTCTGCTCAGTGCCCTAATGAATATGTCAAGCCTGGATTTGGAATTTCCTTAGTGCCTGAGACATCCAAGGAGAGAAAAAGACTCACTTCCTATATAAATCTCTCCCTTCTACCCATTAGAAAGGGATTGATTATGCTTAGGATGATCACATAAAAGTTAGCTTTCAAATGTGTTATGAAGATGTCTATAAAGGTCTTCCCTTTGAAATTCAAAAGATGTGATATGGTTCCACATGTTGGCAAATAGTTGCTGAATTGGGATCTCACAGTGCTTCAATTATTTCTTGAGAGTAAGCTAAAAGTGTTCTGGGAGGTAAAACAATTCTATCCATTCTTTGAATTATACCAATAGCATCCTGAATAAATTCATACACATCCAAGTTAATAACTAGGTACTAGGGAAAATCAAGCTCAATAAATATTATTTGAGGAATGTGAGATGAGTGACAGGAGAATGGTGTAAAATTCAAGAAAACATCTCTTATAAGAATATAGCTGTGATGAAGAACATGACTGGCTAAGGGAGGAAATGATTGTGTTTTTCTCTTGCCTATAAGTTGTGTTGTACAGTGGAAAGATCATTGGACTTGATGGAAATCAGAAGATGAAAGCTTTTAGTTTCTTGTTCCTCTAATTGCTGTTTGATTAGGATGAGGTTTAAATTGTCTAAGCCTCAGTTGCCTCTTCTGTAACATGAGAATACACTATTTCATTCACAGGATCACAGCTCTAGAGCTGGATGGGACCTCCCAGAGGCCAACTAGTCCAACCCTCTGATTTTAAAGTTGAGGAAACTGAGGCCTAATGAGGTTAAATGACTTGCCTATCAGAAGTAGGATATGAATTTAGGTCTTCTGAATCAACTACACTGCCTTTCTGCACAGCATCGATGTATGGAAAATTTATTATCATCATTGTTTTCCATGCCTGGATTTTGACTTATTTCTTTAGAGCAGAGTGAGGTATTGTTTCTGAATGCCTACTCCTTTCTCTGCATTAACTATGACATTGTGTTGCCCCAAATAATAAGATTACACACTTACATATGGGACTTTTTATTTATTTATTTATTTTTGGCTAGGCGATGGGGTTAAGTGACTTGCCCAGAGTCACACATCCAGTAAGTGTTATGTGTCTGAGGCTGGATTTGAACTCAGGTTCTCCTGAATCCAGGGCTGTTGCTGTATCCACTGCACCACCTAGACTCTTTATTTTTTGCGATAATTGGGTTTAGTGACTTACCCAAGGTCATACAGCTAGTAAATATCTGAGACCAGATTTGAACTCAGGTTCTCCTGACTCTAGGCCGGGCACTCTAGCCACTGCATCAACTAGCTGCCCTCATATGGGACTTCTGATCAATAAATATGTATTTATTAAATGCTTATTACACATGAGGCACTGTGTTAGTTGTTGGGGATACAAACAACAAATGAAATAATTCATAGAGCTTACATCCTAATGGGAGAGAAAACAAGGACATTATGCAAATAAATCCCAAGGAGTTTGATAATAAGGTGGTTTCAGAGGGAGGGCACTAGAAGTTGAGAAGATCAGCAACAACAGCGAATGAAGGGGGAGTTATCATTTGAAAGAAGAAAGGGACTTTGAGGCAGAAGTGGAGAGGGATAGAGAGTACAAAGGTAGAGAAATGGCATATCTGGCATCACGGGTCAGGAACAGAGAGAAGATCAGTTTGGCTGGATCCCAGAGGGCAGAATGGGGAGTCATGTCCAATGAGTCTGGAAAGCTAGGTTGGTGCCAGGATGGGCAGGGCTTCCCTGGGGAATGGCTGAACAACTGGTGGCATATGATCATGATGGAATACTACTGTGCTATAAGAAAGGATGAGCTTGTTGATTTTGGAAAAACATGGACAGACGTGCATGAAATAATGAAGAATGAAATGAGCAGAATCAAGACAATGTGGTGTACAGTGACAACAATATTATTTTAAGAAGAATTTTGAGCAACTATATCATTTTGACTATTATAAATGCCCAAAATAACTACAAAGGAGACATGCAGGAAGCTGCTATCTGCATCCAGAAAAAGAACTGACAAATAAAAGTAAGTTCACAAAAAATGATTCTACATGTGTTGGTATGTGTGTGTTTGTTATTTATGTGTATATATTATATACGCATATATATAATATATACACATGCATATTTGTGTCTGCTGGTAGACATCACTAGGGTGGATAAGGGGAGAAAAAAAGAAAAAGAGAATTTTACATAACTTTATCATATATTTAAAAGTAATCAGAATTCATACATAATAGATTTAGAGCTTCATGTGCAATCATCTTTTTTATGATATTGTTATAGAAATGCATCTTTTATTCCATAAATCATCAAAAATAAAATCAGTAAAAATTTAAAAAGCTAAACAGAAGAGTTTATTTTTAAAATTAAAATTAATATGCAGCAACTGGAGTTGATTAAGTGGGGGAGGTGACTTGATTTGGTCTGTAGTTAAGGAAAAATTACTTTGGCTGCATTGTGGAGGGTGGACTGAAGAAGAGAGAGACTTGCAAAAGGGAGACTAACTGGGAAACTAAACCAATGTAATAATATGAGGGAGAGAAAGTAAAGGCTTAAACCATGTATGCAGGTAGAGAGTAGAGGTGAGATGACACTTGGGAAGTGCTTAGCGGAGAACCTGGCACAAAGCAGGTGCTTAATAAATGCCATTCCATTCCAGTCCATGCCAGAGATGTAGATGTAAAAACAGCAAGATTTGGCTATTGTTTCTATATTTGTGGAGAGGGAGACAGAGAAGTCACAGATAACAGCAAGGTTTTAAATTTTGGAGACTGAAAGAATGTCAATATCTTCAACAACAACAAAATACATACATACATACATACATACATATATATATATACACATATGTACATATGTGTATATATATATGTTATATATATATACATATATATATATATTATATATATATATATATTATTATATATATATATATATATATGTTATATATATATATATATAAAAGCTCATTGACAAAAAGAACGAAGAGAAGATGTCTCTGCAAACTCAAGTGGATCTAATGGAGTCTTCCAAATCATTTCTAAGTATGGAAGAGGGTTAGATATGGGGAAGAGTGTGCTGGAGCCAGCTTTTATCATCTCATGAGAACCAGTTGGCAAATTTTCCATTCACAAATTTACCCTTTGGAAATCTACAAATGCTATAAATTAGGACTTGGTTTCTTGTTTTGTTGATTGTCTGGATTTAAGAAGTGATAGAGAAAATGTTTATTATAACAATTGAATTTAAAAGTGCACAATGAGAACATTTTTTCACCTGGAGAGTGGATAGGTAAACACTTACCAACACATCTCTGGTGTTTTGGGGAAGACAACAAGTTCTGTTTTGGGAATGTTGAGTTTAAGATTGGATTGACATTCAATTTGAAGTGTCCCATTGGCAATTGGTGATGTGGGATTGAAAGTCAGGGAGATACTGGGGTGGGATGCATAGATCTTGGAGCCAATGGCATGAAGATGACAATTTAACTCATAAGAATTCATGACATCACCAAGAGATAGACTACAAATAAGGAATTTTGGGGGGCCAAGGATGAGCCTTAGGAAATGCTCTCAATAAGGAGTGTGATCTGAATGAATCAACAATGGAGCCTGAGAAGGAGCAGTCAGATGGGAACGACTAGGAGACAGCAGTGTCACAAAATTCCAGAGAGAGGAGAGTATGAAGATATGGTGGTCAACAGTGGCAACTACAGCAGACAGGTAAAGAAGAATATGAACTGGAAAAAAGATCATAAGGTTTGATAATTGAGATGTCCTTGGTAACTTTGGAGAGAACAATTTCATTGAAGTGATGAAGTCAGAAGTCAGACTGCGAAGGGTGGAAAAGCAAATAAGAGGAAAGGAAGCATTTCCAATTTTTTCTAGGACTTTGGCGGAGAAAGGAAAGAGAGAAATAAGACAATAACTTGAAGGGATGGTAGATTCTAGTGAACATTTTCTTTTAAGGAAGAGGGATACTTAGCTATGTTTGAAGGCCATAGGGAAGGAATCAGAAGATGGGGGGAAGTTGGAGATAAGTGAAAGGCAGAGAAACAGACAGTGAAAAAGAGAGAGACAGAAAGCTACCAATGCCAGTAAACTCAGAGAACTCATTTTGATAGAAGGAAGTAACCTTCAGGGGCTAAGAGAAGTGTTCCGATAGAAGTGTTTTTTCTCTAGGAACATAATATTAAGTTAGGAGAGAGAGACAGAGAGAAGAGAGAGAGAGAGAGAGAGAGAGAGAGAGAGAGAGAGAGAGAGAGAGAAGGGAGATAGAGAGAGACAGAGAGAGAAGAGACTTGAACTAGATCCACGATGCTATGAAACTATTTGAACAAAGCCATGGGCAGTGAAAATGACTCTGCTGGGATGACATCTCTGAAGTCATTTATGATCCTATGAATTCAAAATTCATCATTTTTTCCACTGTGCCACAAACAGGGAATTCCACTTCAGGCTTTTATGCAGGATTCAAGTTTAGTTTTTAACACTCTGGGAATTTTCTTACCTTCTTCATAGCTTTCCTTGTGGAAACTTAGGGTCCTAAGTGGGAACACCAAACTGGGCCCACCAAGGTCATGTCCTGTTTTGTTTTGCCTGACTTTTTGGTCATCCCCCTCATTAGGGTGTCATGTTTATGTGACCCCTTTCTTCCTCAGTGCCTCAGGGCAGCACCTATGATCATTTGGATGAAACACAAGCCCTGGGTTGCCTTTACTGACTGGCTGCCTTCTTTTTGTAATTCAGCTGAATGGCAGGTATTATTGATCTTTTTTTAACTTAATATTATGTCTCTAGAGAGAGAAAAAAAACCAACACTCTTCTATGTGAACACTTCTCTTAGTTCCTGAAGGTTACTTCCTTCTATCAAAATGAGTTCTCTAGTTTTCTGACATTGCTGGCTTATTAATTTGTTCCTTTGCGCCAGATGCATCAATGGAGAGAGATCTGGCAGCTTTCTATTTTTTTTTCCAGCAGAGAGACATTTTTACCTTTAGCAGCAGTGTATGAGAAGAACAGTGTGAGTTAAATTGTTTCTTTGTCTTCCAGCTTTTTTTTTTTCAATTATGTCTTCGACTTGATATTCCTGAAAACCTCACAGAGAGATATTGACATGGATTGAGGTGGCTGCTCGTCACCCCTGGGCTCTTTCCCCTACTCTGATAGCATTAGTAGAAAGCACTCTAGGAAAAATGCTCTCGTTCTCTGGCCTTCTGCCTATAAAGAATGGGGATAAGGACAGGGCTGTGATTTCGCTGGGTCGTTGGGCTTTTTCTACAATTTATAGTCTTAGAGAGCTGCCTAGAGCAGCTGGGAAGTTGGGGCCAAATTAGATTAAAATGTGATTGGGAAATAGTTAACAAAATAAAGGGAAATACACTAGAATGGAGACAGTTAATGTTATTTCCCACCCCCCCAAGTCAACATAGATAATGTTAATAGGTGGTTTTCTAAGTCAACGAGAGGAGGCAGAGATCCTTGTGTATGGTTTAGTGGCACACTTCTATTTGAGTTTGGCACCAATGGCCTCAAGTACTGAGCAATTAAGCAACTTACCTAGGGTCACATACCCAGTTTATTCCAGAGACAGGACTTGAACCCAGGTTTTCCTGGCTTTGAGATCAGTTCTATATCCACTCTCCCTTGCTGGGGAAAGGGGGACTGGGAGAAATTCTTAGAAATCAGAATCCAGGTCACCTCCTCCTGAGAGTGAACATTTTTTTCTTGACAAGTCCTAATTCCAAATCAAATTTATTATTTATTCTGGGTCATAAGTCCTTTTTCTTTGTAAAAAGTTAGTCTAGTAAATGGATGTGCAACGTATTTCATTCTCCCTTTAAGAAGGACTAGGCTGCTAATTTATTCTCTGTGGATTATTTGGATTCCTAGAAAATATCTAAATTAATCTATGTGTTTTCCTTTGTTCTAAGTTATTACTAGTTTTAAGGCTTTGCCAACCTTGGCTCACTGTCTTCAGGATCTGCTTCTTTTCTCCCAGAGACAACTCCTCTAACCCTTTGGGGGTCTTATTAATCCTGTTTCTTGCCTGCAGACAATCTGTATTCCAAGAGTCATTTTAGGATCTCTACCCATAGGTTTGACTCTAAATGAGGGATAAATTAGAATCTCTCTTGAAATTCTTCCCTGCCTAGTAGCATCTAATTTGTTGTTCATAAAAGATGCTTTGACCTTGGGTCTTAGGATACTTTCTCCATTTGCAATTGGCTTTGGCTTTTAGTGGATAAACAATTCTACTGGAAGGTCTTTGTTTTATGAACCCTTGGGGCATCTTGGTTAGGGAAACCTTCATTTCATTTAGATGATTTTTGATGATGTGGAAAAATCTTGGCACGTGAGTCCATTTAGTTAAAGTTGTCTTGCTGTATATAGTTAAAACACATAGAACAACAAAATACTGTTTTCTGGTGTATGCACCCTTAATAGACTGTTGATTAACTGAATTTTTTGCTTTTTGACCATATACCCCTGACGTGTAGACAGACATTGCTGCCTGCATAATGATGGTAGGATATCATCTGTAGGGTCATAAAGAAATTGTCTGGTCCTGTCCTCTGTCTGTTTATATGAGGATCAACCATTAATAACATCACCCCTGTAAGACTAACTGCCATGGTAAGTTGGTTTAACTAATGCATTTTCTCAAAACCAGTTAACAATGTTAGAAGGAGAGATGATTTTTATAATGAAAGTGAATGAGTGAAAAATCATTCATTAAGCAATCACTACCTGTTCAACACTGTGGTATGCATTGTGAATATATGCTAAGTACTATGCCCAGAAAAGCAAGCCAGTCCCTCTTCTCAAGGAGCTCACATTCTAACTCAAGAAGACATATAAAGGTGGATTCATTTGCAGGGTAGATGGAAGGGGTTGATTGTGCTCAGGGTGGGGCAGTAGATTAGATGGTTTGGTGCCACCCAGAAATCTACATCGTATAGTGGCAGGCCAGATACTAAGGCTCCATAGGGCAGAGAGTAAGGTCCAGTTTTTCTTAGGGAATGGTGGTAGGGCAGGTGGTAAGGCATGTATCCCTACATTTTACTAAGGGGATAATGGTTGGTGACTCCCCGCTTATCTAAACAATATGAGTGGCCATATCTACCCCACAGGAGGGTGAGGGCATGGGCTGGAGGGATCTGGCACATAACTGTTGGGAAGAGGAGCATGAGCCTGAGGGTTAGAGTGCAACAGGAGCTCTGGGTGGCCTTCCATTATGGGAATGGAGTGGGTTAGCTGAGAGGGAGGAGGAAGAAAGAAACATATGCAGGAAGATTGGGGTGGGGTTCCTTGGAGTAATTGTTCTCTTGGGTCCTTTGCTACCTGGTGGGTTCTGAGTCATGGGCAGGTAGGAATGAGGGTGGAGAATGAAAAGAGTTCCTGGAGTGCACTGCATTTTTTTCCTTTATGCAGGACTAGGCTGCTAGTTATCTTCATTTAAGGATTATTTGGCTTTCTAGAAAGCCCTCTAACCAGGCTATTTCTATGATGTGCGTTCGATGGAGGGTCTCAAGTAAAAGAAACCAATGATTTGAACCGGTTGAGACTAAGAACTAAGTGCCAGCTGTCCATTGGCTGGAGGATGTGTCTATCAATAAACTCTGCCATCTCTGAGTAGGGAGATGGAAGTAGGTCATCAATGGATTGTAGAATCTGGAAGAGAAGAGATCTGTTTGGGAGGGAAACTTTCTAGGAGCAACTTGGGAGAGCCAGGCCTAGAGAGGAGGATGTTTGAAGAGTAGTTTTGTTGGGCCTTGGCCATTGAGCTTGCTGATGCGAAGGACAAGAGCAGGAAAAGGCATTTAGCTACTTCCATATCTATTGTAGCCACCCCCTTTACTATGTTCACATGCACAAAGAATGGGGATTATATATATGTGTATACACACACACACACACACACACACACACACACACATATATATATATATTCATTATAAAGAATAGACATAAGAACTGGACTGGGATTTCACATCTCCTGCTGGACTACTGTACTTGGTTCTCTTGCTTCAACCTCTCCCCTCTCCAATCTATTCTTCACGTAAACACACTTAGAGTGTCGACCCTTTCTGCCAATGCCTCTCTTCTCTTCTCCCTCCAATACTACCCTTGTGGGAGAAAACCCAGAGCCCCTGCTCCAGTGTGACCCTGAGGACCATTTCCCCTTTCTCAACAGTTGCGGACCAGATCTCTTCAGACCATTTAAACTGCTTGGATGAATAGAAAGTTACCATCTATAAGATGGAGGACTGCCAGGTGTTACCATCTGATTTGCTGGTGTACACTAAAGACCCCTGGGCCTTTCCATTGCTCTGCTGCTGACCCATAATGACAATTTGTGTATTAAGGAACATAAGAAGGCCATGAGTAGTGGTGTCAAGGAGAACAATGTTGGTGTTACCAAAAGGCTTGGGTTTATTAGAACCAAATAAAAGTGGCCCTACAAAGCAAGGTGTTTATGGGTAGTGGAGTCTCTATAGAACAGAACAAGAATTCCACACTCAAAAGGGAACTGTTGCATTTACTGCAACTTATCCTATGGCTCACTCTACTCTCCATTACTATAGTGATGTAAGTAGGAAGCTACCCAGATTCTATCTAACATGGGCAGGGAATTTGTGTATTGAATTTTTTCTCTCACAGGTAACATGCAAGCCCAAAGTAATTGCAGGCTGGAGGGAGAAATAGCCTCTACCAGCCTTCTGAGTTCCCCAAGAATAATTCATTCATAAACATCTTTTAAAAGGAACAATCTCTGCTCAGCCCAGCTGGACTAGATTAATGAAGTGACATACCAGCTTATGAGAGAAGGAACCCTAGAGCCAGAAGAAAAAAAACCTATTCAAGAGATGAAAACAAAAAGAAGGGGGAGGAAAGGAGACAGAGAGAGAGAGAGAGAGAGAGAGAGAGAGAGAGAGAGAGAGAGAGAGAGAGAGAGAGAGATGAATTTTCTTTCTAAAGCACAGTCACACTAGGGACTTGATTTCATTTTTTCTCAGTCAACTTGCCTGGAGTAGAACAGAAAAGAAAACTCAACTTAAGCATAGGTCTATCTTTTCACAAAGTGCTTCTTGTTCATTGAGATTCTGCCTCCAAGATCTTTGAATAATTAATTATTAAGCCAGAGGTGTTGCAGTCTTCAAGACTGGATATTTGCAAAAGACCTAGATGTGGACATTTGGAGCTTGGGCAGAAAGGTCATTGTTAATGCAATGGATAGGGATTGATCAGAGGTGTTCTCTGACCCACTTGCCAAATTTAGAGGAAGGTGAGCCTTTGTTTAGGGGGTTGATTGTATTAGTCTAGGGGAATTTTGGATACTCTTTGGGCCTCTTAAAGAATGTGTCAGAATGAGATGCAGCAAATGATTTTTATTCCCGTGGAGAGGACTGTGAGAGAAAAGCCACTGTTTTATCCTAGGAATTAATTGATTAACTCATTTGGGATAGATATTGTGGGAGGGGTCATCCTTTTGTGCTAGCCTATAAAGTAGTCCAGTAGATTTTCTTTCTTTCTTTTTTGTTTTTGTTTGCCAACTTCACCTTTTGTCTTTCTTCTGAAGAGACCTAGAGAGCTCAGCAGAGCTATATTGGACCTGGCTACATTGGGTCAGAAGAACATGGAAG
This sequence comes from Phascolarctos cinereus, assembly GCF_003287225.1. Lineage (NCBI taxonomy): Eukaryota > Metazoa > Chordata > Mammalia > Diprotodontia > Phascolarctidae > Phascolarctos > Phascolarctos cinereus. The sequence continues at coordinate 120,717,485 of NW_027555514.1, read as the reverse complement.
CTGCATGTACTTGACTATTTGTTCCAGGAAGAAAATTCCTAGGTAATGTTGACTTCTTGGACTCTGCCTTGGAGAGGTGATAGTACAATTTCTCAACATTTGGCAGCCATACAAAGGGGGAAATGTAACCAAATAGTGAGAATGCTTGAGGTTTGCCTCTAGCAATACCAAGATTGATAGTCCTGGAATCCAGTTTTCTAGTCAGAGAAGGGGGATTTCCTAGGTAGTATGATTCTGGCAATTTACCTTTTATCAAAAGAAGGGAATTTCCTGGGTAATGGGGCTCCTGGGAAGGGAAGAGGAATCCCCTACATATTACCATATTTCATGTAAGCAGACAAAGAAAGAAAGACAATTTGGCAGAGAGGGCATACTTTCAACTAACACCACTGACAGCTGTTGCCACCATTTCTCTTTGAGTGAAACAACCTCTATCCAGGGTGGGTTTTGGTCTCCATCAAAAACAGTGGTTAATCAGTTGGTCCTTCCAACAACTTATTGAGATAAGAAGAGAGGAAATGAAATTTGTCCAGATCCCACAACAATCCCACCCTTTGTCTCTTTCCTTGACTGTATTGTATTTGGTTAGAGTAGAAAAGAAGAAAGACCGGTGGAGATATGAGGGTATAAGAGAGAGTTGAGGGGCTGTGGGGTAAGGGAGAGAGACAAGAGAGAGAGAAAGAGGCAGACGAGAGAGAGAGAGAGAGAGAGAGAGAGAGAGAGAGAGAGAGAGAGAGAGAGAGAGAGACAGAGAGAGAGAGACTGAGAGAGAGAGAGAGGAAGGGGAGGGGGGAAGAAGGAAAGGAGAAGGGTAAAGGAGAGAGAGTTGCCTTGATTACCTTTTTGTTAGACCTTGGGAAACAATGATATAAGAAACAAAACCAAGATGGTTGAGATTCACTATCAGAAATTGGAAGACAAGTTTGGTCTCTTTATGTCTATGACTATATACACTGAGTCATTTCCCACTCCACTTGCACCTCTAAATGAGCTGAACATAAATGCTTTTCCCTCCTCATCACGCTTCCTTGCCCTCCACATCTCTTTTAATCCTCTCCTAAGCTATATAGCCAGAGATTTTCAACTGGAATGCATAGGAAGTGAGTAAGGCAAGTTCAGAAAACTTTCCAACTACTTATGCTGTGTGCATCCTTCTTGTTGTCTCATTCATCACTTTGACTCAAAGCTTGACCAAATGAAAAAGTTAACAGTAGGTAGTTATGATTTAAATTGTTTCATTATGCCCATGATTAGCCCACTGCTACTCCTTAAGAGTGGCCTTTGCCCCATTAATTAATGTCTCCTGGGTAGGCAGAGATGAGTTTCAATTCTAAAAGTCAAGAGTGTTGTGTCTGAGCCAATGTTGGTGGTGCTTCAGGGGCTAAGTTAGTGGACCGTGCCAGCTGGGAGCTATGCCAGGATGACGGGAGGAGCAGTAAGCATCAGGTTACTGGTGGACTGAGAAGCAGTGGTGAAAGCCACCAGTGGCAAATGAGAAAGTCAAGAGCATTGAGAGAAAAGTCTCCAATTCACTGAGTGGAGTGGCAATTTGCTCAGTTCCATAGTTAAGCATTTGTTTTGCCAGAGTGTTGTCTATGGATTGATCTAGTCATTTAAAGAGCTCTTTTCTGTTTTGCCTTTGTCTGTAGGGCTTAGCACAGTGTCTGGCACTTGGTAAGAGCTTAATTTATGTCGACTGACAGACCTTGGCAGGGGAGACAGAGGATCTTGGACAAACATTAAAAGTTCATGCTTATGTGAATTCAATGTAAATTTCATATAATTTTAATTCTTACTCAGCCCTCTACCTTCTAGGTTATCACTATTTACACTCTCTTCCAAGAAACTTTAGGAGTTGATTTTGATCTGTTTTCTTTTATATTCCAATACCTAAATGAGGGGAGGAGGATAGTCCCAAAGAGTTAAAGTCAAGTATATTATTCACAACTAATGCTGAGTTTTCTTGCCAAAAGAGTCAGAAATAAAAATAATTCTACAAAAGTGGAAGGAATAGGGTTATTAATGCTGATCCCATGAAAACAAGGAAACCTCATGGTGTTTCTCCTCCCAAGTTTAAGAAGAATAACAGTCTCATTAGGTGAGTTGGTTATTGGACTGTACTAAAGAGTTCAAGATCCTGGCCTCAAGCCTCATATAGACAAGTTAGTTTTGCCATTCGCCTTGAAAATGGGGGCCGAAACCCAAGACCAAAAATCCAGGCAGTTAGTAGTGCAAAAGTGTGTGATTAAATGTTGGAAAGAGAAGGGTAAGAGTTCAGAGATCACTGAGGACTTGAGCTGTCTTTGAACTTGTACCTAAAGCACACCTAACATTTAGACAGATGAAAAGAACATATAGAATATGTCCATGTTCTACAATGATATATGCGCTTCTTGATTTTGTAGCTAGCAGTGTTGTTTGGTGGGAAAACCCAAAAACTGGGTTCAGAAGACCTGAGTTTGGGTACCAGCCCCACTAATTACTAGCTATATAACTTCAAGAACAACTCTCAACCTCTTTGTGTCTCTTTCCTTATCTGTAAGGTGATAATAAAGGTATAGAAGAGAGGCAGGTATAGGGGGAAGATAATGAGCTTAGATTTAGACATGATGAGCTTGAGATGTTTATGGAAACCAGGTGGAGATGTTCTGAAGGTCACTGAAAATGTGGCACTAGTGTTCTGATGAGAGACTTTGCTGGATATGAACATCATCTATAGACATGATAATTTAATTTTGTGACTGATTCATAGTCTTTCTCTCCACCCCAACTCCTATGCTCATACTAGGAAACTTCAGCATGTCTATTAACATATATATATATATTCCTTCAAATATCCTAACTTCCCATTTCATCAATTCTCATGACCTCTACTCCGCTTCAGCAACACATAGAAATGGTCATACACTTGATCTTGTCATCACTCATGACTGTTCCATTTCCATGTGCATAAACTCCAAAATTCCTTTTCCTAATTGTGATCTTTCATCACTCCATCTTTTCTTTTGCCTTATGACCCTTAACTATGGTTTTCATCCTCTTTGTGATCACTACTTCCTCCACCCTCACTTCTTTTCCAGCCGCCACAATGAACCATCCTCCGTTTCCTCTCTCAGCCCTCTAATGAATCAGTGCAACTCTACCTAGTCCTTTACTCTCCCTTGCCTTTTTGCCTCATTATCATTATCATTGCCATATTGCCAAACCTCAACACTGGCTTACTCCCATCATCTGCTTCTTCTGTTCCTATTTATGTGCTGTTGAATCAAACTAGAGAAAATAACACAACTGCTGATTGGATCCACTACAAACGTTATCTAATTTCAACTGGACCCTCACTGCAGCAAAGCAATCATTTTACTGGTCCTTAATCGATTTTCTGTAACAGCCTCCATAGTAGCTGTTCAAACCTCATGTCTTTTTAATCCTCTTATAGAACCATCTTTACACAATCTACAACTCAGCTAAACTGACCTGTTTGTTGTTTCTGAAATACCATGTTCTACCTGCTAACTCTATGCTTTTGCACTGGCTGTCTCCCATTTTTGGAATGCTCACCTTCCCGACCTTCTGCCTCAGTTTCCTAGCTTCCTTTAAGATTTAGCTTAAATCCTACTTATGCAAGAGTCTCACCCTTCTCCACCTGTTGGTGCCTATCCCTCTTATGTTACCTTCCATCTACTCTGTTAATATCCTGTCTATGCCTAGTTATTTTCATGTTATATCCCCATTAGAATGTAAGCTTGAGAATAGGGAGTGGTTTGTTTTCCTTTTTTTTTTTTAAATCTCTAGTGCTTAACACAATGACTAGCTCATAATAAACATTTAATAAAAGCTTGTTGACAGACTGACTGAGCTTATAGGAGTAGGCCATATCTTTAAGAGAGAGAGTATGTATCAAGAAAGAAAGGATTCCGAAGAGTTCCTTGGGGATACTTGTATTTAAGAAGGGGGTGATGCATAGTGGCCAAACAGAGACTGAAAAAGATTGTCAGAGATGTAGGAGGCATTCAGGAAAAGAATAATGTCATGGAAAGCAAGAAACGTTATCATGGAGGAAAGGGTGGTCAATAGTTTCAAAAGCTGCAGAAAATCAGTTAGTCAACAAGCATTTATAAATTATCTACTATATATCTTTACTCTGTTATACCCTAGAAACAAGAAAAAAAAACAGTCCCTACTTTTAAGGAGCTTCTATTGGGATAAACAGCATATAATTATCAAACTGTTGAAGAAAATATACAACTTAACACAAGGCAATTTATAGAAATTGTGGAATGGAGTGTCAGGAGATGCTTAATGCAAGCAGTGACCTGTCAGGGAGGTTGGTTTATTTATGATTTGCACATTTACTCTTCACTATTCATTTTGATCCCAAACAAAGACTGAATATGTCATCATTGGGTCCTGTTGTCTCTTAAATATACTGAGCTAAAAATAAGATGGAGTTACTGGGACTTTGCTACAAGGTGGGAAATTTAATGGGTGCTCACACCACTCCCTAAGGCCATGTTCCTTCCAGTTCTTTCTTCTGTTTGTCCCCTCACTCAACAGTCAATAGTGACCTCAACCTTTTGAAGCATTTCTTCTACCCTTTGGCTGAGAGAATCAGAGGGTACAGATAGGACTGTCCTGAGTGGCTTTTCCTCACTTCCCCTGCCCACCTCCCCCTTCCAGATGTGGTGGCCCTAGTACTCACTTCCCCTGCAAGGTGCATTCAAGATGAACTCTTTACCCCCATTATATTCATTTGTCCCAGGTACAGAAATTCCTAGTTATAGCTTTAATGCTGACCCTTAATACATTAAGAAACTACATTAACAACTAGGTTTTCATGGCTAAGTAATCACTAAAGCATGTCTTTATTTGTTTAAGTTGTCGTTCTTCCCTCTCACAATCATATTTTCACAATGTACATGGAAAAGTTCCTATGCTCATCAAAACTGATCTGACTTTGCCTGGATGACCATGAGTTTTGATTATTTTTTAATATCAGCATATTACCCCAGGGATAGGAGTCCATTTTCCTCTTGGTAGCAGAGTTGTTTTACTTGAACTTTAGAAAGATCTGACAGTTGCTGTCAGGGAATATGTCAGTAATGTTATTCATGAAGAAAATCCTCAGAATGACATTCCCATTACTCAGTAGGGTTACCCTAGGGTACAATATGGCTTTGTGCTGTGCTGTGTCTTGGAAGCCTAAAAATTTACACATTAAAGTCACTAGACCAGTTATGTAAATTACTGCAGAGCCATGGGCCTAGTACCTGAAAAAAACCCATGTTCTGGAAAACTAAGAACTTTTGCCCTGATTTTTTCCCCTTTGAGCTTTTCAAGGCACCACTGGAAGAAAACCTTTGTCTTTTTTTTTTTTAATGAAGAATATTCAATTATAGTTGGTAGTTTTCAGGGGTATCCTGAAGATAGCTTGTTAGATTTTCAGTGTGAACATTTATACTGAAAATCGGCTAATGCTACAAATTGAGGCTTCATTTATTATTTTATTGATTGTTTAGACTTGAGAAAGTGATGGAGAAAATGTTAATAATTCATATGAAACTTCAAAATATGTATTTTCCCCCCAGGAAATTGGTTGTTAAATATTTACCAGCCCACTTGTACTTAAGATGTTGCTAGTAGACACAAGTTTTTCTTAGTGACTTTAATAACTTTTTAGGAAACTAACTACCTTGGAGAGAAATGGATATGTGGGGTGCTGTGTGCTGGTGGCCTGGCCCCTATATAGGATCACCTTCTGAGGGCCAGACCTATGCTTGTGCATGGTAACTCTAGTAACATTTCTAGGACTATGTCAAATAACAGTAGGCAAAGAAAATATACTTGTTTTACTTCTATATTTATAGGGAGAGCTTCTAATGTTCCCTCATTGTACATAATACAAGGATTTGGTATACATATATATGTGTATGTATATATAGATAGATAGATAGATAGATAGATAGGTATACATGACATATATCTATATCTATATATATATTTGGGTGGTATATGGACAGAGCATTGGGCTTGGAAGTAGGAAGACCTGAATTCAAATATGGCCTCAGACACTTACTAGCTGTGTGATGCTGGGCAAGTCATTTGACTCTGTTTGCCTCAGTTTCCTCATCTGTAAAATGAGCTGGAGAAGGAAATGGCAAACCACTTTAGTATTTTTGCCAAGAAAACTCCAAATGGGGCATGGAGAGTAAGACACAATTGAAAAGACTGAACAACAACATTTTTTTTAACATACAAAAAAGGTCTGTCTATGACTGCTTTGTAGAATTTCTAGAATAAACAAGTGTACTTTGTCAAAGGCTTTTTCTACATTAATTTATATAATCATATTGTTTTCAATTTTTTTTTGGTTTTTATTTGACTAATTATGCTAATTGTTTTCTTAAAACTGAGCCATCCTTGCATCCCTGGCATTAATCCAACTTCATCATAAAAATATTATATACATATGCATATATGCATATCTATAGTCTTTTTCTTTAAAAACTTTTTAAACATTTTTATTTAAAGTTTTGAATTCTGAATTCTATCCCTCCCTCCCTCTTCCCTTTCCTCCTCCCTGAGATGGTAAGGAATCAGATGTAAGTTATACATGTGCAATTAAGTAAAGCATTTCCATATTAGTCATTTTGTACAAGAAGACTCAAAAGAAAAGAAAGAAAGAAAGAAAGAAAGTGAAAAATAGCACACTTCAGTCTGTATTCAATCCATACCAGTTCTTTCTTTGGAGGTAGATAGTATACTTCATCATTAGTCCTTTGGGGTTGTCTCAGATCATTATATTGCTGAGAATAGCTAAGTCATTCACAGTTTATCGAACTATATTGCTGTTACTGTGTACAACGTTCTCCTGGTTCTGTTCCCTTCACTATGTATCAGGTAATGTAAATCCAGATTTTCTGAAATCATCCTACTTGTCATTTCTTACAGCATAATAATATTGCATTATAATAATATATCACAGCTTGTTTAGCCATTCCCCAATTGATGGGCATCCCTTTGATTTCCATTTCTTAGCCACCACAAAAAGAGCTGTTATAAATATTTTTATACAAATAAGTCCTTTCTCCCTTTTTTTGGATCTCTTTGGGATATAGACCTAGAAGTGGTATTCCTGAATTAAAGGGTATGCACAGTTTTATAGCCCTTTGGGCATAGTTCCAAATTGTTCTCCAGAGTGGTTGGATCAGTTCACAACCACACTAATAGTGCATTAGTGTCCCAGTTTTCCCATATACTCTCCAACATCCAACATTTTCCTTTTTTTGTCATATTAGCCACTCTGATAAATGTGAGGTAGTACCTTAGAGTTGTTTTAATTTGCATTTCTCTTACCAACAGTGATTTAGAGCATTTTTTCATACGACTCTAGGTAGCTTTGATTCCTTTGCTTGAAAACTGCCTGTTCATTTCCTTTGAACATTTGTCAATTGGGGAATGACTTATATTTTTTATAAATTTGACTCAGTTCTCTATAAATTTGAGAAATGAGGCCTTCATCAGAGATACTTATTGTAAAAATTTCCTCTAGTTTTCTGCTTTCCTTATAATTTTGGATGCATTCATTTTGCTTGTGTAAAAACTTTCTAATTTTATATGATCAAAATTATCCATTTTATATATTCTGATGCTTTCTTTATCTTCTTTAGTCCTAAATTATTCCCTTATCCATAAATCTGACCGATAAACCATTCCATACTCTCTTAATTTGCTTATGGTGTCACCCTTTATGTGTAAATCATGTACCCATATTGACTTTATCTTGGTATATGGGGTGAGATGTTGGTCTATATCTAGTTTCTGTCATACTATTTTCCAGTTTTCCTAGCAGTTTTAGTCAAATAATGAGTTTTTGTTCCAAAAGCTGGGGTTTAATATAAGATTGCTGTGTTTATCTACTATAATGTAATTTGTACCTAATCTATTCCACTGATCCACAACTCTATTTCTTGGCCAGTACTAGATTGTTTTGATGATTATCACTTTATAATACAGTTTGAGATCTGGTATGGCCAGATCACCTTCTTTCAAAATTTTCCATTGATTACCTTGATATCCTTGATCTTTTGATCTTCCAGATGAATCTTGTCATTTTGTCTAGCTCTATAAAATAATTTTTGATAGTTTGATTGGTATGGCACTTAATAAATGGATTAATTTAGGTAGAATTGTCATATTTATTATAGTGGCTCAGCCTACTCATGAGCAATTAATATTTTCCCATCATTTATATCTGATTTTATTTGTCTGAAAAGTGTTTTATAGTTGTGTTCATATAGTTCCTGGGTTTGTCTTGGCAGGTAGACTTCCAAGTATTTTATATTGTCTACAGTTATTTTAAATGGAATTTCTCTTTCTACCCCTTGCTGCTGGACCTTATTTGTAATATATAGAAATGCTGATGATTTATGTGGGTTTATTTTGTATGCTACAACTTTGCAAAAGTTGTTAATAATTTCAAGTAGTTTTTTAGTTGATTCTCTAGGATTTTCTAACTACAACATAATATCATTTGCAAAGAGTGATATTTTTGTTTCCTCATTGCTTATTCTGATTCCTTTAATTTCTTTTTCTTCTCTATTGCTATAGTTAACATTTCTAGCACAATATTAAATGAGAGGTGATAATAGCAACCTTGCTTCACCCCTGATCTTATCGGCAAGGCTTCTAGCTTCTGCTTTTTTTTTTTTTTTACAGATAATGCTTGCTGATGGTTTTAGATAAATATTACTAATAATTTTATAGTAAGCTCCACTTATTCCTATGCTCTCTAGTGTTTTTAATAGGGATGGATGCTGTATTTTGTCAAAGGCCTTTTCTGCATCTAATGAGATAATAGTATGATTTCAGTAGCTTTTGTTATTGATATGGTCCATCATGTTGATAGTTTTCCTAACATTGAACCAGCCCTGCATTCCTGGTATAAATCCCACCTGCCCACCCTTGTGATACATTGCTGTGATTTCTTTGCTAGTATTTTATTAAAAATTTTGGCATCAATATTCACTAAGAAAAATGGTCTATAATTTTCTTTCTCTGTTTTGGCTCTTTCTGTTTTGGGTATCAGCACCATATTTGTGTCATAAAAGGAATTTGGTAGGACTCCACCTATTTTTCCAAATAGTTTATATAGTATTGGGATTAATTTTTCTTTAAATGTTTGGCAGAATTTGCTTGTGAATCCACCTAGTCCTGGGGATTTTTTCTTAGAAAGTTCATTGATGGCTTGTTCAATTTCTTTTTCTAAGATTGGATTATTTAAGTATTTTATGTCTTCTTCTGTTAATCTATGTAATTTATATTTTTGTAGATATTCACACATTTCATTTAGATTGTCAATTTTATTGGCAAATAATTAGGCAAAATAGTTCCTAACAATTATCTTAATTTTCTCTTCATTGGTGGTGAGTTCACTTCTTTCATTTTGGATACTAGTAATCTGGTTTTCTTCTTTCCTTTCTTTAATAAAATTAAACAATGGTTTATTTATTTTTATAAAACCAGCTCTTAGTTTTATTTATTAGTTCAATGGTCTTCTTACTTTCAATTTTATTAATCTCTCTTTTGATTTTCAGTATTTCCAATTTAATTGGAAATTTTCAATTTGTTCTTTTTCTTTAATTTATTTATTTTTTAAATTGCATTCCCAATTCATTGATCTGTTATTCTCTATTTTATTGATGTAAGAATTAGAGATATAAAATTTCCTCTAACTATTGCTTTGGCTGTGTCCCATAAATTTTGGTATGTTGTCTCATTGCTGCCATTTTTCTTAATGAAATTATGGATTGCTTCCATGTTTAAACCCACTTTTTTTTTGTTTTTCTTTTAGGCAATTGGGGTTAAGTGACTTGCCCAGGGTCACACAGCTAGTAATTACCAAGTGTTTAGTCTGAGGCTGGATTTGAATTCAGGTCCTCCTGAATCCAAGGCTGCAGCTCTAACCACTGCAACCTAGGTGCCCCCAGACATTCTTTTTGGTTCTGAGACCAAATTACATTTTTCTTTGAGGCTTCACATGTAGACATTTTAACACTATTGTCCTCTTCTAAGTTTTATGACTCAGTCCTCCCTATCAGCATAGTAACTTTCTATAGTTAAGCCCTTTTCTGTTTTGTGCTCACTTTTTCTGCCTTTTTTTTTTTTTTTGGTGACTTGGTGTTTTTATGTGAGAATTGGGCTCTGGTTCTTCATTGTCCCAAGCTTTTTGTGCTGGGCCTCCGGGTCTTTCTGCTGGCTTTCACTGAGCTTCAGGGCTTAGCTGTTTGGTTTCTCTGGAGGGTAAGCTCCCCTTCTGGCTTGTACTGGGGTGTGGCATCTCCCCTTTGTCGTCTCCTGGTTTTGGGGTTTAGCTGCTGGCCTGCTCCAACGGTAGGGCCTTCCTGCTGGCTTGCTATGGTAGCAGGGTCTCTCTGCTGATAGTCCCAGGGATGAGGTCTCACTGTTGGCTAGCCCTGAGGTGGGACTTCACTACTGGTCAGCGATGGGGTCAAGGTCTCAATGATGGTTTGTGGTGGGGGTGGGGTCACTGGAGTGGGGCCTTACTGCCTGTGCAGACTGCTCACTTGCCTAGGGGGCTGCTGGCTTACAGGAGGGTGGGGCCTCACTGGTAAATTGCCTCAGGCTTGGAGCCTTGCTGCAGGCCCCTGCTGTGAGGCTGGCTGCTGCTGCAGCTCTTGGACCTTTGCTTCCCTCCCACCCAATGAGACAGACCTTTCCTGCTGGGCTGGTAAGCTGCTTCCCTGTTCCTAGACCAATTATGAGGTGGTTTTCTAGTTGTTTGGAGGGGAATTTGGGAGGGCTTCAGAGGATTCCTTCTTCACTGCCTTTCTCTGTATATCCATAGTCTTTTGCCAGCATTTTGTTTACATTTTTAAAAAAAATTGATATTCGGGCAGCTAGGTGGCACAGTGGATAGAGCCCAGCCCTGAAGTCAGGAAGGCCTGAGTTCAAATCTGGCCTCAGACCACAATACTTGACACTTACTAGCTGTGTGACGCTGGGCAAGTCACTTAACCCCAATTACCTAAAAAGAAAAAAAAGAAAAAAATTGATATTCAATGATGTTGTTTTATTGTCTTCTTTCTTTGTTTTGTCCTTCCCTGCTTTAGGTACTAGGAATAAATTTGTGTAGTAAAAGGAATCTCTCGGCTTTCTAACAAGTATTCTGATGGAATGATTAGTCCACAGCTAAAAGGCTAGTTGATAAATTATCAAATACCAACAACAACAAAAAAGGAAGGGCTGGTATTTATATGTTACTAATATTTACAAATAGAGTTCAGCACTTTTGTGTTTCTGTGCTTCCACTGAAGCACTATAAAAAAAGAAGAGTGATTGAATTGGAGTCAGAGGACCTGGATTTAAATACTGGCTCTAATTGTCACCTTGAACAAGTCATTAAACTACTAGGCTTCATTTTCCTTAATTTTAAAATGATTGGGTTGACTGAGAGGACTTTAGAAGTTCCTTCCGTCTTTGAATCTGTCATAAATCTGCCAACCAATGCAATGCAAACCCCAATCTATCCAAGTGCTTTTCAAAGTTTTATCCATGCCTTCCCATACTCCTCTACAGGAGGTCTACTCTCTATACTAAGGGCCTTCTTCCAAGTCTCTTGATGGTTGATCACCAGGAGCTGTCCTTAAATTATGCCTTTTTTGCCTTACAGGCCCACTTTCTTTGTGAGCCATAGTATACCTCCTTGGTAACATTCATTACACTGCTTTTCTTGTACAAGTCTTCAGTGATAATGTGTGGTAGCCTACTTTTTGGCCCTTAAGGGCAAAATCAGAAGCAATGAGTGGAAGAGAAAAAAAGCCAAATTCAGACATGCTGCCAGCATCCATGGTGAAACGGTGTAATAATTGGAGACACCCAAAAGTGGAAGGGGTTATCTTGGGAGGGCCCTCACTGGGATATCTTCAAGCAAAGGTTAGAAGATTTATAATTTATGGTACGGAATTCTTTTTACTTTCAGCTAAAATATGTATTGGATTAGATTTCCATGGAGGTACTTTCAAACTTGAAATTCTGTTATTCTTTGATTTACCTACCACAGACCTATCTCAATATTTGCCTTTAGGTGACCCTGCAACTTTTATTTGTTAGGAATTGTAGTTTTCTTTGATTTGCAGTCCTATAGCACACTTTTAATGTCGAAAGATTTGTCTTTGTCTCAGGGAAGAAGTTCAGAGTCCTTAAAGCCAATACACATTTCCCCAAAGGTAATACATCCCACTTTCTCTTGCTCCATTCTGGGCACAGCTCATCATCTGTGTGTAGTGTCTGTCCAAGATATACATTCTTGTGATGCATGCTCACTCTCTAGCTGTCTCTTTCCATTTTTCTTTTGGTGAAGAATAATGCAGGCTTTGGGTTAGGGAAGCAAGAAAGGAAGTGATGTCTTCTAGCTGTGGGGGCAGGAAGGGTGCCTTGAACAGGATTGAGGAGACTGGGACTCTTTGCTTGGGGTGGCTGCTGAGCTAAACAAGGTTGGAAGTGCTCATCAGCAAACATAATATAGCTGAGAACAGGAGAAGCATCAATTCTCCTGGGTTTCAATTTGACCTGAATCCCAGATGATTCCCATGTCATGAGTCCCAACTCTAGAGATTCTTCAGAGTTATTGCTTCTGTTTCTGATGACCAGTCTTACTGGAAGAATGAGTTCAATATCCTGTGGGAACTATGTTGCTACTCATTCCTTTGCCTGCTTACAAGAGACTCAAAACTCAAACTGTGAATGTCCTAGAAGTTCTGGGTCCAAGCTGATCCCATATTTGAGGGGAGTTCTAGCATTCAGGAATTGTGGTAAGTCCAAAGATTCTTGACATATCATAAAATAATAGATTTGTGGCTGGAAATGACCTTAGAGGCCAACTTGTCTAATCCCCTCATTTTATAGATGAAGAAACAGGTCCAAAGAGGTTAAATGACTTGTCTAGGGTCACACAGCTAGTCAGTTGTCTGAGATAAGATTTGATCCCAGGTCATCCAGACTATAATTCTGGTACTCTATTCATCAAGTTATACCATCTCGCAATGTTGTATATGTTTGTTATGCATCGTTTTTTTCATCATGCACTGCCATTTTTATTAGATACCGCATCTTGTTGATTTTATGCTTAGTAAATGATGTGTGTAATATCTAAGCATCCTTGTCTACTTCCTTGTAAAAGTGATACCAGTATACTAAATTCATATGGTTAGTTCTCCCTGAGATAGCTAGTTCAAATTCAGATGGAGTTTACCAGGAATAGGGGCTCAGAGCTAAATTCCCATTGCATAGATCCCCAAATCCACACATCTCTTGACGGTGACATAGAGAGAGGTTTCACAAAGAGAGGCAGAATTAAAGGATAAAAAGTCCTGATTCCCTGGTAATACAGAGAGCTGGATATTTACTTAGCAATAGTACCTCATCAGAGCTTGGGTAAACTGACTTGGCACTCCACCTGGTGGTTAAATACTTCAAACTGAGGAATATTAATATAGAATATATAATAGAATGGAAAAAAACCCTATATATATATATATATTTATACATATGTACTAACATGTGTACAGATATATATATATGAATATATATTTATAAACATATACACATCTATAGCACTATAGATCTAGAGCAGAAGGGACTTCAGAGGTGATAAAGGTGATCTAATGCCAACCCAGGCCAGCCAGGTGGCACAGTGGATACAGTGCCAGGCCTGGAGTTAAGAAGACTCATCTTCCTGAGTTCAAATCTGGTCTCAGACACTTATTAGTTGTTTGACCCTGAGTAAGTCACTTAACTATATATGCTTCAGTTTTCTCATCTGTAAAATGAGCTGGAGAAGGAAATGGCAAATCACTCCAGTATCTTTGCTAAGAAAACCCCAAACTGGATCATGAAAAGTCAGACATGACTGAACAACAACAAAAAATCCCAACCTCTCTCTTTTTCAGATATAAGAAACAGCTCTCCCACCATCAGTACCTCGCTTAAGGGTGCAAAAGTCATCCTGGTCAGAAGTGATTTGAACTCACATCCTCTTACTCCAGCACTAATGCTCTTTCCATACACACATGAAGTCTTAGAGAATTATTTAGAGGACGAAGAGGTTAAGCAACTTATCTAGGGCCACACAGCCAGTATGTATCAGAGATAGAACCTGAACTCAATTCTTCCTGGTTCTGAAGCTGCTTTCTTTCTGTCTTTGTCTGTTTCTCTCTACTCTCTCTCTGTCTTTAACTCTGTCTCTCTCTCTCTCTCTCCTTCTTCATCTTCTTCATTCCCCCTCTCTTTCCCCACCTTCCCTTACCCCCTTCTCTCTACTTCTTTTCTTCCCCTTCCCTCCCCCTCCCAGCTTTCTCTCCTTCTCTTAATCTGCCTCACCTTATCTCCTGAGCTTAGAGAGGGAGGAGCCACTGTGATCTCCTTACTATGCTTTTAACCTGTAGTACATATCACATGAGGTTGATGTGAAAATGTATAGTGCTTTGCAAAACCTTTAATAATAAATACCAACTGTCAGTTTTGATGGTGATGAAGTCGGATCATTTCTCTGTTGTGACCTTCAAGTCTTTAGGATCCAGTGTGCTGATGATCCATGCTGGGCTTTCTGCTGCCACCATCTGCCCTCTGTTGTTTGGGTATTCCATTTCCAGCTGGCCTCAAGGAAGGTTTCTTTCTTTCCTTTATTCTCCCCCTCCCACTCTTGTCTCTCTTCTTTGTTTTCTCTCCTCCCACAAAATGCCATGAGCTTACTCCAGCTTATTTTAAAGGAGGATTTTCAACAAAGCATTATAAAGGATTAAGGTAATGTTATAATAACAAATAGAAAAGGGACATAGATTAAACTTGGCCCTAAGCACCAACGTAAGTTGGTAAGGTCATTTTACCAAATAGGATTCAAACCTAATTATAAGATTCCATTAGCCTGCTCTGGCATTGCTCCTTTCTGCTGCATAGATAACAATTCAATTGAAGGTGTCTGAATTTCCACTTGCCTCTTAGCATACAGGTTGGCTTTTGTGAGTGTGCTGCTTCTCCAGGGAAAGTCAACATTCTTTCCTTCCCCATCACTTTTTTTTTTGAGTCCTCAATGTCCCTGGGAGACTACTGCTGAATAGACGATCACATATGAGCACGCAATATAGCTAGAATTTACTGGTACCTCTATTCATGTAATGCTAAGCTGTCATGACTTTACAAAATGTAAAACAACTGTATCTCAGTAATGGTCATAAAATACCTCTTATTAGTCTCCTGGTGGCACCCAAATGAGTTATGGAGCCAAAATAGGATTCTGCTGTTTGCAGGGTTACTAAAAACGGAATGAAAAATTGTCCCACTAATTGCAATCCGGATAAAACTGCTGTCACATTTCTATGGTAAGCAGGCAGTGTGACCCCCACTGGTAGTTAACAGCTGTTTAAGTCCAATTTAGGCAGTAATAAAGTAGATTCTAATTATGTTGTTGGTGCTGGGGACCAAGATGATACCTGTATTATAGGAAGATATACTATACATCACTATATATGTGGTTGGATGCATAATATAACAACCTGCTACAGTAAAGTCAGTTATAGTATGATTCCACTGTAATTATATTTTAGTCATTTTAAATTAGGAAGAATCAACAGCTATCATTCATCCATTCAACAAACATATATTGAGCACTGACTACAGGGAAAGCAAGGACAAGAAGAGATCTTGAGGCTACTGTGCCAAGTATTAAAGTCAAGGATGTGACAATCTGGAGTCTTGTGTTTTATTTCTAAGCCAAAGAAAATCAAAACATTCTGTATTCACCTGAGAGATGAGGGAGTGTCCCTATGGTGCCCCCTCTGTAATAATAACTGACAATTCTATAGTGCCTTACATGCATGATATCCTTTGAACCTCAAAACAACCCCATGAGATAAATACCCAAACCCCCATTTAGCAGACCAGAAAACAAAATTCACAAAGGCAAAAACCTATGGTCATGCATCTAATATTGGCCAGAGGTAGGAGTTGAAGGGGTCTTTCTGGTCTTTGTGTCTAGGACTGTATCTATTATTTAAACACTCTTATCTCTAAGACTCCCCTGGAATTTCCTTCAGAACCTGGGGCCTTCTGGCCCTTGAACATTTTTCTACCATGGTGTTTCTATCATTGGTAGTTCCTTTTTGGGCCTCCAGCCTGGCTATGTTTAATTTGTCTCCTGGCTATGCTTCTAATCCTACAGACTTTGCCACTATACCCCTCTGTGTATACTTTCCCCCTCCCTAACCCTTTTTAGCACCCTTTTGAATGTTATCTGCCCCATTAGAATGAGTTCAGGGACTGTCTTTTTTTTGGCGTGTATTTGTCCATCCAATGTTTAGCACAGTTTCTGGCACACAGTAAGTGCTTAACAAATGTTTGTTGCCTGTTTATGTTTAAATATACTATTCTGAGAAGAGAAGGGGTGGGGAATGAGTATTCATATAGTACCTACTATATGCCCCGTACTGCACTGAGTGCTTTACAGACATCTTATTTGATACGAGTCTATAGATTTCCCCAAACTGTCAAAGGGGTCCATGATACAACAAAGGTTAAGAATCCCTAGACTAGATGAAGAGACCAGATTTGTAGGATTCTATGAGTAAGATCTTTCTAATCAGCTAACCAGGGTGTAAAGAGTTTTTTCTCCCTGTGTGACAGGTGATATGATTTAGCTCACAATCAATCCAAACTCCAAGAAATAACAAGCAGTGTTCTTGTTATACTATGATGAAAGGTACTTCATGCACACAGAATGCCATTGTCCACTGCATCACCGATCAGCAACATCCAAAAACTTCTACTCTGTCAGATGTCCTTCTCCAGAAATTTTGAAATTCAGGACAAATGGCACCTGGGGAGTCATAGACGCCAGACCTCATTGTGTTTGATTTTCAACCTACTGTTTTACATAACATACAGAGATGACATTGTACTGCTGACATTCTTTTACACTTTTAAAAATACTAGTCTTTCTCTCTACACTCTCTGTTCCAATTAGGCAGCTGAAATCTTAGCCCTTGGAAACAAAAACTTATGCTCATTTCAAGACTCAGCTGTGCTAGACCATGCCATGCTAAACTCATAAAAATAAGGTCTACCTTGCTCATAGTGAACCTAAAAAGAGCATATCAGGATTTATTTGTTTTACTTTCTTGTATGCTAAAATTAGGGGCAGCTAGGTGGTACAGTAGATATAGTACCAGGCCTGAAGTCAGGAAGACTCATTTTCCTGAGTTCAAATCTGGCCGTAGATACTTACTAGCTATGTGACCCTGGGCTAGTCACTTAACCCTGTTTGCCTCAGTTTCCTAATCTGTGAAATGAGCTGGAGAAGGAAATGGCAAACCATTCCAGTATCTTTGCCAGGAAAATCTCAAATGGGGTTATGAAGAGTCTGACATGACTAAAACAAATGTACAAAGAGAAAATGTTAAAATTAATTTTACAAATACAGCATCCCCCTTTCCCCTAGAGGAGAGCAAAACAGAACAATGCCCATCTTCCATTAGAGCTACTGACCCTTTTATTTCTCGGCCCCTTGTAGCTTGTGACAGAGCATCATACTGGATTTGAATGGACTTCCCCCTAATTTTTACTAGCACAGAACCAAATACAATACAATGGACTTTCAATTATCCAGAAAGCTTCATTTTAGTTAGTTTTAAGTTCCTTTTTCTACCAATCCTTTGGCAGAAGTGAAGGCAAAGGATGTATATGACTTTGAGGTCAAAGGTTCTCATATGTCATGAAGGATTTCATTCCATGGGGGATATTGTTGGGAGATATTTCACATTTCTGGCTCATGTTCTCCACCCAGAAAATCTAACCTTATATATGACATCATTTAATAAATCGTTACTAAGTCTCCTTAAAAGCACAGAATTCAGAAAGCTGAAAAAAAAGTCGAAACCTCATTTTTAGGTCAAAACAAAATAAATCAATCTAATAACATCAGAGCTTAACTATCAATGAACAACCTTTTCAGGGGACCTGTAGTATCATTGATCACTTGGTCATGCAACTCCTAGCAAAGGTTGACTCTTAAGAGCTCTTAACCATTCTCCCAGAACTCACTATTTGACAAAAACTGCTGAGAAAACTGAAAAATAGCATGGCAGAAACTAGGCATAGATTAACATCTTACTGTATACCAAAAATAAAGTCAAAATGGGTACACGATTTAGATATAAAGGCTGATACTATAAGCAAACTGGGAGAGCAAGAAATAGTTTATCTATCAGTTTTATGGAGAACAGAAGAATTTATGACCAAACAAGAGACAGAATATTATGAAATGCAAAATGGATAATTTTGATTACATGAAATTGAAAAGTTTTTGCACAAACAAAGCCAATGCAACCAAGACTAGGAGGGAAGCAGAAAACTGGGAAATAATTTTTATAACCAGTGTCTTTGATAAGGGTCTCATTTCTAAAATATGTAGAAAACTAAGTCAAATTTATAAGACTACATGTCATTCCCCAATTGATAAATGGTCAAAGGATATGAACAGGCAGTTTTCAGAGGAAGAAATTAAAGTTATTTATAGTCATATGAAAACATGCTCTAAATCATTATTGATTAGAGAAATGCAAATCAAAACAACTCTGAGGTACCACATCACACCTGTCAGATTGGCTAACATGACAAAACAGGAAAATGATAAATGCTGGAGAAATGCATTGTTAGTGGAGTTGTGAACTGATCCAACCATTCTGGAGAGCAATTTGGAATTATGCCCAAAGGGATATAAAAATGTGACTACCCTTGGACCCAGCAATACCACTTCTTGGTCTGTATCTCAAAGAGATCACACAAATGGGAAAAGGACCCACATGTATAAAAATATTTATAGAAGATCTTTTTGTTGTGGCAAAGAATTGGAAATTGAGAGGATGCCCATCAGTTTGGGAATGGTTGAACAAGTTGTGGTATATGAATGTAATGGAATACTATTGTGCTATAAGAAATAATGAGCAGGCAGACTTCAGAAAAACCTGGAAAGACTTATATGAACTGATGCTGAGTGAAGTGAGCAGAACCTGGAGAACATTGTGCATAGTAAAAGCCACATTATGTGACGACTAAGGTGAGGGATGGCTCACAGTGAAGTTCCCTCATTAGTCTCCCTGCTACCCTCCTTCCTCTCTCTTGCACTCTGCCTGAGTGTGAGAGATGGCCTGCAGTGCAGTTCCCACAGGCCTAAGTTTCGTGCCTCCAGAAAGCCTTGAGTTAAGTTTCCATTTTACCCCGATAAGCTTCTATTTCTCCAGCACCACGTCAGCATGGGTGGGGGAGCTTGGTGCCTGGTTGCTCCTACTTTCTAGTACACATATGCATCTAGTCAAACATGGGCATGTTTGCTTCTATTGGGGATTAGCTGTTGCATTTAGAATGTACATCCTGAGCATCCAGTCAAAGGAGAAAGGGGTAAGAGAGTGGGAGGGGGCATCGAGTTAGGGGTTAAAAAGCCAAGGCTGTGGCTCCCAACTTGTACTCTCCTGGCCGGCAATGGTGACTAGGGGCAGTACCCTTTCTCATGAGAAACAATAAACTCCTTTCTGCTTTCAAGGTATCTAGGTCTTTGTTTTTATTTTGAGTGGTGGTCTCTGTCCCACACACTAACTTTCATAGACTTTCCTCTTCTTAGCAATGCAAGGATCTAAGACAACTCCAGAAGATTCATGATGGAAAATACTGTCGGCATCCAGAAAAAGAATTATGGAGTCTGAATACAGATCGAAGCATATTATTTGATCTCTCTCTCTTTCTCCCCCCCCTTATTTCTTCTTTCTCATGGTTTCTCCCATTGGTTCTAATTCTTCTTTACAATATGACTAACATGCAAATTAAAAAAAAAAAAGAACCGTTCTCCCAAAGATCTCCATGGCATTCAGTAGGTGGCCACTGGAGTTGCTCTTTCTCTAGCAGTCTACCACTCCTAAAATGATATTGCCAATCTCTCCCCCTGGTGCTCCTTTGCCTGTAGTTCTCCAAAGCCCCCAGAAGGCGGTGCCACCAGTTCATTTTCCAAAAGGCATTGAGGCAAGGCTCTCAGTATAAGGCGAATTGTGGTGGAAGCATATGAACGGTGTGAGGGTCTGGGTGGGTAGTACTGAATGTATATAAGAATTTGTCTCTCTTAGTGGCATTACAGCTTAATTTCCGAGCCAGACCATGGTGCCTCTAGCCTTCAGCTTTGCCTTTTGTTCATGTCAACTTCTGGCCTTACAATAGCTTACCCAAGTTTGTTCTGTAATCTTCAAATAGGTCTCTGTCATTGACACAGGGTTAGGTCAGAGGGAATCCAGTCTCATGGTCTTCCCCTCAGCTCCAGGGTGATGTTTCTGGGCCTTTGCATAGGCCCTCTCCTCATGCCTGGAATGGATTCACTCCTCATTCCAACTCTAAGAATACCTTTTTTTGTTCTAAATTCAGCTCTAACATTACCTCCTGCACAACTACTTCCTTAATTCCCTTAGTTGCTAGTGCCCCCCCCTTCATTTTATATATTTTGTATATGTTTCATATAAGCTTATTTTTTATTTATGTATGTGGATAACATGTAGTCTCCCATGATAGACTTGTGATCTCCTTGAGGGTGGGGACTGTTTCAATTTTGTCTTTGTACCATCAGCACTTAGCAGAGTTACTAGCATACATTAGGCATTTAATAAATGCTAGTTGATCAGTTTAATTAATCTCCTACTTCAGTAATTTCCACAGGTCTAGACATCTGATAAAAATGTTGAGAGGGAAGATGGAGGAGAGGAAGAGAAAGTAAAGAGAAAAGAGAGAGGCTATGCAGGTAAAGGACCAGGGATTTAGCTACCTCTGAGCCCCAGGTAATCTCTTCTTCCTCTAGCCTCTGAGAGGACTACTCTTTTTACTGTTCATATACCTACTAGTTAGAGTATTAGGCTAGGAGTCAGACAAACCTAAGTTCAAATCTAGCTTCAGATACTTTCTCATGGTGTGACTCTGGGTAACTCACTTCTTCTATTTTCTTCAGTTTCCTCAATGGTAAAATGGGGATAATAACAGTACCTACCTCTTAGGGTTACTGTGAAGATCAAATGAGATCATATTTGTAAAGAGCTTAGCACAGTACTAGACATGTGTTAGGCATTTAATAAATGCCTTATCCCCTCCTCCCTCCTTTGCAGCTTTTCATATACTGCCCTATATTGCAGTGGATTTGTCTGACAAACGTGTAATAAGAACTTACTAATATGAGGTGCTAAGTTAAATGGAGTGGGATGGGATACAGATACAAAAAAACCCCCACCAACATATAGGCCCTACTTTGGAGGAGTTTGTTGGGTGAAACACTATGTACACATTTAAATACAAAATATGTAGATTGTAAACTTCTGGAGACCAAAGGCTGTATCGTGTGTTTCTTTGGTATAGCACCTAACACACGATAGAGTGAATTATTCAGTTGGGAAGCAGGAATTTAGGTGATTAAAAGAACTCTAATTAGCTTCGGATGGTAAGGGAAGTTATTCCTAGGAACACAAGCTTTGAGTGGGGAGGACTCGCTTCCTTCTCATAGTGGTAAGTTCTCTCTCACTAGTACAACTCAATTTCCTTGTTCATCCCAAGGCCTCTTAACTGCAGAGTCCTGGAGCCAAGGGATCCAGGCCTCAGGTCTTTCCTCATCTCCTTTGCTTCTGTGGGCAGGGTGCTGCTCTAGTCCTCTTCTCTGGGTGAGGAGCTGTCCTCTCAGAACACTGGCTTCTATACCTTCACTCCACCCGGGGTCAAGTTGTCCTCCTGTGACACTGCTTGTCACTTCTCCCAAATAATAGGTTAAAATATTCCTGGTTACAGCTCTGATGTCATCTTATGTGCCTGCATGCTGATGTCCCAAGCTGAGATTCCCTTGACATCAGCACTTCCTAATTACCCCTGGTGGGCAGGAGCTTGATTTACCACATGAGAATCAACATGAATGCAGCCTGGGGAGGAGGCAGGCACGAAAATGGATGCAACCTTAATGACGAATAATTGATTAACTTCCTACAACACCCCTGTGTAACGGGGGTGGGGGTGAGTGGGTGGCTGAATTACTCATTCAATCAACATGTATTTATTAAGCACTTATTATGGATAAGCAGTATGGTGAGCGTTGGAAATACAAAGACAAAAATAAACGTCTGGATCCTCAAGGAACATACATTTTTGGTTTTGCCAGTCAATAAATATTTACTAAGTACCAGCTACATACCAAATACTATGGTAAACATTGGATAAAAAGAAAGGTAAAAAAAAATGTTTCTGCTCTTAAGAAGCTCACCACCTAATGGAGAAGACAACAGGCCCACAACGATGTACAAACAAGATATAACAGGATAAATTAGAAATAATAAACAGAGGAAAGCACTAGAATTAAGTGGAATTGGGAACAAACATTTGTTGAAAGCCTAATACGTTCCAAGCACTGGAAATGCAAAGATGAAAATGAAACTCAAAGAGCTTATATTATACTTGGGGGAAACATGTACAGATACAAATATGTGAACTATAGAAAGAGCAAACAGAATCATCTGCAGTTATGTGACAAAAAAGATGGAGGACCAAACATTGTCTTTGATCCTCACAACCTTCAAATGTTTCTAAAATAGGAGTTATGTGCAAAAGACAAAGCCTCTTTAGCTTTATCTTTAGGATCTAGGCCACTAAGAACCCTAACATGTCAAAAACCCAATCAACTAATAGCAGAGAAGGCCAATTTCTAATTCTTAATACTCATTCATCATTCACTCCACCACTGTCCACCACGCTTTGGTAGGTATGTAGAAGCCAACCCACAGGCTTGCAATAAAACTCAAATCTACCTACCCCCTCACCCCTCCCACGTCCTAGTGCCACTGAACCTAAAGGCAGAAGCTCATTCTGGTTGGGACTGCAGTTGTTTGTGCTGCAAGAGTGCTAGCAAACTGAGGAACAGAGAAAACTGAGCTGGGGTGCCACAGTGTATATGGATCCACCAGGCCTGCCAGACACTGGGCCCAGCATCCAGCTGGGGAGAGGAATATACATTTTAAAGGAATATACATTTAAAGCTATATACACATATATGTAGTATACACACAGAGAGAGAGAGAGAGAGAGAGAGAGAGAGAGAGAGAGAGAGGAGGGAGAGTGTGTGTATACATACATATAGAATATACAGAGAGTGTATGAACCCATAATGTATGCATACATATATGTGTGCCTGGACATATAGCATGCATGCACACTTATATTACTATATATGCATATGTGTATATTTGTGTGTATACATGTTTTTGCATATGGTATCTGCAGTATATATAGAGTATGTATAAAATGCACATATTATATATGTGTACACATGTATATATAGTATGTGGTATATATATTATATATAGTTTGTATGAGTACATGCATCATGTATACATATATGTGTCTACATATGCTATATGTACTATATACATACTCTGGGCAACTAGGTGGTGCAGTGGGTAGAGTGCTGGGCCTGAAGTCAGGAAGATTCATCTTCCTGAGTTCAAGTCTGGCCTCAGACATATACTTGCTAAGTGACCATAGGTAGGTCATTTTTCCCTGTTTGCCTTAGTTTCCTCATCTATAAAATGAGCTGGAGAAGGAAATGGCGAACTACTGAAGTGACTCTGCCAAGAAAACCCCAAATGGGATCATGAAGAAGTGGACGTAATTGAAAAATGATTGAACAACAATAGTACGTACTCTATATATTCCACAGAAACACACATCCATATACACACATGTATGTACGTATATTTTTATATATATATATATATACATGCATATATGTATATAGATGTGTAGACATTATGTATACAGCATGAATACAAGGCAGTCTGAGGAGAGACAATATTAGCATGTAAGAAAATCAGAACAGGTTTCATGTAGAAAGTGGCGCTTGAGATGAATCTAGCAGGAGATTAGGGATTCTGAGACATGGCAGCAAGGAAGGTGTGCATTTCTGGAACAGGGTCAGCCAAGGCAAAGGTATGGAGGTGGGAAATGAAATAGGGTATGTGCAGAGCAGCCAGCAGGCCAGTATGATTGGGGGGAAAACAAACAAACAAACAAACAAACAACAACAAACTTTCTTGTATAAATGGAGGCAATAAGCCACATAATGTGTGGCTAGCAAAAAGCAGACACAAAGCAAGGTTTCCTCATGCTGGAGTCACGCACTAACTCACCAGACTTCTCCAAAGAGCTGTCTTCCAATATCAAAATACCTTTCACTGCATTTGAAATCTAGGCACCCTGAACAACATTGACATGATCACAACAGCACTCTTTATCATATAAGAAATTGATTGTTCCTTAATGTTCCTTAACACTCTGTAAGGAGAAGCTCAACCATGTTCCCTACATACAGTTTGTATAATATGAAGAATGGAAAGCTTTCTGTTGTGGAATTTACATTTTTTTATTACAGCACTGTGACATCCATTACCTTCTAGTCTTTAGCCTGAAGTAAGGCAAATAGCTATTTCTTAAATTTATGGAAACATTTTTTGACAAGTATTCTTACCAGAGGAGTTCTTAAGTTGTTTTATGGTCTACTCTCCTTGGGAGATAATCAGGCTAAAGAATATGGAGGTTCATTCTGATGAGTAAGGGAGAAAGTTTCTTCCATGGGTCATTTAGGCAACACTAGTTCTTTTTACTAAAAAGTCCAGATACTGTAATCTCAGCTTCAATTTTTGTTATAAATACTGAATTAGTCGTTGGCAGAAACAAGGATTAACCAACATTTTCTCATTTTCATTTGCTTGGCCTATCTGTAGGGTGTTTGGAACTGCACTAAGATTTTTGAGACATCCAGACATCATTGTTAGCCTAACATCATTTTGAAATTAATTATAGTTATAATTTGAATAATTATCACTAACACTTGGGACCTAATGAATTAAAAACAGAATGTCAGAGTCATAAATACAGTTGTACTCACCCCAAGGCCTCAAAGAAAGATCTTTAGGCTGCACCATCTCTCTTAGCAGCCCATCCTGTTTTCAGACAATTCTAATTGTTAGGAGCTTGTTCTTGACACGGGGACTAAACCTGACTATCTGTATCTTCTACTCATTTCTCTAATTTCTGCTCTCTGGAACCAAGTAGAAAAAGTTAAAACCCGTTTACACTAACAGCCCTTCAAATATTTAAAAACAGCTACCAACCATTTTTCTTTCTTTTACGCCACAACTCTATATTTTTTAGCTTAAACACCCTACAATTTCTTCAGCTTTTCTGTGCTGATAGAATATAATCTTGAGAGCTAAGACTGTAATTAAAAAAATCTTTGTATCCCTAGTGCCTTGCACAATGCCTGGAACATAATGTGTGTTTAGCAAATGTTTAGGAATTATTGATAGATGGTGCAGTTTCCATTTCTGCCATGATCTATTGGTGCCAACCTGTAGGCACACTTCACTTTATCCGTATCTTTCCTAAGCATTGGTTCCCAGATGTGGTCCAACCAGGGCAGAGCATAGCAGAACTATCATCTCCTTCATTCTGGAAATGACATTTCTATTAATGCAGCCTAATTCCTGTTAGCTTCTTTTCTTCTAGTGTTATATCCCTCCTTTGACTCATTTCGGACTTGCAGTCCATCAAAGCTTCTATGACTTCCTCCCCACTATTGCCTAGACAAATTAGTTTCTAACTATGACATCCCTTAGTTGTGCAGTTGATTATCTAAACTCATGTTCAAGAGCAAAGTAGAACTTAACATTTTTTTTCTTTTAAACTTTATTTTATTCATCCTATCATTCTAGCCTATCATTAACTCATTGGATCTTCACTCTCTCCTCTAATGTGTTAGAGATCCTTCCCAGCTTTGTGTCTTCTGCATATTTGATAAGAACAACATATATACTTGTATTCAGGTCATTGAAAAATTTAACCGTACAAGGCCAAAGATAGACACCAGAGGAAACTACACTAAATATGTTCCTCTCAGTTGACGTTAATCCATTAGTAGCTTCTCTTCGGGTCTGAGAAGTCAACCAATTCTAAACCTACCCCAAATTTGCTATCATCAAGCCACCACTAGTCTGTCTGTTTACAAGGATAATATGAGATTTTTTTTTGTTACTGCTAAAAATCTAGTTCTTTACCATATTTTTGCTATCCTCTGATCTGTCAGTCTAGTTATTATGTTTAAAAAAAGGAGGCAGAATTATATTAGTTTGGCATAACCTCTTCTTGAAATGATTCTTATTTTATTTCATAAAATTATTTTGGAAAATCTCTGATTTGCCTTTTGCTTTGAGAAAAATCATGTTCTCCTTGTGTAGGATGATTATATTAGTCCCTGTTGTGTAGTAAAGAGGTTATAAGCTTGGGTAAGGAGCTAATTGAGCATTTATAACTCTTGGCTTAAAAACTTTTGTCATTAACTTACATATATATTTGTATATAACTTACAGACATATATGCAAATGTGTGTGTGTGTGTATGTCTGTGTGTATCTACATATGTATATCTTAATCAGGTGGGTTGGGGGCAAGTATTAGGAGCAGGAGGAGAAAGAAAGAGGAGGAGTCATGAAAGGAATCACACCTTGCAGGCAGAAGAAATAAAACAATTAATGTGAAGAAGAAAGGGTAGAGATTGAGATGGAACTTGAGGAGAGAAACACGGTGTGGTCATCATTCATAGAACTGGTTCTAATATGTACTATACATACATACCTAACACAGACATTTGGGATAGAGGCTGGACTTGTGATTTTATTGGGATGTGGAAATCCTAGGTAAGAAAAGTCCTTCTACCAATGCTGTAGTTTCTCTCTAGCTTATGGTCTTAGAGAGTTTCTTAGAGCATTAAGAGGTTAGTGATATGCTAAGGCTCACACAGCCAGTATATCTCAGAAGTGTGATATGAACCCAAATCTGTTCAGCTTTCTATCCACTGCACCATGTTTCCTCTCAGGACTAATGTTCCAGATGGATAATGAATTTGACTCAGAAAATAGAAACAACACAGGCCAGATTATATTTGGGAAACTGCTGGGTTTGTAATGACTTCAAGCTTCTCCTTGAAAAAAAGGCCCACCTTTTAAATATCAATATTTTTCTTGTGATACTATATAGGCTGTGAATCCTGAATATTATGTTTAACACAGAATTAAGATTATGGGTTTACAGAGGGCAGTCAAAAGGGGCAGGCTGGGCATTAGTATCTTGAACCATATTACTGATGAAGAACTATACAGGGAGTGTTGGCGTAGAGAACGTCACGAGAGAAACAAATAACCAGGAAAGGAGAAGCAAAAAGGGAAAGAGAAAGGAGACTTAGATGTAGAACAACTCTTGGGGTCCCAATATGGATTTCATCTTAATTTGTGATGCCACCCCTCCCCTCTACCAGTTGATCTGAAAGTTCCCCAGGCAGGATTCCAGACTATTTGATGAGAGAGGAAGCATGCAATGCTAATTGTTACATAGCAGAGTAGGAGTGTATCTTACTATCCTGGCATCCTCTAAGAAGTTATAACATTGTGGGAAGTTGATAGTGAGTAAGTTATTAGTCAGAGGTATTAAAACAGATGCCGTACAAGAAATGGGGAAGTAGTCTAAAACAGCTGTAGTAATTCCATTGTCACTTTCTAATTTATTTAACAGCTATTTGTTGCAAGCCCATTAAGGGGGTACAGTCTATGGAGAGAGATACTAAAAAAGGAGAAGACACACTCCTCACTTGATAGGATTTTACACTATAGATGGTGAGACAAGTCAGAGAAGAAGGAAGTCAGTGTGGGTTAAAGTTAGGAGATCTTCCTAGCGGTGAGATTTGACTCAAACCTGTAAGGAAAGGGAAGATTCAGCCTCTGAGAAGACACAGCATTGTGGAATCATAGATTTAGACTAGGAAGGACTTCAGAGGTCAACGCTCCCTTCTTTGGGAGACTTAATTCCTCAGCTTTGGCTGAACTATCCTGATTAGTAAATGAGTTCAAACCCCACTAACCGTAACTATATCTAGCCACACTTCATATCCAATTAAGCTTGTTTACCCCAGGTATTTTACCTCCTACTCTGTCACCACATTTGTATTCTCTGCCTCCTTCCTGCCCCCACAAACTTTGCCCCCTTTGTTTTGGGAACAGTAATTAAATCAATACTGTCATTGCTTCTAGAAAAGGCATTGCAACGGACTCTTGTTTGGCTCCACTCACCATCCTTGTGACTACTCAGATAAAAAGCTTCCTACTTTGGATAACATTTCTTGATGTGTTTCCCCCACAATCCCATTAGAATATAAGTTTCTTGAGGGCAGGGACTATCTTACTTTTGTTTTTGTATCCACAATGCCTAGCACAGTGTCTGGCATTTAAAAATAGTACCTTATTTTTTCCCCAAATATCATGTCAAGACAATTTTTAGCTGAATGTTACAAGATTTTGAGTCCCAAATTTTTCTACCTCCCTCCTTCCCTTCCATCTTCCGAAAATGATAGGTAATTTGATATAGGTCATGCCCCTGCTATCTCATAAAACATTTTCACATTAGTCACAGTTGTGAAAGAAGAAACGGATAAAAAGGATAAAAACAAAAAAAAGATTAAGTGAAAAAATTATGCTTTGATCTGCATTCAGAGCCCATCAGTTCTTTATCTGGATGTGGGGAGCATTTTTCTTCATGGGTCCTTTGTACTTGTCTTGGATCATTGTGTTGCTGAGAAGAGCTCGGTCATTCACAGTTCATCATCAAACGATATTGCTGATACTGTGTGCAATGTTTTCCTGGTTCTGCTCATTTCACTTTGCATTAGTTCATATGTCTTTCCAAGTTTTTCTGAAATCTGCCTATTCATTTCTTATGGCACCATAGTATTCCATTACATTCATATACCACAGCTTGTTCAGCCATTGCCTAATTGATGGGTATCTTCTCAATTTCCAATATTTTGCCATCATAAAAAGGGCTGCTAAAATATTTTTGCACACGTAGGTCCTTTTCCCTTTTTTATGATCTCTTTGGGATACAGACCTAATATTGGCATTGCTGGATGAAAAGGTAGGCATAGTTTGGTTGCCCTTTGGGCATAGTTCCAAATCATTCTCCAGAATGGTTGGATCAGTTCACAACTCTACCAACAACGCATTAATGTCCCAACTTTCCCACATCCTCCCAAACATTTATAATTTTCCTTTTTTTGTCATGTTAGTCAATCTGATAGGTGTGATGCGGTACCTCAGAGTCGTTTCAATGTGCATTTCTCTGATCAGTAGTGATTCAGAGCACTTTATATGTCTATAGATAGCTTTGATTTCTTCATCTGAAAACTGCCTGTTCATATCCTTTGACCATTTATCAACTGGGGAATGGCTTTTAGACTTAAAAATTTGACTCAGTTCTTTATATATTTGATAAATGAGACACTTTATCAGAGACTCTTTCTGTAAAGATTGTTTCCCAGCTTTCTGCTTTCCTTCTAATCTTGGCTGCACTGATTTTGTTTGCATAAAAGCTTTTTAATTTAAAAAAATCAAAATTATCTGTTGTACATTTTTAATGCTCTCTGTCTCTTATTTGGTCATGAATTCTTCCACTCCCCAGATCTGACAGGTAGTTGCTATCCTAATTTGTTTATGGTGTCACCTTTTATGTCTAACTCATGCACCCATTTTGACCTTACCTTGGTATATGGTGTGAGACGCTGGTCTATACCTCGTTTGCATCCTATTGTTTTCCCAGGGGTTTTTGTCAAATAGTGAGTTCTTATCCCAAAAGCTGGGGTCTTTGGGTTTACCAAATAGTAGATTACTATGGTCATTGACTACTGCATCTTCTGTATCTAATCTGTTTCACTGATCCACCACTCTATTTCTTAGCCAGCACCAGATTTGATGATTACTGCTTTATAATGTAGTTTGAGATCTGGTATTGCTAGGCCACATTTCTCTGCATTTTTTTTTACTTAATTCCCTTAATTTTCTTGATCTTTTGTTCTTCCAGGTGAATTTTGTTATTATTTTTTCTAGCTCTATCAAACAATTTTTTGGTAGTTTGATTGTTATGGCAATGAATAAATAAATTAGCTTAAGCAGAACTGTCATTCTTATCATTTTGGCTTGGCCTGCCGATAAGCAAGTGATATTTTTCCAATTGTTTAGATCTGACTTTATTTGTGTGAAAAGTGTTTTGTAATTGTGTTCTTATAGTTCCCGGGTTTGTCTTAGCAGGTAGACTCCCAAGTATTTTATATTGTTTACAGTTATTTTAAATGTAACTTCTTTTTCTACCTCTTGCTGCTGGGCTTTGTTGGTCATATAAATAAATGCTGGTGATTTCTGTAGTTATCTTATATCCTGCAATGTTGCCGAAGTTGTTAATTATTTCAGGTAGTTTTTCAGTTGATTTTCTAGGGTTCTCTGAATATACCACCATATCATCTGCAAAGAGTGATAGCTTTGTTTCCTCATTGCTTATTCTAATTCCTTCAATTTCTTTTTCTTCTCTTATTGCTATAGTTAATATTTCTAATGCCATATTGAATAGCAGTAGTGATAATGGGCATCCTTGCTCCACTCCTGATCCTACTGGGAAGGCTTCTAGCTTATCCCCATAACAGACAATACTTGGTGATGGGTTTAGATAGATACTGCTTATCATTTTAAGGAATGGTCCCTTCATTCCTATGTTCTATAGTGTTTTTAATAGGAATAGGTGCTGTATTTTGTCAAAAACTTTTTCAGCATCCATTGAGATTGGTTTTGTTATTGATATGGTCAATTATGTTGATAGCTTCCCTAATATTGAATCAGCCCTGCATTCCTGGTATAAATCTCACCTAGTGATAGTGCATTGTAGATGTTCAATAAATGTGCATTCATTCATTTCCCTAGTCCAACCTGCTCATTTTATGGCTGAGGAGACTGAAGACTAGGGAACTTAAGTGACATGTCCAAGGTCACACAGGTATTAAGTATGGGAATTTGAATGAAAGTTGGATGAGAAGGAAAGGGTTGTATTAAAAAGATTAGGAACAAATAGTTGAAGGTCTCCTGAATAGAATACTAGGTGGTAAATTGTTTTATATTCCTTTCACCTTAGTGATAGCCAGCTTATGGCTAAAAAAAAAAAGCTGTATTCTTAAGTATCAAGAAGAAAGTCTCCTTCATTCAATCAACAGCAGTTATTTTTATTGAAAAATCAAAATAATCTTCTCAAATCTCTTCTTTATGTTTGCTTTATGTTATATATAGGCCAGCACAAAATTAGGAAGGACTTTTTGAATGCTAGGCTAAAATTTTGGATTTGATCTCTAGATAACAAAGAATCATGAGATTTTATTTGTTTATTTGTTTAAACAGGAGAGTGATATGAAGATTCATCTACTGGCCATCTGCAGGATAGATTGGAAGAAGAGATTAGAGACAGGAGGCAGGAGTAAGGAGAACCTATTTATCCTACTTGCAGTTGTTTAATGGAAATAATGAAAGCTCCCACAAGGCTAGTTGAAGAACTTGGAGATTCCATGTAGGAACTCAAGGAGGTGGCTAATGTAAATAAGGAAGTTGAGAAGAGGCCAAAATATGGCTTTGCTATTTGTTACCTGTTTGACCTGGGATAAGTAACAACCCCTCTGTGCCTCACTTTCCTCATCTGTAAAATGAAAGAGTTGGCTGAGTTGACCACTAAAGTCTCTTAAAACTCTATTTCCATGAACTTGTGATCCTGCTTTTCATTCCGAGACTAGGGTAAGAGGTGATTCAGCTTTTCTTTGACCTTTAAAATGCAATTTCTCTGAAATACTTTTTTGTGACTTCCTCCTTCTTAGATCTCAAAGCATCTCATAACATTAGTATTAGTTCAAATACTGGCCTAAATGACTTTCTACAATTTGTAAACCAGCTAGATCCACAGCTGATAGGGAAGCTTCCTTCTTTCCTAGCCTTTTATTTTTAAATGGAAAAAAAATTTAAATATAAAAAAGTTTTCTTTTATATTGTGAATAAGAATAATTAACAAAACTTTCAATATATAAAAAAACAGGAAAGAGGATTAAATAAGAAACTGAATTTTTGTTGCACATAATTTGTTGCTTTTATTAAGTGTGAACACAATACATATAACTTAACAAAGTAGTAACAACATCGTTCTATCTATTTATATCCTCTTTTTGCATTCCTTTTTGTTTTGGGGGCTTTGTAAATATTGTAACAGTTATTCACCAAAGGAAAGATTTTTCCATTCTTTGTTTCTCAATGCCTGACTGCCTAAATCTATTTAGGACAGAAGACGTAGACTTATTAATATAGATGAAATAGAATATATTTAGGATAGTTGCCTCACTCTTTTTCTGATCAAAGCTGAGCCTTATTGTATCTTTCATTGCTCTGACCTCACTGGGCAAAGTAGGTAGTGAGGTAGGAGAAACTGAGGTACTGGCAGATTTCTTTAGTTCTCAAGAAGACAGGGAATGAGCAGTACTTAATCTGGAGCCACATAAGGAGGGTCATGGAATCTTTTTCTTTTCCTGCCTCATTAGTAAGAATCAGTGGTAGGAATTTGTGAAGGGACTATTGAGATTGGTTGAGGCAGCTGATGACAGTGTCTAAGAATTAATGGGAGAAATTTAAGGGGGATTTCTGAGATTAAAAAGGAATTTTGTTTTTTTAGAGCTTTAAATAGCTTGGAGAAGAAAGTTTCCCATGGTGGGACCTTAGACTTATTATAGAAAGAAAGGCCAGTGAAATTTGGAATTTGGGAGGAATTGTGAATTAGGGAACATTTAGGATCATAGATTTAGAGCTCAAAGATAACACAGAGGATATTTAATTCAACCCCTTCATTTTACAGATGAGGAAATTGAGGACCAGAGAAGATGTGACTTCTCTAAGGTCATACAGGTAGTAAACAGCAAAATCAGTATTTGAACCCCAGACCTCTGGCTCTTAGTACAGTGCTCTTTCTATTGGATAAGATTGGCAGAGGGGATGGTAGCTATTCTAGTGACAGTCTTCTAGAAAACGTTATACTATCCTTACTAAAATTTCCAAGGTTGGGTTCTAGTTTCCTATCCTGCTTCCTATGAGTTTAAAGAATGTCTGGATAGCAGGATAACCTCTTAAAAATAGTAGTGAATTGTACTAAAAGAATCCCAGGTCTTCAATTTGGGACTGCAACCTTAGAGGTCATCTAGTCTAACCCCCTTACTTTAAAGATGAGGAAACTGAGGACCAGAGTAGTTAAGTAACTTGTCCAAAGTCACGCAATAAACAGCAGTCAGTATTTGCACCCAGTCCCTCCAATATTAAATACAGCCTTCTCCACTCTACTTTCATTTCAGGTTATAGAGGTAGAATCACAAAAGATAGTTAAAAGCAAAATATTTGCTCAGGCCTTTCACCAGCTCCAGATGCTCCATCTGTAATTCTACCACATTTGTTGTTTTCCAATCTCTTTCAATTACCTGGTAAAATGCAGAGTCAGGGAAATCTGAGAAGTACCAAAGCATAAATCATAAAATTAATGATCAGTCCAGATTTCTAAACAGCCTGGGGAAGCACATGATATGCAATATGAAAAAAAAATAAAAACTACAAATAGAAACACCATTGTAAAAATGCTTTTACTCCAGTTCTTCCCTTCCTATTCTAGGAGGAAGCACCGCACCATGTGTTACTTAGGGAAAGATTCCTTCTCCAGGTTGTCCATTGAGTTTGAGGTTATTCTGGTTGAAGCAAAGAACCACTTTCCCACAGTTGGTAGCAAATTCCACTGGTTCCAGGATTTCCAACATTGTTTTAGTATAACATAGAGGGACTTTGGGAAGCCAAGATGGCAAAGTAAGCAGTAAATTGCTGTAACTCTCCCATGTTCACTTCCTAACAACCATAAAATAGTGCCCCAAAACAAATCCTGGAACAGCAGAACCAGCAAAAAGATGGGGTGAAACAATCTTTTAGCCCAAGAAACTTGGAAGATCAGCCAGAAAAGTCTGTCTCACTCAAGTAAAAGAGGAACACAGTCCAGAACAAGAAACATCCCAGCAAGCGAGCAGGAAGCCCCATGTCAGCAAACCAGTGGGAGATCCTGAGCCCCAGTGCAGTGTAGTAGGACAATGCCAACACCAAGACCTCCCAGTGCCTCAACAGCCAGGGGAACTGGCAGACTCCAGCTCAGTGAACCTCCACCTGGAGCATAGCTCCAGGCAAACAGGCAACCTCCAGTGGCCAGACCATCATCTGCTTCAGCATAGCTCCAGACAAAAAGATAGAGCCAACTCTATGGGTGCCTAAGCAAGCAGGCAGCTGATTAGCATAGCCCCAGGCAAACAGGAAGCTTCTAGAAGCCAGCCAGCCAAGTGCTTCAGTGTAGTCCTGGGGAAATGCAGAAACATCCCACCAATCTCAGTACATGCCAGACACCAGCACTAGGACCTCAGTTCAGGTAAGTTGCCAGATCCCTACGTCCTCTAGCAGTGCCAGCTATCCCCACCCCCGTCCTACCCCCTCACTGGAGCACCACACACTAAGGGTCTCCCATTGGCCTTAGGGCAACATTGGTGCAACACCAGGTAAATAGGCAGGGCCTAAAGCCCCTGGCACAAGAATCCTGAGATAGTGCCCCTTCCATTCCAGGAGAATAGTTCAAATTTAAAAGAAAGGAAAAAGGCCAAAAAGGATGAGTGAAAAACAACAAAAAAGAATCTGACCATAGAAAGTTACTATGGTGGCAGGGAAGATCAAGACACAAATTCAGAAGAGGACAACAATGTCAAAATACCTATGGGTAAAACCCCAAAGAAAAATGGGAAGTGGGTCTCAAGCCTGGAAAGAACTCATGGAAGAGCTCAAAAAGGAGTTTAACAATCACAAGAGAGGTAGAAGAAAAATTGGAAAAAGAAAAGAGAGTGATGTAAGGAATTTTGAAAAAAGAGTCAACAGCTAGGAAAAAGAAAACAACCACTTAAAAAGCACAATTGGTCAAACGGAAAAGGAAGTACAAAAACTAACTGAGGAAAACAACTTCTTAAAAGTTAGAATCAAAGTGGCTTCCACTTCTGGGAGCCAAGATGGTGGAGTAAAAAGGTAGTTGACCTCACTCTCCCCTATCAACCTCTGAAAACCCAGAAAATATTACCCAGAAACCTTTCAATTTCAATTTCATTGAATAACTATTTCCCCCCCTTAAAGTATTATGCTTATTTTCACTACGTAGGTGATTCTTGATGGTAGTCCTAGCTCCTTTGCCTTTCAGAATATCATGTTCCATGACCTCCAATCCTATAATGCTGAAGCTGCTAAGTCCTATGTAAACCTGATTGTGGCTCCCCAATACTTGAATTGTTTCTTTCTGGCCACTTGCAGTATATTTTCCTTGACCTGATCTGAAATTTGGCTAAAATGTTCCTTGGAGTTTTTATTTTGTGATCTCTTTCCTGAGGTGATTGGTAGATTCATTCAACACCCATTTTGCCCTCTCGTTCCAGGATATCAGGGCACATTTCTTTGACAATTTCTAGAAAAATCCTGTGCAGGTCCTCCTTTTGATTATGGCTTTCAGGTAGTCCAATGATTCTGACATTGTGTCTCCTGGATCTATTTTCCAGGTCAGTTGTTTATCCAATGAGGTATTTTACATTTTCATTGTTTCATTCTTTTGGATTTGTTTGATTGATTCTTAACGTCTTATACAGTCATTAGCTTCCACTTACCTGATTCTAACTTTTTTTCTCTTTTTTAAAATTTTATTATTTTGATTTATCAACAGTCACTTCCATATGCTTTTGAGTTTAAAAGTTTTCTCCCCCTTCCTCCCCACCACCCTCCCCAAGACAGTGCACAATCTGATAAAAGCTATACATTTACATTCCCATTAAACATATTTTCACAATAGTGAAATTGTAAGTAAAAATTAAAACCAATAGGGAGAGCCATCAGAAAGAGGAAACAAAACTCAACAGAAGAGAAAAAAAAAGATGGTGATTCAACTTTCACAGTTATGATTATCTGTGTCTTTTTCTCCATCCTTTCCCCCCCTGTTTATATTTTCTTTCTCCTCTCTCCCTTCCCTCCCTCACCAGAACTTTGCTTTTGACCACCTCCTCCTTCAGTCTCTCCTCCCTTCTGTTATCCCCCTCCCCCCTTGCCCTTCTCCCTCCACCCCTTCTTCTTTCCCTTCCATCCCCCCTCTCTTTTTTTTCCCCTTTTCCCTCCTACTGCCCATAAGGCAAGTTAGATTTCCATACCTAACTGATTATGTTATTCCCTTCTTGAGCCAAATCTGATGACAGCAAGGTTCAAACAATGTTCACCTCCCTCCCTTCTTTCCCTCTGCTGTGATAGGAACTCCAAGCACAGCTGTGCTGACCAAATACCTCCTGGGCTGTGGTTGTGGGTAGAAAAAACTAGCACCAACCTGGTGAGTGCAGTAGGGAGAGGCAGGGACCCTGTTGGCTATGGGCACTTGTAGAAGAGCAGAATCCCTGACTTCAGTTCCAGAGCAGAGAAGACAGCTAAAATTTGCAGCCATAGGAGGGACCACAGGGAGCAAGTTCATTTGTGGGACAGTGTGGTTGGGGGCCCTTGCTGTGGCTTAGGAATGAAGAGGAGAGCCTAAGATTGCTCCCTGAGACAGACCTCAGAAAATAACTTAAGGACCTGAGGCTTAGGGCATCATTCCCCATACTTTGAGACTACAACTTGGTTACACTAATAGCTGCTAAAAACAAAATAAAACAGTAAGTAAATAAATAAAATAAGTAAGCAAAGGAGAAAGGATCCAACCATAGATAGTCACTATGGGATAGAGAAGATCTGGGTTCATATTCAGAGGAAGGTAATGGAGCTAAAAAGACTACTTCTTTTTCAATGAGAAATGTCAAATGGTCCCAAGCACAAAAAGAGTTCTTGGAAAAACTTAAAAAGGAATTTAAAACTAAATAAGAGAGATTGAAGAAAAATTAGAAAAAAAATGAGAGCAATCCAAGAAAATCAAGAAAATTATGAAAAGAAAGTCATCCAACTTGAAATAGAGAATAAAAAGCTTAAGGAAGAAAACAATTCTTCGAAAACTAGAATTGGGCAAGGGGAAGCTAATGATATTGTAAGACACCAAGAAATCATAAAACAAAATCAAAACAATAAGAAAAAAGAAGAGAAAGCAAAACATCTCATCAGAAAAACAAATGATCTGAAGAACAGATTGAGGAGAAATAATGTGAGAATAGTCAAACTGAAAATTATGATAAAAAAGAATCTTGATCAATATTAAAAGAAATCATCAAGGAAAATTGCCCTGAAGTTCTAGAACAAGAAGGCAAAGTAGAAATAGAAAAAAAATCCACTAATAACCACTTGAAAGAGATCCCAGGAGGAAAACTTACAAAAATATTGTAGCCAAGTTTCAAAGCTTCCAGAGTCAGGATAAAATATTGGAAGCAACAACAACAACAACAACAACAACAACAACAACAACAACAATTTAAATATCATGGAGCTACAATAAGGATTACACAAGACCTAGCAGCTACTATGTTGAAGGATCATAGGCCTTGGAATACCATAGAGCAAAAGAGCTGGGGTTATGACCAAGGGTAAGTTACCTAGCAAAGTTAAGAAAAATCCTGAATGAAAAAAAAAATGTACATTTAATGAACTCAAAGACTTTCAGATTTTTGTGACAAAAACCCCAGAGTATAAAGGAAAATTAGACATATGACATTCAGGAGAAATATAAAATAAAGACCAATTATATGGGACTCAATAAGGTCAAATTGTTTACTTTGTGTATGTGCAAATATTAGCAATACTCTCATGATTGTCATCATTATTTGGGTAGTTTGAAAGAAAACTATGGGCTGAGCTGAGTACGATAGGGTGATTTAAAAAAATAAAACTGTAGGAGAGATAAAAAGGAATAATCATCTCCTACAAATGTGGCATAAAAGGAAAAATTGATACAGAAGAAGCTAGTAGGGGGAGAATGGGTAGTGATGGAACCTTACTCTCATCAGGAATGGTTAAAAGAGGGAACAACATATATATCTAGAAGGGTATAAAAGTCTTCTAAATTAAGAAAGAAATAAGAGGTCAATGGAATAGAGTAGAGGGAGAAGATAAGGGAGGGACTCTTTGAGGAGTTGGTAGGTTAAGGAATAGGAGGGCAAGGAAGCAGGTAGAAGTAATGCAGAAGAGTGGGGAGGGTTAGGGTAAATAGAGTGAGAAGGATAATGAGGAAAAACAGGAAGGAGGAAAATACACAAGTAATTGTAGCTTAGAATGTGAATGGGATGAATTTATTCATAAAATGGGAATGAATAGCAGATTAAAAATTGGAATTCACCAAATTTTGCTTTCAGGAAATGTTAAAAAATGAAGAGATACACACAAAGATAAAATAAAAGAGCAGGAGTAGAAGTTAGTATTTACAAAAGCAGGGATAGTAAACATGATCTCAGACAAAGTTAAAATAGATTTAATTAAAAGTGAAAAATAGAGAAACTACACTGTCAGCAACATTATTCAATATTGTTTTAGACCATTTAAAATACCTAGACAGTATAAAATACCTGAGCGTATACCTGCTAAAACAGACAAAGGAACTGTATGAACATAAACATAAAACACTTTTTATACAAATAAACTCAGATCTAAATAAAGTAATATTTATTGTTCATTGGTGGGTAAAGCCAACATAATTTTTAAAATGACAATTTTACCTAACTAATCTAATTATTCAATGTCAACCCAATTAAATTGCTAAAAAAATTTTTACTGAATTAGAAAAAAAATAATAACAAAGTCCATTTGGAAGAATAAAAGTTCAGGAATTTTAAAGAAACCAGGGGAAAAAAAAGATGTAAAAGAAGTAGATTCAGCAGTATCAGACCTTAAACTGTATTATAAGGTGACAGCATTTTCAAAGTGGAAAAAGGATAATTTTGATTACTTTAAGTTAAAATGATTGTGTATAAATAAAACCTATGTAGCCAAGAATAGAAGGAATGCAGAAAACAACAACTTTCATAGACAATCCCTCAGATTGGATATGATTGGGTTGGAATATTGCCGTGGTATACGAAATGAGCCGGTTGATTTATAAAAGCATGGAAATACTTGGACTTAAGAAGGAAGATGCTATCCACCTTCAGAGAAACAGATGATAGAAGGAAATAAGCATAGTATGGTCTTACATATATGTGTATATATACATATATGTGTGTATACAATACACACACTTAATTATAGCCTTATTTCGGGTGGTGAGGGGAGAGAGGGGAAAAATAAAGTAAAAAGTACAAAGCAGAGAACAAAAGAAAACCAACAAGAAAGCAAAGCTGGGCAGCTTTGAAAACAATGTGTAGTATTTATAAATTTTCTTGAAATGGAAATTTATTGTTTTATACTAAATCTTCTCTTATGATGTACTGTCTACATGATATTTGTTCTTTTCTCATTTTGCATTTGTTTAAAATAATTAAAAATTGCAAAAAAATATTGTACCACTAATATTATAGCTAGAAGAATATACAAAGACAGGGTGGATAGGTATAAGGTGAATTTGAGGGAATGACATTGAAAAACTGAGAGATGAGAAAGAGGAGTACACTGGGCACAGAATGAAGGGAAGAGGCAGAATGGGGTAAATTATTTTATATGAAGAAACACAAGAAATCTATTTTAGTGGAGGGAAAAATGACAGGGTGGATGATGGGTATTGCTTGAACCTTACTCTCATAAGTATTGGCTCAAAGAGAGAATAATATACACAATCAGTTGAATATAGAAATCTATCTTACTCAACAGGGAGGTAGGAGGGGAAGAGGTTTCATAAAGGGAGGGAGTACTGACAGAAGAGAGGGCAGAATGGGAGAGGCAGTATACAGAAGCAAAACACTGTTAAAGAGGGAAAAGGCGAAAGGAGAGAGAGGACAAACAGGAGGAAAAATAGGGTGGAAGGAAATACATAGCTAATAATCATAAAATGGAAGCAGACAGCAGAGTGGACCAAAAACCAGAATCCTATAGTTTGTTGTTTACAAGAAACACACTTGAAACACACACACACACACACACACACACATACACACACACACACACACACACACACACAGTAAAGGTAGGTGGCTAGAACTGAATCTATTATGGTTTAGCTGAAATAAAAAACCAAAAAAGTAAGGGTAGCAATCTTGATTTCAGACAAAGCAAAAGCAAAGCTACACTTAATTAAAGAGATAAGGATGGAAATGACATCTTGCTGAAAGGTGCCATAGGCAATGGGATAATATCAATAATAACTATATATGCACCAAATGGTACAGCATCCACATTTTTTTTTCTTTTGGTGAGGCAGTTGGGGTTAAGTGACTTGCCCAGGGTCACACAGCTAGTAAGTGTCAAGTGTCTGGTCTGAGGCTGGATTTGAACTCAGGTCCTCCTGACTCCAGGCATGGTGCTCTATCCACTGCACCACCTGCTGCCCTAGCAGCCACATTCTTAAAGGAGAAGTTAAGTGAGTTAGAGGTTTGTGACCAAATGAAAAATAGAGAGCGTTACAAAATATAAATCAGATAATTTTGATTATATTAAATTAACAAACTTTTGCACAAACAAAACCAATGCAACCAAGATTAGGAGGAAAGCAGAAAGCAGGGAAACAATCTTTACAGCAGTGTCTCTGATGAAGACCTTATTTCTCAAATATATAGAGAACTGAATCATATTTATAAGTCTACAAGCAATTCCTCAAACGATAAATGGTCAAAGGATATGAACAGAGAGTTTTTAGATGAAGAAATCAAACCCATCTATAGGCATATGAAGAAGTGCTCTAAATCACTTTTGATTAGAGAAATGCAAAGTAAAACAACTCCGAGGTACCACCTCATACCTATCAGATTGGCTAATGTGACAAACAAATGGAAAATTCTAAATGTTGGGGAGGATGTGGGAAAGTTCGGACATTAATTAACTGTTGGTAAAGTTGTGAACTGATCCAACCATTCTGGAAAACAATTTGGAACTATGCCCAAAGGGTTACCAAACTGTGCATACTCTTTGATCCAGCAGTACCAACACTGTCTGCATCCCAAAGAGATCATAAAAAAAGAAAAAGACCCATACATGCAAAAATGCTTATAGCAGACCTTTTCATGATGGTAAAATATTGGAAACTGAGAGGATGCCTTACAATTGGGGAATGGCTGAACAAGCTGTAGTGTATAAACGTAATGGAATACTATTGTACAATAAGAAATGATGAACAGGTAAATTTCAGAAAAACTTGGAAAAACCTGTACAAACTGATGCAAAGTAAAATGAGCAGAACCAGGAAATATCATACACAGTATCAACACTGTATGATGATTAACTATGAATGACTTACCTCTTCTCAGAAATACAATGAGTTAAGAGAAGTACAAAAGATTCACAAAGGAAAATGCTATCCACATTTAGATAAAGAACGGACTGTGAATGCAGATCGAAACACACTTTTTTCACTTACTTTATTTTTTGTGTGTTTTTTATCCTTTTGATCTGTTTCTTCTTTCACAACTGTGACTAATATGAAACCATGTTTTACATGATAGCGTATATATATGTGTATATATGTGTGTGTGTGTGTGTGTGTGTGTGTGTGTGTGTGTGTGTGTATATATATATATATATATATATATATATATATATATATATATACATATATATCTTAAATTGACTACCATTTTGGAAAGAGGAGAGGGGAGGGAGGAAGGGAGAAAAATTTGGAACTCAAAATCTTGTAAAAATGAAGGCTAAAAATTTTCTTGACATGTAACTGGGAAAAAATAAAATACTGTTTAAAAAAAGAAGTAACAGAAAAATGTCACAGAAGGGGCATAGGAACTATCACTGATGATCTAAGGGAAAATCTGGTAATACACGTGGCCTCAACTGAACTTACTTTCAAACGTGTGCAGTAGAAGAAGTTTTTGATTCAGAGTTAAAAGATTTGGGTTTAAATACTGACCTTTGCTACATGTTTACCTGTGAGCAATTACTTAACCTCTTAAGCACCCTGTTTCCTCATCAGATGATATTCAAAGCTACTTAAGGAGCTCACATTCCTGTAATGTCTGAAGTTTTAAAGGTCCTTCGAACTTTAAATCCATGATCCCATGAATTTCCCCTAGCACTTGTTCCTCCTTCTAACTGCTATTTTTTTTTTAATCAGAGGCTATAATTCACCTAGTGTCCCTAATTCAAAACCTGGAGGTTAGCCTTGACATTTTTCTCAAGCAACATGACTAAAGGGTGTCATATCTGGTTAGTTATTAGGCTTTGTCAATTCCATCTCCACAAAATCTTTGCATTCCACATCTTCCTCTCTATCCTTACTACTATCATCCTTGTGTAGATCCTCATTACCATCCACATGGATTATTGCAATAGCTTCTTTATAGATCTTGCCTCCACCTCCCCTTGGTTTTCCCCAGTCAAACACAGTCCTTATGCTGATAGAATAAAGTCACTCTTTGATTTAAAACACCTCAGGGGTATCCAAA
Organism: Phascolarctos cinereus; assembly: GCF_003287225.1. Classification (NCBI taxonomy): domain Eukaryota; kingdom Metazoa; phylum Chordata; class Mammalia; order Diprotodontia; family Phascolarctidae; genus Phascolarctos; species Phascolarctos cinereus. The sequence continues at coordinate 120,674,921 of NW_027555514.1, read as the reverse complement.
GTGGGGTGTGAGTACCCCAGGGAGTATATACAATGGTCAGTGGGGGCATGTGAAGCAAATATGGGTCCTGGGGATTTTCTGCTTCAGCATAATCAGTTTCTGGTAGTGGCCACTCTATTTGAGTGATTGCTGAGATAGCAGGTTGGGCCAGCTTCATCTCTGCTTACTCACCTACCTCCAAGAGCTGGGTTATGCAAGTTGGGACAGATGTAGGTGAAGTAGGGGTGTTCCAGTAAATGTCCCAGTAAACACACTTAAATTTAATCTGCATTATTAATTTTTTCCATCACTTACTTAAGCCTTGACAATCAACATAACAATAAATCACAACCTGGTTTGTAGTTTGCTGACTTTCAAAGTATAAATGCTCATACAGGAAATTTAACAATTGGCTCTCCAGTGCACCTCTGGCTCAGGTCAGCCCAAGAAGTGCTGGCCTGACCTGAAGCTATTGTGGGGAGAGGGGGTATTGGCAGAAGCAGCAGCAATGGCCAAGGGGGCTGGGGAGCAGGCCAAAACAGGGGATTAGTAAGGCTTGTAGCTGGGAGCATCAAGGCCAAGGTACCAGGCCCACAGGGTTGGTGAAAGGGGACAATCAAATAGCAAGCATTTATGAAATGCAGCCTATATGCTATGCGCTGTTCTAGGATCTGGAGATACAGAGATGAAAATGCAGCCTTCAAGTTGTTTATGAGGGATAGAGAGGCAGACAGACAAGCAAATAAGTAGGTAGGCAGATAGATAGATAGATAGATAGATAGATTGATTGATAGATAGATAGATAGAGAAGTAGATAAAAAAATAAGTAAAAAGATATGGAAGGAGGGAGAAGGAGATTGAAAGGGAGAGGGAGAGAGGAAAGGAGTAGTAACTGGCCTGAAAGCCAGGTGTTTATAGCAATAGATAGAAGGACAGATAGGTGATAGATAGAGAAGTAGATAGAAAAATAGGTGGATAGATAGGTAGATAGAGAAGCAGGGAAAAAACAGAAAGATAGGTAGATAGCTAGGTAAATAAATAGCTAGGTAGATAGAAAGATAGAAATGAAGATAGAAAGATAGGGAAAGAGAGAGAGAGAGAGAGAGAGAGAGAGAGAGAGAGAGAGAGAGAGAGAGAGAGAGAGAGAGGTGGGGTGGGGAGGCATACAAATCCTAGCAAGAGAATCCAGGTTCTCAAGGAAGCCCATTAGTGTTCATTGAAGGCAGGAAGTATTTCATTTTTGTCTTGGTGTCCCCAGGGCCTGACACAGAGCTTGATGCATGTTGGATGAATTCTGTTTCCATTCTCTAAGTTTCTGGAGGGCAGAAACCCTGTCATAGCCACATGTCCTTGCTGTATTGTGTTGTGTTTTATTGGTCAACATCCATCCTAATGTCTATAGGGATACTTTGATTGGATTTGGAGTTAGGAGTGACCTCAGAAGTCATCTAGTGAAGCCTCCTGATTTTACAGTTGAGGAAATTGAGGCCTATGAGGATTTAAATTCTCTAAAGTCATACAACTAGTACATAACAGAACTGGGATTTGTACCTACCTATGACTGCTGACCCCAGATTGGGTGCTCTTTAATTTAAAATATGTGTATGTTTCACTACATGTATTAATATTACATGTATTTGATATATATGTATTATAATAACTGACATTTATATGGTACATTAAAGTTTACAGAACATTTTACATATATTATCTCATTTGATTTTCACCACAACCTTGTGAGGTAGGTGCTATTATTACCTGCAACTTATAGGTGAGGAAAATGAAGCAGAGAGAGATTTACCCAGGGTCACACAGACAGCTTCTGAGACAGGATTTGAACTTAGGTGTTCCTGACTCCAAGTTTCATGTTCTATCTACTATACAACCTAACTGGCTTCTTTTACACACACACACACACACACACACACACACACACATGTACACATAGTGGCCCAGAAGAATTACTGAAATTTAAAACTACTATGGGTGCTTGTGTGTACATATATAGTATGATGATATCTTAGTAGAGGAATTTAGTAGAATGTATATATAATATAAAATTTATAAAGGTATATAATGTTATATGATATAGTGCATATTCACATATTTGCACATATGTGTATAGCCACATGTATATATGTATGCTTACATGTATACACATCCACAATATGTGTATTCTATATATATGTGTGTATATGAACACATACATGTATACAACTACATATACACAAGTTGTTAACAAAGAAAGATTTTAAGTATGTTCTGCAATGAATGGTATATTTATTTTCTGAGGCCCAGCTTACCTAACTCCCAAGAAGCTCATCATTAAAGATGATTTTTTGGCCACTATACCTCTTGAAGAGTGTACACAAAGATCTGGAGGGCTGGCACACTACAGTGGTAGGGGTACACTGATAAAATCACCGATCCTTAAAATGTTACAGTACATTTCACAGATATACATGCACATACATGTACACACACTCACTCCCCACCTCTGCATATTTGCCAGACACATTATCAAAGAAATAGTTTTCTGATTTGACTATGACATTGTTCTCTAAGAACATTCATCTTTACATTTCCTTTCATCTGTCTGAAGTTCTTTGAATATTTTTTCCTCATTTATACTTTATCAAGTAATTCCCACAGAGGTAGGAGCCCTGAAATTTAAAATATAAGCAAAAAATGTGTACTTGGGTATACTATGCAACCATTGAAAAAGGAAAAAAAAAACCCAAACTTCACATTTCTCTGGACATTCGAAAGGCTTTATGCTGAATCATTTTTTATCTCTTGTAGGAAAAAGAAATGTTCTTTGAAGAAATGGAAAAACCTCCCCTGCCACTCCTCAGATAACTTAGTGCTTAGCTAGCATGTCAATAATAGCCACGCTGGATCTCAGTAGATACTCCCTAACATTCATGTTATTTTAGTGTTTTTCTTTGGAGGGGAAAGATTTGAACACAGAAAAGGGAGAGAGCTAGTGTCATTAGTAAACTTCTATGAGGATAGTGGAAATGCTAGTGTGGAACCAGAAAGGGGAAATGTGAAATAGGAGTGGACTTGAGATTTAGCATAGAAATGGACTTAGTTTTGTTGACAAACAGCACAGAAGAGCTATTTGAATGGTGGGAACAATTCAACCAGATGCATATGGGACTAACCAGATTTAATCTTTTTAGTTGGTGGGAAAGAAGAAACAGTGTGAAAGCAGTGATGAGAAAGGGGAAGAAACTGAGACGTAATTTTTATTCCAGGAACTTTGCAATTTGACTAGAGACAAACTCACAGAGAACATAAAACAAAGGGAGTCTTGTAACATATTGAGACCTGTATTCATTCATCTACAAAAGCTTAGATACATTTAAGCTAACTTGGAAGAACTAAGGGCCAATGCATGAAATTCGTTGGCTTAACCACTTCCAAGTCAGACTTCAGAGAGCTATGACCAGTGAAACCCCACTGTAATGGCATCAAATAGGAAGGTATATTCTCCAGTGGTTACAAGCTATTTGAGGGGGATCCCAATCAGAGTACTTTTGCCAAAAGTTCTCTAGATCTGAATTGAAATAATTTGAGTGCTTCCTTTTAGAAGCCTTATCCCACTTCTGCCAATTTCCTCTACTGAGAGTGAGACATTCTATCCCTCTCGCTTTCTGGAGCAGAAAATTTAAAAATTTTTAATGGAAAAAAAAAAGTTGGGAGGGCAGAGTGAAAGCAGTGACTTGCTTGAGCTCTCCCCCAAACCCCTCCAAATACCTATAAAAAATGGCTCTAAACAAATTCTAAAGCAGCAGGACCCACAAAAAGACAGACTGAAACAAATTTCCAGGCCAAGACAACCTGGATGATTGATCAGAAAGGTATATCTCACAGGGCTGGAAGCCGAGCACAGTGCGATGTGGGCACGCAGGCCGCAGTGAACCTGGAGCAGGCCTCAAGAGAACTGAATCATGGGAAGCTGTGGTGGTTTCCAGACTCTTCAATCCACGAATGCCAAAGACAACTTAGAAGGCCAGTGGGAAAAGTCTGTTTCTGTGGTACTGACAGAGAAACGTGGGGTCTCACCTCCAGTTCCCCGAGAGCGCGGCCATGCGGTGGGACAGCTGCGTCCTGAGTTTAAAGCTCAAGTAATTGACCGGGATCATGAGCAAGCAGCGCAAAAAGTGTCAGACTATATTATCTTACTTTGGTGACAAAGAAGATCAAAATATACAACCAGAAGAAGACAACAAAGTCAAGGCTCCTACATCCAAAGCCTCCAAGAAAAATAGGAATCAGTTCCAGGCCTTGGAAGAGCTCAAGAGGGATTTTAAGAAACAGGTAAGAGAAGTAGAGGATAAACTGGGAAGAGAAATGAGAGTGATGCAAGAAAATCATGAAAAGCAAGTCAACAGCTTGCCAAAGGAGACTCAAAAAAATACTGAAGAAAATAACACCTTAAAAAATAGCCTAATCCAAATGGCAAAAGAGGTCCAAAAAGCCAATGAGGAGAATGCCCTAAAAAGCAAAATTGGCCAAATGGAAAAGGAAGTCCAAAAGGTTACTGAAGAAAATACTTCCTTAAAAATTAGAATAGAGCAACTGGAAGCTAGTCACTTTATGAGAAATCAAGACACTGTAAAACAAATCCAAAAGAATGAAAAAATAGAAGACAATGTGAAATATCTCATTAGATAAACAACTGACCTGGAAAATAGATCCAGGAGACAGAATTTAAAAAATATTGGACTATCTGAAAGCTATGATCAAAAAAAGAGCCTAGACATCATCTTTCAAGAAATTATCAAAGAAAACTGCCCTGACGTATTAGAACCAGAGCGCAGAAATTGAAAGAATCCACTGATCTCCCCCTGAAAGAAATCCCCAAAGGGAAACTCCTAGGAATATTGTAGCCAAATTCCAGAGTTCCCAGGTCAAGGAGAAAATATTACAAGCTGCGAGAAGGAAACAATTCAAGTACTGTGGAAGCACGATCAGGATAACACAAGATTTAGCAGCTTCTACATTAAAGGACTGCAGGGCATGGAATATAATATTCCAGAGGGCAAAGGAGATAGGTTTACAGCCAAGAATCACCCACCCAGGAAAACTGAGTATAATCCTTCAGGTGAAAAAATGGTCATTCAGTGAAATAGAGGACTTTCAAGCATTCTTGATGAAAAGAACAGAGCTGAATAGAAAATTTGACTTTCAAATACAAGACTCAAGTGGAACGTGAAGAGGTAAACAGGAAAGAGAAATCATAAGAAGCTTATTACGGTTGAACTGTTTACATTCCTGCATGGAAAGATGATATTTATAACTCATGAGACCTTTGTCAGTATAAGGGTAGTTGGAGGAAAAAAATTATATGTATGTAGAGGTAGATAGATAGATAGATAGAGGGCACAGGGTGAGTTACAGATTAAGGGGTCATATTTGGAGAATAGGAGAGAGGATTATACTAGGAAAAGAAGAAAGGGAGAGGTAGAATGGGTTAAATTATCTCAAAAAAAAAACTCAGAAAAGAAAAGGCTGTTACAGTGTGTGTGTGGGGTAACAGGGGAAGGTGAGAGGGAATGAGTGAATCCTATTCTCATAGGATTTGGCTTAAGGAGGGAATACCATACACAGTAAATTGGGTATGGAAATCTTTCTTACCCTGTAGGAAAACAGGGAGAGAAAGGGACAAGAGAGCAGGGAGAGGAGAGAGAGGACGGCAGATTGGGAAAGGGGATAATCAGAAGCAAATGCTTCTGAGGAGGGACAGGGTCAAAAGAAAGAATAGAATAAATGGGAGGGCAGGATAGGATTAAGGGAAATAGAGTTAGTTTTTCACATGTTTACTATGGAAGTGTTTTGCATAACTGCTCATGTACAACTTATATTGCGTTGCTTGCCTTTTCAATGAGGGTGGGTGGGGAGGGAGGAAGGGAGAAAATTTGAAACCTAAAGTTTTAAAAGCATATATTTAAAAAAAATGTTTTCACATGCTACTGGGAAATAAAAAATACAGGAAGTGGGGTACAGAAGTCTATCTTGCCCTAGAGGAAATAGAAGGGGAAGGGGATAGCACAATAGGGGGAGAGATAGAAGAGAGGAAAGACTAGGGGAAGGGATATTCAGAATGCATGTCATCTTGGGGTGGGGGGGAGGGGTGAGATGGGGTGAAAATTTGGAACTCAAAATCTTGTGGAAGTAAATATTGAAAACTAAAAATAAATAAATGTATATTTAAAAAAAGAAAAAAGTTGAAAAGTATTGACTGAGAGCCACTTATTTGTCTGTAAATCATTAATGAGAGTTATGGGGGTAATTAACTTCCCCTGCAGTCCTTTATTTTCTTAAAACAAAGTCCTCATCATCAATTAAAATAACCTGGGTAGTTGTTATTGGGTGGCGTGAGGGGCACTCAGAGCAATGGCAGTTAAGTTCATTGGAGGTGGTATTGCTGAGTTTTTTTAAAAAAAGCTCTCTCTTGCCACTCTATTCAGGTGACATGTTTAGGACTGACATTTGGTTTAGTCTTAGCCAAATTTCTGATCAATTCAGTTTTTTCTTCTTATTATTAATTTGTCAAAATAAATTTTTGTTGAATTATTTTGTTTTTATATTATTTTCATCATTTCTTAAGGAAAAAAAAAACTGCCTCCCACTTGCTTCCCCTAAATTCTCTCTTGTATAAGCACAAACATCTGATGGTCACTGAATCTGACTGAATAAATACAGCTTTCTGGTCTAGTAGCCCCCTCCCTCCCTGTTGTGAGGAAGAGGCATATTTCACTAACTCTTTTCTGGGATCATTATTGGTTTTTCACTTACTCAGAGTTTGGCTTCCTTATTGTGATGTTTTCATGTTGTTATTGTGCATATTATTCTTTTGGTTCTCCTTATTTCACTCTGCATCACTTCGTGCAAATCTTCCCATGTCTGTCTGTATTCTTTATATTCATCATTTGTTACTGCACAATAATAGTTTATTATTTTAATGTGCCACAGGTTTTTTTTTTTATCAGCTATCTCCTAGCTGCACTGCAAAAGTGCTTATAACACACATACACTATACTTTGGCATATTAAATTTTTATTTCTGTCTTTGAAATGCTTGAGATATATGATTAGTAGTGAGTCGAAAGGTATAAACAATTTAGCCACTTTTCTTGCATAATTCCAAACTATCTCCAAAATGGTCAGACAAATTCACAGATCCACCAAAAATGTATTGGTGTAACTATTTTCCCAGGACCCCTCCAAATTGATCATTTCTGCTTTTTGTCATCTTTGCCAATTTGTAGTGTGTTTAGCAAAACTTCAGAGCTGTATTAATTTGCATTTCTCATATCAATAGTGATTTAGAGCATGTTTAACACTGCCATTAGCAGTTTGTAATTTTCCTTTCCAATACTGTTCATTTCCTTTGACTGCTTATTTTCTGGGAAAAGGAGGCACCACTGGGAGATGAACCCAGGATCTCTTGTTTACTCTGGCTCTCACTGATTGGCTAATGGTAGTTCCTATCCCAAGCCTCACTTGGTCAATGTTTGGGCTCTGATGGTTCCAAGTGAGTGTAAATAGCAATTGTTTCTGTTTTGACCAGAAACCCTGAGAGTCTTCCCCTCCCAGATGGATTTTATTTTGACTAGGTAAAAGACTCTGTTTTTTGCCTCATCTTTCTTACCTGGTCTTAATCACTGAATGGACATTGCCTTAGACAAACTGAGACCTGGGAAAGACCTCCCACTGCATCCAGGGCCATCTCCAGTCATCCTGATCTATTTCTTGCCAAGGGGCCCAGATGGCCCTGTGAGGCTGATGACTTTGTGAATCCCTACCTCACTTAAATCCAATTCCCCTGTCAAGTCATGACATCACCTTCCTGATGTTATGATACTCTTTAAGAACAAAGGACAAACAGCAACAGCTGGGAAATGGCTCTTCTTCTTCTTCTTGTTCAGTCATGTCTAACTCTTCATGACCCTATGGAGCATAGCCATAAAGGCCTTACCAGGCTTTTCTGTTCTCCGACATTTCTCAGTTTATCCAAGATCATGTTTGTTCCATGATACTATTTATCTATCTTATCACCTGCCATCCCCTTTTCCTTTTGCCTTCAATCTTTCCCAGAGTCAGGGTTTTTTCCAGTGATTCCCATATTCTCATTATGTAGCCAAAGTACTTAAGCTTCAGCATTTGACCTTCCAGTATATAACCTGTATTGATCTTTTTAAGTATTGATTTGATCTCTTTACTGTTTAAGTGACTCTCAAAAGTCTTCTCTGGCACCACAATTCAAAAGCTTCTGTTGTGTGGTAGTTCTCGTAGTCCAATTCTCACAGCCTTACACTGCTACGGGAAAAACCATAGCTTTGACTGTACGGTCGTTTGTTGGCAACATGATGTCTCTGGTTTTTAGTATGCTGTCCAGATTTGCCATTGCTTTCCTTCCAAGGAGCATGTGTCTTTTAATTTCATGGCTATGTTGCTGTCTGCAATGATCGTTGAGCTCAAGAATATAAAATCTGACATTGCTTCCATTTCTTCTCCCTCTATTTGCTAGGAAGATCTTATTTTTTTTTCCAATGTTAAGCTTCAAGCCAGCTTTTACACTCTCTCTTTCACCCTTATCAAGAGGCTTCTTGATTCCTCTTTACCTTCTGCTACCAGAGTGGTATCATCTGCATATCTGAGATTTTTAATATTTCTTCCAGCAACCTTAATTCCAGCTTTTGATTCCTCCAGCCTGGCATTTTGCATGTTGTGCTCTGCATATAAATTAAATAAATAAGGTGACAATATACAGTCTTGTCGTACTCCAAACAGTTGTATGTTTGGTTCTAACTGTTGCTTCTTAGCCCACATTCTGGTTCCTCAGGAGACAAGTAGGATGGTCTGGCACTCCCCTCTCTTTGAAGACTTGCCACATTTTGTTGTGATTCACACAAAGATTCTAGTGTAGTCAGTGAAGCAGAAGTAGATATTTTTCTGGCTCTCCCTTGCTTTTTTCCTCTTCTTGTTACAGCTAGGTGGCACAGTAGATAGACATTGGTCTTGGAATCAGGAAGACTCATCTTCATGAGTTCAAATACGATCTCAGAGATTTACTAGCTGTGTGACCCTGGGCAAGTCACTTAACCCTATGTACCTGTAAAATGAGGTGGAGAAGGAAATGGCAAACCACTCCAGTATCTTTGCCAAGAAAATCTCAAATGGGGTTATGAAGAGTAGGAAATGACTGAAATCACCCAATAACATATTAAAAAAAAACTCCCTGTATATCTTTGATATAAACCTTTTCTCACTGATATTTAATGCAAATGATTAATCCACCTAGTTTTCCCTTTTTCTTCACTGTTTGTTCCCGCAAAAGTTATAAAATTATGTAAATATAAATATAATTATACTTATAATTATATATTATATGTATAATAAAAATGGCCTATTTTGTCTTTTATTTTCTTGCTTGGTTAAGAATTCTCCTTCTTAGTGATGGCACTGAAATATTTGGTGCCAGCTTCATCATGTGTTCACTGGAGTTGATGCTGTTGGTGAAATCTTTTAAAAAATACTCCTGTTTACCACCCTTTCCAATATATTCTTAGCTACTATTTGACTTAATCTTATGGCAAACATCTGACTAATTCAATTTTTTAAAACACTCAAACGGGTTGTTTAGTATTGTGTAGACAATATGACTGGATGAGTTACTATACTTTCCACATTTCAGCAAGTTGTTTTGGTATTACGTTGTGCCCCAAAGCTTGATATCCTGATGAATTGAAGTAGGAAAACCAGATAGTCAGATTTCATGCTAAACTAAGCACCATATTTGAAGCCTGTAGATCACCAGTGCGTAACAGGTTCCTAGTAACTCATTAGTCAAACTAAAATAAGTAAACACTATTAAAGAAGTCTTCACCTCTAAGATTTAATGTTCTTCCCTGATAAACTTGTTTCTTGCCTCAGTTGTTAATTGAAATTCATTTGGGAAACTACCCCCTTGGGGCAGGGCAGAAAATGCCTCTGCTTTTATGTTTTCTACATCAGTGAATATTTTGTTGACACTGGGTACTTAATTATTATTAAAAATCACTATCACTAGCTCTTCCCTGTCTCTCTTGGTGCTAAGCCTGTGTTTCTCTGTGATAAAATATGGAGAGTTGGGGGTTTGCTTTGCATTTATTATTAAATCTGTTGAGTAGAAAATGCCACATGGATTTGGGATGATAGCTAATAAACATTTATTAAGCATCCACTGTGCACCAGATATTGTGCTAATCACAAAGGATACAAAGGAAGGTAAAAGGCAATCCTTGCTCTCAAGCAACTTACCTCTAATGGATAAAGACCAGTCATAATAATTGGATAGTAGCACTCCTGAGTCATCAGAAAACAAAGGTTTTTTTCAATGAAAATGTTTTCAATGGGGAAGCAATTAAGATGATCTCATTCTTAGTTTTTATCCTTTTTGCATGGGCAGATATCTATATTCTGAGCTTTGGTCTAATAAAAATGCCCACTATGTGCATATTTGAAGAGTTGCATTTGGTCTTAAGTCTAATTTTGCAAAGGAGTCCATGCTTCATATTTCATTGTCTGGAAATATCCTCATCCCCTGAAAGCATCCCTCTCCTTTCCTGGCCTGTCCTTGGGTGGCACCTACACCTTTATTCTGTGGTAGTGTTAGTCTGTCAGTAACACAGTTTGGTAAGTACTAACTATATCATTGGAACAGTGCTGTTAAGGAGATATCAGAGCTTTTTCTATTATGGTTTATGTAATTACTTGACAATGCATATGTTTAGTGAATTTGTACTCTTAAAGCTTTCTGTTTACCTCCCTCCTCTCCCATTGCGTAGGCAGGGTGATGAATTGTTATTGCCTCTGGAGGAGATCTCAGTGTTCCCTACCATTCTTCCCAAGTCAATTTATCCCAGAAAACCCTGGCCCATCTCCAAGATTACTCCAATCCTTGGTCTTTATCCAGTTTGACATAAATATGTAGCATTTACAAGTGGATAAAACATTTGGGGAGGTGGGGTTGCTCCTTATCTTGTTTGGATAGGCTTGGCTAAGAAGAGGATCTTGGGAAGCCATGTCAGATGCTATCAACATTTTGTAATTGCTGTATTTACAATGGAACAGCTAAATGAGCTCCTGAGAACATGTATTTGGAAAAAGATTTTAGAAAGCCAAATAGTGGAGATCTTTCAAAGATTTTCAACAACTGAAACTTTATGGTTGGGAGAAGAATGTAGAGAGAGGCAGAGAGGTTATTCAAATTCACTCAAACTATGCAGCACTAAATTGAAGGGTGTTTGCTGTTGACATAAATAACCAAGTTAGGAATATATCCCAAATAGATGAAATACAATGATTTTGTGTCCTTTCCTTAGCTTTCCTTCTGCCTCAAATCCATTTGTGTGGCAAGCTAAGGAGAATCTTGGGAAATTCAACTCCAAATCTGATAGTTTTCTGGGGAAAAGGACTGCACCAGATAAAAGGAGTGGAAAAGAAAGCATTGTTGTTGGGATGTTGCTCAGAGATCCTAAGTTGAAAAGTCACTGGAAGCTGTGGAAATTCTGGCACAAAAAGAGCTACCATGATATGAAAGGATTTAGAGAAGATTGATATGGGAGGACTTAAGAATTGTTGAGCCTCATAATGTTGGGGTAGTGTTGACGAATCAAGAAGTCCTTTTTATGTTCCATGTACTGTGCTAACCAGTGGGCATACAAAGAAAGGCAAAATCAGTCCCTGCCCTCAAGAACCTTATAATCTAATAGGGGACACAACATGCAAACAATTATGTACAAATAAGCTATAAACAGGACAAATTAGGAAGGCACTAACATTAAGAGAGATCAGGAAAGGCTTTGGTAAAAGGTGGATTTTAGCTGAAACTTCAAAGAAGCCTGGAGGGAGAGTATTTCAGGCATGGGTGAACAGCCAATGAAATGCTCAGAGTGGGGAGATCTGAAGAAAATGAAGGAGTCTAGTGTCATGGGATTGTAGAATATAGGGAGGTAAGTAAATTATAGGGTTGCAAAGCTACAAATTGGCATTTTGGTGACTGAGAAGGCATTATAAGTGATGAAAGACCATAGGTCCATCAAGGTTTCAAGATCAGGGTTTTTCTAGAATCCATTTTTTTAAAGTTAAAAAATCTATGGAATGTAAGGAGCATGGCCATATAACTCCTGTTCGAGAGGAAGTACGAAACTGAGAAAATCAAAAAAGAAACTAATTGAGATGATTATAAGTTTCGGTAAAGCAGCACAATACCAAGTAAACACACAAACCTCATCAGCATCTCTACATAGTTGCAAACAAAGTCTGGGGAAAATGATGAAAGAAATTTCATTTAAAATCACTATAAAAGATATTAAACATCTGAGAGTCAACCTGTCAAGACACATAAAAGGTTGATATGACTACAGATAGTGTGGTAGAGTGGACAGAGCATTGAATCTAGAGTCATAGACCTGAATTCAAATTGGGTCAGTCACTGAACCTCTTTGGCCTCAGTTTCCTCATATATAAAATGGAGTTGAGCTAAGTGACATCTACTGCCCCTTCTAGCTCTATGGAAAGATAGTTTTAGCCTAGCAATACTTTGCCTTGGCTTTTATTAGCTGGGTGAGGTTGCTTATAGTCTTTGGCTATGACTCAAGATTTATTAGTAGGCTCTTATCAAGGAGAAGCTTTTTAGCTATTGCCTCATAGGAGATAGAAACTGAGATATTCAGTAGGTGGTCCCAAAAAGAAGAAACTCAGAGTCCAGTAACAGAGAGAAGCTTGGCAATCACCCACACAATAGAAGCAACAAAATATGACCAACAGAGCAGGACCCAGCCGAATGAAATGTGTTCAGCAATAGTGAGAACTGCAGCAACCACAGAGCAATTCTGAGGCCAGCAGCCCAACATACTCATAGCAAATAAAAGAGACAGAGAGTAGCAAAGAACAGCATGATGATATTCTCAGAGGACACTGGCAAGCCTGTAGCTTTGGAAGACTGAGTTGCCCTTCTATACATGCACATTTTTTGTCTGTGTTCTTTGTCTGTGCCCTTTTTATGTGTGTACTAGGTATACTTGTGCCCTGGCCACCTTGTACCCTCTATGTGTGTGCTCGGTATGGGATCTCTGTTTATAGCCACTCTTCCCATCAATTGCGCATGTGCGCGCGCGCGTGTGTGTGTGTGTGTGTGTGTGTGTGTGTGTGCGCGCGTGCGCGCATGTGTATGTTTTGTCAGTTAATGAGCAAGTATGTATTAAATGCTTATCATGTGGCAGAAATTGTATTAAATACTTTACATACAAAAAATAAGTTTTTTCTTGAGGTCTTTGCCCTCAAGGAACTCACATTCGAATGAATATAGATAACATGCAAACAATTGTGCAAACAAGATACAAACAAGATACATACATGTAAATTAAAGGTAATTTCAGAGAAAAGACACTTCTGTGTATGAAGGAGGGGGTGGCTGGAGGGGTGGGAGTGGGAACTGGGAAAGACCTCTTGTAGATGGTATGTTATGGGTTAAGTCTTGAAGGAAGCCTGGGAAACGAGGAGTCAGAGATGAGGAGGGAGATCCTTTTAGGCATAAGGAATAGCTAGGGAAAAGGTGTGTAGTTGGGAGATATGTCATGTGCAAGAAATAGCTAGAAGGCCAGTATTGCCAGATCACAGATATGTAAAATGTAAGAGGACTGCAAAGTTAGGAAGAAGTCTTTGTAAAGGCCTTTAAAAGCCAAAGAGAAAACTGTTTTTTGGTTTGATTCTACAGGTAATAAGGAACAACAGTTGAAGTTTATTGAGTGGTGGTGGTGGTGGGGAAGGGTAATATTGTCAGACCTGTGCTTTAGGAAGATCCCTTTAGCTGCTGAGTGGAGGATGAATTGTGGGGGAGGGGGGCACCAGAGTGGTGGTTGTGTGAGTGAAGAGAAGGTATGTATATGAGATGTTGTGAAGGCAGAAATGATAAGACCTAGCAACAGATTAAATATATGGAGTCTTGAGAGTGACAAGCCCAAGGTGACACCAAGACTTCAGATCTGGGCATTAGGAAAATGATGGTGTCTTTTACCATTTTATGGAAGCTCAGAAGAGGGAAAGGATTTTAGGAAAAAGATAATGAATTTTGTTAGATACATAGATCTGGGAATCATTTGCATAGGGTTCATAAATTATCCCATGGTTAATTATCTCAAAGTGAGATGGTATGGAGGGAGAAGAGAAGGAAGCCCAGGACAGAGCCTTTGGGTACACCCACAGTTAGCAGGCATGACATGGATGAAGAATGAGCAAATGAGACTGAGAAGGGAAGATCAGACAGATCAGAGAACCAAGAGAGAACTGAGTCATGAAAATCTTGTAAGAAGAGAGCATCCCCAAGGCGAAGGTCACGTACAATTTCAACTGCTATAGAGCAGTTAAGAAGGCTTAAATTATGAAAAGACCATTAGATTTGGCAATTAAAAGATCGTGAGTAACTTTGAATGAGGAGCTTCAGTGGAATGATGGGATCAAAACCAGACTGCAGAGTTTAGAAGAAATAAAGAGAAGAAAGATAGGCACCTAGTATATATGGCTTTAGTTGCAAAGGAGAGCAGAATCAGAGGGCTTCATGCAAGTGTCTTCCCTCTGCTGATTATCTCCAATTTGTCCTGTGTAGACCTTGCTTGTACATAGTTGTTTCCATGTTGTCTACCCCATTTGATTGTGAGCTTTTTGAGAGCAGGGGCTGTCTTTCGCCTTTCTTTGTATTCCCAGCATTTAGCACAGTGCCTGACAGTTAATACATGCTTAGTGACTGACTGACTGATAATAGTGGGGGTGGTAAGATCATGTGAGGGCTTTTTAAAAAAATCCCATTTTTTCCTAGACTCCTAGTGATGAGGGTCAGGTAGAGTTGCGGCAGGAAATCGCTAAAGAATTTCGAAGACTCCGGCTGACTCCAAGCCAGTTAGAAAGATTTATTATGGTTTTGAGGTTTCATGCTCTAGTGAGTGGCTAAGTTCCTTAGAGGAATTAGCAACTTCAGTAAGGCAAGACATACAATTTTATAGAGAATATGATGCTGCTTACGCAAACAAAATTTACATGGAATATAGGAATATGATTACTATTAAAAAGGCAGGAGGGGTTTGTTAAAGGATTAGATAATGGAGGAGGGGTCACAACCTCAATGGAACTATGTAGGTGGTTACCCACAATACATACAGAAAAACCCATTGGGGGGTATGTATGTATGATAATGATATTATTATAGTGAGCCTCTCTATGTCCTAAGTTCAGTTCTTTACTATTACTACACAGTGGCTACCTTAGAGTGGGCCCCTTCCATGGCTTGGTGGCCAAGTATCCTGCTCTACATCCTGGTAGTGCTGCCTTCTGATTGGCTAGATACTGTGGTCTTCTCTGGTCATGATGGATGATGCGATTGAGGTTGAGTACGTGGACACACCTGTTTCTGTGGGAAACGTGAATTGGACCTGGGGGCAGGGGCTAGTTAGAGGAGTAAGTTTGGTGGCAATGGCTAGCTAGAGGCAGTGGCTGTATTAAGTCTGGGGGCAATGGGGTAGAGTTTGGGGCCTGTGATGTGATTAAGTCAAATCAGACATACCTGTTGTTCAGTGAGGCCCATAAGGAAGTGAGAATATTGGGGTGGGGGCAGCTTTATTAGGATTCCATCACTAGTGTACAGCAGCGACTGTGAGAACTGAAGATATAGAGCGCCTTGTCATTAGGGGCAGGCTGGATGCCAGTACATGGTTAATTCAAGTTTGAGGTTGGGAGGAAGCAAATTACTCATAGACCATTGAACAGTTAACAAAAGGAAGTTTACCTAGTCCTAATACAGCAAGGGTTTACAACAAGGATACAGTACTGCTTAGCTGCCTTATCTTCACGTGGAAATGAGTATTGCTTCAAGGGCATTACCATCTTCTCAGTCATCTTGGCCAACAATCTTGGTGTCCTTCCCAACTCTTCATCTTACCCTCTGTAGCCAATCTTCTGCCAAATTACAGAGGCTCCCTATTGCATCCAGGATTAAATAAAGACTTTTTTTGGTTTGTCATTTAAAAGCTCCTCATAACCTGGCTCCTTCCTACCTTTCCACTCTTCTTACATGGTACTCCCCAACATATTTGCATTCCTGCAACAATTAGCATATTTATAGTTTCTCAAACACAAGGTCCCATTGTCCATCTCTGTGCTTCTGCACAAACTGTGCCCAGGACCCAGAATGCTTTGCCTGCTTACTTCTGAAGTACTTACTTTTACTTACAGCTGAAATCCTACTTACTCTAGGATGCCTTTCCCAGGCCTACAGAGCTACTAATGCCTTTCCATTCGCTCTGTATTAATCTTTCTGCACCTAGTTATTTATATGTTGCCTCTCATTATAATGTAAGCTCGTTAAGGGAAGGAAGTATCTTTTTGTCCTTTGTAACCCCAGAACTTAACACAGTGCCTAGCACATAGTAAGTGCTTCATAAATGCGTGTTGACTTGATTTGAAAATGTATGGGGCATAGCTTAGATTATTGGGAGTCTGGGGTATTTTTCTTTCCTTGACTCCATTAGTATTTTTCAATGTTCATCAGAATTCTATTTCAAATATACCAATGCCTGATTTTTCTCTTACGTGCAATCAGCATATGTTTGACAGATAGTCCACATTTGGAACAGAAGATATGTTGATGTCTTTGAACCTGCTGTAATGGAGCTGTTCCTTCAGCAGGCTGTTTTGGCTTCTGGTTCCAAGTCTCTTTTCCCTTCCTGGATGTCTAGCTCTGCTCACTAGCCCATCTTCTAGCAGATCTGCCTATAGTAGAGGATAGATGATTCTGTTTAACTTTTCATTTAACCTCAGCAGCCCATACCTGGGAAGATGTGTGCATGGTGTATCCAAGTACTGGGATGTAAGCTTCTTGGGGACAAACACTATTTAGTTTTTTACTTTATGTCCCCAGTACCTAACTCAGTGCCTGGCACATGCTCAAATGAATCTCATAAATTTGAATATCCTAAGGTGAAAGATTGCAAGCCACCCATGCCTATTTATCTTGTTTAGCTCTCTTGTTCAATTCATGTCCTCCCATAAGTTCACTATAAAAAGGTCCATCCAACGTTCTAGAGGCCTTCTTCACTTTCTCTTGACAACAGAGGAACAGTCTACCCCCTCACCAGATGACTAGCATATCTTCTTTTCTGTAATGCATTTCCTTGTTGACATCTTTCAATCCTATTCTTCTCTAAACTTTCTTCTTGATTCCATGTTTTAGATAGTTCACACCCACCATATATGTCTCCATTGCTCTCTGCAATATTTATTTTTATTTCTTTCAGGAGTGTTACTATTCCATGTTTTGTAGCCACACAACTATTCTGATAGACTGTTGGTATTAGAAAGGCCTTTGGTTTTGGTCAAAACCTGGGGTCATTAAGGGCGCTCCGTAATTTCAGTAGATGCTTGATAAGTATGTCTTGTGCTGAATTGAACTGGATGTCTTGGAGCCTTGCAAGGATGTTTTCTGTTGCCTCAGCAAGCTCTCCTTGCTCACACACTCTTTATCTGCCAGATCAATTGTGCCATTTCTGAGTAGCGGGGGGGCTGTTCCTTTCACTCACAGAGCCACAGTTCATCAATAGTAAAGCATCAAGCACAGGCCCCCTAAGAGCTTACAACAGTCCAGTTGAGATCTGTGCTCCTCATGGGCACTGCACTCCTGATACTGCTTTCTGCAGCAGCTTCTCCAGCCTTAGCGGCAGAATTAGAGACCTTCTTTCCCTCATGATAGGCGGTAGTTAGGAATTTCACATAAGTGTCTTTGACAGTCCATATTCCAACAGTAGTGGTCCAGTTCCCACAGCCATTCAAGTACATAGCCTTGTTGTAGCATTACATTTTATGACTATATACAACGTATCATAAGCAGGTCTCTAGAGGAACTCTAATAATTGCCTATATTTCTATGCCATTCTTGTACCACATCTGTAGCATATTTCAGCCAGCACTCAGAGGAATCCTCCTTTGGTAGATGCAGTTGGTGGATACAGTACCTGAAAAGAACTGCAGTTTTTTGGCATTGGGTCTCCTGTGGGTAGGGCTGATAGGCTAATATTGCATGTTTTTATAGGTGGGGTTCTAATATCACCACTTTCTTCATTCAGACTTGGCTTTGGGATATGGTAAGGCACTTATGAGTCATTGAACATTTAATAAAGGGGATTTATTTTGGCCATATGTAGCAAAGATATTAAACAAGGATATAGTAGCACTGATCTTTGGCTTTAGTAGATGTGGCCTTGCTGGCCTCTTCAGGGAAACACTGATCAGTCTCCAGGATATGATGACTTACATGGCCTTAGGCACCTACCAAATCCGAGAGGTACCAACTGACTACCTGTGGCTGGCACCAGGAAGCTACTCCGGGGAAGCTAGGGTCAATCAGATTGTGGAGGGGTGGTGGTGGAAAGTTGAGTCAGGGAAGTTGGAGGTACTGGGGATATCTATCAGGGAAGCACTCTTAGGAAAATATTGGTTTGATCACACCTGTAGTCTCTCCTTAGCCGTCACTGATATACCTGGAATTGCTGATTTTGATAATGTCACCGGACCAAAAAAAAAAAAAGTACACCTTGTTTTAGGTTACAGTGACTACCAGTGTATTCCTCACTTTATGCTCAGTTACTCTTTTTTACACCAGGAAGGCCTCAAATTTTCCTGCTAGATCCTGGTCATTGTCTTGTTAGAGAGTTATCTAAATAATTCCCATTGGCTGTTATTTCTTTGGGAGTGCTAGACACTGTTATTGTTCAAGGCAGTGTATATAATACTATGATTGGTTTTTCTATTTCTGTATTCCTTGGCTCAGGGCAGCTAGGTGATGCAGTAGATAAAGTGCTAGGCCTAGAGTGAGGAAGACTCTTCTGAGTTCAAATCTGGCCTCAGATATTTACTAGCTGTGTGACCCTGGGCAAGCCATTTCACCCTGTTTGCCTCAGTTTCCTCATCTGAAAATGAGCTGGAGAAGGAAATGGCAAGTTACTGCAGTATCTTTGCCAAGAAAACCCCAAATGGGGTGATGACTGAAAAATGACTGAACACACACACACACACACACACACACACATTACTTAGCTTATACTCTGCAACACCATACTGTATTTATTAGCATGGTATAAAGCCCATACAGTATCATAGTACAGTGAAGAGGTACTCTCAGTAGTGGGTCAGTTCCAGTCAAAAACCATTGATCTTCCAATATATGAGTAGATATAATAGCTACTAAACCTGTTACTCAATTACAATGTATTATAAAAGCTCAACAATGCTGATAAAACACTTCAATGCATTTTATGCATAGAGTATAGTATAATAGTTATTTTACGAAGCCAATATGACTTATAAAACTCACCCTGGCCTCTTTGCTGTTCTTTACGCAATATTCTCCACTTTTTGACTCTAGGCATTTTTACTGTCTGTCCCTGAGGCCCAGAATTCTTTCTCTCCTTACTTTACCTCTTACCTTTGTTAAAATGTTTCCTTCTGCAAGAAGCCTTTCCCTATCCTCTTTTAATGTTCATTCCTTCCCATTGAGATGATTTTCAATTTATCCTGTACATATCTTGTTTGTATGTAGTTGCTTACATGTTTTCCCCCCTATTAAATTATGAGCCCCTTGAGGTCAAGGACCTTTCTTGTATCCTAGGCATTTAGCGCAGTGCCTATAACATAGTAAATGCTTAACGAAGATAATAAAGGTTTGTTGACTTGCCTTGAAGAGATATTGTGGGAGCAGGACCAATAAGATCACATTTTACGATTATTAACTTCATAATCAGAAGACCTAGGTTCTAACCCTTGGTTCTAAGCAAGTCATCTCTCTCTGGGCCTTGGCTTTGTTATCTGTAAAATGACAGAATTAGGTTTAATGACCTCCAAAGACCCTACTGACTCTGAATCTATAATCTTATGATTCTAGTTAGGCATTACTTAGGATTTAAATGAATGTAAAAATAATACTTTTGAGTTTATCATGGTTTTCAAAAACTTTTGGTTAAAGCTAATATTTTATTCTGGGGATAAGCAAATCATACAGTCATTAGTAAGCCTGACTTTGGAATTCGGACTCTGTCTTAAAACAGCTAAAACTGCTGACTTATTGAAGATCAGTTTCTTAGTTAGTTGAGAATTAAGGCAATCAAGAAAATGTGAGAAAAAGAGAAGTCTCTTACAACCATTTCTTCTATTTTCTTTTTAAGGGGAGATGTGTTTATTTTGCTGTACACCGTCCTTCCAATGAAGAGATTCTCTCAGAATATCTCCTTGAGGAAGTAGAATGTAATCTTTAGTCATTGAACTAATTAATATATTCATTTGGGGTTGTAAGCTGAAGTTGCCTCAACACCTTCTTCATTTGAGAGATACAAAACTGAGTCGTTCTCTCTATATGTACTGCCCATAGTAGAAACTTATTAAATGATTTCCTCAGCCTAATTGTATTACTTGCTGATATCTGAACACAAATCTTAGTGTTTTTTTCCTTTTCAAATTACCTAAATACATCTCCTCTCCTCTCATGTAAACAACACCCTTGTACAGGCCTTCATCATCTCCCCCTGGACACCTGGAAAAGTATTCAAATTAGTCTCCTCTCCTCAAGTTGCTCCCCACATTGGATTGGATTAACAAGTCTTTGTAGATAGAAACAAAGATTTAAAAAATACTATCTACCAATGAATCTGAGAATCTTAATTTTAGAGCTCAGAAAGATCATACAGATTATCTAATCTAACCCCCTCAATTTACAGCTAGGAAAACAAGGAGGTTAAATGTCTTTCTTGCCAAAGGACAAATAGTTAGTATACAGGACTCTTGATTTCAGTGTAGGTCCTTTGATGTTAAAACATGTACACTTCCCATTAGACAAAACTATAATGAGAGACTTATACTTTCCTACTTGTGATTGAAATTTATGAATCAATCAACAAACTTCTATTAAGTGCCTATCATGTGCCAGGCACTGTGCTGAGGCCTTTACAATTATTATCTCATTTGATCTTCACAAGAACCCTGGGAGGTTAGTGCTTTTATTATCCCCATTTGACAGATGAGGAAACTGAGCAAAAAAGAGTTAAGTGATTCGCCCCTGCAGCTAATGGGTTTGAGGTTGTATTTGAACTTGTCTTCCTGACTCTAGGACCAGTGCTCTATCCACTTCACTACTTAGCTGAAGGTAATTCTTCTCTAATGTTATTGGCTTGAGTTCTCATTCCAATGTGTACCTCCCTTTACCCCCTACCCTTAGCTTCTATTGGTTAGCTTCCCTTTTACATAAAGATGGTTAATGGCTGAAGCTATTTAAGGCTCATGCCTCAGTCTTTAACCTATTTGTGAAGACAGGCTAGTTTTCATTTCTTTTTTTTCCCTTTTTTCTAAATTTTTATTGATTTATTTTGATTTATCAACAAACACTTCCATATGCTTTTCAGTTGAAAATTTTTCTCCCCCTTGCTCCCCCCCACCCTCCCCAAGACAGCACGCAATCTGATATAGGCTTTACATTTACATTCCTATTAAACATATTTTCATATTAGTGAAGTTGTAAGTAAAAATTAAAACCAATAGGAGGAACCATCAGAAAGATGTAACAAAACTCAACAGAAGGTAAAAGTAAGTGATAGTGATTCGACTTCCATAGTTCTTTCTTTGCATGTGGACAGCATTATCCATCCTGAGGCCTCTGGAGATGTCTTAGATCCTCGCAATGCTGAGAAGGGTTTAGTGTAACAATATTAGTCATTGCATAACGTGGGTGTTATTGTGTACAAAATCCTCTTGGTTCTACTCACTTCACTCAGCATCAGACCATATAAGTCTTTCCAGGTTTTTCTGAAGTCAGCCTGTTCATCATTTCTTACAGCACAATAGTATTCCATTACATTCATATACCACAACTTGCTCAGCCATTCCCCAATTGATGTGGGCATCCTCTCAATTTCCAATTCTTTGCCACCACGAAAAAGAGCTGCTATGAATATTTTTGTACATGTGGGTCCTTTTCCCATTTGTTTGATCTCTTTGGGATATAGCCCTAGAAGTGCTATTGCTGGATCAAAGGGAATGCACATTTTTGTAGCCCTTTGGGCATAATTCCAAATTGCTCTCCAAAATGGTTGGATCATTTCACAACTCCACCAACGATTTGTAAGTGTTCCAATTTTCCCACATCTTCTCCAACATTTATCATTTTCCTGTTTTCTCATGTTGGCCAATCTGATAGGTGTGATGTGGTACCTCAGAGTTGTTTTGATTTGCATTTCTCTAATCAATAATGATTTAGAGCATTTTTTCATATGACTATAGATGGCTTTAATTTCTTCATCTGAGAACTGTCTGTTCATATCCTTTGACCGTTTATCAATTGGGGAATGGCTTGTGTTCTTATAAATTTGTCTTAATTATATATTTTAGAAATGAGGCCTTTATCAGAGAGACTGGTTGTAAAAATTCTTTCCCAATTTTCTACTTTCCTTCTAATCTTAGTTGCATTGGCTTTGTTTGTGCAAAAACTTTTCAATTTAATGTAATCAAAATTATCCATTTTGCTTTTCATAATGCTCTCTGTCTCCTGTTTGGTCACGAATTCTTCTGTTCTCCATAGATCTGATAGGTAAACTATTCCTTGTTCTCCCAGTTTACTTATGGTATCAGCCTTTATATCTAAGTCTGAACCCATTTTGACTTTATTTTGGTATATGGTGTGAGATTTGGGTCTATGCCTAGTTTCTGCCATACTCTTTTCCAGTTTTCCCAGCATTTTTTTCAAAGAGGGTTCTTATCCAGAAGCTGGGGTCTTTGGGTTTATCAAATAATAGATTACTATAGTCATTGACTACTGTGTCTTGCATATTTAACCTATTCCACTGATCCACTCCCTATTTCTTAGCCAGTACCAAGCAGTTTTGATGATTGCTGCTTTATAATACAATTTAAGATCTGGAATTGCTAGGCCACCTTCCCCTGCATTTCTTTTCATTAGTTCCTTTGATATTCTGGACCTTTTTTTTTCCAAATGAATCTTGTTATTATTCTAACTCTATAAAATAATTTTTGGTAGTTTGATTGGTATGGCACTGAATAAGTAAATTAGCTTAGGTAGGATTGTCATTTTTATTATATTAGCTCAGCCTACCCATGAGCAACTGATGTTTTTCCAATTATTTAGATCTGATTTTATTTGTGTGAAAAGTGTTTTGTAATTGTGTTCATAGAGTTCCTGGGTTTGTTTCAGGGGGTAGACTCCTAAATATTTTATAATGTCTACAGTAAGTTTAAATGGGATTTCTCTTTCTATCTCTTGCTGTTGGGCTTTGTTGGTAATATATAGAAATGCTGATGATTTATGTGGGTTTATTTTATAGCCTGCAACTTTGCTAAAGTTGTTTATTATTTCAAGTAGTTTTTTACTTGATTCTCTAGGATTCTCTAAGTATATCATCATGTCATCTGCAAAGAGTGATAGCTTTGTTTCTTCTTTGCCTATTCTAATGCCTTCAATTTCTTTTTCTTCTCTTATTGCTAAAGCTAACGTTTCCAGTACAATATGGAATAACAGTGCTGATAATGGACATCCTTGTTTCACCCCTGATCTTACTGGAAATGCTTTTAACCTGTCCCCATTATATATGATGCTTGCTGAAGGTTTTAGATGTATGCTATTTATTATTTTAAGGAAGACTCCATTTATACCTATGCTTTCTAGTGTTTTTAATAGGAATGGGTGTTGTATTTTATCAAAAGCTTTTTCTGCATCTATTGAGATGATCATGTGGTTTCTGTTGGTTTTGTGTTGATATGCTCAATTATGCTGATAGTTTTCCTAATATTGAACCAACCCTGCATCCCTGGCATAAATCCTACCTGGTCATAGTGTATTATTCTTGTGATAATTTGCTGCAATCTATTTGCTAGTATTTTGTTTAAAGTTTTTGCATCTATATTCATTAGAGAAATTGGTCTATAATTTTCTTTCTCTATTTTGACTCTTCCTGGTTTAGGTATCAATACCATATTTGTATCATAAAAAGAATTTGGTAAGACTCCTTCTTCACCTATTTTCCCAAATAGTCTATATAGTATTGGAATTAATTGTTCTTTAAATGTTTGATAGAATTCGCATGTAAATCCATCTGGCCCTGGAGATTTTTTCCTAGGGAGTTCATCAATGGCTTGTTCAATTTCTTTTTCTGAGATGGGGTTATTTAAGTATTTTACTTCCTCTTCGGTTAATCTGGGCAATTTATATTTTTGTAAATATGTATCCATTTCACTAAGATTGTCAAATTTGTTGGCATATAGTTGGGCAAAATAATTCCTAATTATTGTTTTAATTTCCTCTTCGTTGGTGGTAGCTTCACCTTTTCATTCTTGATACTAGTAATTTGGTTTTCTTCTTTCTTTTTTTTAATTAAATTAACCAAAGGTTTATCTATTTTATTGGTTTTTTTCATAAAACCAGCTCTTAGTTTTATTTATTAGTTCAATAGTTTTCTTAATTTCAATTTTATTAATTTTCCTTTGGTTTTCAATATTTCTAATTTGGTGTTTAGTTGAGGATTTTTAAGTTGTTCTTTTTCTAGTTTTTTTAGTTGTATGCCCAATTCATTAATCTCCTCTTTTCTATTTTATTTATGTAAGCATTTAGAGATATAAAACTTCCCCTAAGAACTGCTTTGCTGCATCCCATAGTTTTGGTATGTTGTCTCATTATTGTCATTCTCTTGAATGAAATTATTGATTGTTTCTATGATTTGTTGTTTGACCCAATCATTTTTTAGGATTAGATTATTTAGTTTCCAATTATTTTTTAGTCTATCTTTCCATGGCCCTTTATTACATATAATTTTTATTGCATCATGATCTGAAAAGGATGCATTTAATATTTCTGCCTTTCTGCATTGGATTGTGAGGTTTTTATGCCCTAGTACATGGTCAATTTTTGTGTATGTGCCATGTACTGCAGAAAAAAAGTATATTCCTTTCTATCCCCATTCAGTTTTCTCCAGAGGTCTATCATACCTAACTTTTCTAATGTTCTATTCACCTCCTTAACTTCTTTCTTGTTTATTTTGTGGTTAGATTTATCTAGTGCAGAGAGGGGGAGGTTCAGGTCCCCCACTAGTATAGTTTTGCTGTCTATTTCTTCCTGTAACTCCCTGAACTTCTCCTGTAAGAATTTGGATGCTATACCATTTGGTGCATATATGTTTAGTAATGATATTACTTCATTGTCTATGGTGCCTTTTAGCAGGATGTAGTTTCCTTCCTTATCTCTTTTGATTAGATCTATTTTTGCTTTTGCTTTGTCTGAGATCAGGATTGCTACCCCTGCTTTTTTTACTTCAGCTGAGCATAATATATTCTGCTCCAGCCTTTTACCTTTACCCTGTATGTGTCACTCTTTTTCAAATGTGTTTCCTGTAAACAACATATTGTAGGATTATGGTTTTTAATCCATTCTGCAATCCATTTCCGTTTTATGGGAGAGTTCATCCCATTCACATTCACAGTTATGATTACTATCTGTGTCTTTTTCTCCATCCTTTCCCCCCATTTATGCTTTTCTTTCTCCTTTTTCCTTTCCCCCTTCACTAGTGTTTTGCTTTTGACCACCTCCTTCAGTCCCTCCTCCCTTTTATTATCCCTTTCCCTTTTCTTCCCCTTTACTCTTACTGCTTCTTCCCTCCCTTCTTTCCCCCTCCCTTTTCTTTCCCCTTTTCCCTCCTACTGCCTATAGGGCAAGTTAGATTTCTATACCTAACTGATTATGTTATGCCCTTCTTGAGCCAAATCTGATGAGAGTAAGGTTCAAACAATGCTCCCCCCCTTTCCCTCTGCTGTAATAGGATTTTGTGTCTTTTCCTGTAATGTAATTTACCCTTGTCTGCCTCCTCCTTTCTCAGTACATTTTCTAAGATCAGATTGATCCACTTATTTGGATCCATTTAACCCACTTGATTAGATTTTTTTTTATCATTACATCAAAGTCAACTAATATCCCCTCTTTATGTATACTCCTTTAACATGGTGTAATAACAATACAGTTCTCAAGGGTTGCAAGTGTCATATTCCCTTGTAGGGGTTTAAACAGCCCCCCCTTATTAACAACATATTGTATCTTTCTGTCCCATTTACCTTTTTATGTCCTTCTTGAGTCCTGTACTTGAAGATCAATTATTTTTTGTTCAGCTCTGGTCTTTTTATCAGGAAAGTTTGGAAGTTTCATTGAATATCCATGTCCCTTGAAAAATGATGCTCATTTTTGCTGGGTAATTGATCCTTGGCTGCATTCCAAGCTCCTTTGCCTTATGGAATATCATGTTCCATGCCCTGGTCTTTTAATGTAGAAGCTGCAAGGTCCTGTGTAATCCTGACTGTGGTTCCATGATATTTAAATTGTTTCTTTCTGGCTGCTTGCAGCACCTTCTCTTTCATCTGGTAATTTTGGAATTTTGCTATTATATTCCTTGGCTTGTCAATTTGGGATCTCTTTCAGGTGGTGATCGTGGATTCTTTCTATGGTTATTTTCCCTTCTGGTTCTAGGACTTCGGGCAGTTTTCCTTTATGATTTCCTGAAAGATACTGTCCAGGCTCTTTTTTCATCATGATTTTCAGGTAGTCCAATAATTTTTAAATTGTCTCTCCTGATCGATTTTCCAGGTGGTTGTTTTACATGAGGTATTTTATTTTCATCTATTTTTTCATTTTTTTGTTTCTGTTTGACTGATTCTTGCTCTCTCATAGAGACATTAGTTTCCATTTGTCCAATTCTAGTTTTTAACAGATTGTTTTCTTCTGTTAGTTTTTGTACTTCCTTCTTCAATTGGCCAATTGTGTTTTTTAGGGACTTGTTTTCTTCAGTGTAGTTTTTTTCCAATTGGACAATTGCATTTTTGAAGGACTCTTCTACCTCTCTCATTTGACTATTAAAATCCTTCTTAGCTCTTCTAAGAAGGCTTTTTGGGCTTCAGACCAGTTCATATTCCCTTTTGTTGTTGCAGATGTGGGTTTGTTGACAATGTTGTCCTCTTCAGAATTTCTGTCTTGATCTTCACTCTTCTCATAATATGAATCTATGGTACATTTTTTTTTACTCATGGTTTCTTTATTCCCTGGCCTTTAAAGAGATTGAGCTGTCCTGCTGGGGAACAGAGGGCACTGACCCAAGCTTCTTGTATTGGGAGCCTAGGTCTTGGTCACTGGCTTTGTGTCCTGGGGCTTCTTATGTTGGTAATTGGAGCCTGTAGGTTTCTGGCAGCTTACTCTGTTGGGCTGGAATCAGCAAGGCTGGAACTTTCAGGCAATTCTAGGTTGCCTGCTTTTCCTTTCCTTTACCTTTCTTCAGCTCCTTTTAGATAGGTGCTGCAGGATGTTCATCTGCCTGGGGCCCCTTGCAATGCTGCCTCCCTTATTTCTGCTAATGCACTGGGAGATTCCTTCATGGTAGAGTCCCGAGGCACCTGGTGGTTTTCTGAGCTGGTTTCCACTGGTTCCCCCTGCCCTCACTGAGGCACTCTGAGGTCCAGGTGTTTGTATTTGCCTGCTCTACCACCTGAGCTTCAGGATTTCTTCACAATTGGAGGCTGCAGGGCTCCGACAGCTTACCTGGTATTGGGCTGGAACCAGCAAGGCCGGGGCTTTAGGAAGACTTTAGGTTGTTTTCTTCAGCTCCTTTCAGGTGAATGCCACCAGGTACTTATCTGCCTGGAGCCCCTTGTAGTCCTGCCTCCCTTATTTTTGCTGAGGCACTGGGAGAACCATTTGCTGGGCTGCTGCACTGCTGCTCTCCGTCTTTCTTCTAGTTCAGCTGTTCCAGGGTTTTTTCCTGGGGTGATATTTTCTGGGTTTTCAGAGGTTGAAAGGGGAGAGTGAGGGTGACTAACTTTTCACTCCGCCATCTTGGCTTCCAGAAGTGGAATGTTCGGTAAGTTGTATTTCACCAAAGCATTGAGATAACTACAGGTAGTGGTGGTGGTGATGATGGTGATGATGATGATGATGATGATGATGATGGGTGATTATGATGCTTTCTCTCCTTCTCCCACCCAAAAAACCCTTAGAAACAAGGAATGCAATATAAAGGCACCAGGGCTCCTTTATTTCATCCCTAGAGATCTAGCAGGAAAGGTATTCAGATCTGTGTTCCACAGATAGATCTATTTCAACTCATCCGGGACACTGGCTTTTAGAGGATCAGAGGATTAAGGATTCAGAGATGAAAGGAAACTTCCAGGTCATCTAGTCCAACTTGCTCATTTTATAGTTGAGGAAACTGAGTCAGTAAGATTAAGTGACTCATCCAAAGTTACCACAGGTAGTATCCATGTAATTCCTAATCTTCACAGGGACCATTTTCTGTTCTACTGCTTTCAGCATAACTCTTTCCATCATTCCCTCTCCAAATCTTACTTCTAAAATTGATATCAAATCAACACTACCACTGCCTCTGGGAAAGGTGCATCAATAGACTTCCCCAATCAGGGTTAGTGTTTCACTCAAAATCTCAAGGACTTTCCAGCCAAAACACCCTTCCCTTTCACCACTTGCCCAAATGTGTAATCTCTCTCTATTAATAATAATCTAACATTTATATGGTGCTTATTATGTGCCAAGCTGTGTGATAAACACTTCATAATTATTATCTCATTTGATACTCATAACAACCCTGAGGAGTAGGATTTATTATTATCTTCATTGTACAGATGAAGAGAGACTGAGGTGACTTGGCCAGGCTCACACAGCCAGTAAGTGTTTGAGATTAGATTTGAACTGAGGTCTTCCTGACTCTAGGTAGGCACTCTATCCACTATACTACTTATTTGACTCAGGAAAGGAAATGCCTGACTTTTCTATTTGTATCCCCACTGCTTAGCATGGTGCTTGGTGCATACTAAAAGCTTAATAATTTTTTTCCTATTCTTGATTTTCTGATCGCATTTTTTCCCATCCCCAATTTCTGCTCATGGTCAGGAATTCTGCTCTCCTATACTTTGTCATCTGGTTTCTTAGAGCATACAAAGTAGACTTTAAAAAAATTTAATGCTTGCCCCTGGAGGCGTTTCAGACTGTTTTATGGGACAGGGAGTAGAAGGATTTTCTTGCTTTTTGACCTCAGATAGAAATTCCATTGGCAGCAGTAGTAACCCCATCTCCCGGAGCACAAAACACTAGAGAATTCAACTTAAAAGAAGTCTGTTTCAGCTTCTGGGACACAGAACACTGTCAAGTCTCAGGCAGTAACACACATAGAGCAAACAAAAGCTTACAAAGGCATTTGCTGCCCATTGAGATAGAATCTGACAATATGACTGTAGTTCCAGCCTGTCAGTGAAAAATATTCTGTCACTACAGGCCTGCTCTCATTATAGAAAACCTTGCTGATTGGCAAGAATACCTTTATTAAAAAAAAACAAAACAAAACTGAGGAGAGAGAAAAACATGCCTATCTTTTCTCATCCTTTAAGCAAAAATGTTTATTGTACAGAGTTAAGAATTAGTTTGAACCTTCATTGGCTGAAGAATGAGGCCAGATTTAGAGCTTTATTTGAATTCTAGTCAACGGATAATAGAAGCCTCAAGTGAATCTGCCATCCAATTTCTTTGGTGTTTCTATGGGAGTCAGCATTAGATTACTCAAAAGGACAATTGTTTATTTGCCCAGAGGCCAGTCTGGAGAGAGGCCGGTTTGGAGGTTGAGGGAAGGGAATCCATTTTGTTTGTATTTTTCTGGGGCAGTTGTGATGACAAAGATGCTGTTGCCTCTGTTCATTCTACCCTGGGGTCTAACATCTTTTGTATTTGTTCAAATTGTTTTGTGGTGGCAAATCATATAGGATATTTGAGGCCTGCTTTTGAGAATCTATGAATCTCATAATTATAGCTAGCATTCATATTAACACTTTAAGGCTTGCAAATGTGCTATATATATATATATATATATATATATATATATATATATATATATATATATGTATATATATATATATATTATCTTAGTAGATCCTTGCAACTACCTTGGGAGGCAAGGACTATAGTTATCCTTATTTCACCAATGAAGAAAGCAAGGCTGAAGGGGTTTATATGACTTGTCTGATTCCTGAGCTGATTCCTGATCATTCTAGAAGTGAAGAACCTCCATGGGAAAACACAAGGAACAAAACAACATATACAAAATGATTTCTGGTTCTATCAGCCTTGCCAAGTGTGTTGTTCATGAAAGTCAGTCGACAAGCATTTAGTAAGCACCTACTATGCACCGGGCACTGTGCTAAGTGTTGGGCATACAAAGAAAGGCAAAAGACAGTTCTGACCTTTGAGCAAGTCACAATCTAATTATAAAAAGTGGCTACTAAAGATGTATCACTGAGATCCCCTGATAATCTGGCTCTGGAATCTCTTGATAATGTTCCATGTTTGGGATGGTGGGTTTTGAGGAATCAGTTACATAAAACACAGCTAAGCTTCCAGCAATGCAACATTCTCTACTCCAAGATCAAGCAAACCGCAAGTCTAATTCAACATATTTAATTAAGCTATGACATCAACATAAGCAAAAGGAGAGAATCAGGTAACAGAGCCAGTTTTGGCACAGTTACACAAATAAGTGCAATCTGTTACATGTTCCTGAGGGATGATAATTTAAGCCCTCTTAATCCTTACTGATCTCCCAAGAATATTCAGGGTTGGATGAAGTTATCTCTGAACTTGACTGTCAATGATTTAAAAAAAAATAATTTCAATGTCTCCAGCCTCGTCAAGATGAGACTAAGTCCCTTGACTCATCAGAATTTTGCCTGGGTTTCTGGGATTGCAATGCCATGGCAATACTACATGTTCCTCTGTTATCTCCTCACTCCAAGCTTAGTCATAATTTACCTCCCTATCTCTGCACATGGCTGCTTCTAGCTGCCCTATTTTTACAACTATTCCTAGTCCTTGGCTTGTGATGCCACCTCTAGGGATAGATATATAGTCTTTTGGAAAATGGAATCCTGGGAATTTCTCCCAATGCCCAGTTTTCTGGACATTATAGGCAGTAATGGGGACTATTCTCAGCTATGTTCCCTACAAAGCAAATGATTTTTTTTGACTTGTGATTTCCCAATGATTGAATATTCCTGAAAAAAATACATATCTTTTGTACTTATTACTACCAGGTTTTCCAGGACTCTGGGTTTGATTATAGAAAGAAACATCTTGAAAACATGGAACATTAAACTGAAATTTATTGTTAGTGCCATCTTCCTTACTGGACCAGTGGAAGAGAGTATATAGTCAGAGTATATCCACCCAGATATCCACCTAGAGTATAGTCATTCATCTTTCTATTGATACCATTTTTGTCTATGAGTTTCCTAAGACAATGGAACATCTTATTGTGGTCTGAGCTTCTAAGTTTACCTCTGTTTTAATAAAGTATCCTTATCTAAATGGTTAACAGACTATTTGCCTTATTAGGGTGGATCTGGAACTAAGATGTAAGATTTTAATATAAAATTATGAGAGTTGGCCTCTACCCGAGGAAGTTGGCTCTTAAGAGAAAATGTAACCTTCTCTGAATCATCCTAGAAAGAATGGCTGAAAGCATGGACTCATAGAGTTGGTAGGAAGTTTAAAGGTCATCTACTCTACCTTCTCCCTTAATTTTATGGATGAAAAAATTGAGGCTTAGAAAACAGACTTGCCTAAGTTCACAAAAGTATTTAATGGTAGACTCAATACTACACTGAAGCCCTTTAAATCCAGAACTCTTTCCATGACACCACACTATACTTTTTGAGAACTTTTCTCAAAATCCAGTTTAGCAGTAATTGGAATGTTTTCTTCCAAGGTGATTATGAGAACACTGCTTGTTTTTTATTGGATTTCCTTTATTCTCAGTAAATAGGATCAGCAGGTAGGCATCACATTCACTTCTATTTAGAGAAAAACTCACTAGGCATTGATTAATCCCATGAATAATGACCACCTGTAGCAGGAACAGATCCATTTTTTCCTTTTGTTTTCTAACCCCACCCCCACCTCCACCCTCATCTTGTAGAGGTAGGGTTTTAGATTGTTGTAGGCCTTAGATGATTGTTGCAGGCATACCAACCATTTCTTATCACTGACTATGGATGGGAACAACATTAAGGAACCTCTAATTGCCAAAAGCACTAATGGATAGACCATGGGCCACACAAGGACCATACAACAGAACCACGAAACCTTGATGTTCTAAAAACGTGATGATGTGATAACCTGGGCAAGTCACTTAATTTCAATTGCCTCCAAAAGCCCCCCCAAAAAACTGAGCTGGATTTGGGGGAAATGAAGAGAGACAAGGAAGATACACTTGTGTTCTCTACTTTGTTTAAGCATAACCTTGACTGTGACCAGCCCTGATTGTTATTTTCCCTTCCCAGATCATCTCTTCAGATGTTATTCTTTTGGTTCTAACCATGACCTTTGAAAAGATTCCTATCTGTGCATCTTTTTTGAGACAGTGGCTTAATATGGAATGTCACAGTTCTGCTGGTTTGCTTATTAGTTGTCAGACAAAGTGTTATATAATGAAAAAAGTACTGAGAAGGGAGAGATCTTTTTGATTCCTGATTCTTCTACTTATTGCCTATATGACACTTGGGCTAGGCTCTCTTAAAAGTGCCACTTCACGGATTCAGGGAGTTTCCTCATCAGCAAGATAAGGGGGTTGAACTAAATGATCTCTTTTAACTCTGGAACCTGTGAGCTCCTTATGCTCCTATTAATACTTTCTGCTATATAAAATTGTCCAACAGCAACAGGCCACATTTTTATTTCATTCTCCTTCTAAGCAAAAATCTCAGCCTCTTCTTTGACATCCTTTTGCCTTAGAAACCCACATTTGAGTCTTGTTAAATCCTGACCATTCTTTATGTCTTGTACAACAGGTAATGGATATGGAACCTCCCTGAATCTATTTTGGAAATTGCTTTCACATAAAAATGAGAGAAATGCTTGAAAATCATAGCCTCCCATGACAATCTGTTGACTACTACTATTTGCTATCAGTCTACAGCATATGTCAAATCAAAGTTGTGTGCCATAGCAGAGTTATCTTGTTTCTTATCTCTAAATGGGCTCTTCAAACATCAGGTGATGGATTACTGACCACCAGAGGTGCAAATAAAAATTGCCTCCTCCAGGAAACTCCAGTTGTATCTTGATATAGTTGAAATGGTCTAAGAAATGGACCCTTGTGTTCTCTGCTTATTTTTCTCCTGATAAGAATGCCGCCTATTCTTCCAATGAATTTGCAATCTCTACTGACAGGAAATCTTTTAAAGTGAGAAATAAAAATCTCTAAAGATAAAATCATAAAGAAGAGAGAGCTTTAATTAGCTCAGTTGAGTCATGGCATCTTTCTGGGCCTCTGTTTCCTCATTTGCAAAATGAAAGAGTGGATTACATGGACTATAAGATGGTTTTCCAGTTCTAAACCTTTGATCCTTTCTCTAAGCTATTCAGCATAAAAATTGAAGAGTGGGAGTAGAAAAATATTTTGATAATAATAACTAGCATTTGTATAGTCCTCTAGGGTTTGCAAAACATTTTGCAAATATTATCTAGTAAAGTGTCTGAGGAAGGGTTTGAACTCAGATCTTTCTAACTCTAGGTCCAGTGCTCTAACCACTGAACCATTTAGCAGCCTTTAGATAGAATGACTAATTTATCCTTCTTTCCCTTGTCTTGCCCTCCTTCATTACTGAGACTTTATGATGAAATGGGTATCATTGCTACTCAGATCCTTTGGCTAATCATTAGTTTATGTGCCAAGAGCCTGGATGAACTCATGAGATAAGCATGGGACAGGGATTTAGCAAGACTAGGACTTCATCCCATCAATGACATTTTTTTCTTGTGGTCTTGTGTACTTCACTAGATGATAGATTTAGAACTAGAAGGGGCCTTGGAAGTCACCTAGTTCAACCCCACTCCTCCTTATTTTACAGAAGAGGAAACTAGATCCTTGAAGCATGAAGTGAATTGCCCAAGGTCCTGGAGGTGGGAAGCATCAGAGCTGGGAATGGAATTCAGGTCTTCTCACTCCATCCAAACCCAGGTCTCATTCTCCTGTATCCATGTGCATGGCAGACAGGCTCCTACTTTACTTCCTTTAGCAGTCTTGTCTCCTGAAATATGCAACTGGTAATTGGATTGTTAGGTTTGAAAAAAGGTTGTTTAATCAGTAGGCAGGAAGGAGATATACATATATATTAGCAATAAGAAAACAAGGGTTTTCTGTGATACAGCAGGTTGGGTTCTATTCAGAATCATAAATGATCTCTTAGTACACGGCCCACAGAGCTCAAATTAGGACCAAACAAGAATAGCACAAGTGGGAATCAAGAGCAATTCAATTTGAATTTCAGAGAATGAGTTCTCTTTGCACGAGTGTCTAAAAAGGCATTTTTTTTTAAATGATGAAATGCATTCCAGGTTAGTGGCTCACTGTGGCCTTCATAAACAAAATAAATGCCCCCCACAGATGAGACTGAGAAACAGTAATTAAAGAAATTAAAGTTATATTTTCTGCTTGTAATTAAAATTACATCAGGAGAGGTTTTTACAGTTTAATCACTCCTAGACAATTCTGAATGAGCTAGTGTATCATCCACAAAAATATTGTGTAGGCATCAGACTGAGGTAGCAATATATGATATTCATATTTACTCACTCATTGATTCACTCTGTCATTGACTCCCTCATTCACTCACTCACTCATTCATCCTTCCACCCCTTAATTCATGAAACACTTCTTGAATACCTTCTAAATACAGAACAATATCTATGTAGATGATGGATAGATTCAAGGAGCATCATGCTATAGTGGAAAAAAAATTTCCACATATGGAAACCAAGGACCTAGGTTCATATGCTGCTTCTGCTCCTTACCACTACTTGGACCTTGCTCAAGTCATTCTTCTGGGTGTCAATTTCTTCATCTATAAAATGAGGGGGTTAATAAATACTTAACATTTCTATAGTGCTTTAAAGGTTGCAAAGCACTTTACACACACACACACACACACACACACAAAATCCAATTTGTATCTCTCTAACACTAGTTCAAAACATCTTAGATTTAAGCAATAGAGGCCATGTAGCCAGTGTCCTCATTTTATATATGAGAAATGGGAAGATTAGAAAAATGAAATGATTTGCCAAGCTAGTAAGTGTTGGAGGCAAGATTCTTGCCTGCTTAGTCCCTTTGAGCACACTATTCCCTATGCCATCCAGTTGCCCAGTTAGGATGACCTCCAAAGTCTCACGCATGTCTAAATTCATAATCCTAAGAATAAACAAGATTCACCCCTGCCTTCAGGATAGGTGATTAGGAGATCATTGAAGTAGAATATGAGTACATGAGTTGTACAAATGGGTGTCGTCAGGGGTCATAGATGCAAGAGATCTTTTCTGGCTGGGAACTCCATGGAAGAATTGAAATTTGAACTGGACAATGAAGAATGACCATGGCAGTGCAATGAGAAGCAATAAACAGAATTAGAAGTTTATTCTTAGGTGCCACTTACTGTATGATCCTGGATAAGGCACTTCCATGTTTCTCAGTTTCATCACCTGTAAAAAGGCAAATGAAATGTAAAGCACTATAAAAACATAAGGATGTTGATTAAAAAATTAAAACAGCTCAGCTTCTCAATGATAGGGAAAGAACCAATTACAGTTAAAGGTCAATAATTCAAACTTTCATTATGATAACTTGGATGGAGGCTATATTTTTGACATGTCTTTGAAGGCAGGTTTTAACTAAGCAAACACAATGTAAACAAGAAAATAAGTGCTTGCTAAATATTTAAATGAATGAAAGGATGTCCAGGCTTGAGAAAACAAATCGTTTTTGAACATTTTAGACAAATCATTTATAAACACTTGATGACTAAGTGACTTTATTTACTAAAGTGAGGACCACAAATCACGTAATCTAGTTTGTTGCTACAAGAAATCTAGTGTTATTGCTATGCAGACCACAACTGGCTGGAATCATGGTTGAGATTGCCATAGCCAATAAGAGAGGGACATGTGAACAGACTCATTTTA
Organism: Phascolarctos cinereus; assembly: GCF_003287225.1. Lineage (NCBI taxonomy): Eukaryota > Metazoa > Chordata > Mammalia > Diprotodontia > Phascolarctidae > Phascolarctos > Phascolarctos cinereus. The sequence goes on along the minus strand of NW_027555514.1, from coordinate 120,638,801 downwards.
TCATCATCCCAAAACAGGTGATGGACTTGATCAATGGAAGGACCCACTCATAGGAGCAACACTAACTGAAAGAAATCCTTTTAGAAACGGATGCATGCTTTTGAGATACTCATTCGATGTAATTGGCATGGGGAGCTTCTGGCATGGAAACTCCATTTACCAATGCAAATTTTCCCTTCGTCAATGTAGATTTCCTCTTAGCCCATACACATCTGCAGCTCTGTAACTTATAAGGGCGGCTAGGTATGCAGTGAATAGAGCAATGGGCTTGGAGTCTGGAAGATCTGAATTTAAATCCAGCCTCAGACACTTACTGGGCAAGTCATTTAGCTTCTATTTGCCTGTTTTCTTATTTGTAAAATGAGGATAATAATAATAATAATAGTAGTAATACTAACAGCACCTACCTCCTAGGGTTGTTGTAGGGATCATGACATAATTTTAAAGCATTTAGCACGCACTTGGCAAATAGTAGGCACTCGATAAATGTTATTTATTGTTATAGTCTTGGAAAGTTGCCTGAGGCACTATTAAATAACTTTCTCATGATTACAAATCTAGTAGATATCAAAATAATGACTGAACTCATTTTCCTGACTTCAAAGTTGACTCTCCACTCATTATTAATGAAGGAATGAATGAACAAAAATAATTGATTAAATGTTTACTATGTGCTAAACATTGGATATATAAATACAAAAATATACCCAAAAAAGCCCTAAAGGAGTTTATGTTCTCCTAGGGGCAGACAATATATATAAAGATATTATGGCCAGGGAAGGGTATTTTGGTTTAATTGGGGAATGGCTGAACAAGTCATGGCATATGATTGTGTTGGAATGTTACCGTGCTATAAGAAATGATAAGCTCAATGATCTTAGCGAAACATGGAAAGACTAGCATGAAATAATGAAGAGTGAAATGAGCAGAACCAAGAGAATATTGTATACTGTAACAGCAATATTGTTTTAAGAATGACTTTGAGTAAGTTGTTTTGATTATTATAAATACCCAAATGAACTATAAAGGACATATGAAGAAAGATACTATCTGCATCCAGAGAAAGAACTGATTAATAGAAGTATGTATAGAATAACTTTTACATATATATATGTATGTGTGTGTGTATACACACATCTATTTGCATCTAATGGTTGTCACCTCCTAAGGTGGGGTGAAGGGAATAAAAAAAAAGAAATTTATATGATAACTTTGTTGTATATTTAAATGGAGTAGCAACTTATATATAGTAGATTTGCACTTTCATGTACAATCAATTTTTAATTATACTATATTATGGAAATGCTTGTTTTATTCCATAAATTAAAAACAAAATAAATTTTAAAAAACGAGTCTTGGGGATAGTGGGTAGAGTAATGGGAGAGTTCATTGATGTAACTTTTCTAGAAAAAAATAAATTACTGTCTTGATTTCATTACTATTTCCAGAAGAGCTAGAAAGTAGGGTAGGGATAACTGCATAATGGCAAGATGAATGCCAAAAATATGCCTGCAGTGGACAGTTGGACTTTTGGACATGTGAAACATGGCCTATGGTTTAGGTCTGGCTGGGTTTAATGCCCCATGGGCATTTGCACAGGATTATGTCATCCATTACCACAGTCTGGCCCTAGGGCAGCAGTTTCAAATTGAGTGAATTGTCACCCAAGGCATGTTTTCTGGAAGTCTAGAGTACATCAGGTATGAAACACTCTACCATATTATCTTTCACTGGTTTTAATAAGGTGGCCAGGAATATTTTGAAAACTCAACCAACATACTTTTCATCTTCTGAACCTCAGAGACATATAAAGACAAACATGGCCTAATAATCTTATGCTCTTATAAGATACCAAACTTAATTATAAAACAGAGAAATGGGGCTCTTCAATGTAAGGGGCCCTAGATAATAAGACATGAAGTCTTTACAAAACCCTTTTGATAGAGCTTTATCACAGTTCAAAAGTTGCTCACTCCCATGTAGGAAGCCAACAGAACAGTTCTCTCTTTGATATTCAGTTCTATCAGTAATCCTATTGTGTGCTGAGTTTGTAAGGAAAAATGGCTCTGACATAAAGCCTAATATAGAAGCTTATCCTGTAAGCAGTTATTTTTGTTAAAACTGAGGACTTAAAGTCTACATAAAATAAGCACTTTTAGATATTAACTTATGTCTCATCTGTCTTGCTTTGATGGGTACAACTTTTGGCATGGTGTTGCAATAAGCATTGGTATTGAACTGCATCCCATCCTCACTCACTGTAGGCATTACAAGCACCTTCCAAATAATTCCATATGTTACTGCCCATCTACAAAAAGAATGCTTACATACATCATTTAGGTGACTTTCAGAACTTGTGCACTATTTTTCATATTTCCAAAGTGATGCTACCAGCCCCTTTTCCATAGGGCATGTCTTTTCAGTTATTTTCCCAGAACAAATGAAAGGTTTGGATTGATTCAGGCATACTCTTTTCATGAACCCTTTTGTGAGCAGTGGCCACACTGGGAAAGTGTCTTGGAGATCTGAGGAAGGCAAACTGAAAGGATCTCATAGACTTCTCTTCATACACACAACATCTAATGAGCTTTAGAGCTGGCAAGGTCATAAAAGAATAGGATTTGCTTCACTGTTTCAGTGCTCAGTGCTATCTCTGCTAGTGCCATCAAAGTGCATTTTGTGTGACTCTACTTGTTATAATAACTGACATTACATAATACTTTAAAGTTGACAAAATCACATACATTAGCTCCTTTGAGTCCCACAACAACCCTTTGAGATGAGTACTATAGATGTTATTTTCTTTAATTTACAGATGGAGAAAAGCATTTACCTAATCTGGCTTGCTTAGTATTATCTAGCTTTTAAGTGTCAGAAGCAGGATTTGAAACCAAGCCTTTCTGACTCCAACTCTGGCACTCTATCTACTACAACAGATTCTTCCAAATAAGGGAAATCTCAGAAGGTATGAGATTCTAGTCAAACATTGCTAGTTGCTCTCAATAAAAATGGTGGCTCCAATGAACAAACAGTTCTCAAAAGAGGAATTGTAAATTATTTACAACTATGTGAAAGAATGCTCCAAATTACTAATAAGAGAAGTATAAATCAAAACAAGTCTAAAGTTTCTCTTCACAGCCAACAAATTGGCAAAGATGACAAAAGATGTAAATAGTCAGTCTTGGATGGGTTGTGAGAAGAGAGGCACACTAATATTTTGTTGGTGGAGCTCTGAATTGGTACATTCACTCTGGAAAGCAATTTGGAAGCATGCAAAGGGAGTGACTAAAATGTCCATACTTGTTGAGGGAGAAAGTCCAAAGCTGGGCTCAAATCCTAAAGTGGTTAGTGATAAGAAGAAAGACTTCATATAAATCAAATTATTTTTAATAGAGCTTTATGTAGCACCAAAACATTGGAAATAAAGTAGATTAGGAATGACTAAACAAATTTTAATTCTTAAATGGTTGTTGTTTTCCATGATTGAAGAGTATCAAAATGATATCACTATTTTGAGGTTAATGTACAGTGTGTCTGTGGCTGATCAGACTAACATGAGCTCAGAAAGCTCTACCACAGGTCAGGCACAAATAGTTTGTATGAACATTTAGAATATAGCAGAATATTATTGTGCAATAAGAAGTAACGCATATGCTAAATGCAGAAAACATGGGAAGATTTATATGATATATACAAAGTGAAGTAAGCAGAACCAAGAAAACAATTTACACAGTAACTACAGCAATGTAAATGCAAAGAATAACAACAAAAATACAGCAATTGAAACTAAATAACCAGGCTTATCTTGAAAGAGGAGATATGTATTATCAGCAATGCAAGGATCTAAGACATCTCCAAAAGTCTTGTGATAGAAAATGCTATCCACATCCAGAGAAAGAACTATGGAGTTTGAATACAGATTGAAGCATGCTATTTGCTCTTTTTTCCTGTTTTTTTTTTGGGGGGGGCAAGGAAATCAAGGTTAAGTGACTTGTCCAGGGTCACATAGCTAGTAAGTGTCAAGAGTCTGAGGCTGGATTCAAACTCAGGTCCTCTTGACGCCAGGGCTGGTACTCTATCCGCTGTGCTACCTAGCTGCCCCTTTCTAGTTCATTTTGTTCCTTTTTTCTTGTAGCTCTTCCTGTTGGTGCTAATTCTTCTTGACAACATGACTAACATGAAAATATGTTTAATAGGGATGTATATGTAGAGCGTATATCAGATTACACACCATCTTGGAGAGGGAGGCGGAGAGGAAGGAAGAGAAAATTTAAAACTCAAAAGCTTATGGAAGTTATTGTTGAAAACTAAAACTAAATTAATTAATTAAAAATTAAAAAAAAGAGGAGATATGAGAGCCACCTCTTTCTCCTACTTTGCAGAGGTGGGGAACCAGAGGAACACTGCATATAATGGCAGATTTTTTTTGAATATATCGGTTTTGCTGAATTTTTTCTTCCCTTTTTACATTCTTTATTATAATGGATGGATCTCTGGTAGAAAGTGAGAGGAAGGATACAGTGGATATAAGCAATATCAAAATAAAAGAGATCAATAGAAATTTTAAAAAAAATGGATCTATAACTCATTATGTACATAACTCCAGCTTGCATTATATCTTAGGTCAGACATTCTTAATCCTGGATCTGTGATTAAAAAGCATCACCATATTTCAATGTAATTGGTTTTATTTGTAATCCTTTTTCATTTTATTTCCCACATTTAAAAACATGTGAAGAGTCCCTAGACTTCATCAGACTGAAAACAGGGGTTCATGACATAAAAAGGCTAAGAACCTCTCCTTTGGAATATCATATTCCATGCTTACTATAATACAAGGAGCCTTCATGATACACAGATTCAGAATCTGAGCTTTCACACTGGCACAGGTACCTGGATCCCTGGATTGCCATTAATTCATCATCCTCCAACTACCACCACAAAGCAATGGAAGGATTTTGGTGTCAGCAGTCTTGGATTTAGTAAGTCTTTGTTTGCTCTATTCATTCCCTTTGTGATTCTATAGACTTTGATCGTTACCTGTGTTGGCCTTTCTCTTTCCAGATTTATCATGTAAACCTTTCCAGATCTTCCATCTCTGGGATGATTTTCCTTTTCCAGAATTTTTCCAATTCTATTATATTTTTCTTGATGGGGGATAATCAAAACTTCAGACATCTGGACATGGAGGTAGATGTGAAGGAGCCTGATTTTGCTTCTGGTATCCAAAGTCATGTGCAAAACTATCTTATGACAGATATACCCTGGACTTGTGACCTTGCACCTGGCTACCCACATATTCATTTCAAGTTCTAGCTAAAATGCCACCTTCTACTGGAAGCCTTTCTTGATCTCCCATAATTCTACCACTTTCCTCTATTGATTATTTCCAGTTTTTCCTTTATGTAGCTTGTTTGTATGTAGTTGTTTGCATGTTGTATACCCCATTAGACTTGACCTCCTTGACAGCAAGGACTGCCTCTTGCCTTTCTTTGTATCCCATTTCTTAGCACAATGACTGGTAGGTAGTAAGTGGTTAATAGAAGTTTATTGACTGACAGCAATTTAAGGTATACTTTGCCACACAAATACTCACAGAGCTTCACATTAGCCCCTACTGTGTGCTCCCTGGCACTCCTTGGTTACAAAGTTTGTTATTCAGATAACCTGATATGTCTTGTAATCATCTGAAATAGTGGTTCTACTCTTTTACGACTGAAATGCAAGAATGCCTCTTATGAGTTTGACATAAAGGATTTTTTTCTTCTTAATGGGCAAAGAAAATGACAAGAATTGTCTTTCTCTTTATAGATCTTCACTTTCTCATGGTAAGGATGTAGAATATGTTTTGAATATGTAATTTTTGGTGTAATGTAAGAAACAGAATGGTACAATAGAAGGAATTCTAGCTTTGAACATAGGAGATTTGGGTTTGAATACCATCTTTGCCACTTACTACTTGTATAACCTTAGGTGAGTCACTTCAATTACTCGACAAGCATTTGTTAAGTACCTACTATGTGCTGGTCATTTTGCTAATGAGCTCACGGTCAAATGGGGGAAACAACATGCAAACAAACTTATACAAACAAAATATACGCAGGATAAATTGGGGATAATCCGCAGAAGGAAGGCACTGAAATTAAAGAGGAATGAAAAAGGCTCCTTGTTGCTAAGACTTGAGACATTCTTCTGCATTCCTCTGAACTTCATCATGGTCTCCAGAACCTCATCATGCTTCATGATCACATCAACCCTGAAACGAAACCTCTTCTGGGCCCCCTGCCTCTGGAGCTCTTCCCTCCCTCTGATTGGAAAGGAAGATGAACATTGGAGAGCTCCTCCCAGATCCTATATTTAAGTAGAGATTCCAGGGCAGCCATCTCATCACTCCTTTGGACTTTATTAGGCTTCCACACCGGTAGTATCCCTCTTTGCCCCCTAACTTTTCAGCTTCTTTTTATGTGTTATCTTCCCCTATTAGACTGTGAGCTCCTTGAGGGTAGGAGCTATTTTTTGCCTTTCTTTGTAGCCCCAGCACTTAGCATAGTGCCTTGGGGCATTTAGTTGTGTCTGACTTTTTGTGGCCTCATTTGGGGGTTCTCTTGGCACTGATACTGGAGTGGTTTACCATTTCTTCTTCAGGTAATTTTACAGATGAGGAAACTGAGGAAAACAGGGTTAAGTGACTTGCCCACATCACACACCTAATAAGTATCCGAGGCCAGATTTGAACTCAGAAAAGAGGAGTCTTCCTAACTCTAGGCCGAGCACTCTACGCATTGAGCCACCTAGCTGCCTTAAGCCAAAAATAAAAGGCTGGAAAAACAATTATTATATACACTGCCTTAATCAGTGATACTATTTAGCACTCCCATGCTTGGCATTCTATCCATCGAGGCACCTAGCTGCCCTTGGCACATAGTAGTTGCTTAATAAATGTTTATTGAGTGAGTGACTTGACTGGTCAGGAAGTGGAAATGAGGAGGAAGAGAGTTTCAGGCATGTGGATTAGCTAGTGGAAATTCTCAGAGTGTGGAGATAGAGTGTCTTGGGGTAGGGAACTCCAAGGAGGTCAGTGTCACTGGATTGTAGAGTGAGTGATTGGGGGAGAGTAAGGTATAAGAAAACCAGACAGGTAGGAAGGGGTCAGATTATGAAGAACTTTAAAAGCTAAATAGAGGATTTTATATTTGATCTTGAAAGTAACAGTAAGCCTCTGGAGTTTATTGAGTAGGAGGGTGACATAGTCAGACCCTTCTGAGCTTCAGTTTTTTCATCTGTAAAATTAGAAGGGTGGGTTGTACTAGATAGCATGCCAAGGTTCCCTCTGGTTCTAGTTTTCTGATGCTGATCCTATCTGAGGTTTTATCTAGTCTTAGTTCCAACAATTTCTGACATTAAGTGTCTTTACCTCTTTGGTAAAATGAGGGGACAAGATTAATTTTTTTCTAACATGCCTTAGAGTGCTAAAATCTTATGATCTATCATTTGCTACTAGTTGCCTGGCTGCCTTCACTTGTGCATTCCCTCTGGCTCCCAAATGCTAGTGTGACAATGACAGGAAAATGACCAGCCTCATCAAAAAGAATATGATGATTTCCTATTTTCCCTCTGGGAAATCTTGGCTATTTTGGAAGGTGAGCTTCATGTGATGAGATGTAATAATTATAATTTGGATTCTTTTTACATTATCAAAATCAGATTCGAATGGCAGTAAATGTTTGTTGAGCTGAATGAATTGGTGAGCAGTTGTTTCAATAGTTTAGCAATAGTTTAGTAGCTGAAGTATGAGACTTTGGGGGATCAATATAGCAAAGAACTATTCTCTTGAGACTGTTTGCTTCAGCCTAAGATATTGAGTGAATATTAAGCGGAGTTCCAAAGGGCAGGTCAAACAAAGCATATGTGTAAATTCAGTCTTTGATTAGGAAGAAAAGAGGAACTAGAGTGCCACTCAGTCCCCCTACTCCTCAAACTGACTACATAAATCTACCTATTTCAATAGTGTAGGGACAGAAGACAGAATGAATAAAAGGAAAGAAGAGAGCATGTTGGGGAGAGCATTCCAAATGCTCCATCTACTCAGAAGTGGGTAGAGCAGAGTCTTCAAAAGAAGATAATGCATCACTACCACATCCAAACTCCTTCAAGCAATAAACTGATGATTATCATTTTTCTCTTAAATTCTTTTGAAGACAAAATCAATTAGGTAAAGAAATTAGACTGAGATATAAATGGGGCAGTGGGAAAAGGGAATGTTAAAATATGTGGTCATGAAAAAAATTGACATCTAAAATATACAAGGACTTATTAAAAATAATTCCCAGCCTTCAATGGACATATGACCAAGGATTTTAAACAGGAAATTTCGAAGAAGAAAGAATAATTGTTAAAAATGTTTGGAAAAAATGCTCAACCTTATTAATAATCAAAGGGGCAAAAATTTAAACAACTTTGAGGTACCACAAAACTAATAAAAAGAAAAGTTATGTTGACAAGGTTGTGTAGAAATAGATAAACTCATTCATTGTTGGTGGAATTGCAAATTAGTAGAATGTTTTTGGAAAGCAACCTGGTAGTTCATAGCAGTAAGAACTAAAATAATTATAGTCTTTGACCAACTAATTCCATTGTTTGGAATAGGCCCTGAAAGCATTACCAAGAATAAAAGAGTCATCTGTTCAAATGTTTTCATAGCAAATTATATTACATTTAATTATAATTATATTTGTTATATAGAATATAATTATGTATGACCTATATGATCATAATATAGTTATGTTTGATTAAAATTATAGATCCTATAACATTATGTAATTATATTTGATTATCAACATATTTTTCAATTATATTATAATTGAAAGAAAACCTGTAAAAGCACTCTAAATGTCTAGAAAATGGAGGAATAGTTAAATTGTGGTATGTTAATGTAATGCAAGTACTGGCAAACTAAGGTCCTTCAGATCATTTGAATAGCTCAAGCTATGAATGCTTTTTGCATTTTAAAATAAAGGATTTATTTTAATATTTAAAAAGTAAAAATCATTCTTGACTGGTGGGTGCAAAAGCAGGTGGCAAGATTTGGCCCACAGGCAATAGTTTGCCAACTTCTGATAGAAATAGAATAATATAATACATTTAAAATGGGCAGATTGGAGTGTGTATGTGTATGTTTCTTCTAGTCCTACCTATGATTTAATTGGTATAGGGAACTCCATTGATGAAACTCTTTCTACCAATGCAAGCAAGTAAATATATGTTCCACACCTTAGCATCTTGGAGAGTTGCCTGGGAACACTGAAAAGTTAATGGCTCGCTGAGAATTGAAGAGCCAGAATGTGTCAGAGGCAGGATTTGAACCTATGTCTTCTGGATGCTGAAAATGGTACTTGATCCATGATGCCACTTATAGGCAAGTATGAGGACTATAAAGAAAAGCCTTTATGAAAAAATAGGAATTGGATCTGGACCTGTAATTTCCACAACACAAGGAATGCCTGGTACCAAATCAAGTTTGTATCTCTTCTGCAACTTATAATCTTTAGGAGCTCCCAAAGAACTCAGAGGTTAAGTCACTTGCCCAGAGCCACAAAGCCAGTATATGTTAGGGACAGAGTTCAACCCAGGTACAGATGGCTCTAGGGCTCGTTTTAGGCACATCATAAAAGCTAATACCCATATGTGTGTGTATATATACACACATATGTATATATGCATATGCATGTATGTGTATATATACGTATGCATACACACATACCTATTTGTGTCTAATTGTGCGATCTCTAGGGTGAGGGAATAGGAGAGAGACAAAATTAAAAAAAGAAAAAAGACATTTAGGTGATAATTTCGTATATTTGAAAGGAATGGCAAGTTGGGCATGGTAGATTTGCAGTCTCATGTGCAATCATCTTTTTTTTAATTGTACTATGTTATAGAAATACTTGTTTTATTCCACAAATTAAAAAAAAAGGTAAGACCCACAGGGCAAGGCACCCTAAGGAGGAGGCAGGAGGTGGCATTTGCTAAGCACATGAAACCATTATCATCATCTCCATCATTATTTCTCCTCCAACAGCCCTGGACCCACACTGAGCCCAATAGCTGGAGTAATAATAGTATTCTTGAGACCACATGCCCTCCTTCCAAGCAAGGCCTTGGAGCCAATCTCCAATGAGTCAATCCTTGTGGAGATGCAGCCTGGAACTTCAATTCCTGGCCTTCCCAACGCCAGCAAAATCAAATCAATAAGCATTAATTTAGTGCCTACGATAGGTGCTAACCTATGGAGATACAAAGAAAGGCAGATAACAGTCCTTGTTCTCAAGGAGTTCATATTCTGAGAAAATTCTTGCCCTTAAAATCATTGGCACTATCAAACAGTGTAACACCAGAAGTAACACTAAGGAAGATACATTACTGCCCCCCAAAGGATCAGAGGGCCAAACTCATAGGAGGTTAAGATTGAAACCTCCTACTTATGTTGTCTAATCCTATTAAAATGTGAGTCCCTTGTGAGCATGGACTGTCTTGCTTTTCTCTTCGTATATTCAGTGCTTAGTACAGTGCTTTGCATATAGCAAATTCATAATAATTTTTTTGCATTCATTCATTCTCTTTCTAAATACTGTGCTCTCTGCATTTCTATGACATTGATCTCTCTTGGATCTCTTCCTACCTTTATGACTACTTCTTCTGAGTCTCCTGCCCTGGATCTTCACCCATGTCATGCTCTCTAACTGTGGGTGTACCCTGACAAAGATATAAAAAGCTCTAATTCTTAACTGAGCAGTAAGCTTTTACCTTCAGGAGGAAGTAGGTGGCCTCAGGAATTCAAAGTGTTATTTTAAGCTAAAAAGACTTCCTGATTCTAACTTCATCTGGTAGGCTTTACTGATAAACAAGGCATAAATAATTTAAGGGAGTGAAGACAGCTGCCTTCCCCTCCCCTTTCAAAATGCCTTTCATTTGCCGATATTCTCTATCCTACAAGCTCCACACTATCACAACTGATAACAACTGTTCTCTTTGTAATACATAAAAACCTCTGTGTGAAACTTATTCTTTGGGGAGAGAAGTCTGAGTCTAAATCACATTCTCAGTCCCTCTCTCCTGCAATTGCAGAATTAAAGATTCACTTGTTCCTGAGCTAATTGCTTCTTTAGAAGAATTATTTTTTCCTTAAGAATCCCAAGGTTCTTTCCTGGGTCTTCTTTTGTCTCCACTATACTCTTTCACTTCGTGATTTTTTCAGCTCCCATATGTTCAATAATATTCTCTATTCAGATGTGTCCAGGTCCTGTGTGTGTATGTATATATGTATGCATGTATGTATATATGTATGTATGTATGTATGTATGTATGCGTGTGTATATATGTATATACATACATACATGCATATGGGCATATGTATATATTTCTATCTCTATTTCCATCTCTTTCTCTATATCTCTGTATTTATATCTATCTATGCCTCCAGTCCTAGTCTCTTTCCAAGTTCCAGCCCAACATGACAAACTACAATTAGACATTTTGAACTGGATATTCTGTTCGCATCTTAAACACAACATGTGCAACAGAACTTAGTACCTTTTCCCAAAATTCTCCTCTCTTCTGAACGTTCCTATTATTGTCAAGGGGATTATTGTATTTTCAGTAAGCCAGTAAAATCAGTAACCTTAATGTCACCCCTCATTCTTAGCCACTACACATATCCCAACGGTTGTCAAATCATGTCTTTTGTATCTTCACAATAGAGAAGCGAAGTGGTGCTATGGATAGAGTGCCTGTCCTCACGTCAGGAATACCTGAGTTCAAATCTAGTCTCAGACACTTACTAGCTATGTGACCCTGGGCAAATCATTTAACCCTGTTTGCCCAGTTTCCTCATCTGTAAAATGAGTTAGAGAAGGAAATGGCAAACCATTGCCAAATCTTTGCCAAGAATCGTGAAGAGTCTGAAATGACTGAAATGATTACACAGCAATAATCTTCACAATACCTCGATATATGAGCCTTTTTCTTCACTCACAGAGCTGCCACTTTAGGTCAGGCCTTCATCACCTCTTGCTCTTCAACCATTTCATGCCATTGTGTCCAAGCCTGCTAAATAGCTTTCCAGATGATCTGGGGCCAGTGCTCCTGATTGGGAAGAGTTCTCCATGCCCAGCCTGACCTACTGCAATACTGGCTGTTCTTCAGGCATCTTTAGACCATGCCATTGCTTGAGTACCTCTGCTGCTCCTCCTCCCCATTTTTACTTCTAGCTCTTGGAAAATCAAGTTAGCACTACCATTTCCGAAAGGACACACCAATCAATTGCCCTATGACCCCATCCACCATTACTTGCCTGTCCTTATTATTGCAGGGAGCTTTTCCCATCCCCTTCAGATGCTAGAATCTTCCCTTAAGGGGATACTTTGTATATTCTCTCTCTCTCTCTCTCTCTCTCTCTCTCTCTCTCTTCTCCTCTCTCTCTCTCTCTCTCTCTCTCTCTCTCTCTCTCTCTCTGAATTTACATTTATCTACGCTGTTAGAATGCAAGATTCTTGAGGGCAGAGACTGTTTTTGAATTTCTTTGTGTCTTCAGTGCTTAGAACATATGGCATATAGAAAGTACTTAATAAATTCTTGTTGATTAACTGACTCATTATTACAACAGATTTTTAAATGGTCTACCTGTCTCATCTCTCCCTGCTCTAATCCATTCTCTACATAGCTACTAGATTGATCTCCCTTAAGGGTAGTCCTGACCATATAGTTCTGACTCTCTATTCAATAACTTTCAGTGGCTCCCTACTGCTTCCAGGATCAAATAGAAATTCCTCCATTTGGCATTTAAAACTCTTCATAACCCGGTGCCTTGCTATTTTTCCAGTCTTCTTACATATTACTCTCCATCACATACTCCACAATGCATCCATATTGGCCTGTCGTTCAGTTGTTTCAGAGGTATCTGACTCTGCATGACTGCATTTGGGATTTTCTTGGCAAAGATACTAGAGTGGTTTGCTGTTTCCTTCTCCAGCTATTTTACAGATGAGAAAACTGAGGCAAACAAGGTTAAGTAACCTGCCCAGGGTCACACAGTTAGTAAGTTCTGAAGTCAGATTTGAACTCAGGTCTTTCTAACTCCTAGCCTGGCATGCTATCTATACTGTACCATCTAGCTGTCCCCTATATTGGGCTACTTGCTGTTTTTGATACATGACTCATCATCTTGTCTCCATGACTTTGTACCAAACATCTTCCATTCCTTCATCCTCTTAGAATCCCTGGCTTCTTTCATGACTCAGATTAAGTGCCACCTCCTGGAAGAAGTCATTCCTGGTACATTCCAGGTGCTTCCCTTTAAAGCTATGTTGAACCCACTTTGTATGTGTAGTAAGTATACTCTACCTTTTCCTCCCAGAGCCAGGCCGCTACATCTCCCATTCAGAATTTTAGGTGTACCTTGTGGCTGTTGAGGTGCCTCTTCTATTTTCCCATCAGCTTGATTCTTCACAAACTATTTTCCCCTTCCGTGTTAGATACCAGTGACTAGCTCTCTGGGTCCATTTAACCACTTGATATCAATTACACTTTACAAAAATTCATTTACTTCAAAGTTATAGCAATAACAAAAGTAAAGCCATTTCCCCCCCCATCACCTTAGGGACACAATCTCCCTATGTCACTTTAATCTCTAGGGAGAATGGGCTCACTCAGCACAATTTCTACCTAACATTGGTCCAAACAACTTAATATCCAGATGTGGCATGATTGTTAGAGAAGTCCTCATGTATGCCACTGATGGTCTTGGTCCCAAAGGACACTGTCCTTAGGGCATCAATGCTTAGCTTGCTCAGAAATCCAGATGCTGAGATGCTCTCCTGAACTTTGAAAATATACCAAGTTGGAGTTTCCAATCTCTGCCTAAAGAAGAAAAAAAAAATCCCCAAAACCAAGACAGGCAAACAACCCAGGCCTATATTTATAGGCTTTGAGTACAGAGGGCCCAAAGCCTCTCCTCTTATAGCATTATCTCTCACTGCGTGCCACCAGCAAAAGAATACAAGAAATTTACCAAGAGTGAAGCCCAAGAAAAAATGGAAGAAGCTCAGGCTGTTAGTTCTTTTTTTTTTTTTCATGCATCTGCAGTCAATCACAGAACCTCTTAATTGCTATATCCTTAGTAGATGGAAACCACTCTACCCTATTTTATCTCTGACTCCTTAACTAGGTTAAAGACTGATTCTCAATTAGTCAAAAGATCTTTTGAAAAGAGTTTAAAGACTGGAAAGTAGGAGGGGGACTAGGTTGTGAAGAGCTTGAATGCCAAATAGGGAATTTTGTATTTTGTACCTGGAGGCAAACAGGAATCTTCAGGAGTTTATTGAGTAGAGGGGAGGGTGGTGGTGGTGGTGGTAAGGACACAATTAGACCTGTGTTTTGGGAAAATCACTTTAATGGCTGAATAGAGAATGGATTGGAATGGGAAGAGATTTGAGGCAGGCAGATCCACTAGCAGGCTATTGCAACAATACAGACTTGAGGTGATGAGGGCTTGTACTAGATTGATGACAGTGTCAGAGGAGAGAAGGGGGTATTATTAAAGAGATGCTGCAAAGGTGAAATCAACAGGCCTTGGCAACAGCTTGGATATAGAGGGTGAGAGATAATGAGTAATGTAGGATGACTCCTATGTTGGGGGCCTGAAGGATGGGAGGATGATATTGTCCTTTATGGTGATAGAAAAGGTAGAAGTGAGAAAAGGTTTAGGGGGAAAGATAATGAGTTCTATTCTGAACATTTTGAGTTTCAAATGTCTACTGGACATTTAATTCAAGCTGTCTAAAAGGCAGTTGGAAATGTGAGATTAGAGGTCAAGAGGAAGATTGGGGCAGGAAAGGTAGATTTTGGAATCATCAGCATAAAGATGGTAATTTAATCCATGGGAACTGATGAGATCACCAAGTGAAGTAGAATAGAGGGAGAAGAGAAGAGGGCCCAGGACAGAACCCTGAGGGATTGTTTTGAGTTTTCCTTTGTATCTTCAGGGCCTTAGCATAATGACTGGCACATGGAAAGTGCTTAATAAATTATTGTCAATTGAATGATCGATTGATTCTCCCCCATCCTGCATTTAACAACTCACAAGTGTAATTCTCACACTGATTCTCATGACTGCCTTGTTTCTAGTTAAAGGATCAGCTCAAAACTGGGAGAAAAAAATGCAAATGGAACAGTCACAGTCTTAATTGTATTATTGTTTTGGCAGTGAATTAGGTACAACATCTGGAACACAGCACTATATTTCCACCAATGATAAAGCCATTTAATTTTCTTTAGTCTTCTGATTGTTGAATTATCAATCTTCAGAAACCAGTTGCTGCAGGAGCAGCTGGATTAGTGAGACCTCAAAGAACTTTCACTTCCAAATATTTATTAATAATTTACTAATCCTGAAAATGTGCTCATCTTCTTATGCCTCCCAGCCATCTAAATGTTATTATTTATATATCAAAATGGTGAGATTAACCCTACCCAAATTCAGAGACCCATTTAATACCATTCAAAACCAACTGATGCATTAGGACACTAAAAAAGCTATTGGCCAAGTAAATGCCAGGTTACTTCTGATTTATGATAAGCCGGATAAAAACACAAGCAAACAGTACAGCACTTTGCAACCTACACTATATTACAAACCATTAATATAACCATAGAATATTGAAATTGTCTCCTGCGGATCAATTCACCCTCTGAAACCTTAGGACGGTAGCTCTCTATGGGGATGGCTCAGGAACTGGGCACAAGGCAGAAGGTAAGGGTGAAAGAAGTAATATAGTTCTGCCACTCAAAAATAGCCAGGAACCATAATAGATAGAGTGCTAGACATTAGGAAGATAAGAATTCAGATCCAGCCTGAGACACTTACTAGACACTTACTGGCCTTGTACAAGTCACTTTACCTGTGTCTGCCTTAGTTTCTTCACTTCAGAATGGGGATCATAACAGCACCTACTTGCCAGGGTTGCTTTGAGGATGAAATGAGATAATATTTGTAAAGCACTTAGCACAGTGCCTGCACATAGTAGGTGCTTAATGAATACTTGTTCTTTCCTTCCTCAGAGTAGTCATGATCAGAGGGTTAGAGGTTGAATAACCTGGAGTATTGCCACCTCAAATTCTGGGTACTCTGTTGGTTTCCATTTCTAAAACTATAGCTCATAATCTCCCTCCAATGTGTTTACCTTGAATAAGACAAGCTTAAAAACAAAACTTTGTATTTCACAATGCAATTGCCAGCAGTATCAGTGGGGCACATCACCTTCAAATGCAGAAACATTCACACACATAGGCATAGCAAGAGTTCTATGGTGTTGGATATTAGCCATGCTTTGATAGTAACACTTTTCTTCTATGTCTTGTCTAACATAATAGGTATTTAGTCATCCTCTGGATGAGGAAATTGAGAGTGAAAAAGGTTGAGTGATTTTCTCTGAGTCACTTAGTAAGAGTCCAAGATGGGACTTGAATCCAGTCTTTCTGACTCCAAGTGAGGTACCAGTGTCTATATAATATCTCATGATACTATAGTATCGTAAATATAGATTATAACCGTTATTATTAAACTAAGAGGTAGAAGAACAAATGAGTAAGATTAGGAATTATGCAAATTTGTCACAGAGCTTTTTTTCCCCTCCCAACTTTATATTTTCATGGAGAAACTACACAGAAGGAGATGCTGCAACTAGATGCATTCACCTGTAGGATCATGAATCTTACTTTTTACCTTATGAATGATAGAAGATATTTGAAGAGAGATAATTTAAATGTATTCAGTCTTAAAGGACCCAGAGACCACAGAACAGTGAAGGAATTGAACAGTTAGCCTGGTTTGTGCAGGGGATGAAGCAAAGCAAAAACTTATTATTTTCTTAATAATGCTCTTACCCACATGGTAATGTGAAACAGTGGGGTCTGGTGACTTGTGGAGGACTTTGAACAAGTCAAGATGATGCTAAATAAAGAGAAATGCTTAGAATATCTCTGGAGAAGGAGAATGACAGGTCTTCACAACCATCCTCAATTTGTGGATTTGTGTGTAATCATGGTGTCCTTTAAAAATGTACCTCAAAAGAGCCTCACCTGCCAAGATGGGAGATCACTTTGCTGCCTGAATCATTATCACTAGACATTGGAAACAGAGCAGACAAGCTTTATTATGCAAATAAATAATATTATGTTCTCTCCATTCCCTTGCTTTCTAAAGTCAAATCTGAGCTACAGGGTATGCTTCAGCTAAAATTTAAAAATTGTCTCGTTCCATGCATCACAATCACCAGCAATTCTAAATTTGGTGCACATAGATTGGATTATGCATGAGAATGACCTTATCTCTTAGTCTCAGTGTTTCTCTCTCCAGACCATAAATCAGAGGTTGGAAATTGGATTCTAGCAAGAAGAGCTACCAATACTTAACAGGCAGTTAGGTAGCACAGCTGATGGTACACAGGGCCTGGGGTCAGGAAGACGTGAATTCAAATTCTGCCTTAGATGCTTACAAGCTGTGTGACCCTGGTCAAGTAATTTTTTTCTGTCTGTGTCCTCAACTATAAAATGGAGATAATGATAGTTCCAATCACCCAGAGTTGCTGTGAGGATCAAATGAGATAATATTTGCAACGTATTTAGCATAGTACTTGGCCGGGCACCTGCTAGGTGCTTAACAAATTCTTGCTTCCTTCCTTTCTACTCAGACAGAAAAGTGCTCTTCCATCTTGGCATATTAGGCTCTTTTGAGGTACCTTTTTAGAGGACTTCATGATTACATGCAAATTCACAATTTGAAGATGTTGGTGACATTGAAATTTCCTTCTAAATATTAGTGGTTGTCAAGCTTTTATATTTGCTTTTTGCACCTGGTGTCAAGTTCAATCAGTTACTCTCTGCATAGTTTGGGTGGTAGGAGGGCACCCAGAGGTCCTTAGAAAACAGTACATGGCAATTTTTGGGAGTAAGGAATTTTGAAAGCATCCTATCTGAGGCCTTACTTAATTGGCTTATGCTCGGTCTGTCAGTCCAATGACTCAAGAAATATCACAGCTCTAAATTCAGGTCATAAACTCTCAGTGAATATAGGTTTCTCAATCAGAGAGTAATTAAATATATTCTGTGCTGGCTGCAGTACCAGTTTTCTCTTTTTAAATTTAGCACTGCAGGAAGAAAGCTGAGTTGATATGGTCTTTACTCTTTGGGAGCTGACATGAGTGGGCATACAAACAAATACATATATATTGAAGGATTTGGCATTCACCATCATTTTATGCATTAATTTGGCAAATTCAGCTATCAAAAAGCCACTTGTCTTTAAAAAAGCTGATTTTTCACAAGGTATGCTGCCACCAAGTGGTGGCAGTTTGCTTACCAATGTGGTGAAAACAAAGCCTTAAGTCATAGTTGTCTTTGACTAGGGCCAAAATGGATATGTTTGAAGTTTGTTTGTTTTATTTTACTTTTTTTAATTAAACTTTTCAGGAAAACAAATGAATGTGAACATCGACTAACAAAGCAAACATACAATTTATGAAGAACACCCTGAGGTACAATTTAGTAACTTTCTCACCAGTCCTGAACTTATTTTTCTCAAGGTACTCTAAACCTTTTCTGGAATCAAAAGCCTTTTCTAGATTTTTGTCCTGAATCTTAGGATTGAATTTATAAAGGTTAAAGCGAAAGAACTGCTCAAGCCATAAAATGGTGGTAGTAGTTAGTTGTTTGGACATACTTCTGTGAACAGGATTTCTATTTCAGTACCATAGCTTAAAATATGAGCTCCTGACCAGGGAGGGAGTGTGCCTTAAAGGGATTGAAGTTTTGTAAGTATAAGCAAAAGAATTTTGCAGAAAAGGAAGGAAGAGGTGGAAAACCAACTATTTATGTCCACTTTGTTAGATACCATAAAGAGTATCTACAACGTACAAAGAGGGATAGAGATAGAGATGCCATTGGTAGGTCAAGGGAATGGCATAAATATAGTCTGCCTAGATTTTAGTAAATAATTTAACAAAGTCTTTCATACTATTTAAGTTAAGTCAACAAGTCAAAAAACACTTATTAAATGCTTACTATATGCCAGGTATAGTGCTTAGCACTGGGGACATGAAGAAATACAGTACAGAAATATAGTACCAAGGGAGGCAGTATCTGTCCTGAAGGAGCTCACATTCTATTTTATTCTTATGGAGAGATGCAGGGTAAATGACTACAATTAGTTGCTTTCAGAGACATTTGAATGATCATTCTCCAAAAGCAGTTATTCATGGTTCACTACAATGAAATGCCTCAAAGATACTTATTCCTGTTTAGCTTAACATTTTTATCAATAACATAGATAAACACATATGTGGCATACTTATCAAATTTTCAGGTGAAGAAAAGCTGAGAAGGGAAGCTAAGCCTCTGGGTTGATGGAAAAAGATTCCCCTAATATCTAGATAGCATAGAAAATTGGGCTGAATTTAGTAAGATGGATTTTCCTAGGGACATATACATCATCTTACACTTGGGTTAAAAAAAACACTACCTTTAAATTTTAAGACTGGACAGATGTGACTAGATAATGTTGTTGTTGCTCAGTTGTGTCTGACTCTTCATGACCTCATTTGGGATTTTCATGGCAAATACTGGAGTGGTTTGCTATCTCCTTCTCCAGCTCATTTCACTGATGAGGAGCTGGCAAAATGGGTTAAGTGACTTACCCAGAGTCATACAGCTAATGAATATCTAAGGCCAGCTCTGAACTCAGGAAAATGAGTCGTCTTGACTTCAGACCCAGCAACTTGCAGGAAAAGACTCAGTTTTCTCATCTATAAGTTGGATCTATTAATACTTGCATCAGAGATTTTCTGTAAAGGATCAAATGAAACAAAGCACAGGAAATCACTCCATACTCCTGAGTTCCAATGTCATGTAAACTCTTGAAACAGCATATTTCAGTTCTGGAAATCTCATACAGTTTTCACTCGGCCAGGCTCTGGAGTACATCAAAAGGAAAGAAACACAGTTTCCTCCACAACAAAGCCACAATAAAAGCCTCGAGATGAATAGGGAGCTCATTTTGAAGAAGCTTTTATCTCCACATTTTATTGTAAAGCACAGCATAGGTGAAAGCACAAATGAGAGGAAAAGGAAACACTTTTCTACTTCTCTAACACACCACAATCGCACAAGAGACTTCTGGGACCTGCCATGGGAATGTCCCTGCCTTTATCACTCAAGATGGAATGAACTGCTTTAATAGTTTCTCTTGGCCTCCAAAGAAAAGCTTATCAAGAAGACAATGGCCCATTTCCCAGGATCCCAGTGAGGCACTATACTGGCTTGAGAAGTACATTATTATTCTTTACCACTAGATGGTATTGCTTTGTATGAACCTTTGTACTTCAAAGTGTCAAAGCCGCTACCCATTGGGAAGCCAACTGAAAACAGAAAGGACATTTCCCTGCAGGAAGAAAAAAACAGAAAGGTATTATAGGCAGAAAGAACTAGCACCTTCTCTCTGGGAGTGAACTTTTCCAGGTAGCTCCCACACTGAAGCACTTCACAATTAAGATGTGCTTATCATGTAGGACGTGTCATGAGTAAATCCTGTAAGCCACCTGTAACTTTACTTTTCCTGCCTTGAGCTTTTTTTTGTGGAGGAGGGAAACTTATTTTAGATGTCCCTATTTCCCCACTCTGATCTATTGCTGCAAATTCTATGTCTTCCCAGATATACACATCAATGAGAAAGCCTGGAGCTACTTGTTAGTTTGTTCATTTGGAGATCTTTTGAACTAGGGGATCATTAGATACACACACACACACACACACACACACACACACACACACACACACACACGTGTGTGTGTATTTACATGTAGCTACACACAGACATATACCTACATGATACACATATATATACAAACACATTGTATATATGTGTATATATTATATATGTAATATGCATGTGTATATCACTATATATAATACATATGTATACAAACAGATATAAAGTATTTCAGCAAATCCTTTGACAAAGTCTTTTACAACACCTTTGCAGGAAATTGTATAAACATGAGCTGAATGATAGCAGAGATAGGTAGATTAGTACCTGGTTGAACTATTGAATATTGCATTAACTTATTTTGATTAATTTATTTATGTCAACTGAGGTGCAGGAAGAGGGTCTGGTGCTATGCCATAAGACTTTGTAATATATACTGTCTTGTTCAACATTTATTAATGATAATTTAAATGAAAACATAGAAAGTAAGATTGTCAAATTTTCTGATGATAAGTACAAAGGCATAACTAATATGTTGGATAATGGAATCAGAATCTGATTATCATTAGGTCATAATGATAGGGCAAAATTAGGAAAACGAATTTTAATATGGTTCAATTTGCTTGTACTGTTTATAATGCAGAGATAATTTAGAAGCCATTATTATTTTGAAAAAGCGGTTATATGAGTTTTAGGGGATTTATATTCAATATTAGTCAATAGTCAATTAGGTATTACAACTGCTTAAAAATACATTCTTTGGTTGTATTATCAGGATGTCTTGAACAAGGGAGACAATAGTTCCAGATTATTGGAACTAGTCCACTTTTGGAGTATTTTGCTCAATTTTGGCCACCACATTTTAGGGAGACATTGACAAAATGAATCAGGTCCAGATAAGGATGACAAGGTTAAGACATCTTGAAACTTTGCCATCTGAGACAGAGCTGAAGGAGTTACTTGGCGGAGAGAAGACAGTTGGGACACAATTAACCATCTTCAAATATTTGAGGCCTATTATTTGCAAAGAGTGACTAGGTCCGGTTTAAGCTTGACAGAAAGAAAAATTTTATAACAATTAAATCTGACATGAAATAGAATGATCTGTATTTATGAGATGGTAAATTCAATATCATTGTCAGTGGACATTTTATAGGCTGAATGATCAGCTGTGTCAGGGATGGTGTTGAGGATACTTATGTATTAGGAGGTGAATTAGTGCTATTCTGCGTCTAGATTTTTTTCAAATGAAAAGGAATGTTGATCAGTCTCTCTTCTTATCTTTCCCTATTATTTATCAGCTAAATCTTTCTAAATGAATGACTTTGAGGTAAGCCTGCAGCCATGCCAGAAAGTGAAAGACTACACATGCAGAAGTTTACTGAAGGATATTCTTTATATCCAGTCCAAGCCCCAGGAGGTCCGGAATCAGTGTACTTATGTCCACAGCCACTGAAAACTCAGAAAAGAAAGTTTTTGGACCAAAGTCTTTAGCACTATCAAGTAGTATAACATCAGAAACTGATATGATTTTAGCAGTAAAAATGACATAAAGAAGAGGTATTAATATTTGCTTTGTCATCACTTCCTAAGCACCCTAGGACTTTTCCATCTAAATTGCAACCAAAACCTTCCATCTATGTGAGTTCCTTGAGATCAAGGTCTGTCTTACTTTTCTGTTTATATCTTCAGTTGCTTTGCACATAGCAATCTCTTATTCCTTCCTTCATTCATATGTTGACTGGTTGGGGCTGGGGGTTATAGTAGCATGCCATAGGACTTGATACTTTGTCCTATACAGTTCAAAATTTAGATTAATAGTAATTTGATGAAGACATGGTATATGTTATCATTGAATTTTCTGATGACATAAGGTAGAATTGTTGTTCAGTCATTTCAGTTATGTCTGACTCTTCATGAACTCATTTGGGGTTTTCTTAGCAAAGATACTGGAGTGATTTGCCATTTTTCCCCTAGTTTGTTTTATAAATGAGGCAGCTGAAGCAAATAGAGTTAAGTGACTTGCCCAGGGTCACACAGCTAGTGTCTAAGGTAGGATTCAAACTCAGGTCTTTCTGACTCTAGGCCTTGTGCTCTATCCACGGTGCCACTTAGCTGCACTATTAAGTGGACAGATAGATCTAATATGTTATGTGACAGATTCAGGATCAGGACAGGGGACGCTGTGTTTGGGGGGATGTTTGCAGATCTCTAGTATCTCTAGTTGGTTCTCTATAAGCTATCTATCCATCTGCCTGTGGTATCACATGAGAGAGCACTCTAGATTTCTTATTGGGAAGAGAACACCAAAGATGATGCCCCAACATTCCCCTGTTTCTTACAAGAAAGTTTTCAATTGACAGATGATGTACGTGGGACATTTCATCTGTTTTCTCTGATTCTCAGGAGTTATAGAGCAGTGATTAGGTTAGGTAGTGGGCCGGACTTAACTCAGGCCAATCTACTTATGCTTTATATTCAATATTGGAATAAAATAAGACACTGATAGGTCATTTAACAGTTAAAAGAAAGAGATTTCCTTAGCTATACATTAAGGACACTCCAAGTTGATTAAGCTGAGCAGAGATACCTATTAGTTGTCCGTCATGGTCCAACAACTGAGCGTCATAGAACATCTGGAACTCCTTGTTACTATTCTATATTCAGGTGATCAGAAAGTGATGTCAACAGCCTGAGCCTTTGATCTCCTGAGCTAATTAGGTGTTGAGGAAGGTTTCAGTATCTTTTAAGGAAAAAGACTAGTCTAACTTGCATGGAAGAAGGGAGTTAAGACATTGCTCCCACATCTTCATTCTTACACCTAAGCTTTGGGATAGCATTATAATTGGCTGAGTAAGAGAAAGAGGAGGAAAAGCAAGTAGGGAAGAGCTTGATTCATCTCATAGCAGGCTTTGCAAATTCACTGAACCTGTTCTTAGAGATAGGGATCTGATATCATGGTCTTGGTTGGACTCTTGAGAAACATTCCTGAAGACCATGGAGTCATTTCTACACATAGATGGCCATTAATTCATTGAAAGTTTGGATAGGGGCTTTCATGAGGGACAAACAAATAAAAGGCCACAGTAAGTTTGTTAATGGCCTAACTTTTTGGTTGAACAACTCTCCCAAGCAAGTGTCCATCCTTGAAAGAATGCCGTCTACATAAGTGCAATAATAAGGTTACCATTGCTCAAAGATTTGCTTTTGTTCTTCATAATTTGGAGTGCCTTGAATCTATGAGATAGATTCATGGACATCTATCTACCAGGGAGTAGAATAGGCCCTAAAAGGTTTACATGAGATTAAGATACTTTCTTTCAACTCTAATATGTCATTACTGATATTATGTCTGACTAATAATGTTAATAATCATTTGGTGTGATTTTTGTTGCTTGGAAAAATGTTGAGCTATTAATGACTCCCACAGTAACCCTTACATATTTTTTTTTCTGCTATGTACTATCTGTATCCCTACTCCAAGGCCCACACATAAATGTACACTTTTGAGAAATACAAGAGAGCATCTAAGGTGATATATCAGCAAAGGTTTTATGCTATATTTTATGCTGACAGACCTAGCACAAAAGTTTTAAAATTATGACTTTGTGCCTCGGTAGATTTGTAATTTCATCAATATGGACACTCCCCCAATGATACAGAATGAAACTCTGAAGTACCTTCTCATCTGATGTATCTATTTATATCTTCCCATAAGTCCTTCAAAGAAAATCTATCTAGTGGTTAGAAGACTCCTCATTCTTTTACATCTCAAACAATACCAATGTGCCATTGAGACCATCCATCTAATGTAGTAAGAATGAGAGACATAGATGGATGGTCCCAGAGGTACATTGCCTCTCTTTCTCAGCTGCATTTGAGTAATGAAACTTATACATCAGTAAAGCAGTAGTTAACCATTTTACCTTAGAGAAACTGGTACCTTTTGAAACAAAGCAAGCACAAAACAAAACAAATTCTTAAGCAACAAAGATTGGGAATAGAAGCTCACATCTCTCTGAGAGCAAGAAACTAAGAAAGTAAGTTAAAGATCAAAAAGTGACGAATCTCGGTTCTTTTGTCAGCAGCATGAATGCCCCCATCTACTCTGTATCTCTTCTGGGTACCTCCTGCAGTAACTGATTACATTTCTTGTCTTAGTTTCTCTGGCTAATTTGCTTGAGATAATGGCAGCAGTGGCAGCAGGGTAGTGGTGGTGAGTCTAGGTGCCTGGCCATCCATCTCACAATGCTGCCTTTAAATCCATGGGCTTCAGTCTAACTTCTTTCACAAGACTTCTGCCTTTCCGGGCAGCTAGGCGGTGCAGTAGATAGAGCATTGGCCCTGAAGTAAGGAGATCCTGAGTTCAAATCTGATATCAGACCAGACATTTGACACCCCCTGTGTGACCCTGGGCAAGTCCCTTAACCTCAATTGCCTTTAAAAAGAGAGAGAGAGAGAGAGAGAGAGAGAGAGAGAGAGAGAGAGAGAGAGAGAGAGAGAGAGAGAGAGACTTCTGACCTCCTTTTCCCAATGGATTGGGAGAAAGCTATCTTTTAGGTCCCGCGGTTCTAAGGACTCCCTGGAGGACTGAGAGGAGGAATGTTAGGGAATTTCCTACTCACCAATGATCCTTAATCTCCGTTGTCCTACTATGTATAAAGAAAACAAAATCTATAGTTGTCTGAAGTAACAAGGAAATTCTTTAACCACCTAAAATTTTTTAAAAGACATAAAGATGGAAGAAAGGGAAGTTTCTAGGGAATGAACTCCTGGAAGGCAGGGATTGTCTTTTGCCTCTTTTTGTATCTCCAGAGCTTAGGTCAGTACCTGGCACATAGAAAGTGCTTAGTAAATGTTTACTGACTGACAATGAATAAATACAAATGAATGGGATAGCCATATAAGAGTCATGCAATTTGAAGTGAAGTGTACAGTGGAATGCCCCAGGGACCTCTACATGGACCTCTATTGCTTTTTAAAAGTTTCCATTTTTTTATTCTGAACATAAACACTGCCCTCTCATGAGTATTTCCATATACATTGCAGAAGACAAAAAAAAAAACCTGCTTGTGAAACAGTGAGTCTCCATTTCATACTGCTTGTTTTTTTAAATTATATAATAAATTCCTTATGTTACTTTCAAAATGGTCCTACTTATCTGAGCTTCCTTCTCAACTTCCTTCTGTCTTCTTTATTTTTAAAAAGTTTCAATCAATTTTTTGGAGGGAGGAGGAGGCAGGGAAAGGTTATCACAATTACTAACCTCCCTTCCCCCTTCCAATTAAAAGTTCTATACTTGTATAAAAAATCAGTATAATTACAGGTTAGGGAAGACATGGCTAAATGATAATGCATGTGGAGAAGAGCTTAGTGTATTAAGTATGATATCACAGCCAAGAAAACTAACTCAATTTTAGGCTACAGTAGTAAAGGCATTATTTCCAAAATGACGAAGGCAATATTCCTTCCTTACTTTTTCAGATTATATCTGAATTATTGTGTTCAGTTTAGGGCATCATATTTGGGAAAAGACTTTGACAAACCAGACAGGGTCCAGAGGACAATGACCAGGATGGTTAGGATTTGCTAAAGGAATTATGAATATTTAGCCTGGAAAAGACAAAATTTTGGTGGGGGGGGTGTTTGAAGGCATGAGAGTTGTCTTCAAATACTTGAAGAGTGGTGGAAGAAGTGTTAAATTTGTTCTGCTTTGTCTTTGGGGAGAGAGCAAATTATGTGCAATGTTTGGAAGTTGCAGAGTGACATTTCCTCTCAGTATTAGGAAGCCTAATAATTTCTCTAGTTGAGAAGATGATGGACTACCTTGAACATCATGAGTTACTCATCTCAGGAGACAACAAACAGCTGATCCATTTGTCATGAATAGGATCTTTTGTGAACCATGGAGACAGAGTAGATGTCTTATCCAACTCTGAAATTCTATAATTATATGGTTCTGTTAAATGAAATCCCTGGCAAATGAAATAATTTAAAATAGTAACTTTTAGGGGATCAGGCAGAGAGGAGGGAAACATTAACCTTGATTACTGTTGTCCTTCATTTTTCAAGAGGACCAACATCATGGGTGATGACTTGCATATGAATTGGATTTAAGTGAGTCTTTGCTGTGAAAAGTTGTCAGCTTCACTCTCTTCCAGAATCTTCAAAGTCCAGTGGCAGGACAAAAGTCAAGATAAGTATCAATGGCTCAGGATGCAATGGATAATCTTGGCACTTTGTTGTCTGACCAAGCTCTAAGCACTATACACCTGCTTCAGCTGCCTTCATGGCCATTGGAATAAATTGTTCTGATCTCCCTATCTTGCCAGGGGCAGTCTTCGCATGCTTAGGGTAACTACCTCACTAATGGATTTGAAATCTGTCATTAACTTAAACTTGTCTTAGCCCATCTGCCAAGATGGTTTTTTACCTGGGTGTGGCTGTTGTGTATGCTACAGCTTCTTTTTTTAATTAATTTTTAATTTATGGAATAAAACAAGCATTTCTATAACATAGTACAATAAAAAAGATTATTGCACATGAAACTGCAAATCTGCTATGTAAACTAGCTCTTCCTTTTAAATATACAATGTGGTTAACATGTATATTTCATTTTTTTCCTCTTTTTTCTTTCCTTCCCCCATCTCAAGCCACAGGCAAGAGTTGAATGATGGTGGACACTAAAGGTGGATGAGAAGCCCTCACACCAGAGGTAGCAGTCCTCCCTGAATACCCCATACACCCCACCTTGATTATAAAGAGAGAGAGAGAGGATTCCCAATGATTGTTTGTCATAGCATCTCAGACGAGGTGTTGAATATTGCCTATGAGCAAGCCAGTCCCTTGATGAAGTTACAATTTGAATGGGATAGGTATTGATGAGAGTGAGGGGACAAGGGTCAGAGATGGGGGCAGTGAAAATAAAAGTAAAGGGGGACATGGGAGTAGGAGCAGTCCTAAAATAGTTTGTTCACAGTTAGAACAAGAGGAAAAATAGAAGCCAAAGTCAAGATTCTAGTGACAATACAGAATTGTATCCTGAGATAGAGAGTTCCACCACCATTTTCTTTTTTAATTGAGTATGATGCTACTAGTGGTTTCCTCAACACATATGGATAAACTCAAGGGGCCAGTCCTTATCTCCTACTATTACAGCTTTACTCCTAATCATCAGGAGGAAGGCATCATGATATGGGGGAAAGATCGCTGGCTCTGAGGTCATAGGACCTTGATTTGGGTCATCCTTCTGGAGTTTTCTATGTGACCTATGGCAAATCACTTTTCTCTTGGCCTCACTTTTCCCATCTATGAAATGAAGAGGTTGAACTCTAAGGTGGCTTTTAGATCTAGACCTACAATCTTTTGAATAAATTCCTCATCTATTCCAATTATACTATCTAATAATCCTCTCCATCTCTCTCTATTTGCTCTATCCCCTCAGGCGAACATTCAGCATCAAAGATGATTTTCTCTATGGTTGAAGTGCATTAAAAAAAAAAAGAACCCAGAATAGCAACAGTTTTCATCATTATACCAATCAGTCAACAATTTGATTACACAACTGTCAGACTTGGCCGTGTTTCTGTTATGGTGATCTTTACAGATATGATTTTGAGACCCAAATTTGATTTGCACATTTTGAGAAATGCACGTATTCTATATTTGGGCCTCAAAAGTGGGAGTGAGAGGAACATATGGCAATCTGGGTAATCTGTTCAGAACTGGTCTGTCTTTTAAAAATAGTTGCACCCCCAATGATCACTAAAATACAGTATGGAATGGAGGCACAGAAGGTGCAAGTTTTCCTCCAAACCTCAGGGGGATCTGGGAAGCTGCACAGAACAGCTAAAAATAATTGGACCTTGAAGAACGGGCAGTATTTAAATAGATAGTTAATAGTTTAAAATAATAAATTACTTCCGTGTCATAGAGATCCCCCCTGCCCCGGAAAAACATAAAACTCAGAATCCAAACAGCATTTTTTTTTTCCATTCATGCTTTATAATACCTAAATACTTGAAGATACATACAGGAGTTATTATTTTTTAAGCCAATAAGTCTGCTTTGCATTTAGCTAACATGCTCAAATGTGCTTGTTCAGGATTTTATGTTTTCCATTTTAAAAAATCATCTTATGAGAGATAAAAGAAGCTTTTCTTAGAGACCTTTATTTTGAGACTGTTCCAGGAGCTCTATGGGAAGATAAATTTAAGGTATTTCTTTTGGAGATTGATTGGGTCCTTGTTTGGATGCTGCTATTTCAAGCATTTTCTCTGAAAGTGACGATTGTATGAAAAATGAACTTGACTCTCTTTTGATCTGTGATACTTTGGAATGTTATTTTCACTTTAATTTCCAGTGAGTGACTGGATTCATTCCAAGGAAGTCACTCCAAAGCTGAATTCCTGCTAGTTCCCCCACTCCAACCTATAAAGCAAATGAAAGAGATAACTCCTCAGAGCTTATCCTCAAGAAGACCCCCACATATGTTTTTGGAGTATTTGCTGGCCAAAAGAGATTAAAGTCCAATTTCTCCTTCCACCCTCCACACACCTCATCCCCACTCCCTTGCTGAGGTTCATATGATTATACAGGACTGTAACCATGCCTAAGGATACATAGATGTGAATGTAAACCAAAGGCTAAACCAGGTACGGAACCAAAGGTTTTTGTTTTTTTTTTTTTTGTTTGTTTGTTTGTTTGGAATGCAAACCCAAGGTGTGTGAAACGGGTATCAAAATGAAGATTTCAGTTTCCAAGAAGTACAGTACCAGAAATGTCAGTGAAATACATGTTTGAACAATGGTGACATTTTGAAACTCCATCTTTTTAGTCTCCACCTCCTTTTCTTCAATGAGTGGTCTCAAATTTACCTTGCTGTAGTGTTCAGGCCTCTGAATATAATTGCATGTATGTCAAAGCCCTTCTTTCTGCTGCTATGTAAGGAAGAGACAATGAAAATATTGCGTTTAAGAGAGTCAGGCCCTGAAAGTCACTTCAGATGCAAAGGTTGTCCCTGCCCTGTGTGGGACAGGCAGAAAAGCCTTAAGTCAGCAGTTTAAAATGAACAAATACCAAGAAGTCTCTGATAATGTGACTTGATCTCTTAGCAGAGGTCTTGGCTACTGCTTCCGACCTTGGGCCTATGCCTCACCCTGTCTTGCTGTTCTGTCAGCTTCTGTGAGTCTGACTTGGTTAGATGACCATGTATCTGTCTTTTTCTCCTAATATCTGGCATAAGTGTCCCATTTTTGAATTCTCTGCAAGCTACCACCTGTTCCAGTGAGAAATCTTACCTTCTCTTGATTTAAGTCCAATTCATTACTTGGCCCCTCCCCAACCTCAGGACCACCCCACCCCCAGCCTCAGTCCACCTGACTGCATTTTCCCATTCTATCTATTCCAATCTATTCCATCAGCTACACCTGGGCTTAAGCCCTCCACCTCCAATTTATTCCTGTCTATTAACAAGATATTCCTGGGTTTTTTTTCCAGTTTTGGGGTGGGGCTGGGTGTGGAGTATGTGTGTGTGTGTGGGAAAGTGGCAGAGACAGAGAGACAGAGAGAGACAGAGACATAGAGAGACAGAGACAGAGACAGAGAGAGAGAAACAGAGACAGAGAGAGAGAGTGCTGTAGCAAAATAAATGAAAAAGAAAAGAAAGAAAAGATGGTCATTTAAACATCTTTTCTTTGTGCACAGAAAAGAACAGAAGGAAAGAACAGAAAGAAATATAAACAGAGGATAGCTTTAAAAGTTATATGTTGAATTTATTGTATATCTAAAAGGCAAGCTATACATAACAGAGATCATAGTTTCATACACAATTCTCTTCTGTTAGACTTTGTACATGGAAATGCTCATTTAATTTGGGCATTTATTGTTAAGTTCAAATTCAAAAAAAAATTATTTGGTAAACCAAACAAAAAAGTAAAACAAAATAAAAATTGAGACGTGCCTGACACTCTACCCTGGCAAGAAGCCCAACAGTTCACCTTCTGTAATTCCTGCAAAACTGGACTGTTCTTTAAAATGCCTTGAATGACATAAGGAACAGGTAGGGCATAGGCACCATGCCAGAAAATAGAATAGTGTCTGGCACATAGCAGGCATTTAAGACTTGATTGATTGAATCCAGCTCCTCCTCTCTCAGAATTAGTCCCTTTTTCTCTGTCTCTGCTACCACTTTTCTTCCACTCTCCCTATAACTAATTCATTGCCAAGTCCTATTATTTTTTTCCTTTAGGATATCTGTTTTGTCCTTTCTTGTGCAATCACAATGCCCCCCACTAGATTGTGGTAGTAGTCTTTTCACTAGCTTCCCTGATTCCATTTTTGCCTCACCTACGATCCATCAAGCAGACAGCCACTAGAATAACCTTTGATGATGACATGGCTTTGTTCAAGAACCTCTAAAAGCTCCCTGCTGCCTACTGCACCAAGTCATAGAATCTTAGAAATAGAGATTTTTGGAGCTAGATAGAGATCAGCTAATTCAATTCACTCATCTTATAGATGAGCAACCTGGGATGCAGAGAAGTTAAACAACTTATTCTTTGGTTACATAACTACTCAGTAACAGAACCAGGAGTAGAACCTGTCTCCAGTGTGCTCTTCACTGGAGACTTTCACCAAACTGTCTTTCCAATGTAAATGTCTTTGCCTGACATTCAAGGCTTTAAAATTCAATGCCACCTGATGCTTCATTTGCCAGTACATACCTACTGTTTTTATAAGGCTTTCTTTGAACGAATGTACCATGCTCATTTCCATCTCTGCCTTAATGTTGATTCTGGCTCCTGAAATGCCATTTTCTCACCTCTGTTTATACAAATTCAATTCATCAAAGCAAAAAAAAAGTGTAGATCAATGGAACAGACTAGATAAGCAAGATTCAGAAACTACCCAACATAGTAGCCTAATGTTAAGAAAAAAGAAAAGGAAAAGAAAAACACTGAAATACAAAGTCTCTCTCTCTCTCTCTCTCTCTCTCTCTCTCTCTCTCTCTCTCTCTCTCTCTCTCTCTGTGTCTCTCTCCCTCTCTCTCTCTGTGTCTCTCTCCCTCTCTGTCTCTGTGTCTCTGTCTCTGTGTTTCTCTGTGTCTGTCTGTCTCTCTGTGCATATATATATATATGTATATATATATATATGTATATATATGTATATATATATATGTATATATATATGTATATATATATATATATGTATATATATATGTATATATATATATATATATGTATGTATGTATGTATGTATGTATATGTATATGTCTTCCTAGGAAGTCAAAGAAATTAGAAAGATCTCATATGTAACAGAATACTCATAGTAGCACTTTTATGGTGGCAAAATTTTTTTTGAAGAATTGGTAGCTGTTGATTGAGGCTGTACAAATTGTGGTATATTTATAATGGAATGTAATTGAGCTATATGAAATGAGAAATTCAGGGAAACATGGTAAGACCTGTAAGAAATGATGCAGAATGAAGTACAGAACCAGGAGGAAAAATGACTAGAATGTTATGATTTTTAAAAAATGCTAAAAGGCAACTGAACCGAGGCTAATTGTAATGACTAAACTTGACTCTGGAGAAGAGAATGAAATAGACTTCCTCATAAGAGAAATATGGGATACAATAGGAGTAGAATGTTACATATGCTGTAAATTGAAGTTGCTTTATTACATAGTCTTACTTAGCTATTTTTATTTGTTACAAGGGATGGATTCAATGTTGCACATTGGTAAATGACTCTGGTGGGAGGGGGGGAAAGGGCATCAGTGAAAATGATATTTGTCTTTTATGGGTAGTGAAGAACAGTCAACTAGGTGACCTTTAAGGTTTTTTTTTTTCCAAATCTGAGATTCCATGATTTTATTATTTAAGACCCAGCTTCTTCCAGGAAGCCCACTCAAATTGAACCTCATTTTCTCTTCCCTCTAATATTGCTATATTCTTAAAATATTACCCATATCTTCTTTGATTAGAAGAGACATTTAAATACTTCTGTTTAAAACTCTCTCTATAGACCTATAAGTAGCATACTAGAGTAAAAGCAAAGATGGTGTGAGTTATGACACAAACGAGTATCACTGACATTGCTTAATTATGCTAATAAAGAATTCAAAAGAAAGATTTTCAGGGTGATTGAGAGCAATTTTAGCCGAATCATTTGGCACCTAGCAGGTTGAGTGGGAGAGTAGGGATGCATTTGTGATTGCTGAGTTCCTAAACTGCACAGTCAGCTCCTAAAAGACTTGTTCTTTTCATTAAGTTCATTCATACTGTCCATGGGGTACACTAAGTTAATTCTTCCTGTCCATGGACCCCAATAGACTGTTACTGAGTCCTAAAGGGTCCTCTCACAGTATTTGAATGAGGAAAGAGTAGAGATAGTTTGGGCAAGCCCAAGAGCCCTGGGAATAGCATTGCCTCCTTCTGTTTGCTGTATTTGGCATTCAAAGCCCTTCCTCATTTAGACCTCCAACCTTTCCATCATTCTTCAGTCCAGTGATACTGACCTCCTGACTGTTCCGCAAACAAGACATTCCATCTCTCAGCTCCAGGCATGCTCTCTGATTGCCCCAATGCCTGCAATACTTTCTGTCTTCCACCCTGACTACTGACTTCCTTTAAATCTCAAATGAAACTCTACCTTTTCCCTCATGCCTCTTAATTCCAGTGTCATCCTTCTATTGTCTCCTATTTGTTCTCTATATAGCTTACTTTGTATATATTTGTTTACATATTGTCTTCTCCATTAGATTTCCTTGAGAGCAAGGACTGTCGTTTGCTTCTTTCTGTATCCACAGTGCTTAGCACAGTGTCTGGCACATAGCTCTTCATAAATGTTGGTTGATGGATTGATTGATACTACTTGGCCTGCTTCCAGCTTGGCCCTGCAACCTTAGCCCAGGAAAGAAACCCTTACAGAGACATGACCTGGCAACTTCCTTTGAAGGTGCTATAGCCACTACTTCCATAGCAGCCACAGCTACTGAAGACCCTGAAAACAAAGTTCTTGGCATCATCAAATGGTTCAACATCAGAAACCAATTTGGTTTTATTAATGTAACAGGATATTGGCCAATGGGGACCTAGTCTGTTGAACATGCACGGTATTCTCTGCCTTCTGTCAACCCCTGTGTGTGTGTGTGGAGGGGAGGGGGGATGCTAGGGTGGAGAGAGGTGGAGGAGGGCCTTGATAAGGTGGCTTCCAGTAATGTGTCATGGAGGACCCTACCCTCTACTTTACAGCATGTGAGGGAGGGTATTCTGGACTCTTGCCTGCTTATTATTTGATGATGAAACTCCTTTTAATTGGATTCAGGGACAAAACTGAGTGTGAATACAAAAGGCTCCAACAAAGAAACTCAAACTCAGTCTTTCCTGGTGGCCACTGAAGGCAAGAATTGCTCTAAGGGTACGCCAATTGCCAGTTCTCCTCATTTTAGTTGACGTGTGGCCTTGAACTCATGGCTGTGCTATTTCTTATGCCCCTAATAGGTTTATTCTTTCCCATGTTTAGGTGAATGAGTATTGGATATATAAGAGAATGGGCTGCAATCTTGTGAACTTTGAAAGAGCAGAAGAACAATCAGAAGTCCAGTGGCTGAGCCCAAGAAGGAGCCAGGCTTTAGTTGTTACTTGTTTGACCCAGCTCAGTAGTGAATCAACCCAGCAGTCAAGATACTGTGTCCTGCAAGCAAGTGAATACCTTGTTCATTGTCTATGCCGCGCCTTGAACTTGATGGAGGAAATATTTTCTAATTGCCACTTTAATTTTAAGTGTACTCTTCTCAGGGACTGAGATGGTAGAGGGGAGAGTATGCCCCAACTTGGGGGAATGCTGAAGGGAATGGAGTATGTGTTTATATTTCTGTTATTGCTGTATCTCCCAAGTAAATATCTCTTTGCAAAAGCTAATTGACATTTATTGCTTTTTTGTTTTTTCAAATTTTATTAATTTATTTTGATTTATTAACAATCACTTCCACATGCTTTTGAGTTTAAAATTTTTCTCCTCCTACCTCCCCACCACTGTCCCCAACACGGTGCACAATCTGATATAGGCTACACATTTACATTCCTATTAAACATATTTTCACATTAGTGAAGTTGTAAGTAAAAATTAAAACCAATATGAGGAATTATCAGAAAGAAGAAACAACACTCAACAGAAGAGAAAAAAAATATGAAGATTCAACTTTCACAGTTATGATTATTATCTGTGTCTTTTTCTCCATCCTTTCCCTCCCCCATTTATATTTTCTTTCTCCTCTCTCCCTTCCCCCCCACTAGAACTTTGCTTTTGATGAACACCTCCTTCAGTCTCTCCTCCCTTCTATTATCCCCCTCCCCTTCTTCCCCTTTGACCCCCACCGCTTCTCTCCCTTCCATCCCTCCTCTCTTTTTTTTCCCTTTTCCCTCCTACTGCCCATAGGGCAAGTTAGATTTCCATACCTAACTGATTATGTTCTTCCCTTCTTGAGCCAAATCTGATGAGAGCAAGGTTCAAACAATGCTCCCCCCCTTCTTTTCCTCTGCTGTAATAGGATTTTCTGTCTTTTCCTGTAATGTAATTCACCCTTTTCTGCCTCTTCCTTCCTCAGTACATTTTCTAAGATCAGACTAATCCACTTACTTGGATCCACTTAACCCACTTGATTAAATTTTTTTTTATCATTACATCAAAGTCAACTAATATCCACCCCCTTTATGTATATCCTTTAACATGGTGTAATAACAATACAGTTCTCAAGAGTTGCAAGTGTCATCTTCCCTTGTAGGGATGTAAACAGTCTGCCCTTATTAACAACATTTTGTATCTTTCTGTCCCATTTACCTTTTTATGTCTTTCTTGAATCTTGTACTTGAAGATCAAATTTTTTGTTGAGCTCCGGTCTTTGTATGAGGAAGGTTTAGAAGTCCCCATCTCCTCCCTTGAAAACTCATGCTCATTTTTGCAGGGTAGTTCATCCTTGGCTGCAATCCAAGCTCCTTTGCCTTGTGGAATATCATGTTCCACACCCTGCGGTCTTTAATGTAGAAGCTGCAAGGTCCTGTGTAATCCTGACTGTGGTTCCATGATATTTAAATTGTTTCTTTCTGGCTGCTTGCAGCACCTCTTTCTTTTTGGTAATTTTGGAATTTTGCTATTATATTCCTTGGCATTGTCAATTTGGGATCTCTTTCAGGTGGTGAGCAGTGTATTCTTTCTATGGTTATTTTACCTTCTGGTTCTAGGACTTCTGGGCAGTTTTCCTTTATGATTTCCTGAAAGATACTGTCCAGGCTCTTTTTTTCATCATGATTTTCAGGTAGTCCAATGATTTTTAAATTGTCTCTCCTGGATCTATTTTCCAGGTTGGTTGTTTTACCAATGAGGTATTTCATGTTTTTACCCATTTTTTCATTTTTTGTTTCTGTTTGACTGATTCTTGCTGTCTCATAGAGTCATTAGATTCCATTTGTCCAATTCTAGTTTTTAACAGATTGTTTTCTTCTGTTAGTTTTTTACTTCCTTCTTCAATTGGCCAATTGTATGTTTTAAGGGATTTGTTTTCTTCAGTGTACTTTTTTTCCAGTTGGCCAATTGTGTTTTTTAGGAACTCTTCTACCTCTCTCATTAGACTCTTAAAATCCTTCTTGAGCTCTTCTAAGAAGGCTTTTTGGGCTTCAGACCAGTTCATATTCCCTTTTGTTGTTGCAGATGTGTGTTTGTTGACAATGTTGTCCCCTTCAGAATTTCTGTCTTGATCTTCACTCTTCTCATAATATGAATCTATGGTACATTTCTTTTTACTCATGGTTTCTTTATTCCCTGGCCTTTAAAGAGATTGAGCTCTCCTGCTGCGGAACAGATAGCACTTACTCAAGCTTCTTGTGTTGGGAGCCTAGGTCTTGGTCACTGGCTTTGTGTGCTGGGGCCTTTTATGTTGGCAGTTGGAGACTGTAGAGTTTTGGGCTGGAATCAGCAAGGCTGGAATTTTCAGGCAATTCTAGGTTGCCTGCTTTTCCTTTCCTTTAGCTTTCTTCAGCTCCTTTTAGATGGGTGCTGCAGGGTGTTTATCTGCCTGGGGCCCTTTGCAAGGCTGCCTCCCTCATTTCTGCTAATGCACTGGGAGATTCCTTTGTGGTAGAGTCCTGAGGCACCTGGTGGTTTTCTGAGCTGGTTTCTGCCAGTTCCCCCTGCCTTCACTGAGGCACTGGGAGGTCCAGGTGTTGGTGTTTGCCTGCTGTACCATCTGGACTTCAGGATCTCCTCCTGGTTGACAGTTGGGCTGTAGAGTTCTGACAGCTTACCTGGTGTTGGGTTGGAATCAGCAAGGCTGGGACTTTAGGAAGACTCTATTTTGCTTTCTTCAGCTCCTTTCAGATGAATGCTGCAGGGTGCTTATCAGCCTGGGGCCCTTTGTAGTGCTGCTTCCCTTATTTTTGCTGAGGCACTGGGGGAGCGGTTTGCTGTTCCACGTCTTCTTCTCGTTCAGCTGTTCCAGGTTTGTTTGTTTTTTTTAACCTAGGGTGATATTTTCTGGGTTTTCAGAGGTTGATAGGGGAGGGTGAGAGTGACTACCTTTTTATTCTGACGTCTTGGCTTCCAGAAGTGGAAGTTTTCCATTTATTGCTTTTTAATGATATCAAGCAGATAGCAACTTCTTAAATCATACTAGGGAGATACTGTGGCTGACAAACCATATTGGGTAGCATCCTTGGCTATTGATATTGGAGAAACATCAGAATAAGCGATCTCCAATAGTATTAGAAAAATCCTACTGTCCCATAGGTGTATCCATAGAGGAAGAGATATAGCCAGCTGTATTGTATGTACCTTACATGTACCCTACCTGTATGACTGTGACAGGCGTTCATGAGGTATTTCCAACTCCTAAAAGACAGAGAACAAGGGAGACAGGAAGAAAAAAAGCATCTGGAAGTCTTTATACTTGCCAAAAGATGACAAAAGAACTTTCTATCCTGCTGGCCATAAGTAAGAAGGAAAGGAAAGAGCCTTTGCTGATTTTATCAATCATGAAGAGGAGAGAGAATAGCAAGGCTAAGAAGCCTCCACTCTCCTGCCAGCCAGGTAGAGAAGGAAAAAAGGAAAGGAAATTCCAAGTGCC
Source organism: Phascolarctos cinereus (assembly GCF_003287225.1). NCBI lineage: Eukaryota > Metazoa > Chordata > Mammalia > Diprotodontia > Phascolarctidae > Phascolarctos > Phascolarctos cinereus. The sequence continues at coordinate 120,600,867 of NW_027555514.1, read as the reverse complement.
AAGAGCTTCTCCTGTGATCATACAAAAGAGAGAGAAAAAGGAAGAGCACAGTGAGTCACTTTTCGCTCTTTAGGGTGCCAGGGAGACAAAAGGGGGAAAATGAGAGGAAGAAACCCTAGAAATCTTATATCTTGAAGACCCTCTTGCTATTTCTGTTTCATTCAGATCCCTCCCGGGTACTGGAATATATGCTTCCTCACGTACTTTAAAATTTGAGGAAACATTGTACCCTCTTCATTCTAAGATCTGCCAAATTAGAAGGTGACATTGTTTTTCATGAGAACTAAGTTTTGAATATAGATTGACTTTCCTTATCTATAATAGAAGTTTCCTTCATGATCCAGTCAAAAAAGACTCCTTGGTGTCAATTTTGCTAAGACCTGTTGCTCTGATTGGAGCTGAGCAGGAGAAGGATGGGTTATTCAGACCGCTTCCCCATTCCAGAAAGCAGAAAGGTAACTATGTTCTAGTTAATAGCTTATGGCATTTCCAAGGATGGTTAAGAAAGAATGTATCTAGCAAAGGGTCTCAATTAAGTATATGAAAGTTAGAAGGGCCATATGTAAGCTATACATGTGATTTGCATTTAATTTGCAAGCATGTAAATTGACTGCACATTCTGAAGAAAGCTTTCAAGTTTCAGTACTATAATTAGTATTCCCAGGGATTCTATTGTTTCTTCCTTTCTCTGTTTCTTACTTGTTTGCCCTAACAAAGCTAAACTTACAACAGCAGTAAAATTGAGCAAAAATATAGGGATTTGCAAAGTTAGGAAATAGTGGTTGATGATTGCAAAGATAAACTGGAATCTCTGCCAGGCTTCTTGTAGTTTGTGGAATACTGTGGAATCTATACATATCCTTAGTCCAACGTCTCTCCCTCTCCAGCATGGCTCACATCTAGACTCATAAGGCAAAATTAGCAAGTATTTATTGAGTATTGGAACACTTTGTTATGGGGTCTGAACAATGTCTAAGATGTGGTCCAGAAAAGAGATTCTATGAGCTCAAAAAATAACCTGGAATATCTTTTACAAATGGCCATCTTGTGATTTCTTTAGTATAGGGAGCCTGTGGTGTGGTTTGCTCTACCAACGTAGATGAACTCTTTCTCTAACTTTATAGACTTACAGAATTGTTTGGGATATTGAGAATTTAAGCGACTCACCCAGGGACACAGAGCTAGTTTGTGTTGGAGGTGACTCTTGAACTGAGTCTTACTCTGAAGCCAGAGTACTCTATCTGTTATACAGCATTGCCTTTCTAGCTGAAATTATTAATATGAATTGCGGGAAATCTAATAGTTTCCACGGATAGCAGTGAGGAACATGATGATTTAAGGGAGGATAAAACTATTTAAAGACAGAGAGATATGGCCTAAGCAGTTATGTCAATTCAAAACTGTCTAAATAATTGGAACCCTAAATAGTGATTAATAGATAAATGTCAACTTAGGGAGAAATACTTAATGGCAAGCTTACAGGCCTCTTTGATCTTACTCCTGTTCTATTCAAAATGTTTATCCATGATTTGGAAAAAGACATACCAGGTAGATAAATGATCAGAGTCTTCTAAGGCTATGCATATGGTTTCCCAAATGTCTTAGTGAACTTTTAAGCTATGAAGTTTAAAACATCACTAGGACTTTTGGGACATATTGTGTGTGCGTGTGTATTCAGAATATTTTAACATATATGAACACATAACATGCACATATACACATATATTTGAAGAGCAAAATACATATATGCATAATGGATAGCTATCTATATAGTTTGCTCTGAATATATATAGGTCAACAAGCTTATTAAGCATCTAGTATGTGCCAGGCTCTGTGCTAAGCACTAGAGATAAAAGAAAGGCAAAATATAGTCCCTATTTTCATGTAGCTCACAGTCTAATGCGAGAGAAAATATGCAAACAACTATGGTCAAAGAAAATATATGCAGAAGAAATCAAAGGTAGCCTCAGAAAGAAGGCACTAAGGTTAAGGAAAGGCTTTTTCTGGAAGGTAGGACTTCAGAAGAAACTTGAAGGAAGCCAGGAGGTGGAAATGAAGAGGGAGAACATTCTGAGCATAGCCAGCAAAAATGCCTGTAGTTGGGAGGTAGTGTTGTGTCGGGAATAGCACAGAGGTCAGTGTCACTATGGCAGAGTACATGGAAAAGAGTAAGATGTAAAAAGACTGGAAAGATAGGGAGGGGCCAGATTATGAAGGGCTTTAAAAACCAAATAGAGGATTTTATATTTGATCCTGGAGGTAATAGGGAGCCACTGGGGTTTATTAACTTGGGGTATGAAATGGTCAGACATGTTTTAGTAAGTTATTTCACAGCTGAATGGAGGATGACTGGAGTGTAAGGTCAACACCAGACTGGTGGCAGAGTTAGAAGAAAGAAAGGGACTATATGCAAGAATGTTACAAAGGTAGAAATTATGGGCCTTGGCTACAGATTTCACATGAAGGAAAAAAGAGAGTGAGGTAATAAGTATGGCACCTAGAGTATAAGATTGAACGACAAGGAGGATAGTGGCATCCTTCATAGAGGCAAGTTAGTAAGAAGAAAAGTTTTAGGGGAAAAATATTGAATTCACTTTTGGAAATATCTATTTTACAATATCTATGAGACATCTGGTTTGAGATGGTCAATAGGCAGAGATGCAAGACTAGAGGTCAGGAGAGAAGTTAGGGCTAGACAAATTGATCTGAGAACCATCAAAATAGAAATGATAATTGAATCCATGGGAGCTGATGATATCACCAGGTCAAAGACTATAGAACCAGCCCAGTGCAACTGGTTGCAACTATGCAAGTATCATCTGTTCTACACACACACACACACACACACACACACACACACACACACATGCATTTTTATTGCAACTGATGTAGCTGAAGCATAGCACTTGGAGTGCTGGATCTGCAGAAGTCAGGAAGACCGGAGTTCAAATGTGACCTTGGAATTTACTAGCTGTGTGATTTTGTGTGTGTGTGTGTGTGTGTGTGTGTGTGTGTGTGTGTGTGTGTCTTGAATGGCCCCTGAGGCATACATACACATGTATATACATATACATATACATCACACACATACATCATATACATACAACACAGACACACACATATCCATCCTGAGAAGACTCTGATAATAATGAGCTGGTAGAACTTTTCAGATCTCCATCCCCTACCTCCAAAATTAGATTTTCTTTAAAACGCTGCAATCAATATTTTAAAGTTTTATAGTCTGCTATAACTCAGGATTCTGCTATTGGGAGAGGAGGCAGAGGGTTAATTGTTAAGGAGCTGATGTCTCCAGAGAGAAGTTAGCATTTTGATGGGTACTTGAACACTAATCTCACGCTTTCCTGTTTAAAGCCTGTTTTAAATATCTTTACTTGTGTGCCCTGAAGTTCCTAATCACATCCTGAAGAAGAGCCAGAGCCTGTCAGAGAGAGTTGCTTGTCACTTTAGAACAAACTAATGTAAAAACAGCAGAAAAAGAACACGGATGACTGTGGTTAGCGTGTTTGTATAAGAGTCAGATAATGTGAAGCTGGGTATAACGAGGGCAAATGAGACTAAATGATTTACAGGAACGTCTTGCAAACAAGCCACATTTTGAAAAGTGAGCTTTTCTCCCACACAGCTCTTACTAAACTCTGCCCCAAGGGCTTTTAAATAGCAGATGATGGAGCTTTTCAGAAAAATCGTTGAAGATAGCAATCATTCCAGAAGATAAACTCTAACAGAAACAAGGAAAACTCTGTTATCCTTGATCAAAGAAAACAAAATTTGGATAAAATAAAATTTAGCTATTTTCTTTTCTCTAGGAGATGTATTCAGGTATAACAGAAAGAGTGCAGGTCTTGGGTCAGATAACCTGAGCTTGAGTCCCAGTTCTGACACTTACTTACTACATGACCTTAACAAAACTTTTAACCTCTCTGAGCCTTAGTTTACATAACTGTCAAATGGCAACATAATAGCTAGTACTTAAAAGCACCTTAAGGTTTGCAAAACTCTTTACAAATAAAATCTCCTTTTATCCTCACAACAACCCTCAGAAACAGGTGTTATTATTCCTACTTTACAAATGAGGAAATGGATTGCAAGAGGATTTTGTGACTTGTCCAAAATCACACAGCTAGTAAATTCCAAGGTCACATTTGAACTCAGGTCTTCCTGACTTCTGCAGATCCAGCACTCCAAGTGCTATGCTTCAGCTACCTCAGCTGCAATAAAAATGCAATAAAATGCTTTCATTGCCTACCTCCCAGGATCGTTGTGAGTAAAGTGTTTTGTTAGCCATAAAAGTTTATATAAACGTGAGTTGTGATCCTGTTATAAGAACATGGCATCAGAAAGCTAGAAGGGACAGTTTAACTGTAACTGCATCTGGTTGAGACGTTTACCTTCTGGTTCAAAAGGTGTTCAAACCAGGTTAGATAGTTGTCGATTTTCTATTTTTAAATCAACCAACTGGTTGGCTTGTGAAGACAGGGACCATTTCTTATCCCAACTATGTATCTTTCCTAGCCCTGATCAGCCCACTCTGTCCAGAGTTGGGCACTTGAACTGAATCCTCGTTAATAACTAGGCATAGTCACAGAAAGATGGTCTCCCTACATTGCCTCTAGATACCTTATAATTACATCAGCTTTACTTATTAATCAATAATTATTTGTTCCAGTTCAGAGGATTGGGCTAGAGTATACTTTGGAACTGTGGGAACTATTTGCTAAAGATTAATTGTTGCACAAATTGTGCTTTTATCTTCCATCTTTCGTATTCAGACAGTCTAGGTGTAACAGTGTTTGGTTCTCCTGCTATAATTGGTCAAGTCTGGTTGTTTATACTATAATATTTTGTCTCTGTACCATTCTAATACCATTCCTTGGTGCTACAATTAATTATGTTTGCACTGTTATGTTATTTATTTTATAAAAAGCTCCAATTGTCTTTGTGTAGAGAGTGTGACCAGGACTAAATCTGAACAGCAGGTTAAAAGGAGGAGGCTTTTGTTTGGAATTTTGATTATCATCTTGATAAGAAAGATGGGGAATAAGAACCTTAGGTCTGAGCACTAGCTGACCTATTTATATCTCATTGGGTGTGAGCAACTGAAATAAAGTGGTTTTTTTTTTTTTTTGGCGAGGCAATCAGGGTTAAGTGACTTAATCAGGGTTGCACAGCTAGTAAGTGGCAAGTGTCCAAGGTCACATTTGAACTCAGGTCCTACTGACTCCAAGGCCAGAGCTCTATCCACTATGCCACCTAGCTTCTCCTGAATCAAGGTATTAAGGATAATTTGGTTGAATTTGGCCTATTGAAGATCTGGTAAGGACTGTAGACTCTCAGATTTTTAGTTTTTAGTGTCTACCCGTGCTTAATTTCTCTCTCTCTCTCTCTCTATCTCTCTGTCTGTCTGTCTGTCTGTCTCCCTCCCTCTCTCTCTCTCTGTGAGTGTCTCTCTCTCTGTCTCCCTCTCTTTCTCTGTCTCTGTTTCTCTCTTTGTCTCTATCTTTCTCTCTCTCTCTCTCTCTCTCTCTCTCTCTCTCTCTCTTTCTCTCTCTGTCTCTGTCTTTCTCTCTCTTTCGTAGATTTATCTGCTGATTCTCAAGATACGGCTCAAATCCCTAACAGTCCTGACCTAATCAAACCATCCCTGAACACTAAGACACTATCAATCCTTTCCAAAGAGATGTGAATGGGTTAATCGTCAATGAATGTTTGTTATATCTGCTAAGTGCCAGGCATTGAGCTAAGTGCTGCCTTTGGAAGCTTACAACCTCATGAGGGAAGATAACACACAAAAGGAAGCTGAAAAAGTGGAAGGAAGGCAGAGAGAAAGGCACCCTTTAGTCTGGCCTTGATGGAGAAATCCAGAGGAATATCTCTGTATGGAAAATAAAAAGATGGCTGGCCTGGGCATGCTCCTTTAATGGAGATGTTGACAGGTGATCTCTACCCTTCAAACAGAAATGGAGTGTCCTGTGTGAGTTCTAGGGCTGAAGTATCTTGAAGGAAAAATTGGTTTCTAGGGCATGAAGGAGAAGCTTAGAAGCATGGGGAAAAAAGGATTCTTAGACTAAGGATTACTTCTAAACCTTTTATCAAGGGAGATGCGATGTAATTGAAGTCCCAAGTGAGTGGTCAACAGGGATGTTCACACCTATCAAGAAGATGTAAGTAAAGTTGTATCCCTTACATTTGCTAGGCCTCTAGTTGTCCCCAGGGGTGGTGATGGCATGTGGTACTTGAAGTTAGGAAGACCTGAGTTCAAATTTTGCTTCAGACACTTCTTTAGGTAGGTGATCCCAGGCAGTATGGGAATAATAATAGTACCTATCTGACAGTGTTGTTGAGAGCCTCAAATGAGTTACAGGCAGCTAGGTGGCATAGTGGTTGCCCTGGAGTAAGGAAGACCTGAGTTCAAATCTAGCCTCAGACGTATTAGTTGTGTGACTCTGGGCAAGTTACTTAATGCTGCTTGCCTCAGTTTCCTCAGAAGAAATAAAGTTAAGATAAAACATGGTTCCTGCCTTTATAGATCTACCTTTCCAGTAGGGGGATCATAATAGTAGCTAACATTTTTATGTCTCTTAACATTTGCAAAGCGTTTTTGTAAATATTTCATTGTATCCTCACAACAGCCTGAAAGTTGGCTGCTATTGTCGTCCCATTTTATAGATGAGGAAAGTGAAGCAGACAGAGGTTAAATTACTTGCTCAGGGTCACACAGCTAGTATCTGAGACAGGATTGGAACTAGACTTGGAGTTAGGAAGACCTGAGTTCCAATCCCGACTCAGATACTAGCTGTGTGATCCCAGTAAAGTCACCTAATCTCTGTCTAACTTAACCTCATCTGTAAAATTGTTTCTTCCCCAAGCCTAGTACAGTACATGCAAAAGTAGGTGCTTAAAATTTGTTGAATCGAATTATTAATTATAAAGGGAAATACACAGTGGTTTAAATAATTTATCTTGTTAATGTTAGTCAGCTCTAATGGTACTAGGGAGTTTACCAGGAGCAAAATTTATTATCCTAGAATCTCAAAGCTAGAACAGCTTTGTGAGGTCATTCAGTCCAAATTCCTACACAATTTATGAATCTCCTCTGTTTTTTTTTCCCTGATAAGTGTTTGTTTAGCCTATGCTTGAGTATCTACAGTGATGGGAAACTGGAGAAAGGTGGGGAGGGAAGTGGGTGGAGAAATGGCCCATCAGGCAAAGGGCCTGGATGAAGAGAGAAAGCAGCTCTCTCTGGGTCAGGCCTAGGAATTTCAACAAGGCTCCCATTTGCCATGGACAGCAGAGACATAGACCTGACCAGTATGAGCGCCCTAAGAATTTTGCTGGAACAATGAATTATTCTGTATGAAGCCTAGGGTCCCCAGTGTCCAAATCAATTAAATGAAGGCTTTGGGATGTCCTGCAAGGCATTTCTGGACTGATGCAAAAGTCAATTTAATAATGGAAGCCAACACTGATACAGTGCTTTAAGCTTTGCAAAATTGCTTTACATATATGCTATCTGGTTTCATCCTTATAGTAACCCTGTGAAGTAGGTGCTACTGTTATTCTCATTTTACAGATGAAGAAACTGAGGATTACGGAGATTAAGTGACTTGTCCAGGGTCACATAGCTAGTAAATGTCTGAGGTAGGATTTGAACTCAGGCATTCTTCACTTCTAGGTCCAGCACTCTATCCACTATACCACTTGGCTTCCCCTAAGATAGTGGTTATAGAGGAAGAGACTGCCAAAGAATTCTGCTGCACCCAGATTATGGGTGCAAAGTCTTGGAAACACTTCATTCTGTCTCCCCAAAAGCCTACTTAGGCAGGAAAAATGGCTGATCTATTGCTTTCCTTTTATAATCACAGAGTTTATATAAATCAACTGCCATTTCTTCCCTAATCCTATCTTTAATCCCAATGCCCCCTCCTATCACTATATATTTTTCTTATTCCTCTGGGATCCTCACCCAGAAATATTGAAATATGACTGAACATGTACCATGTAACATGAACACCTCTTGAATTGATTTGTTTGTTTTAAGAGGTTTTGGCTTTTATGTTCTATATTAAGATCATAAAGTCATGAAGAAGCAAAGAGGACATGGAACCTAGATGATACTATAGATTTTGTTTTTGAATTTTGGGGTCAGATCTGTGATTGTACCAGTGCAGGGTATTTAACGACCCTCTGCAAATCAGCTACTGTCTGCAACTTAGAGAATTGTCTGAGGCAGTGGGTGGAGGGGAAGGGTAAAATGACTTATTCGTTTGACATTACAGATTCATGATCAGTAAGCCTCTCACGTTGAGTTACTTTTCCACTAGCTGTGATAGATTTAAGTTATGCAGTCCACACTATCACCAATTCTCCTTCATGACCAAAAAGACATATTAGCAAAAAGACCGGATGGTAGCCTGTCATTTTAGGACAAAGTAAAGCTAAATGGATAGGTGAGGTTTGAACTTATGACTTCATTGAAACTGTAGATTAACTAGGTTTTATTATCTAAGACTATAATAATAATAAGTAACATTTTATGACTTGCAAAGTGCTTCAAATGTATTATTCCATTTGATCTAATTTGATAATCTACCAGAGTACTACGAAACACATTAGGTACACTAAAGTCTTTGACTATGTGGATCACAACAAAATGTGGCAAGTCTTCAAAGAGATGGGAGTACCAGATCATCTTACTTGTCTTCTGAGGAACCTATATGTGGACCAGGAAGCAACAGTTAGAACTGAACATGGAGTAACTTATTGGTTTAAGATTGGAAAAGGAATATGATAAGACTGTATTTTGTCACCTTATTTATTTCACTTATATGCAGAATACCTTATGAGAAATGCTGGCCTGAATGAATCAAAAGCTAAAATTAGGGTTGCCAGGAGAAACATCAACAATCTCAGACATGGCAGAAAGTGAAGAAGAATTAAGAAGCCTCTTGATGAGGATGAAAGAGGACACTGTAAAAGCTATCTTGAAGCTTAAGATAAAAATAACTAAACAAAACAAAACCTAAGATCTTGACAACTGGTCCCATCACTTCTTGGCAAATAGAGGGAGAAGAAATGGAAGCTACATCAGATTTTATATTCCTGGATTCAAAGATCAGTGTAGATGGTGACTGCAGTCATGAAATTAAAAGGTGCTTGCTCCTTGGAAGGAAAACTATGGCAAATCTGCACAACATTCTAAAAAGCAGAGACATCATTTTGCCCACAAAGGTTTGTATAAGTAAAGGCTGTGGTTTTTCTAGTAGCAATGTATGGCTGTGAAAGTTGGACTATAAGGAAAGCTGAGTACTGCAGAATAAATGCTTTTAAATTGTGGTGCTGGAGAAGACTTTTTGAGAGTCCCTTGGACAGCAAGGAGTTCAAATCAGTCAATACTTAAATAAATTAATTCAGCCTATTCACTGGAAGGTCAAATGTTGAAGGTGAAGTTTAAATACTTTGACAATTTAATGAGAAGATGGGACTCATTGGAAAAAGCCCTGACATTGGGAAAGATTGAAGGCAAAAGGAAAAGAAAATGGAAGAAGATGAGATGGATAGATAGTGTTATGGAAGCAATGAGTGTGAGCTTGAACAGACTTTGGGAAATAGTGGAGGTTAGAGGGGCCTGGTGTGCTATATAGTCCACGGGGTCATGCAGAGTTGGACATGACTGACAACTGCTCACGACTGAACAATACGTGCTAGATACTGTCTAAATTCTTTATAAATATTATCTCATTCGATCCTCATGACATCCCTGCAAGATGGTTGCTGTTATCTCCATTTCAGAGCAGGCACAGTGGATGGAGCACCAGACCTGAAGTGAGGAAGTTTCATCTTCTGGAGTTCAAATCCAGATTCAGACACTTACTAGCTGTGTGACCCTGGGCAAGTCATTTAATTCTGTTTGCTTCAGTTTGCTCATTTGTAAAATGAGCTAGAGAAGGAAATGTCAAACCACTCTAGTATCTTTGCCAAGGAAACCCCAGATGCGGTCACAGAAAGTTGGACATGACTGAAACAACTGAATAACAGCAAAGTTGAGGAAATGGAGGCAGAGGCAACTTGCCCAGGGTCACACAGTTAGAAGGCTAGATTTGAACTAAGTTCTTCCTGATTTCAGGCCTCTGTCCACTGTGCCACCATATGCAAAAACTTGTGATTTACTCAGTGTAGGAACTACCTCTTCCAGCACAGATGGAAACCTCTTTACAACTTAGCAAATAACTCCTAGGATCATAGATTTAGAAGTGGGAGAGACCTTAGAGGTTATCAATTTATACTCCCTCTTCTTACAGAGGAGGAAACTGAGACATCTAAAGGTTATGTAACTTGCCCAGCACTTTACAACTAGTAAGTGTCAAAGGTGGCATTTGAACTCATCTTTTGTACTCCAAACCTAGCACCCCATGAACCCTGTCATACCGCTGCTGTAATTATTATAATAGGTTAAACCTAAATGCAAACTTAGCTGAATGACACCCAGTAACATAATTCAAATTTTGTTACTCCAGAGCATAGGAAGATAAAAGAAAAAAAAATTAACTCAGTCTTCATAGGAGAATGTAATTCCCCAAAGTAGTATGGGACTGATATGGAGTCCAACGATAGTTATGTAGCAGAATACCATCCAAATTAAATGATTTGTCTCTTGAGACACTTCTTAGCCCTCACTAGATATCACTGGATTCTCTGTCTTCTAGAGTAGATAATTGCCCTTGAGGGGATGCCATACAGAGCAGCCAGAATGAGGCCATTTCTAAAAAATGGGTTATCACACTAGGCAGGGAGACAAGCCAATTATCATGGGATGGGGGGATTGGAAGGCATCTTCAGAGATTGTCCCTACAGAGAAGCCCAATTCAATGAAACTCATAAAAAGTGTTCAAGGGAAATGATTATGATGGTAGCAGGCTTCAGAAAGATGAATTGAGAAACAATAAACTCTTCTTAATTTGATCCATGGCACTCCCAGTACAAATTTAGTTGTTTTTACCCAAATCCATAGCTTTTGTATGGTGCTGCTGAGACAGGCACTTACGAGTAAATGTGTCAAGGCAGTTGATCAACAAGAATTAGAGCACTGCCAGAGTACACCTGCTTCGGTAGAAATGCCTTACCGAGACTATAGAGGTTTAACTAAAATTCATTCCCGAAGAGTAAACACACAAGGAACGGCACAAATATTTCTGGTCTATAGAGAATAAATCTTGATAATGCAACTGTGGCGATGGTTGAAAGCGACTCATTTTTAGTAAAAACAGGTGTGAGCTGCAAACACTTTAATATACTTACAGAGCAAAAGCATCCAAAGCACTCAAGGGGAGGTAAACTGTCTTCGTGGTATTAAAACTGACCCCAGACTGACCCCAAACTGTACTTGTGCAAGTTTGGGAACAGAATTTCTCGCTAGCATTTGACAACACATAACTTCTTTTTGGTCTGTGCTTAAAATGAGTATTTCATTGACAGACTCACAATATTCCTTAATTATATCATCTGATCAGGTTAAACTCAATTATATTCTTTTTGCATAGCTTAGTTTTGATTTGTTTAGTGGAAGATTATGATTTTTAAAATACATTTTTAAAAAATGCATTCATAACTATTGTTTCTATGTCACTTTCATCTTGAAATATATGATTTTCTCCTCCCTTACCCACAAACAATTACTTATAACAAAGAAAAGAAAAGAGGGAAAAAAACATTCAGTAAAATTAATCAACACATCAACCAAGTCTGAAACTACATGCAATGTTTCATACTCATAATCCTTCTCACCCTACTTGTACAAAGACAAGAGATGGTTGAACTTTTTCCCTTTATCTTCTAGACCAAGCATCATCATCTTAATTTTAGAGCAGTCAGTTTCATTTTTTTTAATGTTCCATTTGGTCAGTGTATAATTTTTTTCTTGTTTCCTCTTGCTTTAATTTGCATTAGTTCATATCTCGTCACACTTTTCTGAATTCATATTTTTGCACTCGCAATGTAATATTTATCAGTTCTATTTATGCTTGATTACATTAATTATTTAGCCATTCATCAATCAATGTTTCCAGTTCTTTGATACTGCATATGCTGTTCATACTATAACACAGTGTTGCTATGAATATTTTGATGTATATGTAACTTTTCTTTTTATCTTTGACCTCCTTGGCATATGTACATGATAGTTGGATCTCTGGGTTAAAGCATGTGAGCATTTTAATCATAAACTCTCTGCTGTATTAATGTTCCTGCCTTTCCAGAGACCCTCCATCATTAATTATTCTCATCTATTTTTGTCTTTCCAGCCCATTCACTATAGCCATCACTGAGTGGAGAAATCATTGTGGAGAGGGGGCCCACCTTCCTCATCACCACAAGCAACAACTGCTGATCAACTGCTACTAAAGGGAAGATGGGCACAGGAGTCCTGGAAGTGGTAGTATTCCCCCAAATTACCATTCCTGTGGGAAAAGGGCCAGCCATCCCCCCCAACTGCCAATCAACTGCCACATATAGGACAGGAAGTTCACCTAGCTGAATCAACAAGGCACCCCGAGGGACAGACAAGAGACAGTATATGTCTGGCGGGTCAAACCACCAATACTACATTAGCACTGTCTCCCTTCAGAGGCTTCCAATGTTGATGGGCCAGCCTACGACTTTAAACCTAAGAGCCCTGGGAGTTTGGCCACTGCACTCCAAGGATATGGGACTTCTCCATCCTAATTGCAGCTGAAACCTTTCATATTATTGTCTCCCCCATCAGAATGTGAGCTCTGTGAGAGTGGGAACTGGCTATTCTATTTCTATCCCTTGTATTTAGCACCCTGCTTTTTACATAGAAAGTACCTAATATTTGCGCCTTCCTTCCTTCCTTCCTTCCTTCCTTCCTTCCTTCCTTCCTTCCTTCCTTCCTTCCTTCCTTCCTTCATTGATCATTGACAATTTGCTGGGTGTAAGGTGAAACCTTGGAAGTATTTTGTTTTGCATTTCTCTTATTAGTAATTTGGAGCAATATTTCATATGGTTATTAATAGTTTATCATTCTTCTTTTGAAATTTGTCTAAATCCTTTATGAATGATTCTTTAGCTTATATTGGTTATGTTAGTTCCTTGATGTCTTAGATTTCAGACCTTCATCAGAGATATTTGATGCAATTAAAAAAAAAATCTAGAGCTTCCTTTCTTATCCTAATTGCATTGATTTTTTTTGTACAACAATTTTCAATTTCATGTATTCAAAATCAATTATTTTGTCTTTTGTGATACCTTCTATTCCTTATTTGGTCAAGAACTCCCCCAACATAGGGCCATGAAAGATGCCTAATCTAGTTCATTTTATTTTATTTTTTAATTTGGGGGACTTTAATATTGAAGTCATATATCCATTATGAGTACAGTATAATATATGATATAAGGTGCTGCTATAAACCCAATTTTGACAGTCTCCACTTTTCCCAGTAGTTTTTTTAAAGTGAAATTGAGAATTCTCATAGGTTTCACACACACACACACACACACACACACACACACACACACACACACATACGTATCTATCAATATGCATATCTATATATCTATCTAAAGTTTATCAAACAATGGATTACTTTCAATTATTTCCAATTCTTCACTGTTTTTTTTTCACTGATCTACTTGTTTTTCAGGCAATACTAAATGGTTTTTGATGATTTTCTCCTTTTAGTATAATTTGAGGTAAGGAGGATATATCTCTTCTAAGAGTACCAGGAATCTTTTCTGACACTTTCAGGGGATTCTTCACCATTTTTGATTATGAATGAATTACTAGATTTTTTTCAGTTCTTTTAGACACTTTTGACTACTTGGTCCTTGAAGCAACTTTCCTAATGTCCTCTTCTGATTTTGCTCACTTACTACTCTTTGTTACTAACTTTGTCTTCTCTTCTTTCTCCAACCCATATCAATGGACATTGATTCTATTAATTCCTAGGTCTTCTGTTTTTCTTCCTCTATATTCCTTCTCTTAGAGACTTTGTCTCTTTTGAAATTTGGATTCTCAAAGGGCCACACTCAAGGACCTAGAGGACCACATGTGGCCTTGAGGTCACAGGTTCCCCACCCCTGCATTAGATGGTTTCCACACTTGTGGATTGCTTAATGTTAATAATAACTGTTTAAACTGTGTCATTTTAAAGTTTATAAAGCTATTTCTTAACAACAAATTTTTGAAGTAGGCAGCATAAATACTATTATCACCCTTTTTCAGATGAGAACAATGAGATATAGAGGTTAACTGACTTGCAAGTATTGAAGCTGGTACTGTGACTCAATTTTTCTGACTCCAAGACTGGCTTTATTTCCACTAGTTTATTTTTTTTCTTTCAGTCTAAATCCCTGATTTCATCAGTGTATGGAAGAACTGGTGTGGAAATCCCCTTCAATGATGCAGACCAAGAATTCCCTCTAATTTATGGTATGATTTTTAAAATTGCCTGATGCTCTTAAGGATTAAGAGACTCATGTTACCACAGGTAGAAGGTGTTAGAGGAAGAAGTTAAAGAGACAGGAAGATCTCAGGCTAGCCTTTTAGCTAATCTGCTCTTTCATTAATTATAGTTATGTGAGTGATAGAAGGGACTTAAGAAATTGTCTATTCAGTTACTCTCATTTTTTACTTCTGGATACTTCAATAGATCTGTAATCCCATCAATGTGATATTTCAGGCAACCAACTTCCATTAAAACTGATACATCCAAATCACTGACAGTAATCGTGTGTGTGGGAAGCAAGGTGCTAATCTTTAGCCCTGTCCCCATGATGTGGTTATAAGCATGGTTTTACTCTCCTCTTCTGCGGATGACCTATACAATCTGGCATTGGATAACCCATCCCCATGTTAAAAAATGAAGTAAAATCACTACATCATCTCAAATCCCATTTTTCTCTCTTTTGGGTATATCTAGTACTCAGTGCCCTGCTATATTGGCAACCTCTCTGCTATGCTTGGTCTGCTTTTAATTAAAATCGAGAGAGTTTGCTAGTACAGTCCTCAGAGCATTGCCTAATGGAATACAACAATCACATTCAGCGATAGCAGCCACAGCAGCAGGTCTCAGTAGAGGGGTTTTCAGAGACTCTCTTGCTAGTGTCTGGGGAAAGAATGGCACAGGTTGTTCAAAGGTCAGCAACAAAGTGAGATGGAAGGCTTAGGTCCTAATGCAGATCGGAATATGGCAGCTCCAGGCAAGGCAGCTCATTGATACAGTCACTGCCTTCTTGGTGAGTTAGGGATTTATTTGAACCTCACTTTTTTGGGGGGAAGGGGAGAATTTAAATCCGTTGAACAAAAGGTGAATGACTTTAATGCATCACAGCATGGTCCTCTCCATCTGTCCCCCTCATTTCTCTAACTCTTTTATGTCTTTCTTGAGATGTAGCAACAAAAAAAAGCAGTGAGCACTTGAAGTGTGGGTATACTACAGTAGTGAATCAGGGGCAGATGATGCTTTCTTTTCTGTTTCCAATCCTGTTTTTTATGATGTAGACTATTAGACTAACACCACCATCCCCCTCACCCCCAGGAGATCAACAAGCCATTGTATTTAGGGAAAAATCTATAGTGACTCTCAAGGCTCTTGCCTTAGTACAGGGCGATAGCTCCCAGTCTTTTATTCTACACATATAGTTTGTCATATTCAATTATATTCTTGCATGTTATCAGTTTCATATGCCTTGCCATACCTGCAGTATTGCAGTTACTATGGAAACCATTGTTTGCAACAGCTCCTCACTTCTATGCATTTACAATATCAATATGTGTGACTTGGTGTCATAAATTTCTTTGCTGTTCTAGCATAAAGCTAGTAGAAAATCAAGAAAAGTACTAGATGCTTAATACATTGATAACTCCCAGGAGTCATGACTAGGAAACCCAGTGATTTAGGTGTGGCCCTGTTGTTGAGCTGCCCTTCCTGACGTGAAAACCTGAGGATGAATCTGATGATACAGCTCACTAACTCTTTCTGGCTCATACCTGTAGTAGGAGAATCCTGGGAATTTCAATATCTGAACCATTTTGTTCCCTGCAAAAGACCATTAGGTCCCCTGTAAGCAGTTAGACTAAGAAGGGCATTAAACATGTACAAAGTTTTATTTATATAACAGAAAAGAGAAGAATCACTGCTTTTTGTTGTTTAGTTGTTTCAGTCACATCTGACCTTCATGACCCCATTTGGGGTTTTCTTGGCAAAGAGAGTGGAGGGGTTTGCTATCTCCTTCTCTAGCTCATTTTACAAGTGAGGAACTGAGGCAAGCAAGGTTCAATAATTTGCCAGGGGTCACACAGCCAGTAAATGTCTGAGGTCATATATGAACTCAGTTCTTCCCGGTTCCAGGCTTGGCGCTCTATCCACTGCACCACCTAGCTGCCTCAAAATAACTGCTACCTGCGCCCATAGACAGTCATCGCACTTTCCTTAGGGACCTTGGTGAAATCTGAGTGTACTGGGATATTTTTTCCCAGAGGAAGGAGAGGGGATAGGTAGATAAAAACACTAGTAATGACCATGGATCCGTGAATGTAGATCTAGGCACTAAAGGAATTCCTGTAACCCCTGTGTGCATCCTTGCCTGGCTTAATTATGTTTGGTATATGCAGGAGATTCCTACAGCTTGATAGACTGGTGCATTTAATATGAATAGTTAGCATTTATATAGTGCCTACAATATGCCAGGCACTGTGTTAAGTGCTTTACACAGACTATTTCATTTATAAGTTTAAAAAAGATTTGCAGTTACTTTGGCCCTTGCATTATGAAACAATATTACCTTAACTGTTTTTGCCACTTAGACATAGACTACAGTTCAAGAACAGTTTTCCTGAAACAATCACATGTATTTCTTAGATACCAAAGGGGACAGTTGAGAAACTGGGTGACTGGTGAGATGAGTTATCACATGTCCTCATAACCTTGTATACACGCATCACCAGTGTTCTTCATATTATAGACAACTAGGTGGCCCAGATGATAGAGTGCTAGGCCATGAGACCAGAAGACCTGAATTCAGATCTGGTCTCAGACACTTACCAGCTGCTGATACTAGTCAAGTCACTTCACCTCTGTTTGCCCTAGTTTCTTCATCTGTAAAATGGGGATAATAATACACATGTCCCCCAGGTATTTTGTTAGGATAAAATGAGATATTTATAAAGTACTTTGCAAATCGTAAAATACTATGTAAATGCTATTATTATTAGTAGTAGTATGTAAGAACTAGACCTATGATTTCATCAGTATAGGGAATTTCTAGAATTTTCGGTGCAAGGCAACACTGCCTCAGCAACCCATGTAGTCTTAGAGAATTGCTTAGGGAACTGAGAGGTTAAGCGACTTGCCCAGAGTCACATGGCCATTATGTATCAAAGACAGGCCTCCAGCCCTCATTTTCCTGACCAGAAGGCCTGCTCTCCCTCTTTACTATGCTACACTGCCTGTCTTCCATGTTATATTATAAATAATTCTATGTATGTGTATCGCTGATGATTTTAATATTATATACATATATATGTATTTCATATATTCAGATTATATTTGCAATGCTGCTTCTGACCTTGTCTTTCAACTGAAACTGTGCTGTCTAAAGTTGTCGAAATTCTTTCAATTGCCAACCTTGATAATCTTTTTCCTGTCCTCAGCCTTCTCAATTTCTATTCGTGGACATTTTTTCTTCTTTTTTTTTCCCTTTTTTTTTTTGGCTTTTTTTGTTTTAGGCAATTGGGGTTAAGTGACTTGCCCAAGGTCACACAGCTAGTAAGTGTCAAGTGTTGGGTCTGAGGCCGCATTTGAACTCAGGTTCTCCTGACTTCAGGGCCGGTGCTCTATCCACTGCGCCACCTAGCTGCCCCAAAAATATGGAACGCTTCACGAATTTGCATGTCATCCTTGCGCAGGGGCCATGCTAATCTTCTCTGTATCGTTCCAACTTTAGTATATGTGCTGCCGAAGCAAGCACTGGACATTTTTTTTTCCACCAAGACAGTACCTCCCTAATCACCTCTTAGCATCTTTTGCTGTTTTGTTATCCACATCATCCCCCTAAATTGTGGATGTTCCCTAGGGCCCTGTCTTAGGTTCCTTCCCTTTTCTTTCTCTATACGCTCTCTCTGCGATAGCATCAGCTCTGAACTGTTTAATCGTCATCTCTGCGTTAATGACTCCAAGATCTGCATATCTGGTCCTGGATTCTCTCCTGAGCTACACCCCTGCATCACTAGCTGTCTAGTGGACATTTAAAACTGGATCTCTCAAAAATGTCTCAAATTTAACATGTTCAAAACAGAGCTCTTTTTCTTTTCTCCCAAGCCCTCCCATCTACCCTATGTCTGTCAAAGGTACCACCCTTCTTCCAGACTTCCAGGTTCATAACATTGGCACTATCTTAGATTCCTATACAATTAGTTGTCAGATCTTGCTATTTCTACCTTCATAGCCTCTCTTGCCTCTGACCCTTTCTCTCTATTCATATAGCTATTACCTTAGTTTAAGCTCCCCTCGCCTCTCCCCTAGAGTATTGTGTTATCCTTCTCATTAGTCTTTCTGCCTGAAGTCTCTCATGTTCTCCACCTCCCTGCTTTCCTCCAAGAACCAGCTCAAGGACCAATTTCTATAGGAGGCCTTCCCTGCTTCCCTCAGATGCCAGTGCCATGCCATCCAGAATTACTTTGCGTCTTTTGAAATGAACCCTTTTTTGTACCCATATGTGTATGTCTCCCCCAGCAGAATGTAAGCTACTTGAGAATAGGAACATTTGTCATTTTATCCCCAGTGCTTTGCACAGTGGAAACACAGTAGATGCTTTTTGATTGAGAGACAAAGTGTATGTGTTGCCAGATTAAACACTTCTATGCTGCTTCTAGATTATTTTTCCTTTTGCAGTGCCCTGGTGATTCCATTCTTCTACACAAAATCCAAACTATTTCTCACTTAGTAATATTCAATGTTTTAACCAGGGGTGGGGAACTTATGGCCTAAAGGTTACATGTGGCCCTCTAGGTCCTCAAGTGTGGTCCTTTGACTGAATCCAAACTTCACAGAACAAATCTGCTCAATAAAAGGAGATTTTATATTTTCTATTATATAAATAAAACTTTTACATGTTTAATGTCCTTCTTAGACTTAATAAAAGGATTTGTTCTGTGAAGTTTGGATTTAGTCAAAGGGCCACACTTGAGGAACTAGAGGACCATATGTGGACTCAAGGCTGCAGGTTCCCCACAGCTGTTAGGCCTATCATAGATTGCTCCTTTTAATCCAGTACCATACTACCTTTGAAGATATTTTGATCTCATGAATCTAAGCCTGATGGCACCTTGCTCTCTTCCACGCACTCCATGGTATAACTCAATTATCGAAAGTTGCCCAAGGACTACTTTTTATCTGGAGAGTTGCCTGCATTTTTTGTCTCTGCCTTGCCTTTTCTGTCCCTTGTGCCTGAAGTGTTCTGAATTCTGTTAAATTCCTATGTGTTCTTTAAAGTCTATCTCAAATGCCACCTTCTTCAGGAGACTTTTCTTATTTCTGTTGAAAACAGACTTTTAAAAAAAATCACATTATACACCAATTTTCTGTGGTATAGTTTAAAGCACAGCCAAGTAGCCATATAGTTTAAGTTTTTAAAAGATTTCCTTATGGAAAAAAGATAATTTGCTATACTTTATATATAAAGATGATGCTAATGAGAAGTCCTCAGTGGGCCATGGTCTCAGAATTCCAGAAATTTCCTTAGGAACAGAAAACTCAGGTGATTGCTCCAGAACCTTATGCTTTTTTTTTTTGCACATGTACACATGTTTGTGTGTGTGTGTGTGTGTATGTGTGTGTGCGCGCGCATGTATGTGTGTGTGTGTTGGGATGGAGATGCCTGTACCACTAAAGGGATAGGCAAATGGGTAGCATTATTTATTTTCACTTCCATATGCATGCCTCTCTCAATGCCTTTTGAGACTTCGCTTCCCTTCAAAAGCTGATGTTTATTTTACTATGAATCTGCTTAAATAAAATACTAGAAGTGGAGGAGCAATAAACAGAAAATATGATTTGCCTTTGGCTCTGCATATTCCTAAGGGTAAGGGTGAGTTGTGTTATTCTAAGAACATTATTAGCTGACCTGTTCTAACAACATTTTCTTGATCTGAAACACTCAAGAATGGCTTGGTTCAGGTTGAGTTGAAGCTATGGCCAAGGAAGAATGAAGTTAACTAACCCATCTGGGGAATAAACAGGTGCCACTGACCATATTTACACCATATATTTTCATATATTCATTATTTTTCAGTCTAGGCTGTACACATTATTTAAGGAACAAGAAAATTCAATTCCACAAACTTTTATTGAACACCTGCTATATTTGAGGATCTTTGCTAGATACTAGAGACCTAAAGACAGAAAAAACAGTCCCTACCTTCAGGAAATTAAGTCATTTGCCAAGGATCAATTAATTAATAAGTCAAGGGGCATGATTTGATCATTATTACAGATGGGATAGGTAGATAGGTAGACAGACAGACAGACAGATAGAATACTTACTAATCATTTATTATGTGCTAGGCATTGTGCTAAGTACTGGGAATACAAATACAAGTTTTAAAAAAAAAAGCAGTTCCTTCCCTCAAGAAGCTTGTATTCTAATGGGGAAAGACAACACATAAAAATGAGCTAAAAAGTAAGGAGAGGGAGTAGGAACATACTCACATAGGAGCACAGTGTAAACAGGTTGAGAGAGAGAGTGACCTGTCCAGGATCATACAGCTAATAAATACCAGGGGTGGGATTTGAACTCTGTTTTCCCAATGAGAAAACAGGTTAAGTGACTTGCTCAGTGATTGACATAAGTATCTAGGTTAGTATTTTAACCCAGATCTTCCTGACTCCATTTTCAGTATACTGTGTGCCACATTGCATTGCTTCCCTTTGGTGGTATAGACATTTCTATATTTAGTGGACATTTTAAAGGGAATCTTAGAGAGAAAAGTACAACTTAACCTTGGGAAATCCAGTCAAGGTTTTTCTGTCCCCTTAGTCGCTCTATACTGAATTACTAAAACATCTTTCAAAGAGCTCTGCTGTTATCCTATAAGCATCACTAACCAATCAGTAGAAAGGATTCATAAGTAGCCATATCAGACTCATAGAAGAATCTCAATAAATATTTTAAAATTTTAGCTGGGCTTATCTGGATCAATGGCCTGGAATAGAGTTGTATAGTTCCTGTATCTGTTCCTACACAGGAAAAGAAATGGGAAAATTACTTACCTTTGCATTTCCTATAACACTGAGAATATCGAAAAGTATGGGCTAGTCCTTCTAAAAAAAGGACTTTGGAGATAATTTATTCTATCATTTTCCTACACATTTAAATGTATTTAACTGTCTGGATTAACCTAGTGGGTTTCCATTTATATCTTTTGTTAATTCTTTCCCACTTTGATATCCCAGAGAAACAATGCCTTACTATATGTATCATACCTATTAGGGAATTTGTCCATTACCAGTTTTATTGAGATTCAGTTTAGCCAAGCCAAATTTTCCTGCCACGGTAATATAAACACTAAAACTATGAGATAGCTTAAAATACAAAGAAATCAATTTGGCAAGGCTTGGGAGGACAAGAGAACTATTTATAACATTCACCTTGGACTTTCCTTCATTGGTTCCCAGGTCATTCCTGGAGTTATACTCCACGTAGAACATTATGTCACTACTTCAGTAATAGGTGTCATCAAAGAAATATGAAATTGAAAAAGAAAATGGGCTAGTCTATATCCTTGTGATGTTGAGAAAATGTTAAGAAGGTCTCCAGAATTTTGGATGTATCCGCTATGTTCACCTTTCCAGAGGGTATGAATGAGAAATACATAGGATGGATGGTCATGATGGATTGAATTCTGCATCATAGGAGACAATACCCATATTATTGAGATCACAGATCCATCAGAGAATTAGGGCATCACCACTTCACATTTCATCTTGTGGATGCATCTGTTCTTCTATAACTGTGTAATACAAGTGAAATTTTAAAACAACAAATAAGGGCACAACAAGAAATCTATTTAGAATAAAAAAATCATGGTTTTCAAACGGCAGTCTTGTTTCAAACACTATTTGTACTATATTGTATTTCTGGAATTTGTTGATATAAAATTGTAATGCAATTAAATTCCAAAATTCTGTATAGCTCTGAGGACAAATTAAGAACCAGTGGGTAGAAATCATGAGGAGTAGATGAGTGCAAATTTCAGTGGGTGATAAAAAATGAGACTTGGAGTTTGTTGTAATATAATTTGATTTTGCTAACATGTTTATTTTGTCAAGGATTTTTCAGTCATTTCATGTGTGAATTCATTCCTCATCTAAACAGTAAATTATTTAAGGATAGGAATCATGTTGATATTTCTTTGATCTACCCCATCACAGAAGTTTTTAGCAAACACTATTGACTGACCTATAGAAGGCCATGTAGACATTACATATTTAATTCCCTTTTCATAGTTTTTCAGAGTACTTTGTAGTCATTTGATAATTAATCTTTACAAGTCATTTTATTCTACTTATTTAAAAAATGTTGCTGGAATAACACACATTATCCATTCCTTCTCTTAAACTCCAAAGCAAAATGTCTCTGGAGGAAAAGCTTAGAAAGAGAGGTACCAACTAATTAAGCTTAATTGTATTGGCCCAAGGAGGCTGATTAGTGTAATATGTGAAACTTCCTAAATATGAAGGTTCTCTAAGGCCTAGGAAAGATTGCAAGTTAAGCAGGTTTTTTTTTGTTGTTTTGGTTTGGTTTTTGGAATTTACATAATATAGAGTCTGGGGAAAGGGAGAGCTAATTGTGGTAAAGAGCAAGAGAAAATGAATGTGGAGTTTGTACCTTGATCTTCTGGTATAAGGCTTGTGGTAGAGTGTCACAGGTATTTGTTTAATTGGTGATTTTGCCTAGGGTATAATTTGGGGGGAAAAGAATTTACCTTGTAGATCACCTAAGAAGCAAACATGAAACTTGGAGCCCACAGAATGAGTCCAGGTAAATACTGAAGACCCAAGATTACTCCACAAACCTTGTGTGTGTGTGTGTGTGTGTGTGTGTGTGTGTGTGTGTGTGTGTGTGTTTGCTTCAATAATAATAGCTTTAGGAGGAAAAATGAGCTTTTCAGCATGTGCAGCCTCTTTTGCGAAGATGGAGAATATTCCACCAAATGAGTTCCCCCCTCGACTTTCTTATTTTTGTCAAACAAGAAAAAGCACAAAAAATCATCCGTCGATATCAGCTATTATTTTCATGATCTTCATCTTTATGCTAATGACATTACTATTATGATGGTCAGTCAAGCATGAAACCTCCAAGTTTTCTTGGAGTCCCCCATTCAGTCATGTAGTCTTCTCCTGATTCTTTTATTCATTACATTTTATGTCTCCATCCATTTCTTTCCATTTTCATTTCCAACATTCTTGTCCAATGTCTTATTGCATGGACAACCATCATAGCCCCAGCCTTCACGCCAGTTCTTGTAAAGAAGTGTCCCACTGTCTTTGTCAGCACCAACTGGTCAACTGCTACCAGTAGGAAGGCAAGTCAAAGATAGTAAGCCCAGCCCACACCACTGACCCTGCTTTTGGCTCAGCGCCAGTAGCCATCATCCAAGAAAGCAACCCACCTTAAAATTCCACCTAGAGGACAGATAGGTCAGCTTCAGTGAATCAGCAAAGTGCCCTAAGGGAAACATAGGATACAGTGCTTCAGACAACTCAAACCACTGCTGTCACCTTCATCACCTCCACTCACACTTCAATGGAGACATCTTGGGACCAGGAGTCCCAAGAACTCTGGGAGAGCAATGTCTTTAAGACCACCTGCTTCCAAACTTGCTCCCAAAGACCCTATCAGCACGGAAGAGTACTGATATACAATTGTGAATCGGATGTGACCTCTTATCTGAAATTATCGTTTTCTTAATAAATTCCCTTCTGAATTTCCTTCCTAATCCATATTGGGAAGGTAATTCCCACAAGGAACACAGTGAGTATGACTCTGGGTGACAATTTCATGACACAGGAATTGAATCTGGACTAATATCCTATAATAACAATGGAATCAATTGCTTTCTCACTGGCAGTACTACAGAAGAAGGTGTGCTCTATGAGGGAAGATTGTGGAAAGGTTTCCTGCAATGGGTGGGAAGTGTAATTGGATGATTTTGAAGGTCTTCTATGACTCCAAGTCACTATGATGAAAACAAAGAGGCTTATCAGTTACTTTATTTCTTAATATAGAAGAAAAATATTCAGTAAACTAAAAATCATTATATGTTAAAGATATATATCAAATACTTCAATGAAAATAGTTATAATTAACCTACCACTTTCATTTTTCAGGGAGAATGTGGGGAAAACATCTTCAGTATTTTTTAGGGAAAAAGTATGCTTTAGAATATATTAGTTCTTATATTAATTTGCATTTTAATGACGTACCTAATGATGATGATGATGATGGTAGATATAATACTTGCTATGTGCCAGTCACTGTGCTAAGTACTTTAAAATTATTCTCATTTGATTCTAGCAACAACCTTGGGAGGCAGGTATTATTATCATCCCTATTTTACAGATGATAAAATTGAGGTTAAAGAAAGGGTAAGCAACTTGTTCAGGGTCACTGAGCTAGTATATATCTGAGGCCAGACTTGAACTCAGATCTTACTGACTCCAGGCCCAGCCCTCCATCCACTGTGCCACCTAGATATTTTATATCCCACAAATTAATGATCTTCATGTGATTTCCCAGAGAATGAATAGAAAAGCTGAAATTTAGGACTATATTACTTTAACTTGGGGTAGGATGGCTTTTGTGAATGCTAGATTTCAGGTGAGTAGCTGAGGTAAGGGAGGATTAAAGCAAAGGCTGGAAAAGCAAAGTAGCAATATGGTCTGGAGGAAGACTGTGGTCATTAATGGAGCATTTACTAATGGACAGTTAATATAAACAATGAGGCACACTAGGAAGGCAGACTGAAATTTGACATGAGGGTTGTATCAATGGGGAACAGAAAGCTGCTTCTGGCAGTAGCTCCTGATAAAGCCCACTCCTTTTCCAGAAAGTATCTTCACCTTCCATTGTCTGCATTCCATGAATCTTATTTGTCACTTAAAATGAATGATCTTCTAGTCCTCTATACCCTCTGCTTTTTTAGATCACAATCATTTCCTGAAGCCCTCCCTCCCCGTTAACTCGCTTTCTTCATCTTTTTTTTAACATCTGACTTTGTATCCAATAGATCTTTAATATTCTTAGTTATGAGAAAAAACATGCACAGAATAAGTTGACTCTTGGATGAGCTAGGAGTCTCTAGTACCCTTTGTCTAAGGTGGAGGACCAGCATGCCTTACCATCTGCCCAGCCACTTTATCCTAAATTCTTCTGGACATTTCCATTTGACCTGTTAATGCACCATTAGGATTTCTGGGCCTTTCCATCTTTCCAGCATCTGAACTTTCATATATGTGTTGTCTTCCTTAATTAATGGGAGTTCCTTGAAAGCAGGGATTGTATCACTTTTTTTCTATTTCTATCCCCATCACTTTGCACACTGTTTGGAACACATTAAGCACTTAATAAATGCTTTGATGCCATGAAATTTGGTTCATTTATTTAGAAAAAATGTAATGACTTAACTTAAAACATCCATTTTTACCACAAAGTGAAGAATACAGGTCAACTGGAACCAAAGTCAAAGTAAAGACTATTTTTAGATCAAATAATTACAAAATCTTGGAGTTGAAAGGACTTCAGAAATGCTTTAATCTAACTGTATTAGAACAAGAATTCCCCTTGCCCCCTACAAAATCCCAAACAAGTGATCATCTAGCATTTAATTGAAGACTTTTAGTGAGAGAAATCCCATTACTTCTGAAGGCATTCCATCGCCCTTTTAGATAGCTCTAATTGTTAGGAGATTTCCCCCCTTACATCTGCCTCTTAAACTTGCTGCTCTCTAACTTCCACTCCTTGCTCTGTATTCTGCCCCTGAGGACCAAGCAGAACACAGCTATTTCTTCTTCCATACAACTTCTTCAAACACTTGAGGGTAGCTCTTTTCTCTAAATCTCCTCTTCTCTAGGCTTAACATCTCTAATTCCTCCAAATGGCTTGATTTTGAGACCCTTTACCATCTTGGAGGAATCCACTTCAGTATGCCAATAGGTTTCTTAAAATACATCCTGAACTAAAAATACCCCTCAAAACATGTCTTGATGAGATGACAGTACAGTGATTATCTGCATTGTTCTGGATACTATGGCTTGCTGAACGCAATCTACAATTCCATTCCCTTTCTAGGTGTGTCATCACACTACTGATTCATTAAAATCCAGTAAATCTCCATATCTTTTCCATAATCGAAATCTAACCCTGTCTCTCTCATCTTGTTCTCTTATAAATATTTAAAAACTCCTATGTGATACTGTACATTTATTCTTAACATTCATTTTTGAACACAGTCAAGATAAATAGGAAGTTTGGGCTGGAAATGAGTGGAACAAATACCACAAGGTCAGAATGGTAGAATAATCCATGGCCCAGAGTGTAAAATAATCTAGAATTCCTTCATAGCTAACATAGTGGTTTTAGGATTTCAGGATGAGAACAAAATAAGAGCAAGATACTGAATGTCAGGGTCATGTACCTTGCTATCTGAAAGCTGTTTCAGTTTCAGCCATTTTTATTTCTTTCTGATCCAAATAAGAAACCAAATCCTGAGAGAGATAACTGCTTAGAAGGCAGTTAGGAGGAGATAGTTGGGGTGAAGCATGTGGGAGTGGGGAAAAGGAAAGAGTAGTTTCTGATAGTTGTATTTCTTGTCTCTAATCCTATAAGGAAAGCTGAGCACTGTAGAATCAATGCTTTTCAATTGTGGTGTTGGAGAAGACTTTTGAGAATTCCTTGAACAGCAAGGAGATCAAATTAGTCAATACTTAAATAAATTTATTCCACCTACTCGCTAGAAGGTCAAATACTCAAGATGAAGCTTAAATACTTTGGTGATATCATGAGAAGACTGGACTCATTGGAAAAGACCCTGTTCTTGGGAAAGATTGATGGCAAAAGGAAAGGGGGATGGCAGAAGATGAGATGGATAGGTAGAATCATGGAAACAATGAAAATGAACTTGAACAGACTTTGAGAGATAGTAAAAGAAAGATGGGCCTGGCGTGCTATAGTCCACAGCATCACTATGAATCAGACATGACTGAACAATTGAACAAAAATCTTGTTTCTCCCCCAACAACTCTAGCTAGTCCTATTTATCACATCACTCCACTTAAGCTTCCTCAGGGGACCTAGTTTATAGTAAAAACTCCTTAGGGAAGTTACACACATCTGTTGCAAGACACTATTTAGATTGGGGTTGACACTCCATATCTAGAGTTCTATCCCATTTAAGACAACTTTCTCAAGTTGGGGAGTTTTCCTCATAGCCATTACATGATCACACTGTTAAAGCACAATGTGATACTGAAGAGGCCTAGTGGATAGAAGGTTACCCTTAGGAGGACCTAGGCTCAAGTCCCACTTTTGAAACACACTGACTGAGCAAGTCACTGGCAACCCTAGTGTCCCTAGGCAACCCTAAAGGTATAAGATGTAGAATGGGGGCTAATCTGCATTGGTAGATAGAGCTTGTCATCAGTTCCCTGTACCAATGAAGTAAGAAGATCAGTTTAAAAAAATTGTAGGAGCATCTTTTGGAGTAGAAAAAACAGGAGCAAAGTAGATGTCTGTTAATTGAAAAGTGACTGACCAAACTGTGTTATATGAATATAATGGAATACTATTGTACTTTAAGAAATGATGAATATGAAGAATTTGGAAAAACATGGGGAGATTTCTTTGAACTGCTGCAGAGGAAACATGTGGAGAAAAACAGTCTAAGCAATAATTACAATGATGTAAATGAAACAACACGAAAAGACAAGCCAACACTGATTAATTATAATGACCAATTGTGGTCCCAAGAGAATAAATGGTGAAAAACACTGCCCTTTTCTGGGTAGAGAAGTGGAAGTGTCAGAGGGCACAATGTTGTATATATACACTATCAGATTGTAGTGGTCAGTTTTCCTTAGATTTGGGGGTTAAATGGGGGAAATATTTCAGAAAATGACTATAGTGATAAAAAGAAAAGGCATAAGTTAAACTTTTTTTTGGGGGGGGAAGCATATTATGATATGGAGATTTGGAAAGAATTGTTCTCTTGACTTTTTTGGTTCTCATGTCTGTCTTTAGTCACTATCAGATATTCTGAACTGAACAGATGAGTTGTCTGGTCTTAAATTTTAGGTCCTCTTTTCCCAGAAAGTTGAATGCTGCAGAAAGGAAACAATCTTGCAAAAAGGTGAAATTTCAGATATCGAGCTCTATTTTCTAGTGGTAAAACTGTCCTGATTTAAGAGATGAAGGCACAATCTATGAGAAAGATTGCTTGAGAGCCATTTCTTTTTTATTATCTTTGATTTTGCAATACTTTAAAGTAGTCCTGAATATAAATAAAGATGCTCTCAAGTGGACTACAGGACCTATGCCCAGTCCCATCATTACATGCACATGAATTGGCTAATATAACTGTTGATTTACCTTTCAACATTTTGTCATACACTATCTTGAATCAGGCTGGTTTCCTGACCTAGAATGCTCACATTTTCTGTTAGTTAACCACTAATGTTACTTGTATGAAATAGTAGGTCAAGTGATGATGCTAGTTAGTGAGGCAAAAAGCCAGTCAGTAATAATTAACAATTAAGTGCTCTTTTCACTCAATTACTAGGCCAGGATATTTGATGTACCTGGGAGGGGGGATATGAAAAAGTTGTGGGAGTGAAAACACACTCTTCCCTTATAATTTCATTAACATTTTAATCAGGGATAGACATTTGGGTATTAAGTTAAATTTCTTTTCCTCTTGGAATATGAATGGAGCTGAACCCTACATTTCAGAGTTAATTCTGTCATTCCAGAGAATTTTTAAAAAGGTTTTTATCTCTGTGCATTTTGAATTCTGATTACCAAGTGCAAGACTTGGTATATATACACATACATAGACATAGAGTACCTTGCTGCACCCCCAACCTAAGGAAGTTATTTCCAGAGAAGCCCCTGGGAAACTTTGGAAGGGATATTAAGCATCACATAAAGCAGTTCTCAGCAGATGTGTCCCAGGGTTAATAACAGCTTTCACACATAACCTGACATCTTCATCATGGGCAGAGCCCTGACAGGTGAAAAGTGGTATTCCTAACATCAAGTTGATGTGGAAATTACCCTTCTAAGATGAGGTCCGTCTAACTGCTTTTAAAAAGCTAGGCCTACTTACTCAACAGGGAGAATAAAGAAACTTAACAAGCTCTTATCTGGGTTTTGACTCACATTTTGGGACATAATCAGCAATACGTGTGGTAAGAGACTGAGAGAGGGCTTTATAATTGAAGAAGAGGGAGTGTCGCAATGTGTTAAAGCTTCTGGAGGGAAATGGGGATTTATTACCATGCAGACGTGTCAGGTGGAAGATGGATGGAATGGTTAAATGTCACTCAGGTGGATTTAGTGAAAAAGTAAAAGATAGTCATTGGGGTGCAAGCATCGGTGATGAGAGATGTAAGTCATAAGAAAAGGTTTTCAGGTAGCTTGCTTTTATCTCAACCCCTGCTACAGTACTGTGAAAGTTCCCCAGACAGATTTTGATCGAAAGCTTTCAAGCTAATTAAACACACATGAACCTCCATTTTCTGTTTATTACTTTTCATGTAGTGAGCTCAGATTTTTAAAAATTATGTTGTTCAAAATGTTCTATTAATGCCATTTGTTTTTATACTAGTCATTGCTTCATGTTTCTTCCCACCCAAATTCCCATCCCTGCCATATCTGAACATTTTCTTATACCCAAGAAAAGTAATTTGTTGTTGTTCAGTCATTTCAGTCATGTCTGACTCTTTGTGACCCCATTTGGGGTTTTCTTGTCAAAGTTACTGGAGAATTTTGATATTTTCCTCTCTAGCTCATTTTACAGATGAGGAGACTGAGACAAACGGGGTTAAGTGACTTGCCCAGGGTCACACAACTAGTAAGTGTCTAAGGCAGGATTTGAACTCAGAAAGATGTGTTTTCCTGACTCCAGATCTGGTGCTCTACCTACCGTGCCGCCTAGCTGCAAAGACACTTAATGAGTTCTATGTATGTGCAGCATTTCCCCCTTGCTTCTCTGTTGAGACAAAGGTGGTGTTGTGTTATCTGTTCTCCAAGAAACAAGATTGGTAGCTATACATATTCATAATTTTAGTTCCTTTTATCATTCTTTTTATTTGTGTTATTATAATAACTGTGTATATTATTCTGGTTCTGTTTACTTCATTCGGCATCAATTCGTACAAATATTCCTATGTTTCCATGAATTCCTTATATTATTGTTTTATTATATTATATCTATCACTGTATTTTAATACTCCATTACATTCACATACTACAGTTTATTCAGTCATTCTCCAAATAATAGGGACCCATTTGGTTTCTAATTCTTTTTTATGACAAAAAATGCTTTTGTGAATTTTTGACGTATACGAGACCAAAGTAAAAAATATGTTCTACTCATGTTTTCTCTCCAATTATTTGTAGTTAATTAACTGATTATTATTACCCTGTATATCACAACCTTGTCTTCTCCAATTATAAAGTTCTTTCAGTCTCTTACCACAGGTATTGCCAATTATATCCCTAAGTTGTGAATGAAAACCCGGGTAACAGATTGCTAAGTTCTTTTATTTTCTCTATTTAGTAAGCATGCCCAGCTTTTTTAAAAAAAAAATCAGATTAAAATTTAGTCACTTTTATAAAGAAGGCTTCGGCTTCCCCTCCTCCCCCCCCCAATAGATTAGATTTACCACCAGAACATAGGTGTTATGAAAACCATCATTAACCAAACAAAACTGGGCAAGGAAAAAAATCACATTAACATTGATGTCACTGAACACA
Source organism: Phascolarctos cinereus (assembly GCF_003287225.1). Classification (NCBI taxonomy): domain Eukaryota; kingdom Metazoa; phylum Chordata; class Mammalia; order Diprotodontia; family Phascolarctidae; genus Phascolarctos; species Phascolarctos cinereus. Next base: position 120,569,802 of record NW_027555514.1, on the reverse strand, counting down.
TACATAGGCAAATTCATTACAATTGGCCACTTTTTCTACAAATGTGGTGGGATTTATATAAGTGCCATTGAAAAGTTCAAGAAGGAGGTTCCTGAGATTGGAAAGGATGATCCAATATGCATTGGTCTTGGATAAATTGAAGGCCAAAGATGAGCATGATATCACCATTGATACTGTCTCTCTGGAAATTTGTGACCAGCAAATATTATGTGACCATCACGGATACCCCAGGACACAGAAACCATATCAAGAACATGATTATAGGCACATCTCAAGCTGACTGTGCTGTACTGATTGTTGCTACTAGTGTTGGTGAATTTGAAGCTAGTGTCTCAACGAGTGATGAGACCCATGAGCTTGCTTTCTGGTCTACACACAAGGCATGAAATAACTGATTGGTGGTGGCTGGTGATATCAAGAATAACAATCCTTGGAAGTCATCTGGAGAAAAGAGATGAAAAAAAGATCATATAGCTTGGTGATTGCTTGGTCAGCAATAGAATTGAAGCCCCTTGAGAGTAGGGAACTCCTTGTTTTATTGGTTGCATTTATATTTCCAGCACCTAACCCAGTGCTTTTCACATAGTAGGTCCTTGATTAAGGTTAATTAGATTGAACTTATACTGAATCGTTTAGACCAAAACAAAGTAATACAGGATATAATCAGAAAGACTGGCTCTCTATATTGTTTAGGTTATTCAGATTAATGATAAATTTTCCCTTCATTTTTCACTTTAATTTGTGGAAATCTCCCAGCTAAGAAATATTTTGAACTCTTTAGGCAGGTAAAACATCAGTGATACAGTCTAGGGACTATGAAGCATTCCATTGCTCTCTCCCTTGAATCCACTGCTGAGCTCTGAGAATGCAAGAGAATCATCATATTTCTTTCACCACCTCATCATTACTTAAAAAAAAAGGACACCTTCATGTTACGTGCATTGTGATATAGAAAATGAATCACTTAAAAGAGTATCTATCTGCTTTTTTGAAGCTTCATGATGCAATCCAGCACTGATGTGGAAAGACATAAAGGACAAATGAACAAATGGGAAAACACACAAAACAGTTCTGTTGAGTAATTAATTATTTGATCAATGAAAATATTTGTCATTTATGTACTCAAGCTGACCTATCAATTTATTCAAGGCAGTCAAATCATTTTGAGAGAGGCTGAAAGAATAGAGGTAAGTACAGACAATGAGGATTTGAAATCACCACAGCAGTGACTCTGTTTCCAGATGAAGTGGATCCAAATTCTCTACCCCACCCATACACCCTGGTGCTATCACCAGTGGCTAGACACTAGGGGAATAATCACCACCACACATTTTGTATTGTGTAAAAGATACAGGCTATAACACATATAGCTTCTTGACTCAATTATCTCCTTAAAAAAATTCACGGCTTGAAGGATTTTTTGAAGGAGTATATATTGCATTTATTTTTCCCACAGTAAAACTCAGTTAAGCATTGTTGATGAACATCTGAAAGCCCAAGGCTTTTTAAAAAGGATTCTCAGATGTCCAAAGTCATGTTGAAGATCCATTTAATTTTTGTTTGGGAGGTTAGGTTTTTATTTTTTATTTTTTGGGGGATGTTTTGTTTCTTTTGCAGGAACAGCACATACAATTTTAAAATGTAACATGCATTTCTAAAGCATGGGACTAATGACAGACTTAATAGCAGCCAGTCAGTAAACTAAAATTTATTAAGTACCTACTGTGTGCCAGACAGTGTGTTAAGCACCAGGGCACAAAGAAAGTTAAAAAAAAAAAACAGCCCCTGATCTCCAAGAGGTTCCCAGTCTATTGAATGTTTAACAACCTAGTTTCTTCCCTCCCCCGACCCCCACAATGAACACATGACCGATCTTACAGCATTTTATCTACTGCTTTCATACATCTAGAAAACCAACAAAATAATAAATCCAGCTCTGATTTGTAGTTTTTACTGATTTCCAGGGTGCAAATGTTCACAGTGAAAATTTAACAACCAGCCCTCAGGAGCCTGTTTGGTCTGGCTCCAGTATATCCCTAAACAGGGGAGAAAACATGCAAAAAACTATATACAAATAAGTTATCTACCGGATTAGTTGGAGATGATAGCAGAAGATAGTGTATAGAATCTTTCTATTAAACCATAATCAGTCCTTTAAAGAGACATATTTAAACTTCCATAAAAGTGAAAATCTGCTCAATAATGTTTTTAGTAAAAGCAAAATTAACGTTTATTATAGGCGTATTTCCTCTTTATTTCTTAATGACTTTTCAGTTTAGTGCTCAATGGCAGTAGTGTCTTCCACACAAATGTCCTTTCTTCTTTCCCTAGTTGTTGCACTGAAGGAGAAATTGGGGCTGCCCTAGAGCTACCATGAGGGCAAACAGTCTTGTCTGGGATTAATTTTAGTTCTGGGTGCCTTTTGCTTCTTATCTGACTTAGTGAGATCAGATTTCCAGTTCCCTTCTACTTACAGAGAGACTAGAACAAACTAGCATTAAATCCATATTACCCTCATCTTCTAGAAAGCACAACAATGAGACCTGAATGGTGGAAGTCGGGAAGGAGCCACAGTGTTTCACCTAGCACAGTGCCTGACAAATAGTAGGTGCTTAATTATTTGTTGACTGACTAACATGAATAAGACAAAGCTTGAATCATATCCTTGGGAAACTAGTGCATGGAATCCTGTAAGTGTTTCTGTGGATGATCCTATCTTGTTTCTCAATGATACCTTGGTCCAGGTGAATAGAAATCCAGATACCTATTGATGGAACATTTTCTTTTCAGCTGTATGACCCTTATCACTTCTCTTACCTCATCCAAGTCTACCTGTCTTTGCTTTTTCTGTTCCATAATGTGGAGTGGCTTCCACAGTGAGCAGGCCAGCTGCCAACCATTCCAGGAGGATAAATGGGAGGTGGAGTGGTGGTGGGGTGACTATAATACTCACTGTCAACCATACATTATTTGCAAAGCCATGTACTAAGTACCAAAGGTACCTATGGAAAAGCAAGATAATCATTGTTTCCAAAGAGTTCATGTTCTAAGTGAGGAAGATTCAGCTCTGCTGCACATGGGTACACATCATGTATCAGTGTACCTCTGGTACACTAATATGTACAGATGATACACACATATACAGACACACATGTATACAGGTGTACAGGTGCACATATATGCAGATGATAATAAATTTGTGTCTTTGTTAGCTCATTTACTTTGAGCAAGGCACATTAAGAGTCCCAATTATTAGTTTGGTACCTCTTGGTACAGTTGGCTAAAAGGAAAAAAAAATATTCCATAGTTCTTGCAGAATGAAAACTCAGTTGTTTCAGCTGCATGTGACCCCTTTTGGGGTTCGATTGGCAAGCATACTGGAGTGGTTTGCCATTTCCCTCTCCAATTTATTTTACAGATGAGTAAGTTTAGGCAATTTAGGCAACAGGGGTAAGTAACTTACCCAGGGTCACACAGCTAGTAAGTTTCTGAGGTCAGATTTGAACTCAGAAAGCTGAGTCTTCCTGATTCCGGCCCCAAGCTCTATCCACTGTGCCCCCTGTTGTTCTGACAAAGCATAGTATGTGAACTCAAGGCTAGGCAGCCATCTTGCAAATGAGGATTTGACAAGATAACTTAAATAGATTAGTAGAAATATATCCCTATAGCTAAAAAACAAACTTAAAACACATTATTAAAATTAGCATCCCATATTTCCATTGGGCTGGAACCAATAACCATAATTTACATATAATTTTAACTTTCAATAGTTTGAATTTGAGTAATGTGACCCTTCCTCCTCTTCACAGGATTTATTATTTGAACTATTTAGGACCTAGATATACCAGTATACGGGGAGATCAGGAAAGGATTAGTGAAGGAGGTAGCATCTGAATTATGCTCTGCTTTAAGCTAGGTATTTTACAAAGTAGATGTGAGGAGAATAGTTTCCAAGTATGGGAGATCAGTTGTGCAAAGTTACAGAGTCAGGAGATGAAATATCGTAGTTAGAAGAAAACTTCATCGGCCAGTTTGAATAGAACAGAAAGAAGGTAAAGAGGAATAACATGAAATAAACAAGAAGTCAGCGGGAGCCAGATCATGGAGTGCTTTCAGTGTAAGGTTGAAGTGTTTATATTTTCTCTTAAAAACCACAGGGATCCATTAAAGATTTTTGAGTAAGGGATGAAATGGTCAGATCCTGGTTGTGATACAACTTACTTGGGTGAACTTGGTCAATTTATTCAGCCTCCCTGGGATTCAGTTTCTTCATCTACAAAATGAGGAGGTTAGATTAAGTGATGTATAAAGGCCTTTCCTAGCTCTCGAACTATGATCCTCCAATCCTATCTCATAGACCCTAGTAGAAAAACTCAGATGCCCAGTACTTCTCCATCTAGCACGTGGGAGAATAAAAACCTCTCCCCACAATATCAGTTATTACAAATGTAGTCCCTGAGTGTGGCTCCTCACTTCTAGGTTGATGCAGCCTGAGAGTAGAATAAACAACTGGTTGCAGATAACATGTTTGCTAGTGATGACTTGTAGAGATAATATTCTTAATAGGGCTGTTGATTTCCATCTGATCCTGTATATTTTTACCTTGAACACCCCTTGAGAATCAGCCACTTTGCATCATCAGTTCCTAGACATCATCATTCAAACTAGGACACTGATTAGATGCCCTAGAAGGCGAATATAATGCTAGTAATTATTAGTATTCAATGACACCATTTTAGTGTTTTCAGTATCATAGACTTCATCTTTTCCCAAAACTGAACATCAAACATATTTATTTAGCTACTATTGTTAAGGAAAAACAGCTTACATTGATCCCTTTCAGGTTTAAATATTGGTGTAACATCCACACAGTTTAACATGATTTTTTGGGAATTTAAGCAACAATGGAAAACCAATCACATCTAGGAACCTTGTATCGTCTTCTAGATTGAAAACCTTTAGCATTGTCTAGTTCTGAATTTATCTGCTGTTATGAAGCAATTGCCTAGCATTATAAGCTTGTGCTGAATTATTGCAGGCTATTTTCTGAATGCATATGCTGGAAATGCAAAAGATTACCTGGGTATTCTAGGGGAGTCATTTCTTTTCCATGACAGGAAAAACAATACAGTATACTCTGAAGACATTGTTCAACTACCTAAGGGCATGAAGAGATTCTATTCTTCAAGGCCATAAGAATGTTTGCATTCTAAATGCATAGATTAGAGCCATAGGGGGCCATCAGCAGTAGGAGCTCTTTAATTCAGGGGATTGGATTGATTTCTTCCCTTTCCTTTCTCCTACGTTTCTACATTCTCTCTGGTGTATCAATGAAGCATCACTATTGAGCTCATGTTTCATTCCCTCAGGGTATTGGGCCTTTGTCCAAGAATGTTACTTTGCTTGTAATAATCATTACCTTGAGCAGTCAAGCTGTGCTTTGCAACTTCAAAGTACTTTCCAGGTAATGTGGACTTCCTTCTTCCTCCCTTTTCTTTTATAATACCCTTATCTTAATTGGTGCAAATTGTTCATTGGACTTAGTAAACACTATAAAATTTTATATCAAAATTCAATGGTATTAGTCATAGTTAGGGCTAAGCATAATATAATCACAACCTTTATAGAAGATGGAAAATTGGAGAAGTTTAAAAGATTGTTCCATTGTTATAGCATCAACCCTCAACTTTCATTTAAGAAGAATGTACTGTGTGCAAAGGTCTGTGAGGGCACTGGAGAGATTGAAAAATAATTAAGACCCAGTTCTTGTTCTCATGGAACTTACAGTCTAGCAGAGGGTGATATAACTCACTATGATATCACCATATAACAACTCTAAAGCAGAATAGAGAATGATAATTACAGAAGGGAAGTATTCGTTAAGAGAAGCTTAATGCAAAGTCTGAAGAATGAACATCATGTGCAACCGAGAAGATTAAGGGAAGACTTCCAGGAGGAGGTTTCATTTGAACCAAGCTTTGAAGGATGGATAGATAAGAATCAAATAGTAAAGGATACCATGGTAGGCACAGATAACAGTGTAAAGGAATCCACGGTGGTGTATGCAAACGGGAAGAAAGGTGCTGGACATTTCTGCAGGATGGCAAGTAATTCAGTTTTGTTAGAGTAGGGTGAGGAAAGGCTGTTTAGGCAGAGAGATGTCAGGTTCTATAGCTTAAATGGCAGGCAAGAGAATTTGAATTGTGTCTGGCAGGCAAAGAGATGCCATAAGAAACATTTGAGCAGATTTATGATAAGAATATATTTGTGCATAAGGAAGATTAACCTGGTGGTATTTTGAAGGATAAATGAGGCAGGAAAGATACCAGAGATAGTAAAAATCATATGGGAGCATATTGCAACAGTCCATGTTTGTGGCGATGAGGGCTTATATGAGGGTAGTACCTTTGGAGATAAAATGCAAAGAGGTATTTGAAAGACATATTACATAAGAAGAATCAATCAGAAGATATTATTAAAAGATTGGATGTAAGATTTAAAAACAAACAATGACACCAAGATTTTATACCTATATACCAGAGTGAATGGTGATGACGGAAAGAAAGAGTAGTCCAATTTGGGAAAATAATTATAAGAATTTTAAAGTTAAGGATTATCTTTGAGTGCAGAGGCTGTTTCATTCTTTCATTTACATATACATACATACATGCCCATGAACATACATATATACATTTCTGTCTCTAGATACAGTCTTTGTTTCTTCAGTGTCTAGCATAGTGCCTTGGACACAGTTGGAACTTACTAACTGCTTGTTAAATTAAGGTTAATGTTTAAAATAACACTAGTTTTGATGGTAAGGCTGTGGGTGACCTTTGACAGAACAATTTCTAAAAATGATGAGAATGGAAGCTAAATCGTAGCACCATTACAAAGTTTGGTTTGGTAGGCTATGTCTGCGCTTTCCCACTTTTCTCAACCTAATGATTCAATCAATTGTCTTTATTTGGGACTGTTATTGCACAGAACCTAGCTCATATAACTAGAGCCATGTAACTAGAAAGTATGTTAGAAATCATCTAGTCCAAAGGGAAGCTCGGTGGCACAGTGGATAGGGCTCCAGCCTTGGAGTCAGGAGGACCTGAATTTAAAAGCGGCCTCAGACACTTGACATTTACTAGCTGTGTGACCCTGGGCAAGTCACTTAACCCCAATTCCATCACCAAAAAAACCCCAAAACAAAACAAAAAGAAAGCATCTAGTCCAATCTTGTAGATGGGCAAAAATGAACTAGGGAGGGGTCTTTATAATTTTTCCAAGCTTGCAAAGTATCAGAGTTGTGATTCAAATATATGTTTCACTTTAAATTCAGTGTTCTTTCTATAGATTCTACTGTTGTGTTTTGGTTTCCATTCTTTCCCCTCTGTGCCTCACTTCTTTCTATATCATGAAAGGTTGCTTAACACAGAGATGCTCCTAAGCAATAGTTTGGGAATTCCTGGGTTTACTCTTCCAAAGAGTATTTAGGAAACACCAATTATCAGCCAGCTGAGAATAAAAGAGTAAATAGGAGAGCAATTCAATGCTGGTCTATTCCAAATAAATAAATTTTTGTGTGCCAGCAAACCTTAGTGAATGCTTCAATGAAGGCAACATCCAATAGCTAAAATCTATAGGTTGAAAAGTCAAGTGTTAGAATAAACAGCAATTTCCTGATTATTAATACATTTATATGTGGATGCATGTATCTCTATGTATATATATGTATGTATGCACATATGGACATATATACTCAGACTTGTTAGATCATCAATAAAGCAATTGTTAATGTTTAAATTCCTTACACCAATGCACATTGGCAACTCAATATAACAAAGTTTTAGCTAGTTGCCTGAGGTGCTGAGAGATTACATGATTTACCCATGGTTAAGAATGCATGGGCAGTGTAGCATAGTGTACTATTTTTGGAGTAAGGAAGACCCGGGTTCAGTTCCGACCTCTCACATTTATTTATAGGATTTGTGACCTTGGGAAAGCAATTTATATGACTAGTAATTTTCTTTTCTTATTTACTTATTTTCATTTAGTGGTTGTGATTCTCTAATGAAATAAAGTATATAAAAGGCTTTGAAATCTTAAAGTGATATATAAATGTAATTTTTAGGTGACAGAGATTGTATCTAAATCCAAGGTTGTCCATACTGCCTCTCTAAAACACATTGGTCCTCTTTGTGTGTGTGTGTGTGTGTGTGTGTGTGTGTGTGTGTGTGTGTGTGTATGTGTGTGTGTGTGTGCATGTGCGTGCATGTGCATATGTTTGTACGTCTACAAAAAGAACTAGAGAGCACAATTGAGAAAAAAAAAGGGATGTTTTAATCTTTGTTTAATCTATCACATATAGTGTAGCCAATGCTGCTACCTGTAGGTGTTAATTGCCAAATCATCTGATAACAATCTGTCTAGATTCATGAACTATAGGTGTCTGATCATGTGCATGAAATATGACTCTGAGTCTGTTTGTGATCAGATGCTGCCTTGGCCAGCTGGGCTTCTCTCTCTTCTGCTCCAGCCTTTCAAATGACCAAGAATAAGTGATAAACATAGTCATAGGTCAGCTGTAGTCATGAATTTCAACTGAAAATTTGTTGACAACAGGAATGAATAGAGCCATCAGGCTTAGCATTTTATATCAGCTCAGCAGTGCTTAATTCAAAACTTGTGAGATTGGGTAAGGAAGGGGAAATCAGTTTTCAGGACCACAATTTTAGTCATTGTCAGTTGCTTTTGGCCAGCTACTGGCAGGCAGCACAGCAGGTGACAATCTTATTATCATTCATTTTAATATACGGAGCACTATAGAATGTTTCTGTCTTAAGGATCCATCACAAGCTAGATAAAAGGAAAAGAAAAGGGCTTGAATGTCACATGATCTTTTGACTTTAAGTAGATAGGAAATGCAATGATCACAATTTTTCAGAGGGAGAAACTTTTATGTTTGATTTGGTTAAATATGGAAATCTAGGTTTTACTCCTATGAGTTAATCTTTTTAATAACATCCTAGGTATATCTGTGCTGTGCTGTGATCTGGCCATTGAAATACAAATTTCATGAAGATATTTGTTTTTATTTTTTGTTTAATTTTTATGGTTAGTTTTGGCCTTTAAATAAACTTCATTTTCTCACATATCCTTTATTCCTTCCCTACCTAGAGAGCTTTTCCTCAGACAGAGTTAAAAAAGCAGAAAAAAAGCATTTCAGAAAAGGCAACCAATACATCAATCAAATCTGATAAAACTTAAAATATTGTGGTCCATAGTCTTCCCATGCTGCAAAGAAGGGATGAGTATGTTTTCTCCTATCTCTTCTTCAGGCCCAAACTTGTACATTACAATTACACAGTATTCAATTTTAATTTTTGTTGTACTTGATGTTATTTCCTTTTTTGTTGTAATAAACATTGTATATATTGCTTTCCTGATTCTGCTCACTTCACTTTGCATCAATATATATGTCTTCATGTGCCTCCTTTTATTCTCCATATTTTTCATTTATTACAGTGCAGTTACATTCCATTACAGACACGTACCACAATTTGTTTAACCATTCCCTAGTCAATGGCCATCTACTTTGTTTCCACATCTTTGCTAGTATAAAAAAATGCCACTATACTTGGATGTGTATTATTTTTATCTTTGAACTCCTCAGGGTACATGTCTAGCGGTAAGGTCTCTGGATCAAAGACCAGATCTCATTGGGATTTTTTTTTTCATGAAGATTTATAAAAGATTATAAAAAGACCTTTGCCCAGATTTCTTCTGTGTTTCTAGCTCTATATTGTCTTCTCTCCTAATTGTTAGCATTTTCAAAAAAAAATCCTTTGCTTTACTAGTAAAACTTAATATTTTATATACTTTTGATTTACAAAATTGCTTTGTAATGCCATCTTATATCACTCATGTGAGAAAGGGAGGGCACCTTTTATTACCTCCAATTGACAGATATGGGAATTGAGGCTCAGAAGTCAAGTAAACGTTCTTGGATTTACATTTCTAGTAGGTGAGAATAGTAAGGCCAGGACTAGGATCTTTTAATGTATGGATAGTGTTCAGTCCATTCCACTCTACATACTCATTGTTTTATGATGCATTTTAGAAAGAACAATGAAAAGATGAAGTATGTATAGAGGACAGTGACCAGGAAGATGATGGAAATGGAGATCTTGCTGTATGAGGACTGGTAAAAGGAATCAAAGAAGAGATGTGGGGAGGATCTTTTGGATGTAAACCTCCAATACAACACGTTCTATTGTCTTAACACGAGTCACCAATTCATTAGCACAAACATTGAATTAAGACATAAAAAGCAATGTAAGTAGGAAGAAAAGGAATAAAATAATTATCTTCTAAATATACATAAATGGGTACAGCCCATTGCTGTGCTGGTAAATATTTAACAATGGGTTTCTGGGGGCAAATGCATACATGGCATACTTTTAATTTAAATTGCATTATTTTTCTCCATCACTTTCTTAATTCTAGATAATAAACAAAAAATTAATTGAGTTGTGTTTTGTAGTGCTTGTAGATTTCTGAGGTAAAAGTGCTCACACTGAAAGCTTGGCTGCAACTCCCACAAGTTCTGAGTTGGTGGGTGGGGAAGAAATCTGGGGAAAATTTATGAAGGGATAAAAATGAAGAAATTTTAAATCATTCTTCACCTCATCTCAAAATACTTTCAGTGGCCAGCACTGATATCTAATAATCTCTTGGGGAAGACCAGAATCCATAAAAGAATTGTTGGCTTGTCTCTTGGGTCATCAGTGTTATATAGCAGGACTCCTACTTTCAGGTACATCATGGCAATCTACTCTACATGCTCCATCTTTTGACCTTCTGTTTCTTCTTCTAGCATCAAGCCTGTCACATTTCAGCTTACTATTACCTGAAGACTCTCCTAATACTGAGTCTAGTTGCCTCTTCATGCAATTTCACATTTTTTTACTTCCTTTTCTTTTCCATGCACCTTTCTCCTTTTTGTTTTGTAATTGATGTCCTAACCCTCCCCCTCCCCCTCCCCTCACCTAAACTGAGCTGACATAGACCAAGTTCAATCCTAGGGGCTGATTTTTTTTTCTTTTTTGGCGAGGCAGTTGGGGTTAAGTGACTTGCCCAAGGTCACACAGCTAGTAAGTGTCAAGTGTCTGGTCTGAGGCCAGATTTGAACTCAGGTCCTCCTGATTCCAAGGCCAGAGCTTTATCCACTGCGCTACCTAACTGACCTCTCCTCCCATCTAGCTGCCCCCCCACCCAGGCTAATCTTACAGAATAATTTTCTCTTTATGACTTATTTCTACCACCCATAATCCTCAAAAGATATTTTAAAATTTAATCATAGGGGCAGCTAGGTGGCGCAGTGAATAGAGCACAGGCCCTGGAGTCAGGAGAACTTGAGTTCAAATCCAGCCTCAGACACTTGATATTTACTAGCTGTGTGACCCTGGGAAAGTCACTTAACCCTATTGCCTAGCAAAGAAAACAAAACAAAACACAATTTAATCATGGTACAGCTTGTGTCTAAGTTTTCCAAAATATGGGTAACAGGATATCTCTAACTTTTGAAAGGTACTCAGGTTATTAAGTGTACATTGGGTATGGCCTAGCCTTTATTTAACTGCACAGGAAAACCATATAATGAAAAGGACTCACAGGAGATAATGAAGAGAAAGAGAAATGCGTAAAGTTCATTAGACTTCCTTGGGATGGGGGGCGGCATACTTAAGGGCTATTGAGTAAATATTCTCTTTCACATTAGACTAGAACCATATAAGAAACTCAACACAATATCAGAGAGTGTTGAAAAGGCCCAGATTATCTTTTCCTTTCTCCCTTCCCCAATCCCCAAAATGTGACTCCATTTCTCTAGTCACAGTGACCTTCTGAAGCTGCACTACAGAACACCAAATAAGGGTAATGAATCTCTATGATGTATTAAAGAATAATCAAATGTATTCTATTCAATCTTTGAAAGCAGATCTAAGTGCATTGGAGGATATTTCAGTAAGACACATTTAGAATCAGTGCAAGGTTATCCGTTAGAGTTGTCTAAAATGGAATGAGATGTCTCTGGAGCTGGAGGGTTCCCCATCCAGCAGAAGTTTACATGAAAAGGCTAGTTGGGGATGTAATAGAGGGGTCTCTTTTTCAGATATGGGTAGGTCTAGGATCAGTTCCTTTATTGCTCTCAGATTTCTTGAGTATATGAAAACTACTTAAAGTTACTTTTAAATATGCAACAAAAATTTTGGTTCACAGTAGTGTATTAAGTCTTCTACATCATGCTGCTGTGTCTATTTATCTGTGAGAGTTGGGGTGCCTGCCTACATCCAGCTCAAGTAGGACAAAAAATTTGTACATAAAAGGATTTTTGCAAATCAAATCAAATATCATTTTAAATGCAACAGGGGGATCATTAAAATAATCTCAATGTGGATCTTTCTATAAAGAAAATACTGGTTAACCTACATGCTTTGAATGTTGGAATTTTTAAAAATCATATACCCTTTCAAGGTTGAGGATTAGTTGAGGTATTTAAATATGCATAAATGAGACAAAATCTTCAAGTATATTACCAATTAACCTAAATTTGTATTTTGAAAGAAATGAACAAATTCACAGTTGGTACAAATTGTACCAGCCATTCTTTAGAATCTGTAATTCATCCATATTAAAATGGCAATAAGAGGTTGGAGAATCTCCCCATTACTCACATTAGCATTCATGAAGTTTGTGACTTAATTTCTGCAAAACATATTGGAAATTTATCCGTAATTCTTTGTAACAACTTTCCACTTGTAGGTTCTTAATATTAACCTTTATAAAGTCCTTGAGGATTTATTAGACGACGCTAAGGAGCAGAACAAAGCACAACTTAGTGAATATCTTTCCTTTGTTAGAGAGATTTATTGTTTGAGAAGCTAACACCTGTGGTTCTATAATGCTACTTTTTTCAATTCCATATTACTTTTTAGGATTCTCTTTTCCTGGGTTATCAAATCAGATTTTATATAATGTTACATATGTCATATACATATGTATATATATATACATATGTATATATATATACATATGTATATATATATATCTATATATCTATATATGTATATATATATATATACATATGTATATATATATATACATATGTATATATATATATCTATATATGTAAAATCTATGAAATTTTTAAAGCCTCCATATTATGTGTAAATGTACAAGGCATGTGCTGTTCACCCTTAGCAAAATAACTCCTTTTAAAAATTAAAAAAGAAACATATAAGTTATCATAGCTATAGTTACCCCCACTTATTACACCCTCTAGGTATAGGTTTGATATAGATAAGCTTAAGGGGTCCCAAAGCACTGTCTGAACTCATACTGTGTGCCTACCCCAGATAAAGCTCCAATCCTTCCCTTACATACATCTATACTCTTCTAAAATTTTATTTAAAAAAACCTATGGTTTTATCCACTAGTCAGCCAGCCTTAGCCAGAGGAGACGAGCCAGCGTGGTCACTAAGACTGATTTGCCAGTGGCGTGGGGGAGTCCACCTGACTCTGGCCAAGGAAGCTACACTCCAGTAGCCTTAATGGGGTGAGCCCCTACCCCTGTAAACATGGACAGCTCCTGGCAGACAGCTCCCATCAGTCTTTTTTTTTTTTCAACATTCACTTTTATAAGATTTTGAGTTCCAATTTCTTTTTCTCTCTCCCTCCTTCCATTTTCTTCCTCCTCCTCAAGACAGCAAGCTATCCGATATAGACTATACATGTACAATCATATTAAATATATTTCTACAAATACTCATGTTGTGAAAGAAGAATCAGAACAAAAGGGAAGAACCATGAGAAAGAAAAAAAACAACAAAAAAGAGAAAAAAAGTATGCTTTGATCTCAATTCAGACTCCATAGTTCTTTCTCTGGATGTGGATAGCATTTTCCATCATGAGTTTTTCAGAATT